>NC_086061.1:2529897-3144871 GCF_947568885.1 Cydia strobilella | reverse complement strand
TCAATACTGCAGGCAAAAGCAAACGCAAAAACTCGCCATGTTTACAAACGAATGCAAACAAGATTATTTATATGCAATTCTGGTATCTTTATCACCCACAAAGGCTTGCATTTGAGTGCCCTCACAACTTTTTATATCCCTACTTAGCCGTATTACATCACCGGCTAATATATTTGCGACGTTGCTACCGCCGTGTCGCGTGAAGGTAAAACCAAAGTGTCTGGCTGGATTAGACAGACTAATTAGAAACGCTTAAATTCAAATCAATCATAATCTCTTGTTTTGTAATTTAACCCGAGCAGACATTCCAGATTTGTTTAGTACTATTAATACTTCTGCAAGCCCATTTTGGTTTGGTAACTAGTAGTTGGGCTTTACTAGTGACTTCCTTAGTAAGGATTAGTGATCACGCAAGCCAGGCGTGTTACTTTGAACGAACAAAGGTTGTATTTGCGTAGGTTTAGACTTTGTTGCTATTTGCCATGTGATGTTATCCTCTTCTCGTTTGTTTGCGCGGCACATGAGAACATTTGCTTTTATGATAATCGCATATGAGTAGCGTCTTATGGACTCGTATGCCCATTTGCTGTAGCTTTATAAAAACCTGCTAAGTGGTAACGAAAATGGTGGTAATAATTGTTAAAAGGACATGACTGTAGTCAATCTGAAATGTTAGTTTCAAGAATATCACAATATTATTCTAATTTCTTTATAACTAAACATCTTTAATTTGTATAATTGTATATTTGCTACACCTTTGTTATTTTACTTAAAATAACGTTGTAGTGCTGACTGTATCATTGCTTCTATACTTACTAATATAGGTAGTTATTGTAATCAAGCAGACACACGATTCTGGTCACGTAGTCTCTCGCGCAATCAATACATCATCAGAATATTAAATACATTTCCTGTAAGTACTTCAGCGATTAGTATCACTAATTCAGTAGTTAAATCCAATAGTATATCAAACTATGAAATCGGAAAATCTGGTAGATTTAGACGGGTATTAGTCTTAATGAGTGACTGCATATGACTAACAGCGTTCCTTTTCATCTGCTACAATCATCATCAAAAATTATCAGATTTAATTGTCTATAAAGACAATCGCATTTGATAAACAGCCTAGCGTTAATTTCAAACTGTTATCGATTATCGAACTTCGCAGGGGGCGGTTCAGCCATGACACCAAAACAAAACACAGGTGTAGATACTGCGCAGTTCCTGCTATCAGTTGTTTTCAGCACTCGACAATTAAGGAAATTGTCACGAGAACTACCTAGGTAGTTGTTATTGTAACATTTTGAACTTATCGCTATATATTGCTAACGAACAATGAGTAATAAGTCAAGAGCTTATACCTAATCTATTATATTTATGGCGTTGTAGCGTATTAAACTACAACTGCTGAGCTAACCAGGGAAAATCTACTGTTAGTATCTAGACATTTTATAGACCATTGACTAATGTAAAAAGAGTCTCAAGCTTCGACACAAGTCGAAGATAACCCACTCATCTCAATCCTGTGTCCTAAATCAATATCCCGCCAGCACATGGCTTGAAAAATCGCACATTTGAATCTGAACTCGAATTTGTTCCAATGACACCTAATGACAGAATTGCAAAATCTCAAAGAATAGTCTTGAAAACTGAAGACTGGAATGCTAAGGTTGTTTTCGAGCAATTTTACATTTAAATAGCAGCGGATAATGTAAACTGCAAAGGCGTTATTGATTCATTGTTGATGTTGACACACGCTGCTGGAAATTATGATCTGTTCACCAGAAATTAAACGATACGAGCCACATGGACTTTAGACTACGAATGTTCTACGAAATTCTAGCAAATGGCGAGCCTTAATAGGTTGTGCAAACATCGTAATTTGTATAGTTTGCTTTAGGATTGACTGGTATTTTGTTTGTCAGATGAACAAGGGATAAAACATGTTCTAAATTACAATACCAAATTTGATTTCATATCCTGACGACAGACCGCATTGTCTTATCTCGGTTTTATTTAAAGTACCTCTTTGCTGAAGTTGGGAGCTCTGGCGATCATCCAAATTTAAATCGTGAATCGTGGGAGACATAGTTTTCTATTTTATCATCTGTGCTAGATGGTTTTTCATATTATAATGTAAAGTTAGTCAAACCAAATTTTCAGTAAATAAGAACAAAAAAAACTATACTCATCCTTTTCTTTTGGGTGCTAGTACTAGTTAGTGTAAGACAAATATAGTATGATTTTCTCTGTCTATGTTTGAAATGAGACAGTCCTTTGACAAACTATATGTAGATAGTTTTAATTTTTGGTTCGAATCATATAAACAACAATTGCGAAATGCTTCATACATTTTTAATATTTTTTTTAAAACCGTAAATAGTTCTTTATGCACGCTGTAGTGTGGTTAAGTTGTATAAATATGGCGAAAATAAACAGTTTTATTCATCGCTCGGCCTTCGCCATACCGGGCCCGTAAAATATGCGCATACGCGTACGCATAACGTCGCCATCTTGATGTTTTGCTGGACTCGCGCAAATAACTTATTTGTCAAATGTTTATAAGATATTTTAGCTAAATAACTTAAACACGGTTACACCTTAAGTATTTTGTTGTAGGATTATATCGTCATAATTATGTTTTTGGTGACATTTCAGTCAGAGACAAGGTGCGGTCAGCCTTAATGTCGTAGTAAAATTGTCCTCATAAA
This sequence comes from Cydia strobilella, assembly GCF_947568885.1. Lineage (NCBI taxonomy): Eukaryota > Metazoa > Arthropoda > Insecta > Lepidoptera > Tortricidae > Cydia > Cydia strobilella. The sequence goes on along the minus strand of NC_086061.1, from coordinate 3,142,160 downwards.
AACAACAACAAGTTAGGCATTTAGCTTTTGTATTTGTAACAAGTAATATAGTAGGAATATAAATATTACTACTATATACGCGTAAACACTTGTATAAATAAGTGTTTACGGAGAATTATTATCCTATAAACATTTACAGGGCAAAGTGCAATTGTTGGTTTTCCTGCTGAATCAGAATAATCAGAATATCCCGTTTTTATACGCTTATAACTTTGTACATTCAGTGTTAGTCTGAATAGTTATAGGAACTCAGCAAAAACACAAGCAACTGCAGCGAGTTCAGGCGCTTTAGAAACATCTCAGAGTAATTGATAAGTATGCAAAGGATACAATCGGCATTAAAAGCGGTAATCAAAACTGGAATTAACAAGTTTGGGAACAAATCAAATTATTTTATTAAATATTTTGATTTGTGTTTTAAAAGTTAGTCACACTACTATATATAAATTAAAAACTGTACATATGACATCTATTACAGTTTTCAAAACTGGAATTATTAAATACCCGTTGCTGTATGTAATCATTCAATTGTTTAAACTTACAATTTAAAACGGAACAGGAAGTGCTACTTACTACAGTTGCTACTACTTACCTTATTCCCAATAGGTCTGACCTTATTCACATTTCCGACCCGATACGGATAAACTATTCATGTTTTACGAATGAAAAATGCAAAAACCTCCAATAATATGAAATTGGAGTCTTGGTTCTGCGCCAATCTAAAAGTATTTTTAGGGTGCTTCCGTACCCAAAGGGTAAAAACAGGACTATTACTAAGACTCCTGTCCGTCTGTCTGTCACCAGGCTGTACCTATCTCATGAAGCGTGATAGCTAGACAGTTGAAATTTTGACAAATGATGTATTTCTGGTGCCGCTATAATAACAAATACTACAAAGTAGGTAGTCGGTAGTCGGTGGGCGAGTCCGACTCGCACTTGTCCGGTTTTTTATAGCTGCATAGTGAAAATGGTTCTTTGTTTTTAAAGAGGATTCAAGTGTAGGTCGTAGGTTAGTTAGGTAAGATATGGCAAAATGTTACAATTTATACATATGAATCAAAAAAAGGCATCATCTAGATCCAAGTAAAAGGGTCTTTGACGCTTTCCTTAAGAATAAATTTCTTGATTTTAGCGTAAGCAGAAAGCTTATGTAAACAAAGACTACGCAACGAATGTCTAATGTCCCACTAGATCTTATTTCAAAAGCCTTGTTTAATCTAACTTACTTCTGCTGAAAAGACACAGATGATTGTTTTAAAGCCATTGACTCTCCAAATAATCTTACCAAGGCATTGAAATGCAATTGAAATTATCCTACGACTGAGTACCTACCGCGAACACCGAAGTTTGCAAATTTCAGGCATCTTTCTGTTTTACTACAATTAAAACGTAACTCGTGTGACAGAGAAAAATCCCCGCAATTAGGTTCTGTGTTGTGTAGAACTTCGGTGTTCGCGGTATAGCACTGGTCGATGACACGATGACTCTCCATTTTGGAAGTATTCCAGGAATCACCACGAGGTGAGTGCGTGGCCATGACAACTCTTAAAAAAACGATCCATTTTGGAGCTGTCAACATTATGAAATAGAGTAGGTTGAATATTACATAACACGGCAACTGACGTAGGTACACGTAGGTTTATCCTTGTATATAGATATGTAGTATAACGAAATGATTTGAAATTAATGTTCTGTTTTTAGGGTTCCGTACCCAAAGGGTAAAAACAGGACCCTATTACTAAGACTCCGCTGTCTGTCTGTTCGTCTGTCACCAGGCTGTATCTCATGAACCGTGATAGCTAGACAGTTGATATTTTCACAGATGATGTATTTCTGTTGCCGCTATAACAACAAATACTAACAACAGAATAAAATAAATTTTAAGGTGGGGCCTCCCATACAACAAACGTGATTTTTTTTGCCGTTTTTTGCGTAATGGTACGGAACCCTTCGAGCGCGAGTCCGACTCGCACTTGGCCGGTTTTTTCTCGTCAACGCCTAAAAAGTGCTAATACTGGTAATGCCAAGCAACAGCAATTCTAAGAAATAATCATACAAAATCTAATTCCGAAAAAAAATTACTACAAAGTCCGTTCAAATACCAACCTTAACATTTAAGCAAGGAGATACAAATTGCAGTATCAAACGTAAATTTTCCTCCATGTTATAATGACCATAGCGTGTCATTAACGTACGCTCAAGGTGCGCGGGAGTTGCGTACGTGTCTACGTGAGCGGCCCAACGTATGCGTCTGCGACCCCTCTCCCTACCCTACTAGTCCCTCTTTCTTCTTTGTAATATGGAATTGTACTGGAATGTTTGATCGCGTAGTAACCTTGCTCCCGATTTCGTAACTTTGATCTAATCTAATACCTAAAAAAAACTATTTCTATTTATTTCAGGGATAAAATAGTTTTTTATGAAAAGGCGAATAGAATATTATGATCAGGGCCCGTTTCTCAAAAGCTTGTAACTTGTAATACAGGTGGAAGTACCTTTCTAACAAAAACTGTCAAAAAGTGACATCCGCTTGTATTACATGATTTACAAGCTTTTGAGAAACGGGCCCCAGTAGGTATAGTAATTCAAAATGTATCAATAACTATTCAATTCTGATAATTGAGTAATTAAGATCTTATTTCTTATCATGCCTCGCTTGGATACAAAGCTTAGCACAAATTAATATATCTTATCATCAATAAACATTAACTGTGATAAAGATCCGGTTCAAAGTATAATCCCCAATTTGATTAGGAGAAAAAAACATGCTTATTTCTTTGAGACGTCATAATATTAAGATTTAAGATGTTTGTGACAAACATTAAGTAGGTAGTTAGTACAAATTTATACAGGAAACAATAAAAAGTTATACATTTTATTCATGTGATAACAAGGTGTAAAACTGATTTTTACGACCGCCGTGCACTCAACGAAACCTAAACAATGTCGTATTGTTTACAAAGTGTAAACATTTTTAAGCTAATCATCTTCCTCGCGTTGTCCCGGCATTTTTGCCACGGTTAATGGGAGCCTGGGGTCCGCTTGGCAACTAATCCCAAGAATTGGCGTAGGCACTAGTTTTTACGAAAGCGACTACCATCTGACCTTCCAACCCAGAGGGGAAACTAGGCCTTGTTGGGATTTTAGTCCGGTTTCCTCACGATGTTTTCCTTCACCGAAAAGCGACTGGTAAATAACAAATGATATTTCGTACATAAGTTCCGAAAAACTCATTGGTACGAAGCCGGGGTTTGAACCCGCGACCTCCGGATTGCAAGTCGCACGCTCTTACCGCTAGGCCACCAGCGCTTCATAAACATTTTTAAGCTAATATTTTATTTTATTACCAGTTTCATGATCTATCCATCATCACCAGCGCTCCATATCAAACTTGCATTGAAACTATTTGAAATGAACTACAATGAGTTTAAGATTAACTATAGGTACATAAGTACATATACGGAGATCTTTCTATATACTGGGCAAGTGGGCAGTTTTACTTCAAAATGCAAACACCTTTGGATTTTAGAAAATTATCGTCAGTCAATTGAGTTGAGAATATATTATTGACTAATCCACTCAAGGACTATCGTATGGATCGTATGGATGGAGTCGTCACAGCACACATAGTCTTGAAAATATCTTGTCACAGATCCGTAAAGATGGTTGGATTAATTAATTTATGGGAGGAAGGCATATGAAAGTATTTTTAGTACAGTCGCCATCAGATATATCGGAGCGGCCAAGGTGCTCACAAATATCTGAACACGCCTCTATTGTCAAGGCGCTAGGTGCGTGTTCAGATATTTTTGAGCACTTCGGCCGCTCCGATATATCTGATGGCGACTGTACCTATAATAGTTGGCAAGGAGTTATCTTAATTGCTACTTATCGCTTTTTTACCACATCCATTTTACAAGCTATAGGTATGTGTAACTTATCATTCTAGGGATGACCTGTATGACCGGTCTTATCGTTTGCTTTGTCAACAACCATATTCAAGCAAATTCCAACTTAAAACCTATAGAAATAACGTCTAAATTTCCTATAAGACACCTCTCATTCTTCGATATTTGAGTCAGTGACGAAATCACAAAACCGAATAGGTATATGCTGTAATTTTGAACCGTAATCGAATCGAAGAACCTTGTCGCAGTAAATTATCTCCCGGTTACGTAGGATTGTGTACGCACGGGTCAAAAGTGACAAAGTACCGTCTTGGGCTATCAGTGCCTGGTAACATTAATTACCGATAACTTGGTGTGACTCTTACGATTAATTGATGTAAGTTCATCGTGACATACAATCACCGCATTTATTTATGTAGCTTACGCGTTTGAAATGTTTTACCTATGCAGTTTCTTACGCCTAATTGTAGGAAATTCGAAAGGATTGATCTCAAGCTCACCACGATTTGATGCAGTGATACTTATATGTTCAGTTTATTCTCTGATTCAAATATGTGCTATTCACTATATTAACGATAACGATAGGACTATTATTTTGTTACAGTCTTCAAAGGAACTCAACAACATGCTTAATTTCATCTTCAACTGCTTAAATAAGGCCCGTGCCGTGACTTTACTTGTATTTTATATTATACCCAAACACGTCCAGCCAGAATTCATTTTTCATGTAATACATACAAAGGTTTTCGCAACACCTATAGTAGACCCAAAGCAAACGGACGACCGGGGTCATATCTCTATCTCTCTCACCCTACCTCCGACCACACGAGCGTGAATGAGAAGTTTTACGACCACGGTCGTCCGTTTACTTTGGGTCTACTATAACCATAATTTGCCGCGCTAAGTGTAAACTGCATTGTAGAATTTGTAGACCTTGTTCTCTTAAGACAAGGTACACATTTAGCTGAGTTTTCTAATACATATAAGTAGTTGCACTTATAGAAGCCAGCGATCAGCAAAGCTAAGATATTTAATATGTGAGCCAAGGTCCTCGATCACGGAGTCTCCTCGTGCTAAAGTCACGTAGACTGCTGAATTTACACTTCCTTTTTCAAACAATAATGGCCAAATAATTACGGTAGATAAGTATCTAAATTTGCTAGTTATTTTATTAAACATGCTATAAAAATGACCTAAGGTGCATTGGGGTAAGTGCGACAGGGTTAATTTTGAAAATGGCATATATTATTATCTACTAAACTAGAAGCCCTTTCTACTGTAGCAACAGTAAGCAGGATGCCTTGGTAAGTCTTGCAGTGTTGGAACAAACAACATACAACCTCTTCAACATTAGTTTAGCGCTCAGACTTGGAACCGCCAAAACTCTTTCGCAATAAACCTTTTGTTCTAAATTTGCGTGTCCAGTGCTAATTGCTCCAGATGCACCATAAGAACTGATGTTAAACCAGAACCCCTCTGTTCGCAGTGAAGTATCGAGGTTATAGCATGGCCACATGGCCAGTTTGAGAATTCTATATAAATCACTATGCTGCCAGGCTGCCACTAAGGTATTATTAGAGACATGGTGAAATAAAGTGTTTCCAGCAAAATATTCTCTAAGATCGTTTGAGGCATAGGCATAGCAAAGAGATTGATTCAATATACATAAAAGAGCTCATGAATCTCATGATCAACGTACGTTAATCAACACAATGCGGTGACGAATTGCTGTCACCCTTTCTATTCGGAAATATAAAGTTGTAAAGTAAAAAAAGGAATCATTCAAATGATCAAAATAAGTTCATAATGGTCGTTACTCATAACATATACCTAGTAGTATTAATAACCAGTTGTTGTTGAAAATCGGAATTAGTCAAAACATCATGTTCATGTTATAAGCTTTGACAGTTATTATGTTCGAACGTACACTATTCGGATTGCTTTAAAGATGTTCTACCTACGTAGATTTGCCCAACTTATTTTTTAAGTGTAGGTTTGGATAGCTTTTACAAACGTATTTTTTGCATATCCACATGCTTAACGATCACGTAACATGTGCATAAGTTTTTGTCTCGAATGACTAATGTGAGAGAAAGTTCTGAGAAACCAGATGGATGGGTCCGTAAAGCATTTTAAAACCGAGAATTCTTATGCAACCAGAAAACTTCTGCAGGAAGATCTGTTGCAGATTTTCGAATCCTTTAACTTGGTTTCTAATGTTTCTATCCTCCACATATTTTGAGCTATCAGGTTGCAAAGGAGAAGAAGTCTTTGCAACTAAGTTTAATGATTTGACGTACCTACTCAGATATTGCGCAACAGGTTACCACATGGTCTTTCAACCTAAAGGGGAAGCTAGACCTTTTAGCTGTAATTATTACGAAACACAACCACCTACAATTCGACTAACTACTAAGTACAAAACAGTATCATTATCATTCCATAAAATCGTGATGTACCTTTGTACCCACAGCGCGACGGCATACCAGGCAATCATAACGCCGAAGGATATTGTGACAAACAACGTTGGTTCGGTTACAACAGAAGGCCGGATGACGTGTGGATCCAAAGTCCACCGGCCCAATTGGAAAGTTCAAATGCAAAGCAATTAACAATTCGGCTAGTTTTTGCGCGAACTAAATTGAATAAAAGATTCGAGTGCGATTCTTATATTGCAAAAAACGCGTTATGATAGTTACTAATATCTTTAGACTTAGTAGGTCTACCTACTCACATTAAATACCAAGGCAAGGCTCATTAGTTAAATTTGGTTAAATCAAGCTAAAGTATAATATCAAAATGTCCAACGACTTTAAAACGCCTACTAATCCTACTTGCTTGCATATTGTCCATCACGCAATTTGTAATTTTCGATGTCAATGCAATTTCGCAATACAGATTTGAGTCGATTGTGAAACTGCTAAGAATAGTAAGAATTCGTTTGTTTTCTTTACTTATTCGTAGAATCTAGGGCAGTTTCAATTTCAACGTGTACTAAATATACTGTAACCCTTGACTAATAAAGTCGGTGAGACAGTCGAATTGAGTTAAATATACCGCTCGGGTTGGACTTTGGACTCTGCTAGGCGTGTTACCAACTTACCATCGAGTAAGGTCAAATGCATTAATTAAGGCAATTCAAACTGTATTCATTCTACAATAGAGTTCTTTATTGCCTGAGGCTGCGATTCGTACACTTCGCACTTTCGAAAAGTTGCCATTTGTATTGTAGAATTTGTAGAACTAGAAACCCTTTTGTGGATCCAATGGAGAAAGTAAAATTAGATTCTTTCGTCTGTTTCATTCATTTATAACTTATTTGGTTGCTACCTACTTACTGAACCATCCTATAGCAAACCTGTTGCGCAGGTAGCATAGATCATAGAATCTAGTGGCTATGTAGGGAATACCGGTCTAAATAAGCAGTTCAATTACTTTTAGCATTATGTAATGCATCGTGCTTATAATTTCCGTTAGCAACTGAATGGTTTGGGCCTGATTGCAGCAGGAATACTAGCTAGTCCAACATACGAGATAAAAAAAAACAAAAACAGAAAAAGAGAGTTCTGGTATTAATTTACATACAAAACATGGATGGTTCAAAATGTTAATTGTCCGCATGAAAGACTCTTCCATACTTGGCAAGTAAAATGCTCTCGACTTAAAATAATGCGGCAGTCTGCACACAAATTTAAATAAAAGACTGAAATAAGTTTGGATTTCAAATGGTTAGTTAAGATTAGAGAACCGTTTTCATTTCTTTCACGCAGCGGCCACGTGAACGCACAAGCTGTGTATTCCCTACGCCTACTGAGCGCACGCAAATCAGAACGCTCAGCAGAACCAGCGTAACAGTGAGCTCTTGATCCGTTACGAATAGAATAACTCGCTTATACTGGGTCAATGGAGCGTTTGACTCGCTGAAATTCGGCAGACAATAAGAATTACACGGCCAGCTGGTGGACTTTGGACCCGACACACAATCGCCGGTGAGAAGCGGTTACGAGAAATCAAAATGGCGTATGACTCAGATAAAAAAATTACACAATTATAACCTTCTGGGTAATACCTTGGGTTATTTTAAGGCTTGGGATGGTTGAGGAAGATGATATAGGGTTTCTGATTGATCAGGAAGTTTAAAGAACAGCACAGGTTGCAAGTTTACTCGTGGTTTTCCTGTAGGTACTTAGGTACTGGTAGCTATACTATACTGTAATTGCTTTAAACCTAGGTAGGTATGTTGAGATAACAAGAATGCCACTTTTTTCATGTTGAACAGGTTAAACCCGTATGATTATGACTTATGACTAAATTTTAAGCTAAGTAGGTACCTACATACATTTAGGACCTTATCCTAAGTAGGTATGTGCTTAGTTACTTACATTAGGTATGACCGTAAGTACTTGAATGATATTAATCGATTACCAATGCCTGGTGTAAATTCCAGTATCGTTTTGAAATCCGCTTTAAAAATACATCTACAATTCTACAATCAAGGAAGTCCGTTTTCTCATACTTGAATTGATCAGGTCAGTTAAGTAGGTAAATATATAAATACCAGCCTAGTCATCGATCAAAGGACATGGTCGAAACGTTAGTAAACGTCATGTACACTCAAGATCAAATCAAATCTGGTCCATTTCTGTGGATCAATATTGAAGAAATGTTCCTGCAGGGGCAGATGAGGTTGTTACTTTTGCATAAACTAAAGCCCGTCACAGACGGAGCGATAATATACCGACAGATACGATATGGCTAAAACGCCGAAGTTAAACAACTAGTTGCTGGACCAAACATCATTGGTGTGACAAAGGTGTGAAAGGCATCATTGGTGTGAAGGGAGGTGAAAAGAGCGTTTGTAGACAGCACGCCGCCCGGTCGGGCGACCTAGGTATCGATGGGCGGATGTGGTCGACGCGGATCTGCGCGAGCTCCAGGTTGAAGACTGGCGAGAAACTGCAACTTTTTTCCTAGGTAGGTGTAAGGCGAAAATGTAGGTACCTATATTTTGACGTCATCTGTTACCTGGTTATCTCTCAAGTTTCAGCACCAATGGAAATGAAATGCTTGTGTTTTATAAGAATAGTGCAAGTAGGTCGGTGCAAAACCGAAATATTTCCCTGAGCTCCCAGACCTGAATTTAAAGTGGCGTGTGAATTCATTTTGATTTGGCCGCCGGCCAGTGAAAACGAACCGTTTTGGCGCCGTAATCGGACTTCAAGGAATTTACTACCAAATATCTAGGTTGGAGCAGTCAAAACAAAACAATCACGGTACTTCGGGACCTAAGGTATAGGACTCGAGTCTTGTCTTTAGATATGTCTTTTAGAGACCCAAGTTTTAAGTTAAGTATATTCACACACAACACACAATCAGTAGAGGCACCTACCTACTGTATATAATACTATACCATTTAGAGTGCATTGGGATAACTTCGAAAAAGTTAATTTAGAAAATGGCTAATAAACCGGAAGCACTTCATACTTTTTAGGGTTCCGTACCCAAAGGGTAAAAGACTTCGCTGTCCGTCCGTCTGTCTCATGAACCGTGATATCTAGACAGTTGAAATTTTCACAGATGATGTATTTCTGTTGCCGCTATAACAACAAATACTAAAAACAGAATAAAATTAATATTTAAGTGGAGCTCCCATACAACGTGATTTTTTTGCCGTTTTTTGCGTAGTGGTACGTAACCCTTCGTGCGCGAGTCCGTCTCGCACTTGGTCGGTTTTAAACACTTATAATAGCATCTTGCTTACTATTGCTACAATAGAAAGTACTTAGTTTAGTAGATATTACTGATATTAGCAATTTCTAAACCCGCATCCGATATTAACCCAATGCACCTTAGTGTTCACAAGTTAATGACCGTGACCCGTGACTGTACTTAGTTATCGTCTTTCGGAACAATAAGTTATTAGGTATTTACCTACAAGTTCTGGTTACTTATAATTTGTGGCTTTCCATCACAGAAGGGTTCTTATGCTTCATGTGCAATAGGGACCATTCCATCAGAAATTACAACAGCAATTGTGATAGAAACGTTCTTATTGCCCATGAAGCATAAGGACCCTTCTCTAATGGAAAGCCACATTTGAATTGGTGATTTACAGGCTTCCAGTAAACAACTGGTTAGATTTAAAACCACTTTGTAGCTAAATTAATAACGTTGAAATTTTTAGACTAATGGTAATGAATGGTCTTAATCATATGGGATAGGTATAGTATACCATAGCCCATCTGTAATTCTGTATTCTGTATGATGGCTGGAAAAGCCCTAAAGTAAAAACTACTGGCGTATTTAGATTGTAATTTTACCAACAATGCATCAAATGTAAATGTTGAACGTAAAAAATGTAAAGTTTGGTAGTTGCACGTTAAGAGAGCGTGATCGCAGCCGGGTCCAAAGTCCGCAAGGTAAGTCTGACGTCGACAACGTGTTTTACAGCTAGCATTGTAATTTTAATAAAAGCACGGTCTTCATTATTAAACCATTTGCTAAAAATCCCCTTGAAACCGGTGATTTAATAATGTTTCATATGTACTTAAGTACATTGTGTGTGTTAGTAACAATTGTACACAATTGCACAATTTTTTTCCTTATTTTTGAGGAATGATCGTTTGGTTAATTATTTAGGCTGGCCCATGTCCTTTCACTTCAAAACACCCGAAATTTTAAAAAAACAGGCTTGTGAAAAAAATAAAAATACTGCTAAAATTTAGCAAATATTCAATGTTTTTTTTTTGAAAAATAAGTATAAAATCACTTACTCTTTCCAGGCACTGCTGTCCAATGGAGTTGGGTTCTGCCTTCACCTCCTGGATCACTCCGTTCGGTTGACTGATTAGCCACATTTTGGATAAAAACAAGAAATCCGTGAAAAATTAGAAAACAGAAGGCGACCGAATTAAAAACAATTAATATTATTTCACTGCTGCTTCAATGTTTATGTCACTCGCGTAAAGAATTTATTTATAAATGTCTTTCTTAATTCGCTCTGTGCAATGTTTATCGCGTATTCTTTGTGGAAGTAAAACTGTGAATACTTCCAAATGACGGCCATACTACGTTAAGTTTGCCTTCACAATGATAAAGAAAGAAGCGGTGACGTGACGCCTAGCGAGGGAGCGGTCTTGGACTTTGGCCAAACGAGCGTGCGTTTAAAATACTTATTAGTAATCCATTGCTGCTCTGATGGGTCAATGTAGCAATTGTATATGAATGATGCAGTCATTGTGTGATGAACTGTGCGATTACAACAACAAAACACAGCGTGTCAAATAGAGGGGAGTGTAATGGATTTACATTGCTGTTTCATTATTTGCGCTATGTAAGAAAGAGACAGCTAGATAGAGGCCAACGGTTTCCCTACTTTACAATATAAAGTACTTAGTTTTAGAGGTTAATTTGACGAACGCTAATAATGGTATCTATAATTATAAAGAAACTCCACTATTCTTTACCATTAATACCATTATAAAATGCTGGAAATAAATACTTAATGTAATAGCCTCGTTTCTCCGTGGAACACGAAGTATTATTTACGCGCGTTATTTTGTATAATTGATAAGGTAGAATGTACCTATAATCATTATAATAGAGTTCATTATTGATTCCATTATTTTAAATTTTTGACAGTGCTGACCTTGAGTCGTCTAGTCTATGGTTGAACATACTTATAATAAAAAATAATTGAAACTTAAAATTATTTTATAAATTGTGAAAAGATAACCTCATTTTTATCAAATAAATCAATTTCTATTTTTTTATTTTTTATTTTCTGTCTGAAATTTAATTAACCCATGGTAATGCCATCTAGTACGGAATAAGCAAACAGTATCATGCTTAGTTCATTATACGCAAATAAAAGTATTTTAATGACTTTCAGTTTTGTCAAATATTGATACGACAATCAATAGTTGCAAAAGATGCTGCAAGTTTTCATTTTGAACATTATAATTTAAAGTAATTTATAAGCAATCATCGTTTAAAAAATTAAATGCAATATAGAAACCGTTTCGTTTTACTCATACATTACGAAGCACGAGTCGCTGACAGCGCCAATCGTGACAACATGGTGTAACTAAAGTAATCATATGACTTTCGTCACATCTCCGTACTGCGCCTATTGATTCTCATCTTGGTCTTGATTCTTACTTGACATAGTTTTTGTGTATCGGCAGAAATGGCGAGTCAAACCCAGGGGATCCAGCAATTGTTGGCTGCTGAGAAGAGGGCGGCCGAGAAAGTCTCAGAGGCGAGAAAGCGTAAGTCAAATTATTACTCATATTGTCTAATTTTACTACGTATTTGGGGTTGAGCTCTGCGTCTCCGCCTTAGTATGTATAGATACCTATATCTACAGTCTTGTTACTAATTACTGGTGTTTAGGACAATAAATGTGCCTAAATTGGTATCCTTACGAGGTTTTTGGATCGTTGTATTAGATTTGATCACATGATTTCGTTTAGCATCAAGTTTATCAAGATTCTAGTAACATGACCCTGAGTAATAGTACTGCTAGATAACGATTTACTTGTCCCCAGAATGCTCAATTTACTAAAATAGTCCAGAAATAAAATATAATACTTTTTTGAACAATTTAGACCCCCCTTGTTCGATTTTACTTTGTAAATCCCATTTCAAATCTTAATATCATAATGTAAGAATCATTATGCCATGAATACTATTTGCTGAAGAACAATAATTAACTCTATCTTTAGAAATCTCTTGTCATGCAGGATAATTGTATGGATATAGTGTAAACTCCATGTCACTCGATATATAACGATTACTTCCTATAATATCGACTTTTGTTGGCTATAGTTGCTTTACTTTAATATTAATTTCTGTCTATATAAAAGAAAACTATAACTTCAAAAAACATCCAGTCCCTTGAATGTCGCTAGTCGCTCGTAGAGTTTACACTGTATTTCATTTCATATAACTGAGATCCTACAAGCAAATCAAATGTGCAAGTTTCTTAAATCGCATTTATGTAATGATACCTACATCATTTATTATCCCATCAGGCGGCTTGTCTGCTCGTTTGCTATCACATAAAAAAAAAAAACTTAGGTGATAGTTTTATTTGAAGACCGTAATCTCAAAGCACTATAACTAGACATTGCATAATGTCACAGGAAAACATGTTTTGAACTTTCTAAAATGCCTGTAATATAAGTAGAAGGCTTTTTAACTCCAAAGTAAATGTCATACATACGAAGGAAAAAGTGAGCAAGGTGGAGCAAGGCCTCTAGTGCCCAGGCCTGGAATTAATTTGTTCTTAGTCTTTTTTACTTGCTTTGATGTACAATTCTACAGGTTTTTATAAAATGTCTCTCTCCATTTAAATTTCTTACAACAGATGGGTTTTTCACAAATAGCAAGTTTAGGTGAATATATATAACCTTGCAATAAGTGCTTACTTATATTAACTCCGTTGATCATTTCAGAAGATGGGTTCTTTGAACCAAATTATTGTTTTGGGAACTGGTTTCTACTGACTGATGTTTTGTAGATTTGAGAAAGTTTTTCATATTATAGACAACTGATATTTTAGGAATTGCATTATGTTACTCTATATGGACATTTATCACCATTGGGTTTGGAACCAATAATTTATTATGTGCCAAAGTGGTTTTACCACATTTGATTCTGACATTTCATGATTGTTTACAGGAAAAGCGAAACGCCTAAAGCAAGCCAAGGATGAGGCCCAGGATGAGGTGGAAAAGTACAGGCAGGAACGGGAGAGGCAGTTCAAAGAGTTTGAGGCCAAGGTGAGGAACATCGCCTTATTGTATAATCTTTTATTTACTACGACATGCACTGAGGAGTGAGATGACATTTATCAGAACTACTAACATAGGTAGTTGTAACATCATCCAGGCATCGCCATTTGCCACTATCAAACAAGGCCAGGATGATGTGCAATCTATACTTTAAAATAATGTAGTAGTGTAGGTAATACTACACTATTACTATAGATCTCATTACAGGGGTGACAAAAGAGGCGGCCAAAGAAACTTTTACTTATTGTCTTTAGGCTCATGCAGTTGGTAATAAAAACTTTGATAAAAATATACAGTCAAACATTGGAAACTGGTGTAAGATTATATTGTTCATGACATACAGCCTAGTGACAGACATACAGACGGATATTAGAGTCTTAGTAATAGGGTCCCGTTTTACCCTTTGGGTATTATACTGAAGCCTAAAAATTGCAAATGTTCATTATTTCGGGTGCCAGAGTCTGGATATTATAGAAGAGAGCAACATAACATTACATACCTAAGCCATGCAATGGTTCCGACTCAGCAGTTACTGCTTTACCTACATTCGCTAAGGCCTAAGGGCCAATCCCAATCCCAATAAGCATTCCAAAGATTTTCAACAAAGCTTGGTAGGTACTCAATATAGAATTAAGATTAAGACATTTTCTTTGCAGCTGTAACATTGAAAACCCCTTGTAAAGTCCGCATCTTCTCAAATGATTTTTTCGCCAAAGACCCTAATCTGTTAAACAAAAGCCTTTGTTCCTTTTGACTTGCGCGTGCCCATTGTTGGTGAGCGCGTGACCATTGTGTATCAGCGAGTGGCATGCGCTCACCAGCAATGGCCACGCGCTCACCAACAACGGGCACGCGCAAGCACAAAAGGAGCAAAGGCTTTTGTTTAACAGGTTAGGGTCTTTGGCGAAAAAATCATTTGAGAAGATGCAGACTATAACAGAACTTTAACTAAGACACACATATGTCAGGTCTTTAACTGCAAGATAAAATAAAATCGACTTCACATGTTTATTGTTTTAGCACATGGGCACCCGAGAGGGAGTGGCCGCCAAGATCGATGCCGAGACCCGAGTCAAGATCGACGAGATGAACAAGATGGTCAAGACCCAGCAGGATGCGGTCAGTACTCAGTGCCCTATACCCTTTCTTTACATTTATTACAATACAATTTGACGATCGGTCTGGGGGTAGTGACCCTGCATGTGAAGCTGATGGTCCTGGGTTCGAATCCCGGTAAAGGCATTTATTTGTGTGATGAGCACAGATATTTGTTCCTGAGTCATGGGTGTTTTCTATGTATTTAAGTATTTATACATTATATATATCGTTGTATCATGTTACAAATGGATGAGGACAGAGTACCCAAACGCCTTCTAGAAGGTCAACCGGAGGGCCGCAGAGGTAAAGGCAGGCCCAAGCTCAGATGGTTAGGAGTTAAAAGTTGGAGAACGAAAGCCACAAATAGATCGGACTGGAGAGATTTGCTTGACCAGGCTAAGGCCCACCCGCGGCTGTAGTGTAGTGCCTCAGATGATGATATATCGTTGTCTGATTTCCCATAACACAAGCCTCCTTGGGCTTACCGTGGGACTTAGTCAATCTGTGTAAGAATTGTCTATAATATTTATTATTTATTACAAGCTTTTATTTAACTTGCAATGTGTGTAAATTGTACCTATGTAACTATGTTTGTATGAGTCAAATCTTGCAAGTTAAATTTGAGTCACTTCCCAGTTTTCAAAGAAGCTGAAAATTTGCACACATATGGTAGTCGGGTGACAATGCAATATTATGGTACCATCGAGCTGATCTGATGATGGAGACAGGAGGTAGCCATTGGAATTCTGTGTTGAATCAACGCAACCTAATTGTGTTTGGGGTTGTTAGAACTGTACATTCCTTATTCAAAAAGTATACATTTACGCCCTCGTTAAATAACGATTCATAAATGTACTAGAAATTAACAATCTTAAAGCCCTAATAAATAAACTAGGTTCTAATGTTGCCATGAACATATTTTTTACGGTAACCCTATTGGTATATGTTCAGGAACATATTTCATTTGATAATATATAATTTTCAGTTAACAGATCAGTGAAGGTCGGTCGTACGTACTTGGGATCTTCTACTATATGTTTACTTTATATTTTTTAACACAACAGCAATCATACTGGGTCACACTGCCTTAAAACTTCCCTAAAAAAAGTCCAATTTTCAATGTTCTTCAGTATATTTCAATGATCCGCATGCTCATCATCAATGTTTTATTTCCAGGTAATCCAAGATATCCTAAGCCTGGTGTACGACATTAAGCCAGAGCTGCACGTCAACTACCGCGCTAAGTAATAGGCTAGCCGTTCGACGTTAAATTATCGCATAAATTATTATTACTGCGCGAGCGCCAACCAGTTACCCGCCATTTCCCTAATAGCTGTCACAGATAGCCGTCATCTTATCTAATCTGACAGCTGTCACGTCAGCCGCCATCTTGAAATTTAAAGCGTCAAAATGGCCGCCGCTGTATATACAACGCTTGGGTTTACGTATTTTAAAATATTGAAGTTTAGTGTTTGGAATCAGCTCGATATCATTCCATGAAATATATTCGGAGATCCGCTACGAACTTCCCATGTATGTTCAATGTTGTATGTTATTTAGAAATATATAATGTTTAAATAAATGGATTTTTGATTTTTGTGTAGTGGAATGGAAACTGGCCTGTACAGTATTAGAGCAAATATATTGATTTACGTTTATTATTGTTTCATTGCATGTCGTTCATCCAGCCGTGGACGAGCTCGTCGCTGTAAAAGAGGAACAAATATCAAATTTATACTACAGTCAGCATCAGAACTAGCTGAGCGGGTCAGGTGTTCAAAATGACCTGCACACGCTCTTATTCTCTAACTAACAACCTAAGGTTTCTGCTGCTGACTGTATATCCCTTTTTCATAGTACAGTATATACATAGTGGTAGCGCGAATAGAATTTCAACTTTAGCATTCCGATTTAAGGTTCAAATTAAGTTGCTCTTTCTGGAAATGTGACTTGTGTTGTAGATTGGTGCGGTCTGGAAAAGAGGTAATTCAACCAAGTAACTAGGTCGTCAAGAACGGATCAGTTGCCATGTATACAGCGTCAAAAACGACTTTTTGTCATGAAGTATGGGTCTCAAGTAAGATAAGTAGGTAGATATCGACGGTGGGGAAATTTCAAATGTCGTAAGGGACATACGGCCATATGTCTCTTACGACATTTGAAATTTCCACCGTCGATATAGTAAAGATCTCACATATAAGTAACATCTATTTACTTGTACCCTGTCTCATGTCTAGTTTTACTCAAACTTTATTGCACAAACAAAGAAAAAATTACAAATGGCGGACTTAATGCCAAAAGGCATTCTCTACCAGTCAACCATTGGGTCAAACAGAGACATATATGTATGTATGTAATTTCATTAAGTCCCTGTCTTACTGCCGTCTAGTTTTACTCAAACTTTATTGCACAAACAAAGAAAAATTTACAAATGCCGGACGTAATGCCAAAAGGCATTCTCTACCAGTCAACCATTGGGTCAAACAGAGACATATATGTATGTATGTAATTTCATTAAGTCCCTGTCTTACTGCCGTCTAGTTTTACTCAAACTTTATTGCACAAACAAAGAAAAATTTACAAATGCCGGACTTAATGCCAAAAGGCATTCTCTACCAGTCAACCATTGGGTCAAACAGAGACATATATGTATGTATGTAATTTCATTAAGTCCCTGTCTTACTGCCGTAAGTATTAGTTACATGTAAAATTTACCAACACTCCTAATATATTACCTCTTTCGCCGAATGGTCGGGATGCTATCCAGCCAGTCCGCGGCGGCGCCCGTGCTGGCGAACACCGCGGGCTTGTCGGCCTCGTCGCAGCGCTTGGCTGAGAACGACAGGATGCCGATCAGCTCCCCGTCCATGATGGCGGGCCCGCCGGCGTCGTGCTGCAACAGACAGGTCACAAGTCAGGTACTGGTCTCTGTTAACTCAGTATTCGTGAATCTTATTGTAAAGTATATAGACGGGAGAATGATCTGAGGCCCAAGACGAGACGGTAGAAGACTAGTACGTTGATTTGACGTAAAATCCATAGTACCTATAGCTGTACTAGGTACAGAGTTTCGTGTGACATTTCGTGAATTTAGTCTCATATGTTGTCTCACTTTTACATTACTAACTGATTTACATCATTTACAAATGTAAGAGCTGTAATTTAACCAACGATTGGCGACACTATATATTATGTAGATGACTACTTGGGTTAGTACTGTTAGTAGACACTAGACCTGCATATTCGGATCCAGTCTGAAAATCCCAGTCGAGAGTAATAATTTCACTTACCTGCTGTTTCGTTTTCTCAAACGTATATTACTTACGTTACAAACATTCTTGATCTTGCTGATAAAGCCAGCGCAGAAGGTGCTAACCGACACCAATTCCCTGTAAAACAGTGAATTTTAATGCTTAGGGTTTTTGTTTTGCATAGTGAGCCATAATATAGTGTCATAGTGTAGTTATATAAGGTACGAATCTGTAAAAATCCGTTCCGATTCGACAAGGAATTACGCTCAAGCATGTTGTAAAAGCACGTTACTTAAGTTTTCTGTACTAAAGCACAAAAGAGACAAGCAAAGGCGCAGCGTATGGACTAGGGAGAGGGGGGCGAAGTGCATATCGTCGAAGGCCTAATGTAGGGCCCGTTTCTCAAAAGCTTGTAACTTGTAATAAGCGGATGTCACTTTTTGACAGCTTTTGTTAGAAAGGGACTTCCACTTGTATTACAAGCTACAAGCTTTTGAGAAACGGGCACCTTGCATACATTGCATACATTGTATAGGAAATGTGCATGAGCTGTAGGCGGTACCACATGAGCCCCTTGATTATTGGCGATATGGCAGAACCTACAACGCGCACGGTCTTTATGTGGTATATCGTCTCCAGTTAGGGGCAGCCGGGGCAGCTCCCCGCCCTACGCCCCCTGGCGACGCCCTTGTAGAGTTGGAGACAGGTAGACGAGTACTCTGCTTACTTTCCGTAAACGTCGACACAATCTGCCTTGTCATAGATGGGAAGATCTACTTTCTGAAGAAGCACTGCTCCACCTTTGTCGCCCATTCCCTGAAAAAAAAATGCAATATAACCACCTACCTAAGTAAACCAAACCAATGTCACCAAAATACGAATAATAGAGAGCTCTAGAGCCAGTGTTGCTTATGAAATGCTTTTATTTTAATACTTTTAAGAATAAATTAATTTTTAACAAGCAGAAACGTCTGCGATCGATGCTATTAAGCTTAGAATAAATTTAAAAGTGGAAAAATTACTGCCTTGGGTGAGACTTGAACTCACGGCCTCTGGATCGATACTCCAGCGCTCTGCCAACTGAGCCACCAAGACCTCATCCATAGTCAGCAAATCTTCCCACTATATGGGTCTAGGGGACCCTAGCGACATCTACCGTAAGAGTGTTACACTTCTTAAACGGCCACCGGAGTTCCAAGTGATATTGGAAATTCACCAGTTACGATGTGCTACCCATTCTAAATTAATTTTTAACAAGCAGAAACGTCTGCGATCGATGCTATTAAGCTTAGAATAAATTTAAATTTACTTTTAAGAATGCCTACCACCAGGACCAGAAATATATGATCCTAGCTTTCTCATTACAATTGTAGTATTTGTAGTATTTCATAGATAAAGGAAAATAGATGTACCTATATAGTTAGGTCCTTTCGGATTGACAAAACGAGTTTGTACAAAAAGTTTAAAAGTTATCTTACCAGCACCGATCCCCATCCCAAGAATGTAATCGTCTTATCAATGGTCACATCCTTCCTCTTCGAATACTCGATCTTGGACACGTTCAGCGCCGAGAACGTGATGTTCTTATGCAACCTGATGACAGCATAGTTGAAGGCTAAAGTATCTGGCTTGTAGTTCGGATGGAAGAAGATCTCGTCGACCCGTAGGACCTCGCCGCCAGCCGTGGCGTTGCTGGAGCCGATGCGGACGGTCAGCATCTTGACATACTCTCGGAAGAAGCGATTGTTGTATTGGCTGGAATAACATTGAGATCATAGTCAGTGGCGGCGCAAGACCATAATTTAATGTGGGCAAGGTACATTTTGCGAGTCCTGTGGCCGACTCATGCATAAACCATTGGGGCGCGAGGTCACTCGGACCGTAATAACGTCGCCCCTGATCATAGTAAGATACAGTGCATGTCAATTTGACGACCGGTCTGGCCTAGTGGGTAGTGACCCTGCCTGTGAAGCCGATGGTCCTGGGTTCGAATCCCGGTAAGGGCATTTATATGTGTGATGAGCACAGATATTTGTACCTGAGTCATGGGTGTTTTCTTTGTATTTAATCAATTTCAATTTATTTAAAACAAAATGCAATTTTACAGGACTAGCCTAAGTCATTACATATTTTTAAGTATTTATATATTATATATATCGTTGTCTAAGTACCCACAACACAAGTTTTATTGAGCTTACCGTGGGACTTAGTCAATTTGTGTAATAATGTGCTGTAAATAAATAAATACATATATTTATTTATTTGTTTGTTTGTATTTGTTCATTGTAATTAACTATTCAATTTTGAACATTCCGGCCGCCAAAATATTGGTTTTAGTATGGGTACTGTCGTGAGTATAACCTGTATAACCCACCCGACAATGGTCCTTCGAACCGGATATCGTGATCAATCGTGAGATTCGTGAGCTCAATTAATCGGCAGGGCAGTCTAAAACTTGTGCTAAATTAAAAGGATTCACTTACAGTTGCAGACAGTGCGCCGCCGTAAGCACGAGATCAGAGCTGATAATTGCTCCGCCACACCACAATTGGTTGTTCATGAGAACAGCGGCCAGATATGGGTGTTCCTCTATTCTGGCCGTCTCATCCGAGTTGTAGATGCGTCGGTAGCGCGGGTGCAGCGGGGGGATTATGGCGCCTTCTGTTGTTGTTGTAGTGGTTGTTGTCGCTATTTCGGTTGTGCTAGTGGTGGTTGACAACTCCAGTGCCGTCGTTCGGGTTGCTGGTGGTGACTCTGTAGTTTTAAAGCAGTTGAAGCAACGTAAATTCAGCTATCATGTCACGGCGTTTACGCTGCTTATAGCGTATTTTGAGCAGCGGTATGGTCGACCCTTTAAATAGTAGGGCTAACAAAAATAGATCGCACAATTTTTGATGTGAATTCTTGGTTGCTGTCAAACGTAAGAATCAGGTACCCGAAATAATTGTGGTACGAGCGCAGGAAATGTTTGACACAATCTTATTTTTAAGTAGAACAATAGGATCATGTTACATTTTTGCGCACTCCATTGTGTTAGGCTGCCTTTCTACGGAGCAGAATGATGAGTGGAGATGAGAGGAGAGAAGATGTGCGGGAATCAACCAATAGCATTGGTACTCTTCCGCTTTGCTGGATTACAACCTCCTCTCATCTCAGTGGCATAGGCGGATCCAGCCCTAGGCTGGGTCACGATAAATAAGTTTCATAGGTAGTTTTATTTGCGAAAAAATAACTAGACTAGAAAACTAGAATATAACCGTGTGGCCCCAACCCCTGACCCTAAAGCTCGATCCTCCCTTGCTCAGTTAAACGGCAGCCTTGTAAATGGTATGTATACTCACTGCTCTCACTGGAGAGTTCAGATTCCTTCGACTCGATTTTACTTGCCATCACCTCAACGGGAATACCCTCGTATTGCCATTCACGACGCGACAACACTTGTGGATCCACTAAAACACGATAATAAAGAATCTGTAAAATCCAAGCTGCAATACAACCATATCGCGACTGCAACGGTTTTTTAAGTTAACTGTATACAGGATGTCCTTAGCCAATGGACAAAGCCGAAATGTACATATGCATTAGGGTATTTAGAATCAGTATACCAAGTGTCATAACAACCGGTGTAGCGGTTACGAAGAAATTAACAAATTACGATTTTTTTAATTTGGAGCAGCCTGTATGTGTTAATAGCTCCTGAGGTACCTAATAAATAGTGTGAAGGTAATAAATGGTACCTATGTTAGGGAACCGACATACCAGACTTACAAACAGCCAGGATCCATTCTATTTCGACCTTAGTTCTTCATCATAACCCTATTATCATTCATACCGTTCATGACTATTCAATTATGATAATTTAATTAGAACTTAACCAGAATTTAACGAGTCCGTTATTAAAATTCAAGGAAGGAAGGAAGTGCGAAATAGTTTTTCACCTACAAATTGCGAACTATATCACTACACTCAAGAAAAATTAAAATAGGTCACTATTTATGAAAACTGTATAAAGCGCCTCGTTCTCATTGCAATAGAGTGTAACTATGGGCACTACACAAATTTATAGCCGAATTGATAACCTCCTCTATTATTTTTTTTGGAAGTACTTACCTATATTGAATATAACCGGAATGATTATACAAGTATACTGGTTTTATATACAGTTTTTAATTGTTTGGCTTTATATCCTCCGACATATGCAAATGTTCACAGTAGGCCAGAATGTAGTCACCTGCAGCAGAAGTTGCTAAGCGGGCGAGGTGTTCAAAATTACCTTGACGCTATCTTATTCTCTAAACAATAAAGTCGCGTCAAGATCATTTTGAACACCTCGCCCGCTTAGCAACTATTGCTGCTGGATGTACCTGTCGCATTTACAGTGACAAGTGGACTAATTGACGACTACAGTGTTGAATGAAGCTCAAGCCCCTTCTAAAGCATAAATCAAAATCCCGGAGCCACCACTGGCGAGTTGTGCTACGCGTAGAGCGAGTAAATATACATATATTATAGAAGACTGTGTTTGAAATGGTTGTACCTTGTTTTGCAGAAATTGTTTCATAAAATGTTTCAATATTCAACATATTCTTTCACAAAGAGTCGCAGTTCCAACCTAACCTAACCTACTTTTCTGTTAGACCTAATGAGTTCTACACAATGACCTTTTAGCTGTGTTTAAAAAGTTAATGGTTTTTGAAAAATAAGTTTATATGAAATGAAAATTCTGCGAAACATTACATTCTATGAAACTATTTTCTGTGAAAGAACCGGACAACGTTTGAAATTTATCGCACGATACACAAATGGGGGCTAGGTACTCTACAAACGTTTAAATGACAAGATCTTGGATCTTTATCCGTTCATAATTGGAGAGACACTAGACAAAGATGGAGATACACGAATTATTTTCTAAATTCGTAACGTACGGTCATCGTCGTCCATATTGTCTTCATCGTGGCCGCAGATCGCACGCCCCGCCAGCAAGAACATCAGCGCCATCTTGATCTGAACCGCCATTTTGTACCTTAAATATAACATCATCTGTGTACCTGGCCTGTGTGTGTGTAATCTGGTTGAAATGGTTTGGGGAAAAATGGGAATGATTCATATGAATGCACCTAATACCATCTGTGCCTGGTGGGGACACATGGCAATACACCATAAAAACTTCATAAAGACGTCAACATGAAATGAACTTAGTTCTTAGCCTAATTTAAATATCTAAATCGGAATAATCCATTTAAAATCTACACTAACCTTGCTCACCACGCTTCAATCTTGACTGCACTCAATAAAACGAAGCAATAAAAACAAGATTATATTTGCCAATACAGTAACAGGCTCAAGAAAGCAATATCGTTTCAATATTGAGAGATTTCGTCACTTATCAGTGCCAGCCGTGACCGCCGTGTCCAAGCCCGGTTAGGCCGAGGGGCGCTATAATGGGGGAGCGGTAGACGGGCGCGGCGATGATGGGGGTCCTGATGATGGGCGCGGTTATGATGGGCGCGGTAATGATGGGCTTCACGACAGGGAGAGAGACGCCGTGGTTGATGACGCTTGAGCTGTAGGACACGGAGCTGGGAAGCAGGACGGGACCTGTGGGAGTTATAGTTAGTTGATGAAATCATTGACAAAAGTAGGTACGATTTGATATACACAACTTACGACTTGGAGTAATTATTGACATCTACACTTATGAGACCTCGCTTGTGATTTTCTATAAATTGTCCGATAATTACCAAGAGGTGCAACAAATGACCCACGTTTGGCACCGTACCGCGCGCGCGCGGTGCAGCGGTGCCACACGCGATTTTCGACACATTGTCCATTATTACCAATAGGTGCAACAAATTGAATATTATACCTACCTAATGATCAAATGCCTTAACTATGGTTGATTACAAGAGCCTTAAATTACCAAATTATTTCAATTGCGAGTTATGCTTTGCGCTACTTCGTATTACTTATGATGGTTCATATTAGTAAAAGAATTCATATGTGTATGGGAATACATACCGAGACCCCAGCCCAGGGATGGATAACCCATGGGGACAGCAGTCGCCACTCCGAAGAGGGCCAGAACGATGGCGACCTGTGGAGTAGGTAAACAGAGTTAGCACTTTGACGTCAACTGACGCGCGCGGCTACCGCCCATTATGAACCGGCAAAGACGTCAATAAGGGCTACCATTTGTGTGCTCACCAGTTGGCGTCACTGTAGATGTAGGTCCAGAAAAACAGATCTCAAAAATTTTCTACGCTTATTTTTATAAAATCAATTCGTTCTAATATACACAAAGGTATTAGTTTAACAGATTAGGGCCCGAACCCGAAAAAATCATCTGACATAATTTAAACTATAGATGGCGTTGCACAGTGCCATAATTTGTATGGTAACTGGATTACCGCTCAAAACAAACTAAAGTATATACATGGTTGATTCCCGGTTGAACTCCAGATTGGCAGACGTCAGCAAAATTTGTTTTTGTTTTTTACTCATTAATGATATTATCTTATATTGTTATTGTTAGCCTATTGTGTCCCACTGCTGGGCAAAGGCCTCCCCTTCTTCTTCCATTCGTCCCGGTTTTGAGCTACATCTGTCCAGTCTCTCAAAAAGGATAAGTTATCCCGCCATCGCCGACGAGGTCTGCCGGATTCCCGGTTTGACTCGTGGGGCACCCCGTGGTTATCCTGGCCCACAAGTCATTCGACATGCGGCAGACATGACCAGCCCAGTCCCACTTGAACTTGGCTGCTTTTCGAGCTAGGTACATCATCTATTTGAGTAACATAACACATATAACGCCGATTTCCTCGTGTTTCCGTTCGACACGCTCACATTCACAACTCGAGGGCCGAGTCAAATCCATTTCAAACGTTATTAGGGCCCACATTGGATTGGGTGCAATGTGAAATACAGTCGTCATCAGATATATCGAAGCGCGTCTATTGTCAAGGCGTTAGTGTGCGTGTTCAGATATTTTTGAGCACCTCGGCCGCACTGATATATCTAATGGCGACTATACCAATCTCAAATTCGACTTACCGCGCACTTCATGTTTATAGGGTTGTGAACTGATAACAGAACTATGGATTCGTGGTGGGCAGACGTTATATATACGCGCGGTCCAGGGTTCACGCTTCGCTACACTCGGCGTATCCTTTGAAAACTTATCATAATGGGCCGAGAGCTGGTAGTGTGTAATTATAGTATTTTTCACATAGTTTGGGTATGGGGACAGCTATTATCTCGATGCAATTTTGCGTTTTAAGGTTATAAATCGTTCGAAGATGACAGCTGTCACCGTACCCAAGCCATTTGAAAATATTTTACGCTGATTCTGAAAATTGGCGTTTCCATTTATTCTGGCTGATAAGATGTCGACTAAAATAAAATAGTCAAAGTATGGACCATATATACTCACATTCGCACGTAACAAGCAAATAGTTTACCAAGCCAAATGTTACAATACCCGTCAATAATACCCCCAAACAACTAATGGACAGCTTCCTTTCTTATTTCTTATCATAACGCACCAGGGTCGGCATTTAGGTGACAGTTTGTTGACGCTTTTCTGACAGTGACACCGACCTCAAATAAATCAGTTGCTGGCGCAAATAAAATGGTGGAGAGGGTATTTAATTTTATCCTTTCTTACATCGATTTTTCTTTTTTTCCACTCGCGTAATTTCCCCATACAAAATGGGGCACGTTCCCGGGAACGGCACAACTCTACCAGAGGGATATTTCTGGTAAAAAAAATCATTACGTTTAAAAAAACTTGGGAGTAGGTAAATAAATTAAAAACAAATATTTCTCGACCAGCTCCCGCGCCGCTCGCATTGATCGACATATGGCGGTGTGGAGCACGCTCTCGCATTTTAGTGCATTAGCATTACTAATTTTCGGTACAATAGCAAATTGCATCCCGCTGCAATCCGCTTCCCATCTTTCGTCAGATGTTCTCGATAGCAAATGTAACAACTTGCACCATTTTGAAAGTTTTTATTACCTTCCTGAGGGTCTACTGCGAACATCAAATACCTAACTAAACGTTATCTCTATCTGCCTGACTGTCTCTATCGCTCTTTATGTTTAAGCGATGAAGAAACAGATAAACAAATTTAGATTTTCGATGTCCGAGGAAAGCCCTCTGTATGTCTCACTATTGGCCTATGGATGGTATAGAAAGGATGCCAATCTCTTATGGCAGAATTGTTGCAAAAGTGACCGCTTTCAGCTATGGATGGTATAGAAAGGATCGCAATCTCTTATGGCAGAATTGTTGTAAAAGTGACCGCGTTAAGCTTTAAATAATAGTTCCTAATCTCTCCGGTGGCGCTAGTTCGGCTCTGGGATATGAGTATAACATGAACCATATAAGGCAACAAATGACCCGACCAAATTACGTAGGTTGTTTTTGGTAGTATTTCGGTTTATGGTGGCGCCGCCTAATTACTGTTTTTTGATGGACACTTTTCATACATAGAGATTTGGCTCCTTTATATAGTAGTCTCCATGTATTGGCCTCTCCAAACGTCACCGATAACGACAATCGCATGCGATTTGCGATTAGACCTGTATACATATAGCGGCATTTGATCGATCGATTGTACTCGTATTCGTTGCTCCTATTTAGCCAGCAATGAGGGCTATCGTCTTTTTGCTCACCAGTTGGCGCCTCTGTTGATGGTGGTCCAAAAGACTAAAGAACAGCTGTCAGTCATTGAAGTGACAAGTGACATTTGACATTTCCAACTATGGAAAAGACCACCATCTACACTAGCGCCCCTAGCGGCGAATACATACGCGTTAGCCCTCATTATCTAAAATCGCATGCAATTTGTTGCAAGGCCTGTAGAAGCCTAGAGTGGTGCTACCGCAAACATCGTTTCGTCTATCTTCTTCTTTATGACTCGAATATACAAGAGCGTTGGAGAGGCAAATAGACGTACGAACGAGGTGGTTAGTTTGGGTATATTAGGCACTGCCCAAGATAGATATCAAGGTCTTCTTTGAATTTATTAGCAGATGAATGCAAGTTTACTTAGGTATCTTTTCCAGGAGGTAACAGCTATAGTATGATTCGGGGTTCGAACCACGGCCTCGGAATTGGATGCCGCCAACCTAACCAGTAACCACTCGACTACTATTGGACAGTTTTCAAAACTTCGAATTTTCACACAATGAAAATCCAGTATATAGTAGAGATTTAAATGATATCCTTATTTATAGGGATTAGGGTTCGCCTTTGTATTGTATCTCATTTTCTGTAAATTTTAGATAAGCCTTTGTTGTGTAAGTACAATGAAGTTATGTCATTTAGGGCTGATTTTTCAGTTACCATTTAACTCGTCCGAACAATTCCAACGAAAACCATGGAATAAATCCTATCCGCCTGTTGAACTGGGGACTGTAGTAAAGTAGGTAAATTAGGTACAATAAAAACTAAAATAACTACAATAATTACAATCACTACAACCTATTTCAACTCTACGTCACCGGCCACTAACAAAACGAAAACGTCAATTCAAATTGCTTTCAGTCGTTGTCAATTATTGTCAATCGACAGTCTGACAACAATGGTAATGTTAAAATCCCGGTTTTCCCCGGCCATCCGGTACGCCAGGACTATAACCAATCGGTGCAGGATTGGGACCAGGGATGTAGTAGGGTATGGCCATAATGGGGGGTATAACTATAAAGATGACCCGCACTTTCCGTTCCCGGCGATTCGGTTTAAGGAGAACACTAGGGATATTGCGGTAAAACCCTTTTCGTCGTTTATTTAGAGATATATATTTAGATCTAGCGAACATCATTGAAGAAACGAAAGCCGCCAGACTACGATAGCTCAAGCCGTAGGATAGGTGTCGATCGTGCACTCGTCTGGTCTGAACTGTCTGGAGTACTCTCAACTCAGAAACGGTTTTGTAATTTGGACAGAGAAACATGAGGTTTTTGGTGTCGGGGGCCAAGACCCACTTCGGGTCGTCGTGCCACAGCAGTAAATAAATACTTACATTTACTGCTTACTGCTGCTTATTTACTGCTGGTAAGTACTTTGGTACCTTAACTCAAATATCAAGTGGAGGTGGGACCGATCCTAATAAAACCTCTATGCCTATACTTATAATATTAGTAGCCTAGGTTAGACTAAAAGTTACAACTATGAATCGATTGACAGTGACACCTTATTTATTACATTATGTATTCCACCCAGAATGAAGAGCTCTTCAAACTTATCAAACTTTATTAATATCTGACAATAAAACTATAACAAAATAAAATTCGACTCATTTACCAAAATAAGCTTAGTTTAAGCAAAGATAGATATAACTCCGTAATAGATGGATACAGTCTAAGGAAAAAACGTGACTCGAAAATCACGAAAATTTGATTCTCGATCAGATGGCGCCACTAGTTTTGGCCTACTCTCGTATAGAGGGCGTTGACGGTTTCGTTTGTTACTTATAATTTTAACGCATATCCGTTGAAGAACATGGGTCAAAATCATATAAAAATAATTAATGCAAATAAAAAAATCATTTATCCATATTTAAATACATTTGAACGTATTTTTATAAATCTTCATTTTTAGTTTTAAAGTATGTCGATAGATGGCAGTGAATTTACAGTGGTTACAAAATTTACTACGACAGTACTGCTCTATCTTATTATATCCTCTTTGGTTTAAGTTATGCAAACCTGGAAAAAGTTACAAATTACCCCAACTTTTATACATCATAAACACAAATTTCAGGCCCTCCGCCAAAAAGAGTGCGGCGACTGGAAGATGCTGTGCTGCGAAGAAAAGAAGGCGTTATACCGCGCGTCGTTTTGCCAGACCTTCTCGGAGTTCCAGCACCCCACGCACCACTGGAAGATCGTCATCGGCGGCGGCCTGTTCTTCGTGTCGTGGGTGTTCTGGCATCAGATGATATACCGCCACTTCAGTAAGTCACCTAATATTATACGTATACCTCTCCTTCTTTTTATGTCAGAGAATAGATACGACGTCTAAAAGTAGATACCTATACTATAGGTGTTTCTGAGACATGTGTGAGACATCTACTAAAAGTAGCATTTCTAAGACCATCCCGTTCGGTAATCTCCCCCCTCCTTAGGGAGGAGGAGACAAGGAATTCCTTGTCTTGTTCATAGTTATACTTCTCTTCGCTGACTAGATTGTGCCTTTAATGCCTGCTCAGAACAGTTGTGTAGCAGCGCTGCGCACGAAAAATTTTTCACCTCAGCAGCTCGTACAAGCCTACTTTCGTCACTCCCTGGAGTGACGAAAGTACGACTTTCCTCACTCCAGGGAGTGAAACAAAGTAGTTTTTTAATTTAGTAAAGGCCATGAACTCCCACTTCATACTTTAGGCCCTTCGGGGCCTATTACAAATTCGAAATACATTTTAACCTTTAATATGTTCTCACTACTGAGGTGAAAAATTATATGTGCAACAAGAGAGCAAAGTTATTTTACATCTCGTGTTTTTGAGTTCCTCGCTACGCTCAAGATTCTAACTTAGAATCACTCGCTTCGCTCGTGTTTCAATTATAGAATCTTTCGGTTACTCGGGACTCAAAATCAACACTCGCAAGAAAAACCAACTTTCCTATCTTCTCTTGTTGCACAAATAACTATAGGACTCGAAAATTGAGGACGTAGGTTACGTAAATTTTGAAACTGCACTTCTACACCAAAGAGGATTGGGGGCGTTACGATTTTTTTATTTCCTTAATGTAAATTTATCAGCGCATGTATGTAGATTTCCTCACGATGCTTTCCTTCGCTAGCTATTGATAAATATTAAAAGATATTTCGTACTTAAGTTCCGAAAAACTTATCAGAACAAACCAGAATTCGGATCGGCATCGTAATCGCAAACTTAAACGCCTGAACATCCATTTGACTTCAACAATTTTAAATGAAAATTTTGGATTGCAGTCGCGGAGCCCAATTGGCCGGACTCCTATTCCCTGGAGTCGCAAATGGCGCAGCTTCGCCGCATGCTGGAGATACGCGCCAACCCGATCGACGGCTTGTCCTCTCTGTGGGATTACGACAACGACTGCTGGAAGGTAAAAGAGCAGTGCAGCTTGTGTATTGTAAAAGCCAATCTGCTGATCGAGAGACACTCTTCATCAGCAAACAGCTTTATTGCCAAGATGCCGTGCAGTCGATCGAACGCGACGGACTATTTTCTCTGTGAGACTATAACAACGACCGTTGGAAGGTAAGCGTGCCGTCTAGTGCCAAATCACGCAGGTAAAAGTGATAGGCTGGAACTGGCACGAAGAAAAAAAGTTAATACGTCTAGAGCGGGAGCAGCCAATTAAAGATTTCTCTGCCGAGATCTTTACCTGACCTCAACTTTAATTGGGGAAATAGTAAATGTAGCGAACATCACTCTGTTTAGATTACAAGTGCAGTTTCTAGGTACGTGTAGATTTAATATGAATATTTCTATTGTTTCAGAAATAAGCTGCAGGATTGGAATTCAGTATGCCCTGTTGTTATTGGAGTACTGTGTTGAATATACGTTTCGGACCGATGTAAGAGTTTTCATTTATAACACAAGTAAATAGTGTACACTACAAAAAATACTACAATACCTACATCAACAATATTGAAATTTATGTGCATTTAATTTGGAAAAAATACACATTATCATCATGATTAATAGAATATACCAATTTTAAGATCATCCTTGTTAAAAGTCTAAACAAGCTCCCGAGCTTGAAGAATTTTGGCTTCTAACACTTTAAATCCACTTTCGTAAACGGGATCGTTCTTATGCACTTCAATTCTCTCAGTAGTACCAGAATCCAACATTACAACTACTGCCATTTCATCTTCTTGAACACTTTCAATTTTAGATTTTCTTGATTGCTTTAGTTCAATTTGGTCTCTTCCTGGGTATTGATATCTTATTGGGTCTGTCTGATCATAATCATTACCATCAAAACCTTTTGGATTTTCGCGTAGTATACTATTAGAAGCTTTCGGTCCTTTCTTATTACCTTTTTTGCATGAAATATATTCAATAGCACAGTTTTCTCCAGGGTTTGTTTTGATGTAATTAAGTGTATTGTCAAAGTAATTTTCACCCAAACTTGCTTCTGTTGTAATATATTCATTTGTAGACTCGTCGATGTCTTCGTAAATACCTTGTGAGCTATATGCTAAATTTGTTGTCATTGTTCTTGCATCATGTTGATCTTCAGGTGCATAATTCTCGCTTGTCGGATCTGTCTGTTCGTTTGACGACACATCTCTCCAGTACTCGTCTGGTATCTCGGGGATAATTGGTTTCGGAGTTTCAGTTTGTAAGTTTGCCACAAATTCTGGATTAGGGAACAAGCTTTGGTCGCTTGGGAAATCACGCAAGAATGATTGGTTAAATACGATAGGGTTTTCGTTTTCGTCTAAAGTCTCTATCGGTCCGTAAAGTACGTCATTGACATTGAAGTTCTCTCGGTATACATCCTTCATAGCTTCGTCTAAGTTTAGAATTTCCTCCTTTTCATAATTTTCAGTAAAGTCCCTCAGTTCATTTGTCACCGATGTGATTTTTGAATTCTGTAAACAATGGAATCTTTAGAAAATGACGATGAATAACAAACGTTAATCACTGAAGCAAACATTTGCACCAACGAGTAGGAAACACTGGGTATCTATCTAAATGTACCTACATAAAGAGCTATGTATTAGAAAAACTCAACACTCGACGCGAAAGCATTGCGTATGAAGAATAATAATTTTAAACTAAACTATTTGAAGGGTACACGGAAAGAACATGTCTAGTCACTTTTTTCGGAAAATGAGATTTTCATTTTAAAATGTAGAGCTCTTAATGAACTATTGGTTATATCTTTTGCTACCACTGTATTATATAATATATGTAACACAACTTTTTTTTGTTAAAAAGGACCTGGTCACCGAATTACCATACATTTTGACATGGTTCCAAATTTTAAAACCGCGATTACTCAAAATGTTACTTAAGTGACTAGACATGTTCTTTCCGTGTACCCTTCATTTATCCTATACCAAGTACATAAAACTATTGTGTACCAACAAAAAGACGGTTGTTGAATGAGCGTGGGAACCCTTTCAATCAGCGCGTTGGTGACCAGTGCCGACGTGTAGGTCGGTATTACCTGGTAGCGTAGCCAACGTGCAATCATTAACGCTCCGTACCGAAAGAAACGCAACTGTCACTGTCGCACTAGTAGGGAAGAGTGATAGAGAGAGATGACTACGATACGCTGCGGAGCGTTAACGATTGGCACGTTAGCTACGCGCCCTGAAAGACGCTGTCGACTCACTTATCGATGATACCGAGGCTGCTAAAGACTGTGGTTACAACGGAGATTGGGGGAGCTGAAGCTATAACTCCTACGTTGGCAACAAGTGCCGTGGTTTGTTACCTGGGCAAGCTTCTGGAACACGCTTCCGATCCACTTGTCATAGGGGCCGACGCGAGTGAACACCGTTGGTGCTTCAGCGGCGCCGCAGTGTGGGGAGCCGAAGCTGATAACTCCAACCAATACGTTGTCCACCAGCGCCGGTCCGCCGGCATCGTGCTGCCAATCATACATAAAAGGAGAAATATCTGAATACATATTTTTCTTGAAAGCCAACTGACAAAGTCTGTCCCAAAAATTATCCCTAGGTACTTGCAATATCAATAAAATATCGTAATACCGATAGCCTTGTAGCATCTTGTTACATGGCTTGCATTAGATATATAAGCCGTCTATTCGGAAGAGCCGTGTAGTCTGGAGTCTGCTACGGCGTGTTTTACTCGGTGAGATTTAACAGGTCTATTTTTTTAATTTATATATTTTGAAAAATCCATTCAACCATCTCAGGAAATATATACCTTATTACCTTTTCTTAATACCAAAATCGCAAAAACTGACAAATTTATCCGAGTTTGAAGTTAAGCGCTCATAAGCGCGGCGTGCATTCAGGACCCCATTGTATAAAACTACAAGTTTCAATTTCTGTACCTAATATCTGACAACATTTACGCGACTGACCACGTCAAAGCCTTGGACCAGTCTTGCAGGGAAGTATCAAGTTTAGGGGTGGCGGGCTGGTTCGAGTCTCCAAGAATGACGAAGTAAGAAGGTAAGTGACTGTAGTGTGATAGGTACTTACGTTGCATGCGCCCGCGCCTCGGTCAACGAACCCAGCGCAGAAAGCCTTATCAGTAACGAAATCTCTGAAACATCATTTATCTTACTATCTTATTTTTTATTTTCAAATCAGTATCTAATCTTGTTATTAGTTCAAGCCGGGTTAGCCAATCGTGCCAGCAGCTAAATAGCTAAAAAACTAATTCTACTGACTTTCCCAGACCAGACTAATTGTCTGCCTTTGCCAGCTAAATAATTACTTTAACTTGTCTCTGTGCTTGTCTGTAATCTCATCCTGTCTCAAATTTGAGTTTTATCCTTCGGTTTTCGTTTGAGAGTAAATCCGATGACAATGCAATATTATCAATCTGGTTTGATGAGGAATAAGAATCAGACGTTTATCAATGGTAAAAGCAATATTTATTATTTTACATGTCAGATGATCGGTAAGAACATATTTAATTATGTATATTTATAAGATACAGATATAAATTTATATTTCTAAGATGAAGACTGAATAAATAGTAAATCCTGGACACGACCTAGTCCTAGCTACAAATGCTTGATGAGTAGGTAAGGTTGTAAGAAACACAAAAGTATAGTTGACAATAATGTCCGTGCCTTATGAGCGGAAACGGAGGCAACGTACTGAGCAGACCAGAGTAAAATGAAATTCCGCTCTTATTCTATGGATGCATTTGTAGGTATGCATTTCAACATAGCGAATTATGCGGATTCCTAGCTATTATGCTACTGAAAGTTTAGCATTAACTTACTTTGTGTAGATATACTGGCAGGCACTAAAGTCGTAAAGTTCGACTTTTGCTTCCGAAAGCGGTCTGTCTTCTTCACGGAGGTCTGCTTCATCTGTCTATATTAATAAATTAAATATTTGGTTTCAAAAACGAAGTTTTTTTATCTTTCCATTAGATTTAGTCATATAACAAAATAACTATAGGGAGTGCGTGAACTGTTAAGAGCAGCAAAGTGCGGAAACAGCTTAAGTTTCCCATTTATAGTTGATAGTCCTTCTAATGCGCGAAGAAGCGTGCGTGAACAGTTCACTTACCTACTGTAGCCAGTTAAGTTACTGTAGCCACTGTAGGGGGTAACTGCTACTATAGCTGGCAAAACCGGAATTTATTCGGTAACTCTATATATTTGTCTATGGTTCTAAATGCGAGTGGACAGCTCACCTTTCTTCGACCCCAGCCCAGTATGACGACGTTTTCTACACTGGGTTTCAGAGCGCTTGCTGCCGCCGTGTCGTACTGGATGGCTACCACGTGTTGTTTTCTGAACCGCAGTGCCTTTCACATTCAACGGTACATATTATTGAGAGAAGGAAATATTCTTTAATATTAACCTCATCACAAAATCTCATTTACATTTCAAAATTACAAAGTTGCTTTAGATTGCGCGCCTAATTAGCGCAACTCGTGTAAAGCTCGCAAACTATTGCAATCGTTGGGCGCACTCGCGGCGCATTCGCATCGTTCGATTGAATAAGTTGCACCTACTTAGCCGTCAAGTAATCTAAAATCGCATGCTATTTGTTGCAA
Source organism: Cydia strobilella (assembly GCF_947568885.1). Taxonomy (NCBI): domain Eukaryota; kingdom Metazoa; phylum Arthropoda; class Insecta; order Lepidoptera; family Tortricidae; genus Cydia; species Cydia strobilella. The sequence continues at coordinate 3,107,385 of NC_086061.1, read as the reverse complement.
GGACTGTAGAGAACTTACACACAACTTGTAGAAAGTTGCGGAAAGTTTCAGGGATATTTTCAAATTTATACGAAACAATTAAATTAAATTAAATTAAATAATAATTTATTTCGGAATAAAAATTTCCATAATGTATTAGTAGCTTATTACTAAAATGATTAACCTATGATAGTGATATTTTTAACTATGTTAATATGACTTATGTAACTTATTCTATCACACGCATGTAGGCTATTCCAATATTGCCATAAAGCGCCATCTATCCGGTCTGCGACTGTGGCTAGAATGCTGTTGGTGCTGCCGCGCACGCGCCGCACTAGCGACGCCACCCGCTTGCGCATGATGGCGTGGAAGCCGTCGGTGCGCGCCTCCGCGAACATACCGCTAGCGCTACAATAGCGCGGCAGCCCCAACAGCATCCTAAAAGCGTTATTATATTGCACGCGTAGGGCGCTGTAAGTTTTTTTTAAAAAGTTGATCCATAGGCTGCAAGTGTAAAATGACTGGCAGTACGCCTTAAAAAGGGTGATTTTAACGTTGCTAGTACATCTTGCGAACCTACGAATCAATATATTACTTCTTACTGCCAGCGCCCTACGCTCCCTTTCCACATCTACGTCATCTTTTAGCGATGCGGTTACCCAGTGCCCCAAGTACTTAAATTCTGATACTACTTTAAGAGGAGTGCCATTCAGTCTCACTGGAGGTAACATTTGGTCGTCTAAGTTGACAGTTCTTCCTCTGAAGACCAGCAGCTAACTTTTAGAGACATTGTACTTGAGGCCATGGGCCTCCGCATACCGCTCACAGACACTTACCAGCGTCCTAAGGGCGTCGATCGACGGGCTCAGCAACACCATGTCGTCCGCGTAGCTGATGTTATTTACGAACGTTCCATCTATTGAACATCCAACCATAGTGTTGCTGAGCTCCTCGATCAGCCTAATAAAGGAACTAACTAGTTTCCCAGATATGAACTTTATATTAATTTTTTGGAAACTTTCTACTTTCCTTAACTTTTCACAACTGTGAATCTTTTATCAGTTTTGTTAAACCGGTTAAATAATTTAGGTACAACAAGGCAGACTCACTTTCCTCGCCCGTAGAAGCACTAAGTTGTTAGCCAGAGTTTTCCGGTCGAACTGAGGATGGAAGATGAGCTCGTCTATGTTGATGAGGTGGCCCTTTTTGCTGACGAAGTCACTGGCCACGCGGATTTGGACGTGTGCATTTAAATCTGAAGGACTGAGGGATAAAAGCTATATATATTACTTAAGGCATATACAAACTATATTAAGCCAGATGGCGCTGATAATCATCATTTTTGTAGAATTATCCTCACATGGAGCGGGGTGTCCACAGAACTCAATCCTCACCGGCTTGCCTAATATCTGACAAACTTATGGTACAGTCTCAAAGAAAAATATCAAATTAGTCCGGCTTGCTCAGCAGGAATCTTTGGCGTCCAGGTCCGCCACAGATACCTTCTATTTTCTCAGTTTATATGAACGGTAGCTCACCGCATGAGGCAGGAGGCCGCGTTGAGCGCCCAGCTCTCGTGTACCAGCGAGCCGGCGCACACGAAGCGCCCCGCCACGTTGCATGCTTACCATGAACGGATACCGCTTGATACCTTCGAAGATTCGGTTCATCTTGGTTACAACTCTTGTCTAAAGTGATGACCAATGTCTTACCGCATGAGACAGGAGGCCGCGCTGAGCGCCAAGCTCTCGTGTACCAGCGAGCCGGCGCACACGAAGCGCCCCGCCACGTTGCATGCTTACCATGAACGGATACCGCTTGATACCTTCGAAGATTCGGTTCATCTTGGTTACAACTCTTGTCTAAAGTGATGACCAATGTCTTACCGCATGAGACAGGAGGCTGCGCTGAGCGCCAAGCTCTCGTGTACCAGCGAGCCGGCGCACACGAAGCGCCCCGCCACGTTGCATGCTTACCATGAACGGATACCGCTTGATACCTTCGAAGATTCGGTTCATCTTGGTTACAACTCTTGTCTAAAGTGATGACCAATGTCTTACCGCATGAGACAGGAGGCCGCGCTGAGCGCCAAGCTCTCGTGTACCAGCGAGCCGGCGCACACGAAGCGCCCCGCCACGTTGCATGCTTACCATGAACGGATACCGCTTGATACCTTCGAAGATTCGGTTCATCTTGGTTACAACTCTTGTCTAAAGTGATGACCAATGTCTTACCGCATGAGACAGGAGGCTGCGCTGAGCGCCAAGCTCTCGTGTACCAGCGAGCCGGCGCACACGAAGCGCCCCGCCACGTTGCATGCTTACCATGAACGGATACCGCTTGATACCTTCGAAGATTCGGTTCATCTTGGTTACAACTCTTGTCTAAAGTGATGACCAATGTCTTACCGCATGAGACAGGAGGCTGCGCTGAGCGCCAAGCTCTCGTGTACCAGCGAGCCGGCGCACACGAAGCGCCCCGCCACGTGCACGCTCACCATGAACGGATATCGCTTGATTCCCGTGCTACTGCCTTCGAAGATACGCCGCGCCTCATCTTTGCTAAGATTATTTGTGCCTAAAGAAAAACAACACGAATGTAGATACAAGAAGGGAAGTGTAGATACGAGGAATATTTGTGTGGCGTTGCCCATGACGTGGCTGATGTGACGACAACGACTGCTCTATCAAGAGTTGACGATAAGAAAGAAGAAGAACAAATGACTGTCGGTATCATGACCTGCAGACGTACCTACATCCAGCTGCAAACGCAGTAGCTAAGCGGGCGAGGCCGAGGTGCTTGAAATGATTTGAACCAGATTTGAACGCCTTTTTTTTGGGAGCAATAACAGCGTGTTTAAAAAGCCCGTCGTGATTCTATCTGGGTACTTACTTGGTAACTTAAGAACACTTGCAGCAAGTGTTTTGATATTTAAATTAAATCTTCTTGCTAAGTTAACAATGTCTTGTCTTTCACTCAATGTGTTGTCGTCATTCTGGTAATTTTCGTCTTTTATTACAATTTCATTCCTTATCATTTCGTCAACAACTTCGTTAATGTTTGAAATGTAATAAGCAATTTTATGGCTAATATTCGTTTTACTTATATCGCGTGTTTCTTTATATTTTTTATGGTTTTTATAAAGCGCGTCTTGTATAAGACTGTGCTTGGACATATACTCTTGTACGTTTTTGAGTTTTGAGAAGTTTCTATTAATTTTCAATGCAATGAATAAGTCATCGAGGATGTCTAGTATTTTGTCGTCAGTTTGCTGAAACATAGCCGTGTCTGTGGACTCCGAAAATGCGGTTATGGTCATTGTTTTCAAGAAAACGGCTAACAAAAGTATCACTTCAAATTTATTCATGTTTGGAAAATTATAATTAGAAATTGAAATGATTTCTGCAAGTATTGTCTACGAATAAGTCCCAATGAAATAAACAACTTCTACAAATGATTGTTATTTTATTGCCTTGTCATAAACTTTACACCCATTTCAACATGAAATTTATTATAATAAGTAATGCAACCGCAATTACCCACTTATCGATTTTGTTTTCTATTTGTTTAGGTATACAACATTCAAATCAAAAGGTACATGTTTGAAATAAACTTAAGATAAGATTGTATTATTGGAGTTGACTGTACTCGGACAATACCATTCTTGTGCCTGGAATGTATCTTGAGAAAGAGCTGCTGCCCTGCTGGCAGTACAGTCAATCATTTTGATTCCTAGGCCACTGTAGAACCTTGTCGCTTTAACTACTAGATAAATGATAAATACAGTAAATACATCACTCAATAAGCAGCCAGTCTTGGAGGATATAACCAACGGAGACGCCTTGTCTGTAATTTGCTGTACAACAAAGTCTGCCAATTTTTGCGGGGAAGGGGAACGTCAAATGTACACGTAACGTCAAAATAGCCATGTCAGATAAACGTCCGTCCATACATTGTGTATGACCATTGGCCGACTATTTTCGACAGAGGGGAACGCCTGTTAATGGCTACTTCGTTTGGTTATATCCTCTAAGACTGTCGTAGAAGATAAACAAATTAGTTCATTATGACACGGTTCTACAGTGACCTAGGAATCAAATTGGTCGACTGTACCTACATAGCCAGACATATACTAAACAATATGATTTTTAGGCCTTATTTTCTGTCTGTGACCTACTTAAGTCAAAAATAGCAAGCGCCTTTAGATATTTTATTGCAATCACTTTTAATGTTGTTGTTGCAATATATGATAAAGAAATAGCTTGATAACATTACATTCAGACCAAAAACTTTAGTGTCGTTTATACGACAGGAAATAAAATTGATCGCTAGCTTGTACCAATCACGTTGGCGTATGCGATTTGATTATGACAAATGGAGTTAGTTTCAATTATTAACCATTATTTTTGTACAAAACTGATAATCTGTATATAATTTTTGTATTGTATTCTCAGTTTGAGCCATATAATTTCCACAGCTTAAATTCATTTTACCCAAGAAACGTTAGACCAAATTTAACAACTGGGCATATATTTCGAAATATCGATTGGAAGCGGAATCCATATAAAGAATCGTTAAGTTATATCGGTTGAAAGCAATAAATGTCACAATTCACATATATATTCTTAATGTATCCCAGGAATCAGTTTTTGGTCAAATCTCTTAACAGGCTTGCAATTAAACCGAGTATTTTTTTTTTCGAAGGGTCGAAATCGAAGATACATATTTAATGAAAGAGTTGTATGATTGGAATCACAATTTATTATCTTACAGAGATAGTTCTTATTATACATATGTCTACTCTACCCAAGCCGGTCCATAGCACCACGCCAACTGAAACAGAAATGAGAAAATTACTATAAGCACTATAAGCTAAAAAAAAACTATTGTATATTTATCAAACCCGCTCACAGAATTTCATTAGTATCAGTTGAGAAGTACGACCTTTAGAGCAGAATAGTCTGACATATGAAAGCGTTATTGCCCAAGCTGAAAGGGAGACCTTAACTTCGCTCGGTCAATTATGTATTTACAGTTTGTGTTTACAAGCATCTGCTGCACTTTGTTACATACAGTTGAAATTTTCACAGATGATGTATTTCTGTTGCCGCTATAACAACAAATACTAAAAACAGAATAAAATAAATAATAAAGTGGGGCTCCCATACAACAAACGTGATTTTATTGCCGTTTTTTGCGTAATGGTACGGAACCCTTCGTGCGCGAGGCCGACTCGAACTTGGCCGGTTTTTTTTATATTAAAGGAGGCAGGAGCAGAAGAATCGCCTGTTGGTAAGCGATTACCATCGCCCATGTACACCTGCAACACCAGAGGGGTTGCAAGTACGTTGCCGGTCTTTAAGACAGACGTACGCTCTTTTCTTGAAAGTTTGAAGGTGGTATCGGTCCGGAAACCGCGGGTGATAGTCAGTTTAGCTGTGCGAGGCAGGAAGTTTCTGGAGAAACGCACAGTGCGCGTTTTTGGCGCATAAATAAACCCATCCGTTACTATTGATATTGACTGGAATCAGTTACCTCGAGTGTCAGTTTACTTCCAGCGGTTGTTCTCATAGTCCCACTTGGAGGCGAGACCGTCCACGGGGTTCACCTTCAGGTCCAGCATGCGCTTGAGCTGCGCCTTCTGTTTCTCTTCGCTGAAGGAATCGGGCAGCGGGCTGTATACTGTAAAGACATGGGAAATTTAGTTTGGGAAATATGTGCTGTTTGAGGCAAAAATTCGGATGTTATAAGTTTAACATGTGTGTGTGTGGTATTTAGCTCTCAATGGTTGTTTTAATCAAAAGGCTTATCGTAGGGTTCTCAGATAGATTTTAAGTTACTCCCACTTCGCAGTGGGCACTTTAAATCTACTCACCAAACAGCTTCATGCCCTTGTACGATGGATGTATGATGAGTCCCTAGCCAACAACTCCCTTCCACTCCCCGGTGGGAGCCGTGACCTCAAAGGTCTGCTGATCTACTCACCAAATAGCTTCATGCCCATGTAGATCCAGACAGATAGAGAGGCCAGGACGAGTCCCCATCCGAAGATTCCCTTCCACTCCCCGGTGGGAGCCTTGAACTCAGCAAAGGTCTGGCAGAAGGAGGCGCGGTACAACGCTTTCTTCTCTTCTAGCGTCAGCTTCTTCCAGTCACCCTTTTCCTTTTCGCGGAGGACCTGTTTTAAATATTTAGTTAGATTTGTATTAGATAAAGCTTATTCGAGATTGGACGATAAAAGTCCACTGGACAATCAAAGTTATTGACACTTTGCTCATAGAACCTCTGGCCACTAAACCAAGAGGCCAAATCTGAAGACTCAATAAAGGCAATGATTGATGGTTTAGTCAAGATCGCATGGAACCATTAAATTGTGATATCCTGCATATATGCTGGAAGATCTTCCTTTAAATCTTCAAATTGTTGGACTGAAGCGAGATGTGGATCTTATGAAAGCCCACTGCATCTCTTTCTAGCAGGGCTCCACGCCCAGGCGTTCAGGTCTACTGCTTCCTTTTTTGGGCTATAGTATGGCTTTAAGATTTCCCTCTTCTTTCCGACGGAACAACAACATACCTTGATGTCTGGGGTGTCGGGGCGGAAGCGGACAGCGGGCAGGGGGAAGTCAGGCCTGTCCACGTAGTTGGGCTGTCCGTTGAAGCCGTAGCCGACCCACTCGCGGCTGCCGATCTAAGAACACATCAAGTTGTAATATCATTAGCACAATTGGAAAAATATTGATAAATTTCATTAAAATGTTCATCTGTGTAGTGACTGTAGTGTATTGAAATATGAGGGTACTTCAACAAAACCACTGGAATTTTCAGGTACGCGACCACATGAGCCCTTCCGAATTTCGTAGAAAGGGACTTCCACTTGTATTACAAGTTACAAGCTTTTGAGAAACGGGCCCCAGATCTAATTTATTTAATTTGACTGACTAAACAGACTGGTATTAATTTTTCAATAAAATATTACCTTCGACAGCTGACTCATGGCACGGGTGCCTGCAGGAACGCGGACTGCATCTAGCAGCGCTCTGCGCATCAGGTAGTTAGCCATACTGGAAATATAGCAAATGCTTTAAATGTTTAATGCTGGCTATACAAACATACAACTAGTCACAACATTACATTTACTATTTATTTATTTTTATCACATTTATATTAATAATTTAAATTTTTAGTAGTTTCTCTTATTGGCTTTTTGAACCAATTATTATTCGTAGCTACAAGATAGGCTGAGCCTAGTGTCCGAGCCAGAGCAACTTGAATTGTATATTTCTTAGCCAAGGCCCACAAGCAAGCTGGCAAGGCCAAGGTACTGCCAACTGTGTTTAGTTAGGAAAATTTTGCCTGCTTAACACCCCTGTGTGGTCTAAATATTTTTTGAAGTTTTGATTTTAATCCATTATTGGTTAGCAATGACATGCAGCATACTATATTAAAATACTAGAAAATTTTCTAATTCTCACACTTTAAATTATTCCGGCATTTTTAATGAGTTATTAAGCAAGTTCCTGATAATTCTGAATCATGTACGCAGTTACTGACGCCATAATTATAGAAAATATGTAAAAAAAACTGGACAAGTGCGAGTCTGACTCGCCCACCAAGGCTTCCGTACTTTATAGTATTTGTTGTTATAGCAGCAACATTTCACATATCACGGTCCATGAGATACAGCCTGCTGACAGACATACGAACAGTGGAGTCTTAGTAATAGGGTCCCGATTTTGCACTTTGGGTATGGAACCCTAAAAAATAAACCATCACAAGAAATCATAACATAAGACAATGTGAGTTGAAGGACATTTTGCCAGCTTACTTCATAAATATTGCTATTGAATATTCGCAGGTTTTTAAATCTTATACCTTTAAACGAGCAATTCTTGTATATATAATATATATTTCGGCGATCTCGGAAACGGCTCTAACGATTTCGATGAAATTGACTATATGGGGGTTTTCAGGGGCAAAAAATCGATCTAGCTAGGTCTTATATCTGGGAAAACGCGCATTTTTGAGTTTGTTCTCCCAGATATTATATAGTTATAGAAGACAAAAACTTAGGTAAAGAAACAGTAACCACACAAACTATTAAATGTTTCTCTGTTGCTTTATACTTGGAAACTACATACACACATAGTACATAGTCTAGTTGTAATTTTTATATTGAGCTTTTTGCACAAACAATGCATGTTCGTATATTTAAGAGTAATTTTATCCTTCTATGAAGTTACTCGATAAATAATGACCTAAGATATTAAAAAAATATATTAGAAATATTAAAAAAATATGACAACCTAAAAGAACTTTGCAGTACGAAGTAATTATACCTAATAGTTTTAAATAGATTTTTATTTTCAATACGGATGGATTAGCACACCAATTAAATAGGTTATAGATAACTATTTACCAGATGATAAATAAGGTTACGTTATGACAATCGATAGCATGGGTTACATAACGGGAAATGTTGAGAAAACTCCATTCAGAACTACTTAACCTTACATATAAACTTACGTAATTACTAAAGAAGTTGTTTTAATAATCTTAAAGACAAGAGAACATCGGTAATTTCAAGAATTAAATGAAATTCCAAATTCCGATCGGCACTTGTCGAATGTCAATTTTAGTCATGTACTTACTTCATTGGAACGATATACTACTTTCAAATTATCATAAATAAACACACATCACATAACAAAAGAAAATAGATGAAATAACTTGGAAACATTACCTGGGAAATTTAGTTTCTTTTCACGTGAAATATTTTTCACCACCCAATATGACTGAAAAACTCCAGTGACATCTGACGGATATTTAGCGAAGTAGTAGCGATTCGTTTCACGCACTTTTGTTTGGCGACTTTGACAAAGTAGAATACCAGCATTTTTGTGCTTATTAAATGAAATAACATGAAACAGAAACAGTATAGTTGATCAAACCAAATTGTCAGTAAATAAGAACAAAAAAAACTATAATTGGTCAAACCAAATTAGCAGTACATAAGAACAAAGAAAACTATTCTTATCCTTTTCTTTTGGGTGCTAGTACTAGCGTAAGACATATATGATTCTCTCTGTCTATGTTTAAAATGAGACAGTCCTTTGACAAACTATATGCTTATCCTTTTTTTGTGTGCTAGTACTAGGGTAAGACAAATATAGTATAAAAAAAATAGAATATCAAGAAAAATAATAGAATAGAATAGAATATAGTTGGTCAAGCAAATCTTGTCAGTAGAAATAGGCGCGAAATTCAAATTGTCTATGGGACGATATCCCTTCGCGCCTGCATTTTTTAAATTTGCCGCCTTTTTCTACTGACAAGATTTGCTTGACCAGCTATAGATAAATATTATAGCGATTTTTCATAGCACTTGACAGTGCGAAGTAGAGAAGAGAACCGAAAAATGTGCGAACACGCCGAGCAAACAAATAATGGCAAGCAAAATAACCGTTTGCGCAATCGCGAACATAGAGCGAGAGAGGGTTCGCGAACGGGCTCACGTTGTTGCCATGTCCCTAGCAGCAAGATAGCAAAAAGTGACAGGTGCAAGGATACTCCGTTCCGCCAGGGGCGATAAAAAATGCAATTATTTTTTACTCCAATGTTTTATTAACTACAGTGTTCATGACCATGGTATAGTTAGTATCTCTGAAGAGGAGTAATGTAATGCTGATAATAATGCCATCTCTGGGTTATGCTGGACATATATTCCTCAGCCGTGGTGCCCTGCTGAGCTAAAAAGCGGTATCTCAATTGAAGATTGCATGCAAATAAGTACCTTAAATTTGAATCATAACGTTCCATTTCCAGTTCATTCGTTTTTGAGATACCGCCTTTAGCATAAGGAGGGCTGAGTGTGGCTAGATATCATTCTTGTGTGTAGATAGTAGAAAACAAAATATACCAAAACAAATATTTAAGCAGGTAACTTAATCGTATTTAATTAAATCTAGAAGAATATATTTTAATAAAAAATGTTTTGATAGTGTTACTAACCTTACGTTGCAAATGAACTAGGAAACAAAATAAATTTGAAACGTAAAAGTAGTTTTTTTAATATGTAGTGCAAACACCGTACAATGACAGACTGACGTATTTAGACGAATAAAAAAACCAAATGACGTTTGGTTTGATGGGAAATTTTGAAATTATTTCTAAGTTGTTTTTTAATATAAATTCCGTTTAAACATATTTTTGGTCAGATTTATGTTAAGATATTAACAAACAGCGTTTCTTTATATCACAACCAACCTTGTAAGTTGTGTTGAGTTGTGCTCTTACTCATTCAACCAAACCAACGCAGGCAAGATGAAAAGCAATGCCGGCCGGGCCGCGCCGAATCTGTGTACCTTCTTGTATGTACATCGGTATAAGGGCAAGGTAAGTAAATTTTCGAGTTTATAATATATATATACCTCCTGAACATTTATTTATTATTTCATCTTTATCAAAAGCTTTGATAGAGGCTTCGGGTAAAGCATATTTATGAAATGTTGGCGATGGAACATTGTAACATTTCAAATAACAGCCGTTGAACTAGCACCATTCTTAGTGCCCGTAAGGCCCGTCATACACGTTGCTCTGATTATCATAATTAAGATTTTCCGTGCCTAGGTCTTAATCTGATAAATCAACTACAACCTGCCAAAATTAGAAAGACATACATCTAATGATAAAATCCAACCACAATACGTTACCTTTGTCGACATTTTACATGAATAATATCCCGATTCACTGATTTCTTGTTACCTAACATTAAATGTGACAATAGCACACCCTTAAAATGCATGCTCAACACTTGTCCTGTTTCGCTGTAAAATAACCTTTTTATACTTTTGATAACATCTTAACTGTTAATATATTTTCAGGTATTAAAAAGCTTTCAGAATAAAGTTGCGACACGGCAGGTATCGTGCTTTTCTTCGATAAGTTTTTCGATGTTGTCAATGGCAATTTCAGTGAACCTAAAAAAGGAAAATCTACCTATGCGCTGTAACACCCAGATCACCGCACCACAAATTGTGGATAAAAAGCTTGAATGTTCTCAAAACTATGAAATATGCGACAAAAATGGATCTAAATTAAATCAAAAAAAGTTGGATCAAACTATTGAAGCTTTCCAAGTTATTTTGGGATCAAGAAGAAGAAATGAATTAGGTTGCCTCTAATTATTGTTTAAAACATAGTCAGGAAATAAATTGTTACATACTTGCTGTTAAGTTATTTTCACGGAAGTGCGCTTAAAGCGTCGCTGTATTTGCATGTGTCTTAGTTACTTGGAATGGAACGTATGTAAATAAGTAGGTACTTATAAATAATATATTGTACTTGATTCAACATAAGTTTTCATTTATTTATTCTGAAAAACTGATTTATGTAGTTTTCTAAGCAAATGGAAATTGGTACGACAAAGATTACTACATAAATCAGTTTCCAATATTAAAGTTGTTACATGTAGGTAAAGAACCCATAAGTACGTGTGTGTGTGTGTGTGTACATGTGTGCGTGTTTACTGCATATACAGTCTCATTAGTTGAGAGCAGGACCGCTAGGGGCAGCACTAGTAGAGACGTGAACGTGAAATGTCCGAGAGTTTCTTATCTATTACAGTAATAACATATACTAATCTATGTTCATGACGTCCGCAAAGATTTTGTATATCTCACTTTTCCCTATTAATTGATTACTGCCGTGAATTTCTTTTTTGAACGGTTTTGGATCTATACTCAACCCTTCATCGCGTGTGTCTATTAATTTCGCTCGTCGATGGACTTTCTCCTCAACATCTGTCAAATAAAGGAAAGTTAGTATGGTTCCCGAATCTTTAGTTTTATCTGTATCTATATTTTTTAAATTATTGCGTAACGGACTATGATTAGTAGAATTGTAGTCCTCAGTTTGTGAGTTTAACTCACTGCTTATTTCCAGCTGTTCTATTAATTTCTGGATTTCATGCTTTACTATATCGTCTGCAATATCATTTGCAAGTTCGGCATGACCTGTTTCTTCTTTATCAGTAATAAATTCGCGACTTTCTTTCCAAATTATTTTGTCAATATCAACATTTTTATCAACTTCTGGATGTTGCACTTGAATTTTATTTTCATTTTGAGTAGCTTCATGATATTCTTGATATTTGGGTATAATATTTTTACCATCATATTCGAAATCTATAGGATGTGCATTCCCTAGAATATTTGGAGGATTTGCAGGGACGTAACCGTTATGCACAGTGTGTTTATTTGTATGTTTTGGCATATGTATATTTTCGAACTGAAAATTGACTACAGTAGGATTACGATGTTTTTTTCTTAAAACTGTATCGTCTTTTTTAACTACTGAAAGTTGTTTTTTAATTAAACGAACACCTGTTTCTCTTGATATGGATTCTACGGGATCAACATTATCAGTCACAGATTTTTTTGCTGAAGCAGCGTTCTCGGGGAAATCAGATTCTGAATCCATATTGAAATTATTATCTGGTATGTTTGTCACTCTAACGTTCTCTAGATCTGTTTTTCTAATTTCTCTTGACTCTATTGGTTTTGGATCAAAGTCAATTACTTTGGTTGCGCGATCTACTGGAATAATGGTTATACCATCAGAATCACTGTCACTTCTGTCCACTTTCGTTTCTTCTAGAGATGTTTTCTTGGCTTCTTCTTCCTCTTTGGCTTCAGCATCTTTATTGTGTTGATCTTCTTTTCTTAATGCATTACCACTTTCTTCTTCTCGAGTCCGATCAGAATCAATAAATTGATGTACTACTGGATTATTTTCGGTACTAGGTCCATTGTATTTTATTTCGGGATCTTGTTCTTCGTCTGGTAGACTTACTTCTTCCTCTTGGGGAGTTCCAGGTTGTATGTTCCGGATTAAATCCGCACTCTCTTTGCTTTGCATTCCAAGTTTTTTAAGTTCATTCAGCACTATTTCGAGGTGTTCATCTATGGGTGCAGTGTCTTGGGCTGGCTCGGTATTTGTACCTTCACGTTGTAAGGGGATTGGGTCTGATTCCCCGCCGATCCCGTATAGAATGATTTTTTTATCCAATACTCTAAAGGGTCGTACTGTTGTAGTTCTGTGACTGAGTCGAACTTTTTTCTGAAATGTAACCAGAGAGGTTTATCGTGGGAAAACAAAAAAAGTTTTCGTATAGTCAGCGTTATGTAGGTATGTTGGTCGTTAAAGTCGTGCGAGCTGATTTAAAACGCTCACACCAAGAAGCGGCATGCCAATCCGCACCATTGGGACCGCTCAACCGCGTAAGGAAGCGGGCATATAGGGAAAGATTCCTGTACTGGTTTTCTATAAAAATACGGTACCTACTGAAACTGGGGATTCCCAGTTCTCTCTATGCAAACTCAAGCATCTAAGTTGACAGGAGAGCAGTTACCTGATCCATGAGGTCTTGAATCCAGTCGGCATAGAACCCGACCTTGGTGAACACTGTGGGCGTGTCAGGTCGTCCGCAAATCGGAGAGCCAAAGCTGGTGACGCCTACCAGGTACATACCCGTGACACCCGGGTCGCCTACGTCTAGCTGGAGAGCAAAATAGTTTGAAGGCTCAGTTATTTCGGGGGGATTTGGCGAGTATAGGGTTTTTTAGAAATCTCAACTGGGCACTAGAAGTCAGCTACTTAGCTAATAGTTTGGAGTTAGGCAAAGGAAAGGGAAGGTATGCTGTAGCTGATCATATGGTGCCGAGATAGGTTTATCCATCCATACTAATATTATAAATGCGACAGTCTGTCTGTCTGTCTGTGTGTTCCCTCTTCACGCTTAAACCGCTGAATCGATTTAGATGAAATCTGGCATAGAGATAGGTCGAGTCCCTGAGAAGGACATAGGATAGTTTTTATCCCGAAAATCATCCCTTAAGAAAGTAAAAAGCGGGGTGGAATTGAGATAATTAACGAAGTGCCTGCTAATTTGTGTGCATAATATGCTCAAATTTAGATTGCTATGAAATTTTTTCCAGGCTCTATTCTTACTCTAGCTGCGGTTACTAAGTCCATGCAGACGAAGTCGCGGGCAAAAGCTAGTATATTTATATATTGCATTTTTTCCAGGCACCCCTATCTCTGTACCTATAGCTTCCTAGCTATAGGTACAGGGACAGGTAAAGGTATAGGTGCAGGGGGTTGCCATGAAAAAAAAAGAGGAAGATAACGAAACGTTGCGCTTGGATTTCCGTTGCGTCAGCGTCCAGACCATGACGGATCAGACTAGTGTTGGACTTACATTGCATGCACCTTCGCCTCTTGATATGAAACCGGCGCAGAAATTTGTTCTAGTTACGAACTTCCTGAAATAGTTTAAAGTTTATTATAATTTGGGCACCTTCCTTTAAAATATTTATCAGTACGGTTTTTACTCACTATTATTTTTAGTCGCTTTTGGCGACATGTTTCGGATTCTTTGGGAATCCATCCTCAGGCACGAGTGTCCGCGGCGGTTGTACGTCGTGCACTGCCCGCGCCGCCCGCCTCTCGACACTCGTGCCTGAGGATGGATTCCCAAAGAATCCGAAACATGTCGCCAAAAGCAACTAAAAATAATAGTGAGTAAAACCGTACTGATAAATATTTTGAAATATGTCTCACGATAGTTTAAGTGCGACCTTCCTTTAAGTCGGAGAAATACGAACAATCGCTCTACTACCACTAAGTACATCTATGTACGTCTGCTGACCATGACGGAATGTGATCGGAACCCAAATCTGATACTAGGAGGCAAACGAACAGAATAATTAATCGCCCGATGGTAACGCCTTTGGATGTGTGTGAATGGTAAAGTCGTATCGGGCGGTGGTAAAACTAGTATACTCGTAATGATGATGTATGTGTTTAAGTTTACTTACTTTCCGTATATTTCCCTGCACGACTCTCTATCGTAGAAGTCCAGTCTAGCCGCATGCAACCTTTTTCGATGATATTGTAAATTGCTCTCCTGTAGAAATACCTGACTAGTTAATTGTGCGTTGCCATTAGTTGACTTGGCAGCTTGTCACCACTGTGCCGTGGCGATATGACGTAGTCGCATAAAATAAGTTTCATAAAAATGCGGGTAACAGTAACTTTAGGGACAATGGAGCTATGGTCACTTTCTTTGTGCAATCGAATTAAATATTTTAGATCTTCGGATGATCCAAGGTGGTTGATATAGCTCAGATAATGCTGATGATGAATTTTTTTTCGCTGCAACCCCATAATGTAGGGTGTTTTAGGATTGGTCTATCAAAACGAATAGGGGTAATCAACAACCATTTTTTGATAAATTTATTATTTTCGTAAATGATAGCTTCCAAAGAAAAAAAAACGCCGTGCGGAGGGGACGGCGTTTTTAATCTCTCTAACTTTTGAACCATTGGTCCAAAAAAAATGAAAAAATAAAATGGTGAAAGTAAATAAGCTTAGTAACCAAATACTTTCAAAGAAAATTATAGCAAACATGATCGGTTTCGCCGTTTTTGATTTATCGCAGAAAGTTTTCCCTACTTAGTACAAACACGTACAAGCGCCGCGAAGATACTTCCTTTTACTGATGACTGTAGGACTGAGCATGGCCCGACATGACCTTAGCCAGCTTTTTTCTAATGCCATAAGATTCACTTACCGTTTTAGCGCCCCATCCAAGAATGGTAATGGGCGGCGTGTTATCCGGCAAAGCGGCTGCAGATCGGTCAATCTGTATCTTCTTCACGTTCTTATGCTTAAAGTTGAGGACCTTTTGGAGCTGCATGACAGCCAGGTTACCGCGCAGGGTTTTGGGATCGTATGACGGGTGGAAGTACACACCTGTAGGTACAGGGAGGGTACAAATTAAAATAAAGTAGGAGTCTTGCCCCAATGTTTCTCTTACCCTATCTACCTTTATATAAAGTCATAATACATGTTTGGAATTCACACAGTTATAATTAGTATAGGTATATTCAAAATAAGTACATATTGTGTCAAAATATATATTAAAATTATTTGATAGTCATAAGCGTGGAATATTTATGAGTATTGGTCAAAATAAGTAATATACCCAGTATTTATAATGATTGTTAATCCTTATAGCTTTTCGGTATAAACGTAGAAATTCTAAGCTTGGAATGTGTAGGGTCTGCAACCGTTAAATTTATCATATATTGCAAGCGTACTTGTATATTTTGATTTTACAAGCTTTTATTTAACTTCATCATCATCATCAATATCATACATATTATGAAATAAAACTATGAAATCGGATTATATCGCGTATATTGAGTTTATAATACATCCCGACGTTTCGAATCCTTTACAGCGTTCGTGGTCAACGGGTGACTGAGGAAAAACTACTATGTATGTTTGTTTGTAATATTATTTTTGTCAGGTCAAATCTAGCAAGTTTAATTAGACCACTTCCCATTATTCGATTGAGCTGAAACTTCACATACCTAGATACTATGTAAGTTGGACGACAATACAATATTATGGTACCATCGAGCTGATCTGACAATGGACACAGGAGGTAGTCACAGGAACTGTGATAAAATAATATAAACTAATTGTGTTTGGGTTTGTTAGAATTGTCACTATGAGTATTAGTTTCCTGTTGAAAGAAAAAGTCTGCGATAAAAGCTTGTATGGAAAATGAAATGTTTGACCAAAAACTTATTATATATATTTAAATAATAATGTACCCATGACAGGGATGATCTCTCCGCCGAAGAAGTGGAAGTTAGATCCGGCGCGGATGGCGATGAAGCTGGGGTTCTCGCGGTAGAAGCGATTGTTGTGGGCGCTGTAACAGACGATCGCTAAAATATGATAGGTAGGCTGATCAAATAGTCCTATGCTCATCCCCACCTTGGGGATAGCCCCAATACCTACTCAGTGCCAGATTAACCAATTTTTAAGCAAAATAAGCACGTGATTAGGGCACCACGTTTAGGGGGGCACCAAAATGCCGGGTTGAAAAAGGTGAACAAATTTTAAAATTAGGTACACACCAAGGGCCTGACACTTTGATAGAGAAATATAGTCTTATTGCGATTCTTATAAGAGGAAAGAGAAAATAGTGCCATGTGTATGTATAGCAAAATAGTCCTTATCACCGACCGGCGAGGCGATGGCGAAATACCGAAATTTATAAGTGAAAGAGAAAAAAATCCTATGCTGCCCAAATTTTATATGAAAATTCTTTCTCTTACCCCCGGTCGTTCGGTGGCGCGTCTATAACTACTTGTATATACTATGTTTATGGTACACACGCATAGTTTTTACACGTTTTTTTTTGAGCTGACCAAAGGTTAATTACTTAAATAATGGCGCATAATTCTTTGAGCAACAATCCGAAATTCACAACGCTTTAATAACAAGCAACAACCCGTCTCGCTGGGCCCGAGTTAAACTCCCACTTTAAGTCTGAGCTCCAATTACGCACAGTTGGTATGAATCTTGAGGTCATGTTATACTGGATAAATTAAATGCGCGTAATAAAGATAAGTTTATGAATAGCGTGGCTCAGTGGCTTGATAAAGAATAAGTACTTACATACTTACGAGCGCACCAATTAGTTATTCTGTGCCAGTGCAGTGCGAAAGCACAGAATAACTAATGGTACTCGCCGGTAGGTTTGGCGCGAAACTTGTCGTTGCAAGCTTGGATTTGTCATTACGACAGCACCAGTAATAGTAGGGTTAGTAATTGGCACGATTGTTCCTTAGGTCAAACAAAGCTGATTTGGCCCGGTAGCCACGAGATCGTACCGTGCATTCCCCCCAAAAAGGGAGGGTGAAAGGGTCGCTCCCCAGGTCCAATCTCGTATAATTTCGTATAATTTAGGGACAAGGAGTTTATTTCTAAAATAATGATTATACCCTTTCCATACAAAAAAAATAATATATATATTTTTGTACATAAAATGAAAATGTTATGTAATTTTTTGTGACAATTTTGGCTGTTATGTTTCAACACAACCCTGTAAGGGCACTGCAATAAAATTACAAACTAAAACCGTTTCGTTCAATTTCGACTTCAGATTCGTGTTAAGGAGCCTCTGATCCTCAGATATCGATGTGCATCAAGATTGGGTCGAAAATAAAGAAAATCAAGATGGCGACCGTTCCTAATAGTTTCGAGTTCAGATTCGTGTTAAAGGGCCTCTTGGATCCTCAAATATCGCTTTTCATCAAGATCGAGTCAAAAGAAAGAAATTCAAGATGGCGACCGTTTCGTTAAATTTTCACTTGAGATCCGCGATAAGGGGCCTTTCGGGTCCTTAGATATCGTTTTTCTGAAAATAATAATAATATGGCCCTCATTCAATTTATAGTTGGTCAAACCAAATTGGCAGTAAATAAGAACAAAAAAAACTATACTCATCCTTTTCTTTTGGGTGCTAGTACTAGTGTAAGACAAAGATAGTATGAGTCTCTCTCTCTCTCTCTGTCTATGTTTGAAATGAGACAGTCCTTTGACACACTATATCACTTCTATATAGACAAACACATCGGGTAAGCACTGCCATAGAATCCAAAAAATTTCGAAATTGGAATGTTCTACATCGCGCTATCGAAATTGTTCCTGTCACGTATATATACCCCCGAGTCACTATAGGGAGGATGGTTGGGGAGGTGGGTACTGGACTCCGGCCGAGTGCCGCTGGCATATAATCAAATTATTCACACTATAAAAGGCAGCGCGCTTCTTGCGCTCTTACATACTGGGTGCCTGCGGCGACACCAAAAGGTCGGGCGAAGCCCGACATTCACGCGCGCTCTTACATACTGGGCGCCTGGGGCGCCCTTCACACTTAAAGGTCGGGCGAAGCCCGACATTCAGCGCGTTCCGCGCGCTCTTACAAACTGGGCGCATGCGGCGCCCTGCACACTAAAAGGTCGGGCGAAGCCCGACATTCAGCGCGCTCCGCACGCTCTTACATACTGGGCGCCTGCGGCGCCCTGCACACTAAAAGGTCGGGCGAAGCCCGACATTCACGCGCGCTCTTACATACTGGGCGCCTGGGGCGCCCTTCACACTTAAAGGTCGGGCGAAGCCCGACATTCAGCGCGCTCCGCGCGCTCTTACAAACTGGGCGCATGCGGCGCCCTTCACACTTAAAGGTCGGGCGAAGCCCGACATTCAGCGCGTTCCGCGCGCTCTTACAAACTGGGCGCATGCGGCGCCCTGCACACTAAAAGGTCGGGCGAAGCCCGACATTCAGCGCGCTCCGCGCGCTCTTACATACTGGGCGCCTGCGGCGCCCTGCACACTAAAAGGTCGGGCAAAGCCCGACATTCAGCGCGCTCCGCGCGCTCTTACAAACTGGGCGCATGCGGCGCCCTTCACACTTAAAGGTCGGGCGAAGCCCGACATTCAGCGCGTTCCGCGCGCTCTTACAAACTGGGCGCATGCGGCGCCCTGCACACTAAAAGGTCGGGCGAAGCCCGACATTCAGCGCGCTCCGCGCGCTCTTACATACTGGGCGCCTGCGGCGCCCTGCACACTAAAAGGTCGGGCGAAGCCCGACATTCAGCGCGCTCCGCGCGCTCTTACATACTGGGCGCCTGTGGCGCCCTGCACACTAAAAGGTCGGGCGAAGCCCGACATTCAGCGCGCTCCGCACGCTCTTACATACTGGGCGCCTGCGGCGCCCTGCACACTAAAAGGTCGGGCGAAGCCCGACATTCACGCGCGCTCTTACATACTGGGCGCCTGGGGCGCCCTTCACACTTAAAGGTCGGGCGAAGCCCGACATTCAGCGCGCTCCGCGCGCTCTTACAAACTGGGCGCATGCGGCGCCCTGCACACTAAAAGGTCGGGCGAAGCCCGACATTCAGCGCGCTCCGCGCGCTCTTACATACTGGGCGCCTGCGGCGCCCTGCACACTAAAAGGTCGGGCGAAGCCCGACATTCAGCGCACTTCGCGCGCTCTTACATACTGCGCGCCTCAACAAAAAAGACTCAATAAATGACTCGACTCGAGACTACGTACGAGTACGAGTACAAAGAATCGAAAGTTTTGTAAAGTCCGCTGCAGTCTCGTAAAAGCGAGTCGGGTTCCTCGACTCGAGTTTTTTTTTACCAACAATAAGCTCAATTAAGTGCATTTGACATCCACACAATGTCGTAGATGGGTCAAGTCCTTCATGGCAGCCACACCTGGTTTACTAAATCAGTCAAATCTGAAAAAATCCAGGGTGAGGGGGTACCCTGGCCTAGAAATGCTTAGGGCACCAAAATGTTTTAATCCGGCACTGCCAATACTCCGCGAACTTTTGGACTTGTCGTAATGGCGACATTTCCACAGTTCATGTGAACTTGTGAACTCACACTGAAAAGTCAGTTCCCCGGATCTTATCAGTTAAATGCTTCTAAATAAACAATAATAGTAGATTGTTAACCAAGGGATGAAATAATGCCTCTCACTGAGTTAAACACTCTACTTTTCATTTCGAATACGAGGAAAGTAAACTGAATGTTTTTTTCAAAACATGACTATATAAGTATACATTTTCATAGTATTTCTTGAACCGTACTTTCAATTAACAATTTAGGCAAAAGTATCGTTATTTATGCATTGGAGAGTCAAATATCAGAATGGAAATTGTATACTTAACAAATCTTTTTAAACTCAAATTTCAATTGCTTATCGCAAACAAATTAAAAAAATCGTACTTCGAACGTAAAATGCTCTAGAAGTACAGACACGTATCATTTTCTGCACACGTTTTAGAACAATGACTCTATTGCAGAGCATGAGCTGAAATAAAAACATATTTACAGCTGTAAACATGAGGCAGCGGTGATGACGAGGTCGTCTTTAATGATGGAACCGGCGCAGTAGAACACGTTCAAAATATGAACGCTCACTATAAACGGGTAGTTTTGGATATTGACTCTCTTTCCTTTGTAGATTCGGCGAGTCGGAGTGTCATCTGGATCTGTCGGATTATAGTTATATAAATCCCCTAGTTCACACTCGTACTAAGTAACTACGGAAAATTTTTGTTGTAATTTTAGTAGTTACCATAGTGCAAAGTCAAAAAGTCGAAATTACGACCAAATTTTCCGCGTAATTAGTACGAGTGTGAACTTTGAACTAGCGTATTTGTTTTACAAGGGGACAAAGTTGTTGTTTAACCTTTAGTGCTAATTTTGATACCCGAGCTAGCGAAAGATTCAAAATAGAATCACGACGGTAGCGAGTTGTTAGAAAAGCGGAATCTTGAGCGTTGCGAGGGTTTCAAGGTACGAGGGTTAAAAAAGCTTTTTCCCCTCACTAGCTCGGAAAGTTGTCGTTTATCCTTCAATACAAGCGGGGAAAATCGCGT
Organism: Cydia strobilella; assembly: GCF_947568885.1. Lineage (NCBI taxonomy): Eukaryota > Metazoa > Arthropoda > Insecta > Lepidoptera > Tortricidae > Cydia > Cydia strobilella. The sequence goes on along the minus strand of NC_086061.1, from coordinate 3,086,084 downwards.
TTTATCCACTAGTGGGGAAAGTAATTTGACCTTGGATGGAGCGTGTTTAAGTAGCTTGACAGATACCAAAACGTAAAACGCTCATGATAATGGTTCGTTCGATATTAATTATCATTAAATAAATGGTTTGAGAATATAATAAAAAATACCAAATTTAGCTTTATTTAATGATTTTAAGTCATAAACCTTAAAATTCCATAAGAAACGTTTTTTTTTATAATGATGTTAAATATAATTCTGAACGCACAAGTTGAGTCGATGCAATTTCAAAACGCATCGTTGACATTTCATACATCAGAAATGTCAACATTGTCAACAATTTTTTTACTTAAAACCATTAAAACCTTTTCTCACCGACTCGCGTAAAAATACACAACTTCCACAGTTTTCTGTTATAATATCTTAAAGAAATGAGTGATTCCAGTGATGAAGATGATCTAACGCCTGTGGATGTTGCACTTTCCTCGCTATAGTGAGGTGAAAAGTTTTGTGTTACACACGGGCGCAAATGTATTTTACTTCTCTTGTGTTGAAACACTCGCTACGCTCAGGATTCTATTTTAGAACCCTCGCTCGCTCGTGGTTCACCTATAGAATCCTTTCGCTTGCTCGTGTTTCAATTCTACACTCGCGGGTAATTCTACAACTTTGCACCCTCGTATAACCAATAACTATTTTCCGAGTTAAACACAGTTTTTTTTCACCACACCAATGCGAGGAAAATACTAATATTGCAAATCTAATCCAAATGAACGCTATTAAATATTTACATTCAATATCATTACTTGAAAGACGATTCCACCAGCCAACATAAGGAAATAACCCAATATTTGCATGAAATTACTTTTAAAAATTATTATTTTTCACCAGTTTCTGAAGAATGTATAGAACTTTTATGAGCAGTGCCCTGGTGCTGGTGTAGCGAAAAAATATTTACTAACAAGTAGCGTAGTGGCATCAGCCGGGCTAGCACATGATTGGCGCGAGAGTATCTCGCCGCGACATAGACTACCCGTCCCTCTTTAATTCATACAGTTAGTAAAAGACGGGTAGTTTATCTCGCGGCGAGATACTGTCGCGCCAATCATGTGCTCGGCCTACAGTGACTGACAGGAACCTATAATCGATACTTTTAATTTTTACTGTAAGTGGATTATTCCGTCAAATTCTGGATATTTCATGAAAACTATCTGGTAAACCAGCTTTGTAAGTAGAGGCATCAAATTTGAAAAATCTAGGCGCGAAGGAGCGGACTGACAAAGCTGACTTTCCAGAGTATAATTGCCTTATACAAAGATAATTACGTGTACCATAGCGATTTAAAACCAACAAAACCATCAAGAAAATAAGCTCTTACTCCAAAATGGATTCTCTTCGTTAATTCCTGTTCCACTACCAGTAGCGTCAGTATCATTAGTATTCAAATCATTGTCTTCAAGTCTTGTTAAGTTCGGCTTCCTGTCCAAATCCAGTCTTTGCTGGTATAAATGGTCTAAGGCTTTAACGTTCTCGGGATTACTTGCATAAGTTTCGAGATATTCAACGACTGTATCGTTGAGTAGTTTGTTGATGTCTACTGTTATATTTTCTTCGGCCAATGCATCATCTAAGGCTAATGGAAAATTTGCGTATTAGCCATGCCCAAGGAAAGGAGATGAGACACGAATATTGTAACACGCTTAAAACTTTCAAGTAAAACATTTTGAAAAATCAGTCTAACGACACCCCAAAACATAGAGTTGAAAAGCGAAGAAACAAAACATTTTCACTTTACTTCTATTACTACGCGCGCGACTACGCGTCAAAAGTATCTACCATCTACCATTTTGTAATACCTTAACAAAAAGAGATACGTTTTTATACATATGCAGAATACCTAATACAACCACACAGATACATACTATACTTAAGAAAAAAATATGTCACAACTAGCTTTTGCCCGCGATTTCGTCTGCGTGGAGTTAGTAATTGGGGTAGCTTATTTTTTATCCAATCTGCTTTTTATCGATTTCCCATACAAACTTCAACCCCCCTTTTCACCTTAAAGGGAGGGGTAACCTTCGAAGGACATAGGGTAGTTTTTCCGGGACACAAACTATCTCTATACCAAATTTCAACTAAATCGGCTCAGTGGTTTAAGCGTGAAGAGGTAACTGACAGACACACTTTCGCATTTATAATATTAGTATGGATTTGGAAAAGTATTCCAGGGTAGCAGATACTTTTGCCGAGTTGTTTCATCCCCTACTATTGATCCTAACTGTTCATACATGCCCATGTCATTCAGCTTTATCACTATGCCAAGCCGCGGACATAACATACGGGCATTGCGTAAATATAACGGTTCCCAGTTGACTATGGAACCCTAATTTTTTTTTTTTTTTTTTATTAAATACAGCAACTATCCTTACAGGTAACCCTAATACAATAGTGCCTTAACCTTAAATTAAAAATAATCCTTAATACTACTTAACTAAATAATTCAAATTAAAAATTCAATTTATTACAATTACTTACAAACACAATATAACATGCATTAAAAATTTACTCGGACTACCTCAGCAAACAAACGCCTCTTACCAGTTTCCCATGCTAGCGATCCATACAAGTCTTCGTTTTCGTCATCTCCAGTAGAGTTATTCGACTCAGTCGCTAGTCTGCTCAATACTTCTCTGCTCTCCTTCTCTGCCTCTGTCAGATTTACGTAGTGATTAAATATGACAGCAAACTCCTGTAATTTTGAGTCGTTGGAAGCCAATATTTGACTTGATACGCCTTTTAACAATTCTGAGGCTGCTACAATGTCCTGGGGTAGTTCAATAAGGCCCTGGATTGAGTGAAAACTACATAAAACTGTCCAGAAAATAAAGGTAAACATGTGAATACCGGAAACTTAACGTTTTCGAGGGAACTGTGTAAGCGTTATCAGTAAACTATTTATGATATTATTTTAAAGTGTGATTTATTATTTATTTCGACATGTTGTAACTGTACTAGTGTTAAACAAGAAGTAGTAGGTAGGTAGCTGAAGAATAAAATATTTCGACATTGGTGATTTGACTGTAATATTTCAGTGGAACTTAATAAAAACATATTCTACTACCTTAGAGTTTTAAGGGATTTTAATTGTATACTTTAGTTTTGTTTCAGTCGCTTCTAACTGTCACTTTTCTGATAAAAAGTATTGGGTTTAACATTGAGTTTTGGTACACAGTAAAGTGAAAAGGAATGTACTTTAATGCAATGGTGTTATAATAAGACCAGTGGTCTATCTTTTAACGCTATGATTCCATTAGCTTTAGAATTAAGAGGTGGCAAAGTATACGTGCCGATTCCCTATGCCCCCAGGTAGCAAAATGACGTCAGCGACGTCATAATGACGGCATTATTACGTAATTATGACGTCGCTGACGTCATTTGACGTCATTTTGCTACCTGGGCCTCAGGGACAGTTTGGGATGGCGTATAGTTTATCAGTCCTTGGTTTGGATTTGGATACTATATTTTATTTAGGTAACAGTTTTTACCATGTACATCATATTCAATCACCCCAAACTTTTAGGCTGTTTTGTAGGAATTGTTATCAATGGCACCTGCAGTACCTAATAGGCGTAGTAGGACTGTCTTGTACACAGATGTTGATAAGTGAATCGGTTATACATTTTTCTAATATTATATTAGTATTGGTTGGTATACTTGGTATTGGTTGGTAATAATAAATAAATAAATAATAAATATTATAGGACATTCTTACACAGATTGACTAAGTCCCACAGTAAGCTCAAGAAGGCTTGTGTTATGGGTACTCAGACAACGATATATATAATATATGAATACATACCCAAGACTCGGGAACAAATATCTGTGCTCATCACACAAATAAATGCCCTTACCGGGATTCGAACCCAGGACCATCGGCTTCACAGGCAGGGTCACTACCCACTAGGCCAGACCAGTCGTCAAAATATTAGTGGTGGTAATATTGGTGGTTTATATAGTACTAGCTGTTGCCCGCGACTTCGTACGCGTGGATTTGTATGTTGTGGTTATTATATATTCTACATATTGCATTGGATATCGTATTGCATACTTATAAAGAAAACAACGAAAATCAATTATCATTTTTATTTGTTTTTTACACGTAACACATTTACTTAATTCCATGTTTGCTTTATTGGCGTCATTATTTCGAACTATTTTTCTATTTGTTGATTGTATTACGATGAAATTTTAGAAACTGTTACTAAAAGCAAGATCTCATTGCACTTCGAACAATTATGAAAAGCGTTTGAAAATGTATGGAAATGTGTGATCTAAATCATTGCGAATTCTAGGTGTATTAGGCGTTAGTAAGAACCAAAGATAGATATAACTCCGTAATAGATGTATACAGTCTAAGGAAAAAACGTGCCTCGAAAATCAAGAAAATTTGATTCTCGTTCAGAGGGCGCTACTAGCTTTGGCTTACTGTCGTATAGATGGCGTTGACGGTTTCGTTTGTTATTTAACAATTTTAACGCATATCAGTGAAAGAACATGGGTCAAAATCATAAAAAAATATTAATGCAAATAAAAAAAATCATGTATCCATATTTAAATACATTTTATAGTATTTTTATAAATATTTATTTTTAGTTTTAAAGTGTGTCGACAGATGGCAGTGAATTTACTGGGGTTACAAAATTTACTATGACAGTACCGCTCTAGTATAAGTTACTCTATGGTAAGAAAATTCTTTCAATGGTTTTACCTGATTCACTTAAGGTAGATATTTTCGGAAGAGTATTGTCCAATGGGATCATCGTTGTACTATGTTTCTCACTATCATCAATCTCTACTACTCTAAACCTTCGTCTTAATTTTACATCTTCAAACTTTCTCCTACGAAAAGTACGTAAGAACGTAAGATCTTGATCATCTTTGTCAATATTATCATCAACATCATAGTATACAGGTGTACCGAATGTCGACGGTTCCGTTGTAGTAGTTTTCGTTGTCCAACCAACACACTTGGTGGTCGTTTCTGGTGTTGTTTTTTCGTGGTTTTTATTTTCATCCGATGCCGATGATATTGATGATAACTGGAAAATTAAAAAAATCCTAATATATAACTTTATGCCATTTAGGTTAGAACTCAATGGGATAAAGTAGGTATTTGACGGTATTTTGGAACAGTCACCTGCAATAATGTTACCTACTCTTCGAAAGCCGCAAAAACTACAATAGTTATTTGTTATACAAGGTTGCAAAGTTCTATTTTACCCGCGAGTGTGGAATTGAAACACGAGCAAGCGAAAGGATTCTATAGTTGAAAAGTTTTGTGTTACACACGGGTGCAAATGTATTTTACTTCTCGTGTGTTGAAACCCTCGCAACGCTCAAGATTCCATTTTTCGAACCGTGTGTAATTTTGGAATCTTTCGCTTGCTCGGGTATCAATACAGGCACGAGATATTAAACAACAACCGTTCCCCCTTGTAACCATAACAACTATTGTGGAATGTATGGGAACCAATACATTCCATTACTAAACATATTAATATGTTTAGTAATGGAATGTACGGGTCACTCACGGGTCGGGAGCGTTTTCGACTTAAAATACGTGAGTGACCCGTTTTTAATATGTTTAATATGTCTGTGTCTCACGGAAGTTTTGTTATTAAAAAATTCCATTACTCTTCTCTTTCCGCACAGACTATCTATAATGTACGATTTCCACCGGCCGGCTGGAGTCGGCCCGCGCCGCATTTTCAATGTGCCTATACATTATTTATGGCAGAAGCGATGGAGTCCGACCGAAGCCGTTCGCATCCGCGAGGAGCCGACCGGCTTGCGGCTGTAAAAATGTGAAATGCGCTCTGACTCTGTAGGAATCGTATTTAATAGTCAATCTATCTGTAGCCGTCGCTTCCAAAACATTGCCCAGTCCTAACATTTTTGACAGATGTTCAATACCAGGTCCATGCTCATGATCTCTTCAATCCAGTCTGCGTAGTAGCCAACGTTGGTGAAGACTGTGGGTGCGTCCCATTGCCCGCAGTTAGGGGGGCCGAAACTGACAACACCCACTAGCAGCCCATTCACCACTGCAGGGTTACCGGCATCGCCCTGTGATCGAGAGTTATAATTCGTTATACCAGCAAGTCGTTCTCAAGCGAGAAAGTGTACCTACGATGGTTACTTCTTAAGGAAATTTAGGAGACCGGTTTCTTCTTAGGACACCTATTCTATAATACAAGACAGTAGAAATTAACGAAGAGGATAGAAAAGATATATTCAATCTTTTGTTTTATGATGGTCACAAAGACGGTTTTGTTTTGTAGCCCAGGGACGCAAGATGAATTTGCTTAAAAGTGACGTTACTTGTCGGACCACCTAAAAAACCGGCACTCGGGTTAAGTATGGCTGGCTGAGATGGAAAAAGACTGATAGAGCTATTTGAAGTAGAAAAATTGTCTTACATTGCATGCTCCCTCGTGATGTTCACTGAGCGCACAAAAATTCGTTGTTGTCACGAAGTTCCTGTAGAGTTGTTAAAACAAACTAGGTAATTATTTGTACATTGATACGTAGCTGGTAGTTACTTTGGGGCGTGACCTAAACGTAACGCCTCGGTCCCTCGGTCGGGGGTGAAAAATTATGTGTTACACGAGAGCAATAGTAGATTGTTAACCAAGGGATGAAAGGCACTCATTTCTGCCGAGGTATTTTCCGAGGCTACGCTCAAGATTCTAACTTAGAAAATCTTTCGCTTACTCGGGACTCAAAATCAACACTCGCAAGAAAAACCAACTTTCCTCTCTGGTTGCACAAATAACTATTGTCAGTTCGTCAGGTGACAACCAAAACTCACTCACCACTAAAAAATAATGAAACAAAAATAAGCCTTATTATGGTAATTATACGGTTCACTATGGCTATGAACTTGTGGTGGTAATTAGTAAGTTTTGGTCGTCACCTAACGGTATGATCTAATAGTTATGTAATTCTGTTTTCTCAGCTTGGTTGCTTGGTGTAAATGTGAAGTTAGGGTAAAGTGTATACTTACTCAGTATATGTATCTACGCACTCATCCCGAGAACTGACTGTCAAGACAGCCTTGTGGATCAAATTCCATAAAGCGTTAAAGATTTTGTTATGGTACTGAAGAAAATAAATGATATTAGAAAAAAAATCTACTTTTTAAGTTAATATTTACACGACTATAATTTTTAATATTTTAAGAGATTCAAGGTTGAAGTATACTTACAGTCTTAGCTCCCCAACCAGCAATAGTGACTTCAGTACCCTTTGGCACATCAGACGCGTCTGTACTGATATCTAGCTTGCGTACTCTCCTTCGTTTAAAGCTGAGGTGTCTCTCCAGTCTCATGATGACCAGGTTGTCTTGCAAGTTTTTCTCATCGTATGAAGGGTGAAAGTAAACATTTATGACCTGGACCACCTTCCCCCCTAATCTGTAATAGTTGGTGCCAATGCGAACAGAGAGGACACCGAAAGTCGGAAGTGTAGAGGTTTCTACCGTGACGACCGTCTTCGGTGGATAAGTTTCGTAACTCGAGCTTTTGCCTGATTCTTCGGAGCTAGTCATTATTGTTTCCGTGATGAATGTCGTCGGTGGATAAGTTTCGTAACTTAAGGTTTTGCCTGATTCTCCGGAGGTAGTCATTATTGTTTCCGTTACGACTGTCGTCGGTTGATAAGTTTCGTAACTCAAGCTTTCGTCTGATTCTTCGGGGCTTGCATCCGTTGTGATTGTATCGGTCGTGGTCTCATCGGTGGTGGTCTCATAGGGCGTTGTGTCTGGTGTAGTGCTGGAGCGACGTACCCATTCTTGCCACCTGCATTCAAAGTTAGATAAGTGGTTCAGCATAAGGTTAGAGCGACAAGACCCTTCTAATCTTTAAACATGCCTTACTCTTAATTGTTCTATTAGCAAGGCAAATATATAATCCACTATTTACTTATTTACCTTTTCAAACAATGGGCGGCGGTTATGACCAGGTCCGATTTGATGATTGTGCCGCCACACACAAACCGGCCAAGGACGTGAACGGTCACCAAAAAAGGCAAGTGCTTGATCTTCGTTTTGTGCCCGCGGAAGATGCGTCGAGCGGGAGTGTGCACTGAGGATAAAATATAAGGAATTAATATGTGAATTTGAAGAAGATAAGTGATGTAGAGTACAAAGATAATGAAATACTTAGTAAATGCTATCTGCTATCTACTGATGCCACATCAGCTGTGGTCGCTGTGGATAGGCCGGGTAGACACATACTTACGTGTTTAGCAGACCGAACGTACGAATGTGTTGACAATAGTCAAGTAGGTAATAGATGATAATGATATCTTCGTAGAGGTATTATAAAGTTAACATACTCTTTAAATTAAACAATAATTGGATGTTTGAATAGGACTGTAATCTCACCCCTGTAATGATTTTCCTCGGTACTTGTATCTCGTGAATCTGATTGGCTTCTTGTAAAATCCTTATCCTGAAAAAAATCTTCTGATTTTTGATAGCGCTCAGTAACTCGGTGGTGCTTCTTAGCAAATTTAGTCTCACGTATAGTTTTCTTAGTGTAGTCAGTGGTATTATCTTCTTGTGTTATATTTAAATTTGGAATCAACATTTTCTTACGAAATAAGTTTATCGCTGTCGTTAAAACAAAATTACTATAGTTATATGTGATATCGGTTATTGTTGGTTTGGTTTCTTCCTTACTACCTGCATTTTCTACAGGAGTCAGCCTAGTGAAGTAGTTTTCTTTAGTCAATACTTCAGCTGATTCTTTATCATTATCTGTTTTTAATACCTGACTCGAAAGTTTTTGGTGAACATCATAAACGAAGGGTGATGATACTATGGGGTATTGCAGCCACTGTTTCAGACCGTGGGTTGCGTTGAAGAAACAAACGATAGCCCAAAATTTGATGATCACCATGAAGATACCGATTATTGAAGAATTATAACAAAGCCCTAAATATATTGTAAAATATGTTACCACATTAAAGTCTTTTCTTTTATGCATTGTTTTATTTCAAATCGTAAATATAGGTTTCCAACGGTATGTCACATAATGTTTTTTCGTAATCTTAATACAACTAAGTCAATAACTTTTATCAAATATATATACAAATTTTATTGTTGTTTTAACGTTTCGAAACCAAATAAGTGAGTACATAAGTTACATACCTACTAGTATAATGACAATGTGATGCAATAAGTAATGCAGCTTATCTTAACTACCTTTCAAGTTATTTACATTAAATTGAAATTGCGAAATATGAATGCGATTGAGGATATGATTAGGTTGTAAAACAAACTATTTGTGTAAAGTTACTTATTTATAATTCATAGAAACTAGTTCTCTAAATACACCATTCATTTTAAATACATTTTATTAAAAAACCATGACAAAATTTGCAGCTATTACTTTCGTTATCATTTCTTCGCTAGGCAATTTAAGCATTACTGTTAAAATCATGGACACAAAAGACGTAAATCATGAAGTTAGTGACAGAATATTTGGTGTAGTAGATGATTTGTTTATTTCTTTGAAAATTAACCAAACGTTTATTCAACCCAAGAACAATGAAGAATACATGATTATGCACAATTATGTGCAAGGCGTGCTTCGCAAAAACTATGAAAAATATAAAGAAATGCACAATAATATTAAAACAAATATAAGCGATGAAATGGCTGATCAAATTTCTGGCGTTAACGAAGTCATTGATGAAATGATAAGAGAACATGCTGTTACACACAACGACAGCAATCACGATGCAAATAATGCTTCTCTTCAGCTCGAGAACTTAGTAGATTTAACAAATCTGACAAAAGGGTATAATGTTACAACGAAAGCACTCACTCAGAATGATTATACATTATGGAGTAAGTATAAGAAGATAAAATAGTAGAAGATTAAGTAATAGTAGAAAAAGAAAATTAAATAGTACATAATGCTAAGTAATATATTTAACTATTCATTCCTTCCTTTAAACAATTCTCCTATGTAAGAATAATTATTTGCGTCGTAAAGAGTACTTATAATGTATTGTATTTTAATCTGTTTATGTATGCAGGCTCCGACTCTAAACAGGAAGTGGACAGTCGGCGGATTTTCAAAGGCAGCAGCACGGGTATCGCTCGGTACCCTTTCATGGTGAGCGTGCACGTGGGCGGGCGCTTCGTCTGCGCCGGCTCGCTGCTGCATGAGCGCCTCGCGCTCAGCGCTGCTTCCTGTCTTATGCGGTGAGTTCTGTCAACACACCCTAGCTGCTTTCAATTCATCCATGCCATCTTGAAGATGAGTTTTTCAGCGGGACAATCTTCTCAAAGCGGTCACGCAATGTATGCCAGTGCGTCACTAACTTAACTTTGGCTTTTACAGAACTCGGGACGATACCAAGCTCATGGTACATATACGCATCGGTAGTGATTACGTCAGTAAAATGGGCTACCTAGTGAACATAGGCAGACTTTTCTTCCACCCAGAGTTTGACCGCTCGACCCTAGCTAACAACCTGGTTATTCTCAAAACTCGGAAAGCGTTGCGATTCCAAAAGAAAAAAGTAGTGGCTGTAATGTATGATAGATTTGATCACCTCAGTTTGTTGAAGAAAGTTAAGGATATCATGATTTTGGGGTGGGGACGAAGGGGTGTAAGTTTTATTTATTATATTAAAAGTAACATATACGAGTATAAGAGAGCCGCTAAAACTTTTCAAATGTTTTATGTTTTTGTTTCTAGCCGTTAGAAAAAATCGAAGTAGACGAACGACCGTTATCTCGAGCGCGCCTAAACATTTACGATTTAGAAGAATGCAAATACATTTACACCAAGTAACAACTGATCACTAATTTATATGTGTTTTTGTAGATACAGGGTTAATTTTACGTGGATTTCTATTTTAATCCCATAAATCTCACTGACATTCATTCCACAAAACTTTTGCTGATCTGCTTAGGAAAAATTGCTAACGTAATTGCAGAACAAATTTCATTCTATTTTAGTTTCTTCCACATATTTGTTTAGTATTGTAACTGTAAAAAGTACAGTTTACTTTCTGATAATTAAGTACCTACCTATGAACAATTTCCAGAGAATATGTCTCAGAAAAGAATTTCTGCGCCGGATTTTTTGATCGTGGTGAAGGAGCATGTAATGTAAGTACTTTACATTTTTGATTTTGATTTTGCCTTTCCTCACACACAGTCACATACAGTTTAAAAAAATATTAAAGTACAATAATATTAATTTACAAAAATAGCACGACGGCGGCGGGCCTGCGCTGGCGGGCAGCCTGCTAACTGGTGTCATTAGCTTCGGTTCTCCAAAATGCGGCCGCGTCGACGCGCCCACAGTATTTACACGCATCGGCCTTTACGCCGACTGGATTGACAGAGTCATGGATAGCGTTGCGGTATGTTCAATGTTGATATCATTAATAGTAAATTCTTGCCGGTCCTATATTGGGATACCCTCCTCCAATTTAGGAGGGATTTAAATTCTCTCGGGCAGAGGTGTAGGGTTAGTGCCAGCGGCGGCGTAGCTTTATTTGACGTTCATAATCGCATTGTAATTTGCCTTGAACTTGAAAAATAAACTTTATCTTTTATATTTATCTTTAGTACAGTTAGAAGATCCAAGCCTAACGATGATTGATTAACCCACGCCAGTCTAAGTATGTGTCGACAGGCTTAAGGTTATTGCCGGGATTCACTTGACAATAGAAGAATTATAAAAAAATATTGTCATCAATCATCGTATTAATTGCTACTTCCATCGTTGCCATTAAGAATCAATTCTCGTAGGGCGGTAACACTATCACCATAATGAGGTAATTCAGATGTTACACGCACTTTAATTTAAAGTTCCACGTATAGTATGGTACGAAATTCAGTGGTTTTACCTGCAGTTTCTTACATATGTAAATTTATTGATAAATTAATAAATGTATCTACTAATAACCATATTTGGTTTTTAGTATGCCGAAGGTAAACTAGCTAATCCACATACATTTCAAACTCCTGGGTCTATCGACATCGGAGTTCCAAGTGAAGAACTTGATAAGATGGAATTAGAACTAGAAAATCCTCAAGAGGTATTGCAACGAGAATTCGGTTTGAAAGATATACTTAATGGGCCTATAGATAAATTTACAAATGGGACAATTAAGCCCTCAATTAAAGAAAATGAACATTTAGAAATCCCAAAGAATGATGCGATTCGTACTATAATGACTGATGTGGAGCACTCTGAAGTAGATCAGATCAAGTTTTCTGATGATTCTGAAGAACAACCAACTATAATACCAGAGCGACCGACACTGTTAGAGGAAAATGAAAAATTAAAAGATGCACATGATGAAAATATCGCATTTACCAACTTTACCAACTTTATTAAGAGACTATTTGGAAACGGTAAAATTATCGAAACTAAAGATCCAGGAATCATCAGTTTAGAAGAGTATGAACAGATTGACATTCTGGATTTGAAACCAGATTCCACTACTATGACTCCAGCTCGACCTGAATATAACAATGAAGAAGAGTCATCGACACAACGTTTTGGCGTCCCTCGTAAGGTACCAGTGACGCGAATGCTTGATTGGGAGTTAAGTACCAACGATACTTCAGAAGAAACCACAAGGTCGCTTGAAGTATTTGAACTTCAATATCAAGTTGATGTTAAACCTGTTTCTATGCTGAAAACGAATGGACACGGTCATAATAAATCGATTATTATCTTGTCTAACAGCGGAACTACTCAACGTATTATTATAGAAAATACAAACAAATTGAATATTAAACTCACAAATGGAATTAAAGACTTAATAGAACATATTAATGACACTCCGTTAAGAAAGAATGGTACAGTCAAGAAAATACATTATGCTACGTAATATCTACAAAGTTTAACATATATTGGTGTGTTACAATCTTTTTTATAAATCTATCGATATATTTTCGACTTTCGACCGATCGATTTATATTTTTTTAACTCTGATCTTGATGTTAGTTTTTTGTTAGTTGATCTCATGTTATTGACATTCAGACTCATTTGGGCATTGTAATTAGGTATAAAAAAGACATCTATTTAAATCAATTTTATCGATCCTACACTCAATCCTGACGATACTGTTTTCAGGTTTACAGCGAGGTGTGTTACATGTTGTATAAAGATAATAAAACGAATATTGGGAACAACTTTTTATTGTTTTATATGAAACAACAATTCAACATAAATTCAAACAATATATCCACTGAGTGTTGTTAAGACATGTAACATGTAGGTATATATGAACATATATCACTTTACGTATCTATACTATATTATATAGAATATGATTCTCTTGACACTGAACAGAACCAAAATAATACGTAATATAACTATTTCAATGTTACAACTTATTCAAATTTGAAAACATTTTTTTTTCTGAAACTAGTTTTTTCCTGATTCTATTCTAAATTCTCCTGATAATATGAGTAAAAAAATGTCATATAAAAAACTTTTCAACGAAAATTATACCTATCCAAAACAATGAGATCTAAAAACCTCGACACCTAGTTATAGTTCTTAGAGAAATAAAATGACTAGAGATAAGACTAGCTTAGCTACTCGTAACTCAATGTAAGGGTAGAATTAGTAGACTACAGTTAATCGCCGAGACTTACCATTCAAATATTTCTATCTGTTTTCCATATCTTTTTGATGTTTTTTTATATTCTGATGTGCAATTCGATTTTTTTCCAGAAGTTCTAATTTACACAAAGATCAAATCTCGGCAACTTTCTAGGTATGTTTGAGGCAAACGCAGACAAAACTTTACTGCATACCTACTTATTACAAACATTTCATTTGAATATTCCAAAAATACGGATATTTAATATAAATGCAACAACAAGTAGGAAACAAAATAATTCTGTTTGATATCAATCACCGATCATGCATCGTTCTAATCGGTGTCGAAAGCTGCTTTCGAACAGTTCGTCTACGAAATACCTCGAAATGAGTAAGATACCTAGGTTATTTCAATTATTAGGTAAAGTTTTATACTTTTTGATATTTATCCCCCATCGACTCGTCTGTTTGTGGCAAAAATAGAATGTAGATATTGAGAATTTTAGGCGGTTTAAAGTCAATGTGGGTGTAAGTTACTCGTACAATCTATTAGTTACTCTCTATTTTACAAATGACTTTAAAGTACAGTACTCAGAAATAACACTTGCTTGCTTTTCAACGGACTTGCAGCTGTCCAATGGTAATCACTACATAGTATAAAACAAAGTCGCTTCCTGCTGTCTGTCTGTCCCTATGTATGCTTAGATCTTTAAAACTAGGTAACGGATTTTGATGCGGTTTTTTAATAGATAAAGTTATTCAAGAGGAAGGTTTATATGTATAATACATCAGCATTGCACCCGTGCGAAGCCGGGGCGGGTCGCTAGTAAAATACATTTTAATTTCAATGGACGACGGTAGGACCACAGTCTATAAAACAATACAGCCATTCGACGAAGCCGTATAGACAGGGCAATCGTGCGGGTGTACCGCGCGCACCCGAGGTGCATACATCGCCTTTGTTAGTAGCTCGGTACTACTTACACGGCTAGCGTGTTTTATAGTAATTCAAGTGTGTGTCTTGGCCAGTTGTGTAAAAGTCTGTGACAACCCTATTGTGTTCTTGTGCGGTGTCGGCATTTACGCCAACATCAAAGGCGTCGGTCCACTGTTACTTTTTACACTGTGGTAGGACCGTGTACAGACTAAAAAGTCGTTTGTATAATAAAGACTTTCTTATCAAGGTAAGGATTTAAGGGAACTATATTTAAAGCTATTTTACGATGACATTGAAAGCGACATAGAAATAGTATAGATAAAGATCTTGATACATTACACGATAAAATAGAATTTCCTTCCTTATAATAATCATAAGAAAATTTACGGGAGTTGTTATCCCATCGTCAAGCCGGTGAACAATTGATTTCGCAGTAAGTGAGGATTATTCGTCAATCTGTTCACAAACTTGAGTTCAATTTAAACATCTAATAAAATACTACATTTATCTCTTTAAATATCTATTTTAACCGTCGTACTTTATTTTATTGTTTTACAATAAAGTCTAACATTTAGGCTTCAAAGGTTTGGATTTATCCACAATCTTCAACATTCTTTCAAATAAGGATACAACTAGAAAAATGTTTTACATGTAGTTATTGTTACGAAAAACTATGTAAAGTTATGAGAAAATAATAAATAATACTGGTTGTTTTTTATCCAAAAACCGCCAATAATAAGCGATTTAATTAATCTTAAGACATCTCATTATTAATGATGACGACATCCATAATGCCATTTAGACTACACGCAATATATAAAAAAAAACTTATAAACTCAAATACATTTATTACCCACCCTTTTGGTGCAATCTAGTAAAGGGAAAACTAAAAATTATTCTTATATGTACTTGAAACAGCCATTGATATTACACCTTAAATATTTATCACACAAAGATTTATCAATCCAATTCTCTTGGAAGTGCAAGTTTGGCTTCATTTTGTTTAAAAATGTCATTCAAATAAAAGTTAATTGGATTTTGGTCCTCAACTAACCAAAACCGTAAATATTTTGAATCATATTGAATCATATTATTAAAACTGATATTTGTATTTTAACTGATAGTAGTTATTATATATTTTTAAAGCCAATCTTAGAAATAGATCAAGCTATAATTTGACCAAAACCTTAAGAAGACTAGACCAGATATATCGTTATGGGAACACGAATGGCACCAATATTATTAACAGATTTTCTACCTCATCTCTTAACTATCTTAAAGTTTTGGTCAAAATTATGCCATGTTCAGTACATAATTGTATAATCTAGACACAAACATCACTGTGCCTTGGTTTTAATAATCCAGGACAAATTTCGGGGCCAAACTAGCTAAAAGCCCTGAAAATCTAACTTTATTCATTCTACAATGTATTTTTCTAAATCTTCACGAGTTTTTTTTACGTTGAATGTTAACTTCTCTGAGTCTTGAACGTTTTTAGGTTTCCGGTTTCTCAAGTTATTAACAATGAACACATTCACTAATTTTAGTGACAAATAGAAGATAAGAGGAATTATCGTAACCATTTATTATTTGCACCCTAACAAATATATAACAACGACATCTGAATAATCGTATCGTTTACAAGATTAAACTCGATAGGCTAGATTTAAATATCAGGAAACATCATTAAAACCACCTTATTAATAGGAAAATGGTTCACGGTTCTTTAATTTCTCAAAAGTCCACGTTTCTATCTTCTTGAAAATAAATAATGCTGCATCGTTTTTGCCTTTCAATACCCAACTTTCTTTTATTTTGGAAGCGTTTAATTTATCTTTCCATTTTTTTCCATTCTACAAATTTTTTCAATACGTGTACAATGCCATCTGTTTTTTGCCACCAATAATATTTTGACATTAAATTACATTAGGTACACACACAGGTATGTTTAGAATCAATTGAGATTCGTTTTAATTAATGTTTCAATCATTTCTTACATTCCTAGAAACTACCCAGTGTTTCTCTGTTTGAATATATCTTTCAAATAGGTAGTGATGATTTTCCAAATCAGTTCAGAAATGACGGAGTTCTGTTCCGGATCATATTAGTATATTACGGAGATTTCTTTGCTATGGGTTTTTGCACTATTAAATTTTTTGAGTTGTAAACACACTGCACGTTTACGAAAGCAGCAATCATTTTGTTCCAGTATCAGTAGTTGTTTTAGGAGGAACTTGATACCACACTAGTCACAAGAAACAAAATTATCTTTATAGAAGCATTAGTGTTAGAGTCATTGATGCCCACTATATTCGAAAGAGGGAGGGTCCTTCAGCACCAGACTAGTGGCAAGAGAGGATAAACCTCTAAAGACAGCACTAGTTACAAGAGAGAGCTCAGCATCACTCCTAAGAGAGGAAGCAAGCTCAGCTCTAGCAAGATAAGAACCCCCCCTCCTCGCACTAGTCACGGAAGGGGAAGAGTCCCCCCACCCCGCCGACGTCCCAGTCGGCGACCTCGACGGGCCCGAAGCACTCGTCGAAGAATTGTTCCATGGACTTGTGCAGGTGGATGGTGGAGCGCTCGAAGTTGTGGCCTTCGTCGGGGTAAATCTGTGTCAACAAAACATGCACTTATAAGTAGTCCGAAATATGGCTGGTTGGTCAGGTATAATATGTTATTGAAGGGGTAAGTAAATCAAAATATTCAGTTGAACATTGTTTGTAAAAAGTCTGAGCTAAAAATATTGCTAAAGTATCTACTGTAACATACCTATACTCGTAATCGGCTAAAGTTGCAAACCTCTAAACTTTTCTGGAGGTGTTACGATGGTTGCGACTTAGGAGATGATATTATTATGATAACCTACTTTCAGGTGAGTTGAGTTGGTTTACCCTCATTGAAAATGCCGCTTAAAACTACGCAAAGAACACTACTGATGAGCAGTGAGTCAATCGTTTTGGAGTACAGATGTATTTCTGGCAGAGTTGTCATGTGAGACACACATATCACTAGCACTGCACTAGGGTCAAATGACTCACCTGGTGCGTGGTGGTGGTGGTCTGTATAACATACTCATGGAAAAGCGGTGCAGCAGCACGTTGCCCGGCAATCTATATAGGTACCTATATTTCCGCTCCAGAATTGTGACGTTGGCATTAGCTGTTATTGGCCAGCTCGCGGGGCGGAAGGTTTTTCGACTGCGTGGTACTGTGGCGCAGCGAGGTCAGCTGCAGCATGAGCAAGTAACGGCAGGCAGGGTGGAAGGTCACCTGGTGTGTATAAACAGCTCCGGCTCGTATCAGCGCCCGAGCGAGCGCCAGTGCGTGGTCCTGCGGTGCGGCGAGGTCAGCTGTAGCATGAGCCAGTAGCAGTCGGCGGGGTGGAAGGTTGCCTGCTTTACGCCACACTGCGCTGGCTCCCAGCGCGCCCGCCCAGTGCGCGCCGTAGCCCGCGTATCGCTCCGTCCAGAATGAATCTGGAAAATAAAGTAGAAGTATTTTTAAACTGGCAGACTTTAGACCTAGCAGCTGTAAAAACGATAGATTAAATGTTATGTTCCGTGTTGTCCGATCGTCTGTCTTATGACAGTTTATACTCTCTCTAGCCTATGGATGGTATAGAAAGGATCGCAATCTCTTATGGCAGAATTGTTGTAAAAGTGACCGCGTTAAGCTTTAAATAATAGTTCCTAATCTCTCCGGTGGCGCTAGTTAGGCTCTGGGACATGAGTATAACATGAACCATATAAGGCAACAAATAACCCGACCAAATTACGTAGGTTGTTTTTGGTAGTATTTCGGTGTATGGTGGCGCCGCCTAATTACTGGTTTTTGATGGACACTTTTCATACATAGAGATTTGGCTCCTTTATACAGTCTCCATGCTCTAGCCTACTCGTGTCGTTTTGAATTTAAAATGTCTGTCATTCAAATAGCCATCTTAATTAACCGTCACAGTATATCAGTCATTCGGACAGTCGATGTCAGGTCATCACGAAGGTTAAACACCCCGACAGCGTCATTTGTTGTCGGTGTTAGCAGTATAGTGTCATCTAATACACTCACTAGATACAACAGCTAAAAGAAAACAAAGAAAACAATCATTTGCTACCAAGAACTGAAGGAAACTGTTCTGAGCTGACGATCTCGAACTACTTATAAAAACTTTGGCACTAACTGTTGCGGCGCAGATCGGGGACGGGCGCGGTAGCGGCGCCCCCACACTGTACCTACTACAACAAATAAACAAGAAAGCACTCACTATAGTGGCGCAGGTCGGTGACAGGCGCTAGAGCGGCGAGGCAGCGCGTGACGTTGCGCGCGTCGTCCGCCACCAGCGCGGCCGCCGCGCCCGCGCCGTACCCGCGCCCCCACACGCCCACGCGCCCGCCGTCCACCATCTTCAGGTTGTCGCGGAGGTACCTGGACAACGATGTGATCCAGTCACCCGAGCTGCATACATCGCCTTTGTTAGTAGCTCGGTACTACTTACAGGGCTAGCGTGTGTTGTAGTAAGTCAAGTGTAAGTCTTAGCCAGTTGTGTACTGTGATAACCCTACTTTGTTCCTGTGCGATGTCGGCATTTACGCAAACATCAAAGGCGTCGGTCCACTGTTACTTTTGACACTGTGGTATAGACTAAAAAGTAAGTAGTTTGTATATTAAAGACTCTCTTATCAAGGTAAGGATTTAAGGCTATTTTTAAGCTATTTTACGATGACATTGAAAGTGACATAGAAATAGTATAAAGAAAAGACAACGATTTAATACAGTCAAGCGCCAAGACAAGACAGACAGTCCCGGTATGTACAGTCAGCAATGGCATCACATAAATAGTGACTGTATAGAAGGAACAAATTTATATATAGAAGAGAATAGAATAATAGAGGATATGGTCGCCGTCGGCAACCTATTACCACCCACTATTGAGTTTAGACTTCCTTTCCAGTAGACCGATTGATATTGACAAAGATAGATAGATAGACCGTAGTTTTTTTTTTTTTTTTTTAAATGAAATAGGAGGCAAACGAGCAGACGGATCACCTGATGGTAAGCGATTACCGCCGCCCATGGACACCCGCAACACCAGAGGGGTTGTAAGTGCAGTACAGATACAGTCAGTATGTCGATAGATGGCAGTGATTTTACAGTGGTTACAAAATTTACTATGACAGTACCGCTCTATTTTATTATATCCTCTTTGATATTGATGATCATCCATAGCATGATGATGACGCCTCAGCAACTAACTCGACCTTTGCCCGTCGACGTTTTGAATTAATGTTAAAATTCAGTGTATACTTACGATAAAACGGCAATTTGATCTTCTACATCAACCGACAACAGCTTGTGATATATTTCAGTTCTGAGTTCCTCTCCCTGTAAATAAGCAAAATGTTAATGTATTGTTGACAGGATATAAAACATATATAGCCTTACAAGTACTTTTAATAATGATCCTTAGATAATCACAAACCTTGCATCAATTACAGCTACGATGAAATTACAAGGCATAAGTTATCCTCGAGGTTTCACTGCCTAGCTTCACTGATCGTCAGTTCTAAGATAAACTAAGGCCTGTTCGATAGAGCTGCTGATACTGACCTGCCCACCAGAGCCTCTCGCATCAATTTCAGCCACGATGAAATTACGCGCGGCTGCAAGGTACCATCCCCACCCGGGATTCCATTGTTCCGTCACCAGCTGCCCTCCTGGTTCCGCTGACCTGCAGGCCACAATTAAATCACTCTGAAACTTAAAAATCTTGTGATTTGTGCAACCTACTCAATAACCATTTAGACCCACCTCTCCGGGCACATGTGGTGAACATGCCCAGCAATCCCAGCATCTACCATTTGAGCCCTGGAGGACAGTTCCGTGATCGTGATTAGATCAGTCATGCGAACAGTAATAGTAGTGTACAGCGTACGCTATACTCGCTTAACTTTGGGCTTCAAAAACCTTAGTTATTGTATGATACCTTTTGATGATAATTTAAAGTCAGGCGCTTCCATAAGATACAGTGAAGTTAGGCCAGGATTACACTTGTAAGTTTTACTTACGTAAGTAGCGACACAGCTATACTACAGAATGTGATATGAATATCGTTATCTCATTCTAGCAAATAGCTTTGTCCCTACTTACGTAAGTAAAACTTACAAGTGTAATCCTGGCCTTAGGTTAACAACTTACACGTGCAGCACGAGTGGCAGCGGCAGATCGTCGGTCTCTCGGAACCCTGGCGGCAGGTAGAGTCTCACACGCGCCTCCCTGTTCGCTTGCACCTGAAGTTAACCAAGCATTATGGTTAAGTGTAGAGATAAATCAAGGAAAAAGGTTCAGAGGCTCATACAGAACACAGATCAAGCTACAGTTATGTTTGCTAGTTATTTCTAAAGGAAAACATTACGAGATATCTGGACTAATCTAAGTAAGGTTTCGTTTTTCCTCTGAGTTAGAAGGGTAGCAGTCACTGTCATAAAATTCAGTGCCTAAGATGAGGAAGATAACTTTCTTTTTCAGACTTGAATTTATCTTTGTACGGTTGAGTTTATCAGCCAACGAACGTCGTTTGGAACGTCAGCTTGTAAAAATGTTTGTGAATTCGGCTGTAGGTACAAGAGTGTAGCCTGTTTTAGCCCTGTAAGCCGAGCACATGATTGGCGCGACAGTGTCTCGCCGCGAGATAGACTACCTGTCTTTTACTAACTGTATTAATTAAAGAGGGACGGGTAGTCTATGTCGCGGCGAGATACTCTCGCGCCAATCATGTGCTAGCCCGGCAGGGATGAAAGTGAGATCAGTAACATCACATATTAGAATAGCTCCAACCTCGACTCTGAAGACCTTGGCTTGTGGCACGGCCAGCGCGGCAAATTTCTGCCGCAGCGGGGCCCCGTCCCACAACACCGAGCGACGCTCTCCGTTGGATGCGCATAGGAAGATGGTGGGTGGTCCAGGACCCAGGCACTCCTGAAATAGATTACATGAAATTTTTAATAAAAAGATGGCTTAGCTGGATGGCCTTTTAAATAGATTTGTGTCATTGTGTAAATAGTCTTTTGTCACCAGTTTAGACTCAGTGATCGGGTCTGTTTGAGGAAGCTTGCGGCTTGCTCACCTGGACATAGTAAGAGAAGTTTCTGCTAAAGATGACTCGGTTGTAAAGACACTCGACGGGCAGTGAGTCGTTCTCCTCGGACACGTGTGGCAGCACCGTCGACGTCGGCCATGCCGGCAGCGGCGACGTCGAGTTTTCTGGCTCCTGCAACTAAATCCATCATTGACTTCATTAATATCAAGCAACAAATGAATCAACGCACTAGGAATATAAGTAACTTAAGCCTTAAGTATCATAAAGTCTACTTTTCCATAAAAATCCAGAAAAAATGCATTTTTAATGCTTTTACAAATGTAGCAGCTATGCTCTGATGTGCTGGCTGGCTGGAAGTCCGAACACGTGAGGCAGTGCAGCGTGTATCGGCTACTGTCGGTCACTATGCTTACTGTCCGGGATTCCACGCTTGCAGACGCTACAGGCAGTGATATGTTATTTGCTACCAGTTGAACACTGTGCCTACTGACCGGCGGTTCCTCACTGGTAGGTGGCGGCGGCTCGTCAGGCGGCAGAGGGGCTGAGTCCGGACACGTGAGGCAGTGAGGCGCCGGCCAAGTGCCGTCATCGGCTATTCGAACGCGGTACAAGTGTCGCTCGCCTGCTTTTTCTGGTGCAGTGCCCATTAGGTAACTGCAATAAATAATATTAAGCTGTTAAAACAGCGTAATACCAAAAATATCAAACATAGGTTTGGAAAGAAAATGAAGGAGGGCCCCCAGTTTTCGTACAGGTTAGACTATTAGAGCTTGAATACTCAAGTCTGTTTGCTCCGATTATAGGCTACATACCCAAAAGCCACAAAAGCCACATTAGGGTCATTACGTGACAACAGCTGATGGTAGAAACCGACAATATTTGTTTACAGTAGCTCTTTTAATTCCAGTAGTTTTCTTATTTCGTCTCACTTCTACAGCGTCGTGATAGCCTTAGAAGGCAGACGACATGGGCCCGTTGCTGTATAATGTCAAGCAAATCAATGTCTAACTAACAATCTTCCTCGCACAAAGAGTAAGCATTGCAATACAGCGAGGAAATGCTGCCAGCATCTACGGCACCATGCCGCGTGCCGCAGGGGATTAGTTTTTAGGTATTTATTTTAAGATTTGTTTTATTTATTTTTAGTTTTAGTTTTTTAAGTTTTATATGTATTTCTAATTGTTATTACATGAATAAATTAAAAAAAAAAAAAAAAACTAACAATATACTTACAGTAGCTTCCTACCCTCGTCCCAACCCATCAACTGGGTCACTTCGAACGGCCCCTGCGTGACGCTAGTCTTCCCGTCCGGGCCAACCCGCACAGCGTGTCGCCACGCCCCGCCGCGGTCGCTGACAGGCGCGCTGGTGAAGAGCGCCGTGCGTCCGCCGAGCAGCGCCGAGCCGCCGCACCAGCCGCAGTCGGGCTCTGGCTCAGCGCCGAGGCCGGACCAGCGGGTGCCGTCGGACTCGTCCCGGATTATCTGTAAAGCATCATCATTGGTAACGTTTGATTACCAAGTCATCATCATCACTAAAGCATTATTATCAAACCCCGCAACAGAGGTAGCAAAACCGTAGCATATGACAGTTTTATGTTAGGGTTGGTGATTATGATGAATAATTTACTTATTTATTGTAGGTACGTATGATTAATATGTATTAATACAAATTAAAGATAACCTTACTGCTGCTACTGCTGCTCTCGTTTCGGAGGCCAAGACCCTCTTTGGGTCGTTGAGCCATGTTAGTTAGTTAGTTACTGACCCTCTTTTTATTTTTTTTTATTTTATATTTATTGGTTCACCAACAATTGTTTAGACTTTGTTAAGTATAACTACAAACGAACTAAGTATGGAGATAGGTCTATAGTTCGAAATTGTAGTGTCATCACCAGACTTATACACGGGCACCACCTTTGCTGTCTTCCATTGTGGCGGAAATTCTCCCGTTGCCAGAGATTTATTGAATATTAATTTTAGGGTGTGAACTAACGCCGACGCACATGAATGTATGAAAATAGGTGGAATTCCGTCTGGCCCTGCGCCTTTTTAGGGTTCCGTACCCAAAGGGTAAAAACGGGACCCTATTACTAAGACTCCGCTGTCCGTCTGTCTGTCTGTCACCAGGCTGTACCTCATGAACCGTGATAGCTAGACAGTTGAAATTTTCACAGATGATTTATTTCTGTTACATAACACGCCGCTATAACAACAAATACTAAAAAGTACGGAACTTGGCCGGGTTTTTTTCTATCAATTCCTTTTAGTTTTTTTAATAGGCTGTCTTCAGTAATGATAGGAGCAACAAAGTGAAGGCTGTTATTTATAAGAGGACTAGTGACTGTTGGTCACCAATATCATGATTACTGGTTATACCTTCCTTTGCATATACAGTTGAAAAGTAAGACGCAAACAGTTCGCATATTACATTGCTATTTGAAGTAGTACTTAACCCATTAGACATAACTGATGGATACACACTTGACCCTCCGCGCTTACATTTCACATGTGTCTAGAACAACTTGGGATTTTCCCTTAATTTGTCCTCTGTTTTATTAATGTATTCATTGTATCTTGCTTTTGATAATTTATTCAATTTTGATATAAACTTGTTTAATTTTCTACCAAAGTAAATAAATTAACATGTCAATATCATTAATGTTAAATAGGTTTCAATGTGTCTGTCATTTTGTATATGAAATCACATACTTTCCGTATTTCATTCAAATATTATTATGGAATCTTTAGAAAATATTAGTGTGCTTGAAAACAACGAACATATTTTTTTTTGTATTATATGTGCAGTGAATATAAAAATCAAAGAAACACAGCGTGGTCAAACATTTAGCGAGTAAAAGCCACCAAGAAAAGAAAGATCGTTTCTCGTCACATTTAGATTTTCTTTTAAAAGACAAACCTGGTATACCACTAAAAGACAACAAAATGTACTGTATTTCATGTAATACTTACATTCTACCAAAAAGCATGACATTGATCTTCGTTTGGCAACAGTGACAACCCTGACGCACAATTGCTACAGATTTGCTAGTTCGATTGCAGGGTATGATTATTATCACCGTACAATCAAGTACTGAACGCCAACAATGATGATTATGGTAGAGCTAGAGCAAGATGGACGCTCCGACTTGGGCTGCTGGTAAGTGAATAAAAAACTTTTTTAATACAGTTGCTCAAAAAGTGCTACTTTTTGTGGCTGTTTAGCGTGCGGAAAGTTGGTTTTCGCGAACTAGTGCTTTTTACTTTTCCAATTTTTTTAAATTTTTACTTGTTCCAATTCATGACTACTTATTGATAAGTGTTAATATTAGTTTCCTTTAAACGTCGTAATCAACATAAAAACCTACTGTTAATAATACGAAAAATATGCATATTTCATATTTTATTACTTACCTCTTCATCATTATAAGTATAACACGTTTCACTAGACTTATATTGACCGGGATATAGACCGTGATTACCTTTTGTATTATTTGTGAGCTCCCGATATTTCGACGCAGTTACATGCATCATGTTCACGGGTGACTGAAGATAGCGGGTGGGTGTCAAAGTTGTGTAGACAGCGCTCTGTCTACCCTCATTCTTGCGCGTCGGCTGCGTTCACTTTCAACGTTACCAACGGTCGCATTCACACTTGTTGGTCCGGTCGCGTTCACACTCGTTGGTCTGTCCAAACGCACTACACTCACGGTGTCACTACGCGTGTTTGATTCGGATATCACTGGTTTTTTACACAAACAAATCACAGGATTCCACACATTTGACAGTTTAAACCCATCTTCACGATTAAAATTTTTGTATTTGTGAATTTCAACGGCTTCTCTTACCAATCTTGGTATATAGTGGCGTTCTGTCGAAATGACCTTGGGACTATGCAACTCGATCCAGTGATTTGTACCCGACTCAAGGAGATGCTGAGCAATAGCTGACTTGCGAACGTCATTGTTCTTGACCGCAGCAATGTGTTCTTTAATTCTGCAGGCAATAGTGCGTTTGGTCTGCCCAATGTACGAACTACCGCAGCTGCACTCAACTTTGTATACACCAGGTTTTTCCAGGGGAAAATTGTCTTTGGGCGACCGCAGAAATTGTGCAATTTTCCTGTGTGAACATGATGCATGTAACTGCGTCGAAATATCGGGAGCTCACAAATAATACAAAAGGTAATCACGGTCTATATCCCGGTCAATATAAGTCTAGTGAAACTAACCGTGAATCATTCAAAACTCTAATTATAACACGTTTATTTTTTAATGTTGAAAAACCGTTCTTAATAAATTGTCTGAATGGAACGGAACGCCTCTCAAAGAAGAGGCGTATTTTCTTATTGCAAGAATGTTTTAAGTTTCCAAAGGCAACATTCGATATTGTTTTTATAAATATACGATACACAAATAATCGTAAATAACGATATTTAGGTAATAATAGTACAATGTTTTAATATTTACAATTGTTTCTGTCTTATAGACATACCCTGCAATCGAACTAGCAAATCTGTAGCAATTGTGCGTCAGGGTTGTCACTGTTGCCAAACGAAGATCAATGTCATGCTTTTTGGTAGAATGTAAGTATTACATGAAATACAGTACATTTTGTTGTCTTTTAGTGGTATACCAGGTTTGTCTTTTAAAAGAAAATCTAAATGTGACGAGAAACGATCTTTCTTTTCTTGGTGGCTTTTACTCGCTAAATGTTTGACCACGCTGTGTTTCTTTGATTTTTATATTCACTGCACATATAATACAAAAAAAATTATGTTCGTTTTCAAGCACACTAATATTTTCTAAAGATTCCATAATAATATTTGAATGAAATACGGAAAGTATGTGATTTCATATACAAAATGACAGACACATTGAAACCTATTTAACATTAATGATATTGACATGTTAATTTATTTACTTTGGTAGAAAATTAAACAAGTTTATATCAAAATTGAATAAATTATCAAAAGCAAGATACAATGAATACATTAATAAAACAGAGGACAAATTAAGGGAAAATCCCAAGTTGTTCTAGACACATGTGAAATGTAAGCGCGGAGGGTCAAGTGTGTATCCATCAGTTATGTCTAATGGGTTAAGTACTACTTCAAATAGCAATGTAATATGCGAACTGTTTGCGTCTTACTTTTCAACTGTATATGCAAAGGAAGGTATAACCAGTAATCATGATATTGGTGACCAACAGTCACTAGTCCTCTTATAAATAACAGCCTTCACTTTGTTGCTCCCATCATTACTGAAGACAGCCTATTAAAAAAACTAAAAGGAATTGATAGAAAAAAACCCGGCCAAGTTCCGTACTTTTTAGTATTTGTTGTTATAGCGGCGTGTTATGTAACAGAAATACATCATCTGTGAAAGTTTCAACTGTCTAGCTATCACGGTTCATGAGATACAGCCTGGTGACAGACAGACAGACGGACAGCGGAGTCTTAGTAATAGGGTCCCGTTTTTACCCTTTGGGTACGGAACCCTAAAAAGGCGCAGGGCCAGACGGAATTCCACCTATTTTCATACATTCATGTGCGTCGGCGTTAGTTCACACCCTAAAATTAATATTCAATAAATCTCTGGCAACGGGAGAATTTCCGCCACAATGGAAGACAGCAAAGGTGGTGCCCGTGTATAAGTCTGGTGATGACACTACAATTTCGAACTATAGACCTATCTCCATACTTAGTTCGTTTGTAGTTATACTTTAACAAAGTCTAAACAATTGTTGGTGAACCAATAAATATAAAATAAAAAAAAATAAAAAGAGGGTCAGTAACTAACTAACTAACATGGCTCAACGACCCAAAGAGGGTCTTGGCCTCCGAAACGAGAGCAGCAGTAGCAGCAGTAAGGTTATCTTTAATTTGTATTAATACATATTAATCATACGTACCTACAATAAATAAGTAAATTATTCATCATAATCACCAACCCTAACATAAAACTGTCATATGCTACGGTTTTGCTACCTCTGTTGCGGGGTTTGTTATAGAATATGCATTTGAAAAAAAAACTCATTGAAGTGGGTTCAATAATAATAACAAAATCTATTCTAGTCGAATAAAAGCTAGAAAAACACCACTTCATAATGTCAATGTCAATGATGTCAGTGTCACAGAATTAATAATATAAAAGTTTCGAATTCATTCGAATTCCATTCCTTACTTGTTGCTTTTCTTATTTTTTCGCAACTGTATTATTAAAAGTCGTTCGATACACGTGCGGTTATGTCATTCTTCACTCGTCCCGAGTCTTGCCTCATCATCGAAATGTACTATTTTGATCATTCTAGGTTTACGGTCATTTACGTACCTACTTAAAGTTCAACGTTTTTGCGACACACATACGAGAAGCAATATTTTGGTATTGATTTCCTTTTAAAGATTAAGAATGTTATGTCCAGTGTCAACGAGAGTACCAATATGTATGGAATACGTCGTAAGAACTTGGCCACTTTAAAGCAACTAAAACAAATATATTATTATGATATCTTGTATGATATTTTACAGGTATATCTGAGAAGAACTTGCAAAATGCTAAACGGCAATTAAAGGCACACTAAAGCCAAAGCAAAGGCGCTCCTTACTTATAAAATCTCCGCAACATCAAGCCACAAAAACGTGACATCCTGTGACAAAACTGCCCTCATTAATCTTGCAAGATGGCTGATGTGGAAATTATAATTCAGTCGTCAGCCGCGAGCGTAATCAGCAAGAAACGCTGGCTCATCATTATTCTTCATTGTCTGAGGGTTTTTCGTTAGAACTCTTGTAAAATATGGCAAGTGATTCTTGAAGTGTAATTGAGGGTGAAGATACAGGCGTGAGTTATTGTGCAGCTATTGGAAAACGTTGTCACCCATTAAGGTCGGTCGTTCATTCTAGAGAAGAGACAGAGGTTGAGAGGCTAGAGATAAATCTCGAAATCAAATTTGCAATATATCGGGTGACCCCTATAACAGGAGCAATAAACTAAACTGTAGGCTGTACTCCTCAAACTGACCAACAATGTTCAGCAACTTATAATAATAACGTGTGTTAATTTTTGGTACTTACACTTTAGTTTATTATAAAACGCAATATATTGCGAATTTTGTTATGTTTAAAGCGTGACAAGCAACGTCAAATAGAATGATGCTTTATCTTCAATGTCCGTTACATTGAAGATAATAATTAATTTGTATGAAAAATAGGAACTGTAATGACTTCATAATTTTTAGAATTTGTAAACAAAAGTTTTATCGTTTGAGGTGTAGTTTTACAGCCTGTATATAATTCAGAGATTTAACGTTTAATTTCAGATTAAAAACAAGTAAATCGGTTAATTAGACCCATGTTGATGTAATGTTATTTACCCATAATAACGTCAGGATGTTATTATAGTAGGTCGGGTTACTCAGACCCAATTTGTACATGTACTTGAAAGCCCACTTTAAATGTAATTTGGCGACACGCGCCGTCCGGTAGCCACTGTTTTCGTAATTGCAAAATAATTCAACCGTCGCGTGTATAACAATAGTTTTAAACAAATAATGTGGCTTGTTTGTGCGCGTTTACTTTATTAACAAAAGTGTATTAAAGCGTGAAAAATGTGGCTTATCGTCATCTGAAAACAAGACTGAACTTTTATCATTGTTACTAACTAAGCAACTGCAACAACTCGCATTACAATTTCTACATCCAGTCCACTTGTAAGTAAATGCGTCTTTAAATATTCCACCTGTCTAAGAGCTTCCTAAATACACCGTGTTTTTTTAACGCCGTTAAATTCAAGGGTGCATTCCTGAGCTTAAATTAAGATGATTTCTCAAAGACTAGTATTCTAATTAATTCCATTTTATCTAAATCTAAATCATATTGATTAGGTTATTTATACGAGTTCATACACTTGCTACTAAACGCAACTTGGACTATCGATGTTCGAAATTGTCATTTTTGTCTGTGTCAATTGTGTAAACACAATTTTCGAAAATCAACTGTGCCATCTAGTTTAAATGTACTGCCATACGCCGAAGTTATTGGGATTCAATAAAAACACCATGTACATTTCAAAGCGCGGTGTTCACCCGAGACTTACGTCCTGACAGTTGTAGTTGGTGGCGCTGCAGGCGCTGATGACGGAGACGTTCTGCGCGCGGTTCAGCAGCAGCACCGCCAGCTGCCGCTCCGATGTCCACGCCGTCCAGCGGACGTACCAGTCTGGCAAATAACCCCACAATTTAGTACTTATCTGCGAAATCCATCATGCTCTGCTATCTGTGTAAATGTAAGGTGCAAACCTAAGATGGACCGGTTCTTAACCTAGCCTATTTTAAAAATTTTATACTTTTAAAAGTATGAATGGGTTAAATATTCGCGCCTATGTTCCGTAGTATCGTAGACAAATTTTATTGGCAACTTCATATCAAAAATAAAAATTACGATGGGTTATTTTATGCGCAAGTACTTTAGGTAGGTACTCCAGGCCCAGATTCAAAGACTTATTTATACCATCTAGCCTAATTGAAATAAGTAAATTTTCCATGTTTATTCGATAAATCTTCTTCAAGTTTTAAAGGTATTCTAATCTGCTTAATTCAAAAGATTAGAAACAAGTTATTACAGTTGATACCTACCTCTATCTGTTTTGCTTGTTCGGCTGCGACTAAGGTCCTACACCGCGAAAAAGCATAATTGAAATTTCTTTGTCTGCCTCTCTATCGCTCAAATATGCAATAGTAATAAAGAGCCAGATAACGAAATTTAGATTTTCGTTTTTCGCAGGCCCTCTGATACGTATTATCACGTATACGTATACGTGATAATACGTATGTTCAGTAGACAAAGTTCCAAACTAAGCTATATCTCACCACGCAACTAGCTTTTAAACCGTCTGAGTCAAGTGGCAGTTAAGTAAGGTGATCTTACCTTTGTCAATTTGCGGAGTGAACTGTATCGCGTGTGGGAATAGGAACTTGGGCGTCTTCAAACTGACCACGTATACCGTCGCCACTGGATTGTTCGTATTCACCTGTAATTAAATACGTTTAGATAAACTGATAACATAAGATGCCGTTTAAATACTTAATGATTGACCTTTTGAGAGAAAGAGTATAGAGTTAGACCAAGCTAAGTTGCCTGCAATTTTGATAGCCTAGATTGTGCAAGTGTTATTTTAAACGTTAAACTTCTATGAAATTATGACGTTTAAATAGCACTTGCATAGTCTAGGCTATCAAAATCGCTGCCAATTAGCTTGGTCTAACTCTATTTCTTTTCTTTTCCGTAGCTTGGTTGTGAATTATCAGTCCGAAATCACGAACATCTCTGGGATAGAATGGGGCTTTGGTAGATTGGAAGTCTTGGAAACTTGGTCCTAATGGTTGGGTGGGTTGGAGGCTCCTGTTCTTCCAGTAAGGATATGATGGTCGTTCTTGTCTATGTGACAGCGTGATAAAACGGTGTCCGTCACTTTCTATCCCGCGGTGTTAAAAAGTGACAGTTATTTTATCATGTCGATAAAACTATCCATAATACACCTGTAGCCCGTGTGAGTGCGTGTACGTAGTGCTGATAGATCAATGAGCAGTTATGGCTGACATAAAATAGCGGTTTGGAGACTTGGTCTTAACAACCTACCTTGGGGTACCTCAGCGTCCTAATAGCCGGGTAGGCCGGAGGCTCTTGTTCCTCCAGCCCATACCAAGGATACTGGTGCTGGTGCACCAACGAGCAGTTGTAGCTGACGTAGAGCAGCGTCTGCGCATCAGGACTGAACCAGAGCGCGCGCTCCAGCCGCAGGACTTGCGTCTCGTACAGGAAGTCCGGGACGCCATTGAAGATCACCCCAGGAACACCTGGAATCCGAAGGTTAATTTCAAACCGACTTCGTATGCTTGCTGACCGTTGAAAGAACCAGTGCTGGGGCAGAAACAACGAACTAAATTATCTGGTATTCTGATATTATTTCAAGCGGATAAGTGTAACTAAGACAATGTACAATTAACTGTACAATATTTTATTTTTAAAACAATATCAATTACAACGAAGGGCACACAACAGCCAGTGGTCGAGAACCCACTAGTTGAGGTGGTGTTTATCACCTAAATACGTAAACCATTTTCTTATTTAATTCCAAACGAAATGTTGATTTCCGAGTCGGCTCTCGTGTATCTTTTAACCACATGTCTTTTAGCCCTACCGTACTTTTAAGATTCTAATAGAATACTATTCCGTTCAAATCCGCAAAGTTTCCGCTTATCGCCTATTTGGCACCTTTAACAGTTCGTATCGCCAACGCCGCAGACTCCACACGAAGTCTGCTCGCCTTACATAATACAGTTGGCGGGCCACAGGCTTTCTAGAAATTCAGAAGTGGGTCACCGCGTAATCACGTCTCCGCTGATAGTTTCTGTAAGGATTGGCGACACACGAATGCGCTCGATGTGGGATTTTGCATAATTCCGGAATAGGCAGTTTTCCACTTCCATCCGTTTATATAAAAACTAAAACCCTGCATAAAGTAAGGTTACACTGGAGTAACCTAAAATGTGAATATTTTCGAGATGCAATGCAATATTTTAAGCACCTACATGGAAATCTATATCAGTGAAAGCAAAATATTGAAACACGGTTCAATGTACTCGTTCGCTCTGGCTCTCAATACTTTTACAAATATAACATTGCGAGTGATATTCTGAATAATTTGTGTTCCTAAGTACAGCTTCATCCCATTTATTATATTGAAAGCCCGTTGACGAGATGGATATCGCGCCTATCACAGATATATGTCGGTTTATCGTGTTCTTTGATGTCAAGTAAACGATAACGACGGACGATAACGTTGATATTGATGTATTGTTGTTTACTCTGAGATTTTTTCCAGAAATGGTTGCTTGGCAAGCTTTGCTTAAGGCTGAAAAAGGTGAAAAGAAGAATTTTAAAGTAAGATAAGCAGTACTGTAACCGATCGCTATTTAGGCTATAGATTAGAAGCCAGAGAATATAATTTTAGATCAAATAAACATCAAGAACTAGTTTAAACTGGCTTGAAAACTTTAAATGAATAAAAAAATACGAAGTTATGAATGCTCCTAGTTATTTACTCCATAATCATTTAGGTAGTATAAAAATTAGACATTAGTGTTCTTAGCTAAATGGTTGTATACATATTTAAACGTATACACATACCACTTCTGGATGAGATTAGCTCAGGACCGGGGTAAGTGGCGTACTAGAAGAGACGCCTATGCTCAGCACTGGGCGGTAAAGAACCCTGATATGATGATGATGATGATGATGATACACATATCGTTTATCACTGTGGATAAAGTAAAACGAACTCTTGCGCTTGTCAAAGCGTGATGGATGATGTATCCACAATCTTAAAGTAAATAAACTGGTTTTTAATCCACTTTTTAAAGCACCACTTAAGCGAAGCGGAGTCTTGTAAAAATACAAATTGTAAAAGCACTCGAAAATTGGAACGGCTTTAAGGTCAGCTACTAAGTGTCCCGCTAAAAGCTTCCTGTGGACATGACAAATAACATGTCAGTCAGAGCACCGCTCAGTGCCAGGAGATGCTCTAAGTGCATTAGTGTACACTGACTACCTAAGTACCTACACTACACATTACATTAGGTGCGGTCGAGTTCACAAACAAGCCAACATTCCAAATATATATATACACGCCTCTAAGACACTGACAATAAGGTCGTGTGTTGTACTATTATTAATTAATTTAGTACTTAACATAGTTTTTAGGTTTTTTTTTATACTAACACCGTTAACAATGCAATGCAGATCTGAAATAAACGATTTTTATATTTTTTTAATATTTATAATATGTTTTTGGAATGTTGATTTGCAAAGTTGATTGTGAACTTGACCGTACCCTGAGTACTGCGGTGCTTACATTGGGTACGGTTGCTTGTGTTACAAGTTTCATGCTAGCGTTAAAACTGGTAAGTGTAAATCATTGGGAACTTCCTTACTAGCGAATTCAAGGCATTGAACACGCAAGCCAGACCAGTATGTGGATCTTAGTGTAAAGCAAGGCGTAGACTAGCAAAACCTTGCATGCAATTTACGTTACATTGCCGACTACTAAGGTAAACTGTATTCAAAAGTTTGATCAGATACCGCAATGTAATGAAAATTGCATGCAAGTTCTTGCTAGTCTAAATCTCGCTTATGGCCTACTCAGGCCATAAGCGAGGTCCACTCGGACGTTCGAGTTGAGCGTGCAGTGGGGCGGGGCATGCAGCGTGCATGTATAAAAAATGCAAACGGATAAGAGCGGCCTTAGTGCACGCTGCTCAAATCACTTGTGAACCCAACGCGACGCTCAACTCCCCGCCGAACGTTCCGCTTTGAGCGTCCACTCAGGCCTTACACTAATGTAGAACTTTACTGACCATTATTGGTAATTCGGCACACCAGTGTTTTGAGCACTCTGGGCTTGTAGTAGATGTCGTTGTCATGAACGAAGACCAGGCTAGATCCAGTAGGGGACCATTCCGCGTACTGCAGGAGTGGCGCTGTTCGGTCATCTTCGACTGGCGATATAGGGATCTTATTCCTGTCAATAAAATAAATTCACAATTCAAGTACCTGTACACTTGACCACATTAGACGATGGGATGATGATATCGAAGATATATCTGTGAGTTCATAAAGATATGAGTTATAACTCATTGATTCAAGAACACCGCTGGAACAGAAAGATTTTCAAACAGCGGCCATGTATTTATCAAACCGAAGACAGGTCCTTGGACTTTTGTT
This sequence comes from Cydia strobilella, assembly GCF_947568885.1. Lineage (NCBI taxonomy): Eukaryota > Metazoa > Arthropoda > Insecta > Lepidoptera > Tortricidae > Cydia > Cydia strobilella. The sequence goes on along the minus strand of NC_086061.1, from coordinate 3,051,641 downwards.
CAGCAGTGTCTTTTGACTAATACCATTTTTTAGCTTAGGTACTTAGATTTTAAGAATTTATGTAATAAGTTGAAGATAATTGTTTTTGCAGAAAAATCTTTGATATCAGAAAGCTGTTTAGTTTAGACCTCAGAAACAGGTCTCCGTGCATACTAAAGGAGGTAGTTAGCAACCTGAAAATCTTGCCAGGTTTCGTGGAGGAGCTGGGGGTAGAGTAGAGTTACCTAATTTTTCACGCAAAATAGGCACAATGGTTGTCGATTCGAAGAAAATGGCCAGCATAACTAACCTGTTGATGACGTCATAGACGTGGTATCTGGCGAGCCTGGCGTGCCGCCAGCCCGGTCTCACGTCCGACACCAGCAGCACGAACTTGAGGTCCGCCGACACTTTAAAGTCTACCGCGTTTAGCTCTCTCTGCAACAAAAAGTATTCGTCAGCAACCGTCAATTACTTACGGATAAACTTTGCCCGTGTGGACCCATTAGCGGTTTATTAAAAAATAATGGCTTCTTGTTGAGTTAAATTGTGGGCAAAGGTATATAGATAACCGTCACTTGAAAATAACGTTATCATTAACAACTAAGGGTCGGTTGCACCAGTTTTTTTTTTCCTCGCGTTGTCCCGGCATTTTGCCACGGCTCATGAAAGCCTGGGGTCCGCTAGGCAACTAATCCCAAGAATCAACCAAACTGTTTGTCATCGTTAAAGAGTTCGCAAAATTTTATTGAGTTGAAAGTTTCATAGTAAACCGCCGCGGCGCGCCGGGTGACGTTGATCAGTCTGTTAAATGCGGATGGTGCAACATGCACTAAGTGCCAGTTGCACCATCCGCACTTGACGGACTGATCAACGTCACCGGGCGCGCCGCGGCGGTTTACTATGAAACTTTCCATACAATAAAATTTAGCGAACTCTTTAACGATGACAAACAGTGTGGTGCAACCGACCCTTAGACTTGAGTATTTTTAATCGGATCGTCACAGAGAACATTTTCCTAAAAAAAACTTTCTCCACTAAGCGCTCTCAGTCCTAAAACCCTTTGATCGTTGGTCAATCAAGCCAGGGAAAGAAACCGAACGCATAGTTCCCCAAATAGTTCTCGAGGGATAAAAGAAAACGTCGAGAATAGCCTCGTCCTGTGCAATAAAAGAATTGCGCCTATTGAATATTAGAGGCACTTTGAAAAGGGTGAGTTCAAAGGTAGACAGATTATATATATAATGGCTTCATTAAAATGTGGATTGGAATAGATGGATGTCTAAGAAATATGTTTAATAATAATAATAATAAAAATAAAAAAACCGCTCTGACAATGACAGACGTCTCGTAAAATTTTTATTGCTATAAATATATTTTTATACGTTTTTATTGCAAACTTATTGTGTATTTTACTATCAAGTGCATGTGGAATCTACGTCATATATGGAATCGTGAAATAAATGCGACTGAAATGCATAGAACGCAAATCAATACTCACGCCACTGACGTGACATTTACATGACAGAAAACATAATGTAGCACGATAAATAAACGTATAAACAGTAAATAACGTAATATAATGATTACGAGGAGTCGAACACGTATAGCGGATTCGACAAGCGCACGACCACCACCCCCGCCCGCCTCGTCCAGTTCCTCGTCCACATCGTCGTCAGGCGACGAGTTTGCAACGGCGCCTGACACAGACGGGTCCAGTGACGAGAGCGGGCCGCCGCCGCCGCCGCCGCCACGACCACCTGCGCGACGAGGGCGGCCACCGCTGCCGGCACGCTTGGGGCCTGCGGGACATCCTGCCCCGCCCACGGCTCCCGCTGCCGGTGGTATAGTGCGTCGCATGAGATGGTCTCAATCCATTAATGAGAATGTCATGCGCGCCTATTATGGGGCTACAGAGGGGGGAACACAGCTATCCGCGTATCGTTCAAGAATACTGCCACTGTTTCAGGTTCTTGAACCCACCATCACCGTATCGGAGCAACGATTATCGGATCAGGTGCGCGTCATTCAGCGGCTAAAGCGTTTGGATGATGCGACACTTGATCGGCTTCGCCTGGCGGCTCTCTCTGCTCGCGCAGCCTCCGCCTCGGTGCGAGATCTGCCCGCCACGTCGCCGGATCCGGTGCCCGCACCCGACCTGGCACCGGGGGCGCCGCGGGTTGATTTTAGTACCGACGAGGGGGATTTTGCGAGTCAGAGCGTGAGTACATCTGCTAATGAGCAACTGAGGAGGACTTTGGAAGAGGCGATTACGCAGTATCGCGCCACAACCAACTCTAGGCCACGATTACCACGTCTGCCTATAAATAGACGCAATCTAGCGCTAGTGGGAGCCCTAAACGCTTTACTAGAGCCACATTTACGGACTAGTAAAGATTTAGATGATACGCACTCGATCATGTACTGCGGAGCCATCGCGGCGTGCCGTGTTGCTCGAGTCAAGTTTCCGGACGCTGAACGTGCACCTAGGACCGCCGGAGGTGTCCCTGCATGGCAAGCGCGGATCGAGCGACGTATCAGCTCGTTTAGGACTCTCATTGCAAAGCTGATCTGCTTTAGGGGGGGCAACAACCGCCCCCGAGTAATGCGCTTTGTGAACCAGGCGTTCGCGGGAACGGATGTCAGGCCCCGCGACTACATGGCCAATGTCACAGAGCGCATCGACTTTCTAAAGCAGAAAGTCTATGCATGGGCAAACCGTATTCGCCGCTACAGAAAGCGTGTGGATCGATTCCAGCAGAATCGTCTTTTTCAAAGTGACCAAAGGAAGGTGTACCGAAGGTGGGAGGAAGCCGACTCTCGTGTGTCCGACGTGCGGCTACCGGATGCTACTGCCATGACTGATTTCTGGCGTAGCATCTGGTCAGTGCCTGTGGAACACACGGAGGGCCGTTGGATAGACGTTGTCGAACGTGAGTGCGAGAACATCGAACCTATGGGGGCTATCACCATCAGCCCCGATGACGTAAGTTGTGCCATCCATACGACCCAGAACTGGAAAAGTCCTGGACCGGACGGATTGCACAACTTCTGGCTAAAATGGTTTCGATGCTCGCACGCACGGTTGGCAACGCAGTTCCAACAAGCCCTAGAGCTCGGTTCCCTCCCACCTTCCCTAACAACTGGTGTAACCTTCCTGCTCCACAAGTCCGGTAGTACCACGGAAGCAAAGAATTACAGACCCATCACGTGCTTGCCTACACTTTACAAGCTCCTTACATCCATTTTGAGAGCAAAAATTAACGCGCACATTGTCGCTAACAACATTTTGGCCTCCGCTCAAAATGGATGTAGGGTTGGGTCCCGTGGTACTAAAGAGCTCCTCCTCATAGACATGACCATATGCCAGCAAGTTCGGCGGAACAGGGGGGCCCTCTCGGCCGCCTGGATTGACTATAAGAAGGCCTATGATTCGGTGCCTCACTCATGGCTGAGAAGGGTATTGGAGCTGTATAAACTTGATGCAGCTTTAATATCCTTATTAAGTGCGTGTATGAGGCAATGGATCACAGTCCTTCGTCAACCAGGAGGTGGAGATGACCGCCCTGGCCCGCAGGACTTTATAAGGATCGAGCGAGGAATATTTCAGGGTGACAGTCTGAGTCCCCTGTGGTTCTGCCTAGCTCTGAATCCCCTCAGCACCCTGCTGAAGGATTCAGGGTTAGGTTGCCAGCTTCGGAGAGAGGGTGAAGTCATTTCTCACCTTCTGTACATGGATGACCTCAAGCTATTTGCGCCAAATAACCAAGACTTGATGGTGCTATTGAAAACCACAGAAGTTTTCAGTACCGCCATCAGAATGGAGTTTGGTGTCGATAAGTGTGCGGTTATGCATGTACAGCTGGGGGAGGTTGTAAGTTCAACAAATTTACAACTTTCTGAGACAATGTCTTTCAGATCTATCTCTGAATCAGAAACCTATAAATACCTTGGTATGTCACAGTCGTTGGGTATTGAGGGCGAGGGTATTAGACGGTCGGTGAAGGAGCGCTTTTTCAGTCGGCTCACAAAAGTCCTTAACAGTCTTTTGTCAGGAGGCAATAAAGTGCGCGCCTTCAACGCCTGGGTATACTCATATACTCCTTTGGCATACTAAGGTGGACTCAGACCGAGCTGGACGCCCTGGATCGGAGGGTCCGTCTACTACTCACCACACACCGTATGCTACACCCACGCTCGTCAGTTATGAGATTGTACATCTCACGGAAGTGTGGAGGTCGAGGCTTCCTTAACGCCAAAGATCTCCACAACCGCGAGGTGTGCAATCTCAGGAATTATTTCCTTAACAACGAGTGTGGGATGCATCGTGATGTGGTGGCAGTGGACAGGCACTTCACGCCACTCTCCTTGGCAAACGAGAACTTGCACAAACCTGTGGTACAAAGTGCTGCGGGCCGCAAGGCGGTATGGGAGAGTAAGGTGCTACACGGGCGGTTCTACAAGGCCCTCACGGGACCCGATGTAGACCTGCTCGCGTCGGTGAACTGGTTACGATTCGGGGACCTCTTCGGAGAAACCGAGGGTTTTGCCTGTGCAATTGCGGACGAAGTTATGATGACGAACAACTATCGGAAATATATCCTGAAGGACGGTACGGTCGACATTTGTCGGGCATGCCGCCGTCCCGGAGAGTCACTCAGGCATATCATTTCCGGTTGTTCTCATCTTGCTAACGGCGAGTACTTGCACAGACATAATCTCGTAGCCAGGATTATTCACCAGCAGCTTGCTCTTCTATACGGCCTTGTGGACTGCGAAGTACCGTACTACAAGTATTTACCTGTGCCAGTTCTCGAGAATGGTCGTGCCACGCTCTATTGGGATCGATCTATCATCACTGACAGGACTATTGTAGCCAATAAGCCTGACATTGTGATAATAGATCGATCGCAGCGCCGGGCCGTGCTCGTCGACATCACCATCCCCCATGATGAGAATCTCGTGAAAGCCGAGAAGGACAAGTCCAGTAAGTACCTAGACTTGGCTCACGAGATAACCGCCATGTGGGATGTTGATTCGACGATCATTGTCCCGATAGTCGTTTCAGCGAACGGTCTCATAGCGAAGAGTCTCGACCAACACCTTGAGAGACTCTTGCTAGGTGGTTGGATCAAGGGTCAGATGCAGAAGGCGGTGATCTTGGACACGGCGCGGATAGTCCGCCGGTTCCTCTCTCTGCGGCCCTGACCACCGGCAGCTTGGGCCTTGCCCCGCTGCTGGCGGCACCCTAGGTTAGGTTTTTTATAATTTGTTTATATGTATTTTGTATTGTTTTGTGTTTTTATATTTTAATTTTATATGCATATTATAAAAAACCTAACATAAGAAAAAGAATAAATAAAGAGAATAATAATAATAATAACGCAGGGCAGCTTGTGGCGAGCTGTTGGGGAGTGACGACCCCACGGACCCGAGTGCTCTAGAGAGTCGGTCAGGGTCTCCGTCTCCGGCGTGTCTTCGTCGGTCGGAGTGGACCCCAAGGGGACCCGCAGGACTCTCAGCTCTGGCTTGCCTTCATTGGCCGTCCAGAGGGGAGTCGTAAGAGCTATATGCTTCAGGGCTGGAAGTGAAAGATGCATAAGACGCGAGTTGGCACAGTGGCTGCTAACAGCCACTGGGTAGAAAGCGGCGCACACCTCTCGACACCCCTGAGCCGCTCACACCGGTGTTGCTCCTGGTCGTCTTCACGACGGCAGTTTCAGGGGCCCATCTAGTCAGCGGCAAGTCACCACCTGCCTCGATAACGTGTTTTAACATTGTTATGACAGGTGTCCGGAGTTCTTTACAATAGCCCAGTCTCATTGTCCACCCAAACTTCAATCCATAGACCGGTATACTGTTCACTTTTTCTGCAATAGACCCAATGCCTGCTGCGACCGGTTCATGGGTGTCTATTGTTGCGCCTGTGAACGGGTTCCAGCAGGCGTTCTACATGACATTAAAGCTCTCCAAGGGGCCTCTACGTGTTGGATCTATATCCCCACGCAAGCCTATCAAAAGACCGGGATTTATAGACCCGTGATATCGAAGGAGATACAAATAATAATAATAATAATAAATATTCTTTATTTGCTTAAAATATGGTACAATGAGATGGTATAGATAACATATTTCTGCACTAAGACATATTTTGCTAGTTAGCATGCAAATGTACACTTAACCTAAACTTAAACCTATCTAAATTCTACTTAATATTACATGTAAACAAGTCATCTATAGTGTAATACATCTTAGTTACCAGCCAACGATAAAGTTGAGTTTTAAATAAATTAAGAGGGAGATCCTTAACATTATCTGGAAGAGCATTAAATATTTGTATACACATATAATAACTGTTTTTCATAAAAAGGGAACTACTGGGAACAAAATCAATTACAAGTCTGTTTGGGTTTCTTGTGCATCTATGGAATACCTCTTTAGCCTTTTTGAACAGATAAGGGCATTTCTTTACAAAAACAGCAGCTTCAAAAACGTACATACATGGTAATGTCAAAATTTCGTGCTTCGCGAATAATAATTGATTGATAAAAATGGCAAGGATAAGAATGCCTAGACCACTGTAATCAGTTTGATATATACTAACAAATAAAAACACTGAACTTTGAGATATATAGTTGTCACTCTGTTAGATAATATATCCGAAAGGCTCTTGATTTGCCCAAATTTACTTTCATACATACCTAATCGGGTATCCGTACAGCATGCTCTAGTTGAAAGCGAAATTTAGAAGTCCCGTCAGAATCAAATATTCTGATATAATTGACAATATCTGGGAGACCGAGCTTTGATCGGAAAACATGTAAAATCTCAAAAATGCGCGTTTTCCCGGAGATAAGACCTAGCCAGATCGATTTTTCGCCCCCGAAAACCTCCATATAGCAAATTTCATCGACATATTAGACATATTAAAATTGTTATTAAAATTTCATCGAAATTGTGAGAGGAGTTTCCGAGATCGCCAAATCCATACTATCCATATCCATACTAATATTATAAATGCGAAAGTCTGTCTGTCTGTCTGTCTGTCTGTCTGTGTGTTACCTCTTCACGCTTAAGGTTTAAACCGCTGAACCGATTTAGTTGAAATTTGGTATACAGATAGTTTGAGTCCCGGGAAAGGACATAAGATACTTTTTATCCCAGAACTCACCCCTCAAGGGGGTGAAAAGGGGGGTGGAAATTTGTATGGGGAATCAATAACCGCTGAACCGATTTAGATGAAACTTGGTATGGGGATAGTTTGAGCTGTGGGAAATGATACAGAATAACATATCCCCGAAATCATCCCTTAAGGGTGTAAAAAATGGGGTGGAAATGTATAGTGTGGACCAATTTGGGGGTGAAAAAGGATGGATTAAAAAGCAGATTTGTTTAAGAATTAAGGTACCCAAATTACTAATTCCAAGCAGACGAAGTCGCGGGCAAAAGCTAGTATATAATATTATAAATGCGAAAGTGTTTCTGTCTATCTGTCTGTCTATTACCTCTTCACGCTTAAACCGCTGAACCGATTTAGTTGAAATTTGGTATAGAGATAGATTGATTCCCGGAGAAGGACATAGGATAGTTTTGATCCCGAAAATAATCTCTTAAGAGGGTGAAAAGCGGGGTGGAATCATGGTGGAATTGAGATAATTAAAGAGTTGCCTTGTGTAATTTGTATTATGCTCAAATTGAATGATTGCTGACTTTCTCCAGGCGCTAAACTTACTCTAGCTGCTGTTACTGATTCCACGCAGACGAAGTCGTGGGCAAAAGCTAGTATATATATATAAGATAAAAATAAAAATCCTCGCAATGGTTAGGTATATCTTTCGTCGCAAGGTTTGGGCGTCGTGTCATAATATATATTTTACACGCTTCTCTAAAGGCAAATCATAAAATTTCATGTCCGTGTTACCTTGCGCGCGCATTACACAATTAGGTTCTAAACTTGTTAAATAAAAGCTTGTAAAAATTAAACGAATAGGTACGCTTATCAATCAACAAAACGAAACATTTAATTTAAAAAAAAACGACGAAATTTAAGTGTAAAAAATATATAAAAAGTTATGTTCTAGCATACAATTACTGATGGGATCGAAACAGGGACCTCCCTACTTCAAAGCGAATGTTTGCAAACTGCGCCATGATAGCTCTTGAGGGGCCCTCTGATTATCAGTCCGCCGGAAGTGTCAGTTAGAACAAAAATTTGACAGTTCCGAACAACTGACAGGCCGATATCGTCCGGCGTACTGGTAATCAGTGGGCTGACGAAATTTGGCTACTTATTTTAGAGTAAAAACTAAATATCTAAATACCGCCTAAACCAGCGATACAAATTTTCTGCTTTTTTTGCCATTTACTCTGTAAACATGGCTCAAAAAGAAAAAACTCCTAAGGGGCCCATTGACTATCAGTCTGCCGGACGATATCGGCCTGTCAGTTAGAACAAAAATTTGACAGTTCCAAACAACTGACAGGCCGATATCGTCCGGCGGACTGATAGTCAGTGGGCCCCTTTATGATAATAATTATCGAGACGACTATTTGTTTAGGCGCCAGCTATCACAAATCCGCCATAAAAAAAAAAACAGAATCTGGTCACAAAATTTCACGAGAATCGGTTGAGAATTGCGACCTGTAGAGGAGAACATCCGGACATACCCCGACTCAAAACGTAGACCTTCGCTACGCTACGATCAAATAACAATACCATATAGCGAGACAACGTTGCATCTTAAGTGTAATTAATTCACGACCTTATTCCATGGTTCATAAGTTTCCAATTGCCACGAACTGAAGACAAAACGACCTGGATATCGCCCCAAAATCATGTTAAATTTCCATACTTATCCAACAACGCGTTTGTTTGCGAAATACGTAACTTTTTCTGGATGGGGCGGACTTTACAGATTTCTCATGATAATGTTTTCTGATTTGTCTTGAAAAAAGTAAAAAAAAGGACTTAGTATTTTGAACTTTACATACGGCGTTAAGCAAAAGCTACAAGGTTGACAAGGTACAAAGTATACATAATGAATCTGAGATAGTTGACGCGCTGCAGTCGTGGCACCATTTACGACAACAGGAACGCAACTTTGTATAGAAATTGTCAGCACTTATCTTTAAATTCCGTTGTACCTTTTGACATTTACAAGTTCTCGTACGTCATTTGAATATATATTGTGCTCGTTGTTAAACAAGGTTGTGTTTCAATAGGTATTGGCATGGATCAAACGAAGGAAGGGAATGCAAGAAAATGCTATTGTTTCTGAACTCGGTCGAGGCTGGATGGAGTATTTTATTTGCACAATTCGTTCAGCTTTCGTTCAAGATTCAATTTTAACAACATTGCGAAAAGCAATCGAAATATATGGAGTAGACATTTCATTTTAAAAGTATATTTATTAAAGTGTAATAATAAAATTATTGGTATCAAAGAATCAAGCTACTAAAGCTGGCTAGCTGGTCAATTTTCTAAATTTTGTGTACTTAGACTTACCTATTGCTGTTAATATTATAAATAACTCTATCTGTCAGTCGGTTTGTCTATTACCTTTACACGATTAAACTGCTGAATCAATTTTAATAAAATTTGGCATGGAGAGTTAAGTTCCGAGAGTCAAACTATCATTTCACGCAGGCAAAGTCGTGGACAAAAGTTAAAATACCGTAAATAGGTAATAAAAAATAGCGAAATAAGAAATTTAGTCCATATTTCAAGCGTTTATAACATGCAGCACAGAAAATACAGCAAATATACGAGCGCCCGTCACGTCAAACTGTCGAAAAAAGCCCAATAATTCACCAACAAACAATAACTCCTCCATTTTATACATTTCTGACAGCGTGTCAGCGCGCCATGAAAACACCTCTCCCAAGCGCGCCAATCTACCCCCAATATGCCGGTAATAGGATCCAATTTCCCTTGAACAGATTTGCTTGGCACCGGCTGCCGGCGATGTGTCTTGTTTTTTACCGTTTTCCCCGAAACATTGCCTCGGGATATAAATTTAATGCGCGAAACATTCGGTTAAGTTGCGATATTAAAAGGTAAGTTGGACCCTTGGACCAATAAAAAGGTTTGCAAGAAACATGAAAATGTGGGTGGTTTAAATACCGCTTAGGAGTCTCCGGCAAGCTCGGTTCTCCATACAAACGTAGATTCGCTCTCATTTTAAAACGACTAGCTATTAGATTGCTCTCAAACTTTGTACTTACAATAGGATAAGGTATATCTATGTCTGTAATTAGGTAAAAAAATACCATAGTTAAAAAAATACAGCGAATTTGTTTTTCACATAAATCTTGTTTTTGCTCTATTTCGTTTGTTTTATAAACTGGAGCTATATAAACTAATTTCAGACCTAGATATACCTCATGTAATTGAATGTGTAAAGTTTCATTACAATCCAACACGTAGTTTTAAAATAAGAGCGGAACTACGTTTGTATGGGAAGGTGCAATTCGGCCGAGCTTGCCGGGGACTGGTAGTCGTGTCAAAAACGAATAAGTTATAAAGTTTGTTTATAAACTCATTTATTTATTGCCGATTGTAGATACTATCAAACAACTTGATTCCTGACTCAGTGTAAAAACCTTTTCACATTTACTACGTCGTATTACATCGATGAAAAATAAACCGTAAAAAAAAAAGAAAAAACAGACTCCAGAATATTATCCCTTTTATATGCAACTGATATGTCGATGTCGATATCGCGGCAAGTAATATGAAGTTTCCGTTTCGTAGCAAAAAATAATGCTATCCGCTACGGCGTAGTAATCGTAATGCACAGGAGATACATTCTTATTGGAGCGTCATACGATTGCATATAACAAATATCATATAGCTTTGGCAATATGTCAAGTGGTGATTTGTTTTTTAAAATTTATAATATCAATGTAATTAAATTGAATTTAATTGATTTATAATTTTAAGTAACTTAATTCAATTTAATTGATTTATAATTTTAATCTAATTTAATTGAATTGAAGTTAATTTATTTATAATTTTAATGTAGTTTTAATTTTAATTTAATATATTTATTTTACAATTTATGCACAACAGAATATGGGCCTGAAATACAGACTTTCAATTTCAATAACAGGCCAAATTCGAGATTTAGTTGTTAGATCTGGTTCCAATATGATATTGATCTGTTAAGTGTCAAAAGTGACATTTTTTCAACCAAAAACGTCACTCCTGACACTGACACATTATCATTTTGGAAACAGATCTAATAACTAAAGTTCGAATAGGCCTGCAAGATAAGGTCGTATAATAACAATATCAGAATATTAATTGTGAAATCTTCTACTTAGAATATGCAAGTGGGCCGCAGCCAAATTCATGTTGATGATCCCTCAAAATGTTAAAACCCAACACTTGATATTATCCTACCATGAACTGACTGTACCCGGCTTCAACTAAAAGTCACGTGCGTCGGCTACGTGCACCCGCTGTGACGCCAATCTAAACAATTTGCTATTAAATTTCACAAAAGCCCTGGGACTCGCTAAAATCTGCCTTATAGCCATAATAATAAGAACAAGCGAATGTACTAAATGCCTTAAAGCTGAATTGTTTTGATAAATGTCTGTGTCCGATGTTAGCGCTTTGTTGACAAACGCCAAACAAAAACTTTATAATTTAATATTGTACTAACGAAACGACTAGATCTCTGCTTCGGGTAAAAAGCTTTTCCTTTTTAAAATAATCCCAATTAATAGGGGGCGTAAAGCCAGGAAATTAGGAGGGGATAAAGAAACACATACAAATATGAACGCTGAAACTCCTTTTTTACAAGCTTTTATTTAACTTGCAATAGTTGCAATGTACCTATGTAAGTAAATATGTATGTAGTTGTGTAAGTCGAATTTGACCCACTTCCCGGTTTCCGATGAAGCTGAAAATTTGCACACATTTGAAGTCGGGTGACAATTCAATATTGGTACTATCGAGCTGATCTGATGATGGATACAGGAGGTGGCCATGTGTGTGGCCTCTGTGATAAAACAACGCAACCTAATTGTGTTTGGGGTTTTTAGAATTATATCAATGAGTATTAGTTGCCTGTGGAAAGAAAAGTAGAGTCAGCGATAAAAGCTTGTACTAAAACTGTAATAAACTTATATTGACGAATTCCAAGACAAAAGGCGATCCCGTGTGGCTTTTTCACAAATGTTTTCGTTTTCCCTTGTTATTTGTCCCATAAATCCAGATACGTTTGTTGGAGTTTAGGAAACGATCCGAAGATGACCATCACACCGTTAAGTAATTAATAAGTGGAGGCACCTAAATAATTTTATTAATAAAGCCAATTTCATTCCATAAGTATTCCATCCTTTGTCAATTTGTCATTAAAATAGTAACCCTGAACTTAATGTTATAATCAGGCATCGTAAACTGCGAGCGAAATCCATTGAAGTACTAGGGTTGTAACTGGTTGATGTCATACGTCATTTCAATGGATTTCGCTCGCAGTTTACGATGCCTGGTTATAATTTTCAAAATTGCGGTTCCTCTATGTTACTAGGATCATTGAAAAATGTAAACAAATAACCATGTGTATCGCTAATTCGACCAATGAGAAACATACATTTATATTATTATGAAATTACATCTATTATTATTCAAATGAATACAAAGGGTTCTTACACATTCAGTTTTGTGCGAATAGTTTTCGTGTCTCATTTAATTTATATACATATTTAGAATAGTTGAATAGAAATAGTTTTATTCGTAAATACAAACGAGACCATTTACACAAGAAAGAAATAGAAAGAATCCACGCCACAAAACCAATGCTATGCCACGATACTTAGAAATATTTACAAGATTTTGATTTGCAATTTTTTTTCAGATCTCATGCGTCTCTGGTGTGAGTGTCAGCCTTCGCATTATTCGTAAGATAAAAGTTCCGTTCAATGCTAAGCCGATACCATTCTTTCAGGAATGATCTTATTGGATGTTTACTGCCGATCGAATGGGTTTTCTTTGGCCCACGTTAATATCAATAAGGTCTAGATGATTGTATTCTGTAAGGTGTTTTTTAAAGGTGTGTGGTCCGTTTTAATGTATTGATTTTGGTATTAGTAGGAAAGAGTGTGAATATTTGTAAACAATAAATTAAACTTATGAAAAAAAAAAAGAAAAACTGACTTTAAAAATTATAAAATAAAATATTTATTCACCTGGATCCCATCCCATAATTGAACACACCACAAAAATTTATTACAATAAAAATAATATCGTCATCATAATGATATAGGCAAAAGACTTGTAAGATTACAGTTGGATTTCTTCAAATCTCTTCCTACAATTCGGACATTATTAAACATAATTTTACCACTAACATCAACATCAACATTTTAAATGGTATCCCTCTGAAATGTTCGTATTGTTATTATTCTCGGCCCTTGATCCGTCTATCTTTCTCCTCCACCGGCCTCAGAAATAGACAAGGCTTTTCAATTTCACCCGGACAGTTTAACCGATGGATGGCGTTTTGTATGAGAACTCTATTATTGGACCACTCTTACATTTCGTAGATATCTATTAAAAATTACTTAAGTTAGACGGGTGATTACAAAAAAAAAAACTTTTCCCCTCGCTAGCTCGGAACGCCGTCTTTTATCCTTTAAAACAAGCGGGGAAAAACGCATTTTATCCACTAGTGGGGAAAGTAATTTGACCTTGGATGGAGCGTGTTTAAGTAGCTTGACAGATAACAAAACGTAAAACGCTCATAATAATGGTTCGTTTGATATTAATTATCATTAAATAAATGGTTTGAGAATCTAATAAAAAAACCAAATTTAGCTTTATTTAATAATTTTAAGTTATAAACCTTGAAATTCCATAAGAAACGTTAGATTTTTTATAATGATGTTAAATATAATTCTGAACGCACAAGTTGAGTCGATGCAATTTCAAAACGCATCGTTGACATTTCATACGTCAGAACAGAAATGTCAACATTGTCAACAAAATTTTTACTGTTCTTCTCACCGACTCACGTAAAAATCAGAATTTCTAGTGTTTTCTGTTATAATAACGTAAAAAAATTAGTGATTCCAGTCAGATGAAGATGATCTAACGCCTGTGGATGTTGTACTTTCCTCGCTATAGTGAGGGGAAAAGTTTTGTGTTACACACGGGTGCAAATGTATTTTACTTCTCGTGTGTTGAAACACTCGTACGCTCAGGATCCTTTCGCTTGCTCGTGTTTCAATTCCACACTCGCGGGTAAAATACAACTTTGCACCCTTGTATAACAAATAACTATTATTTATCAGTCCGCCGGACGATATTTGTCAGTTGTTGACTTTTTGTTCTAACTGACAGTCTGATATCGTACGGCGGACTGATAATCAGTGAGCCCCTTTAGAAATAGCGATTTTAAATATGCGTGTATAAAATGTCTGATGACAGTGATGACAGACGTGCGATTTTTGCGCACTATTTTCTGGTAGCAAAATAGCTTGATTCAGCTCATAAGAACATGTTTGTGAACATGAATTCTTCAAAAATAATAAAATACCACTCAAACCTTTTTAAAATTAGCATAAAAATCCAGTTTTGCATAAAGGGTAGTTTAGGCGACTTATATTTTACTGTATTACAAGAGAAATTAAGCTGATTATGAATCGAGGAATCCCTCGCTACCGAAATGAACCACCATTATACTCTAATTTCATTCTGATGGATCGTGCTGGCAAACTTTCTAATTCCCCCGCTTTCGACGTGATTTTCAAGGTTTTACGGAACAAATCACGTAATTTTTGCTCAGTTGAATAAAAATGCGCAATGTTTTTGTACCGGATTATAACATAAATCGAAATTGAGAAATAAAAAAACGTAAATCCACATTGCGTTTGCGTTGCGAACATAGTCTCTACTAATATTCCTGCTTCATACCTACTTAATTTTATAAATTTACAAAGTAACCTTTTCTCTTAGTTACTTTTTCAGGCATAAATAGTTGAATTGATTTAGATGAAATTTGTTATGGAGTGTAAATAGTTTTGAGTTATTGGAAAGGATTTTAGTTATTTTATATGATAAAAGTTACTTACAAAAGTGGAGTTGTTCATAAGCAGCCTTGTGGTGAAGTTGCGTACGTTGAACAGCGTGAGCCCGCCCCAGCGGTCCCGAAATACCAGCTCCTCATCTGAAACAAACATATATAGACCTTATCAGTTAAGGGTCCCCGGCAAGCTCGGTTCTCGATACAAACGTGTACCGCTCTCATTTTAAAACGACTAGCTAGATTGCTCTGAAACTTTGTACTTACAATAGGATAAGGTATATCTATGTCTGTAATTAGTTTATGTAGCTTCAGATACCATAGTTAAAAAAATACAGCGAAATGAAACTTTTCATACAAAATTTGTTTTTGCTCGTTTTTTTATAAACTGTTTAAAATTACGTTTGTTTTATAAACTGGAGCTAAAAAAACTAATTACAGACCTAGATATACTTCATGTCATTGTACGTGCAAAGTTTCATTACAATCCAATACGTAGTTTTAAAATGGGAGCGGAACTACGTTCGTATGGCAAGGTGCAATTCGGCCGAGCTTGCCGGGGACTCTTTAATTGGCGTAAACGAGTAGAGGTGCTGTTCAAAGCAATATCAGCTGGCCAGGACGCATGGCTAAGGGCCGCTACTAAACGTTAACCGAAAAGTAATAAATCTAAAAAGCGAACGAAAAGTTTTGGTATATTCGAGTTCATACATATGTATGCATTTCTGCACCTTAACCCATTGCAATAAGGTGAAAAAAATTATAGATATTAATGAACTCAACTCTAAAAGTAGTAGGTAGGATCTTTGATTATTAACGATTGCTACCCGGGCTAAGCCCAGTGGTCAATTTGTTCCAAATAAACTTTTGAACTAAGTAAATTTATTGTGATGCTTTCACATGCAGCTTTGTTTATGTAAGTACCCTGAAAGTCCTGTAACTCACGTATTAGGTATGTAAAATTATACAGAAGCTTTATTCCAGGAAAATCTGCAAAATGATGGAGTGATTCGTAATACTTTGGGAGAGCCCGTGATGGATCGCTCACGTTTAATAATGCCCAACTTCCTATAGGCAACACCATTATAACACGTGCAAAATAATTATGGCAGATGCCCAAGTTAGTGTAAGTTTTAGTACCAGTTACCCCAATATTCGTAATTACATTTACAAGTTTTAATATGTGGAAAGTGGTAGTAGGTATAAAGTAACTATATACGATACGGCGGTAGCTGCGTTACGTCAGATGAGGTAGATTGTAATTTGACAATTTGTTGTGCCTTGGAACTGGTTTTGATACGACTGACGATCATCTTGCAAGCCAATTCGAATGTCAATAAGTTGATGAAATGAGTTGGATAACACAAGTCGTTTCACCGTTTCACTAGACAAGTTTAATGATATGATAAAATCTTAACTCTTGCAGGGTTAAGGGCTTTAGACCATTCACACACTAACGATATATACTACATTATGCATGTCACCCCGTTCGCCGCTTTCGCCAGTGTACGAAACGCCGTCCCGACTATGAAAGATTTTTGATTTCCGGCGCTGTCTGGTATTGAATAAGTTTACGTCTTATAAAAGCCGTAACAGACTTCGCACCGCACCGCGACCTTGGTGCAAATTATCTCATTCTCGCTCTAAGTTATAGCTATCCTTAACGCACGTACGGCGACCATCTTACACACTATCGATACGTGGGCCGCACCGTACCAAGGTCGCGGTGCGGTGCGATAGTCTGATGTGGTTTTAAGACATAGCAAGCGAAAGTTTTGCTTAACTCTCCCTTAAGTCTCTCTCTTGTACACGAACTTATGAAATTGGAGTAAACTTTCGACTGAATATTTGTCACGGTCTTGACCTAGTCTTGATTCCTATCCTTGCGTTTAATTATCAGGGAAGAATATTTCTAAAAACCGGTCAAGAGCGTGTTGGGCCATGCTATTTGTAAGGTTTCCTAGTTCCCCGTCAGTCACAATAGACCAAGGGTTCTTTCAAGGTTGCTATTTACATAAACAGCAAAAGGGAGTATTTTCACGGCACTTACATCCTTTTAATCAGGGATAACATTTTGCAAATAGGTACTCAAAACCGCTTGACCGATCATATTCAAAACAATTTCAAGTCGTCATCAAGCTTTACTTTTATGTTATTTTCATAGACCCATGGTTTAATTTCTCATAGGTAAGCGTGCTCCACCGTAGACCGCATAATCACTTACCATCAGGTGGGATCGTGGTCAAACGCCTGCCTATTCATCATAAAAAATAAAAAATAGTCACCAGGATACACAACAACCACGCAATGTTCAAAAGTTACAAGAATAGATATTGTATAATGCACACAGCAGCAAAAACAACCTAATGGTTATTTAAATTAATAAAATCAGTTTAAAATGCTTCAACAATATTTCCCAGGATCCTCTAAAGCGAAATCTTTTCCTATTCAGTTAACAAAAAAATAAATAAACCCTACTACTTTACTATAGAGTAGAATTTCGCGCAGCATTTTAAGAAACTTAGCTGATTTTAATTTCGACTTAATTACTTTACAAATACGGTTCAAACTTACTTGAGCTGTTCATGTTTTTGTGCGCATTTCAGAAACCTGGCTCATTCTAATTTAGACTGAATTAATTGTTGAATTCGAATTTCGTTAATAGTTGTCTGTATTTTTGTTCGTAGAATAGAAGTAATTGAAACGGCGCACGGCAGCCATTTTGAATAATTGTACGGTCGACCACTTGTAGATGCATAATAAATCGCGGAGCCTGCGGGCCCGAGTGTTGTTTTAAACAATTCGGTGCAGTTTAGTTTGCGAATTCGCTGAAAGTAAATACGTATGTTTTTATGCCTAGACGTGAATAAATGAAAGCGGGTTGTAGCTTGTAAGTAGTACCTATTTATTTATTTAAATGCTTTTAACGCCAAACGTTCTATTTCTATCTCTAGACAGTTATTTTACTAGGTACCTACTCATATTGATGATTATATTATAAAGAGCCTTACACAAGGGGATCATGTTGATATTTTATCAGTTTTTAGGGTTCCGTACCTCAAAAGGAAAACGGAACCCTTATAGGATCACTCGTGCGTCTGTCTGTCTGTCCGTCTGTCACAACCTATTTTCTACGAAACTACTGGACCAATTAAGTTGAATTTTGGTATACATATGTAAGTTTGTGACCCAAAGACGGACATGTAACGTAAACAAATGAATTTTAAACATGGGGGCCACTTTTGGGGGGTAAATGAGAAAATTAAAAAATAAAGTTTTTCAAACTATATCGTGTTACATAACAAAAATAGATCTTTACCTATAGATTACAGGAAAACCTATTAGAAATGTGAAGTCAAGCGTGACTCGGACTTAATTACTTAGTTTTTGATACGACACCTACGGGTTTTTTAAAAACATTTCACTCACGTTTCACATAAAATATACATTGTTTAAATTGTGTAATGCACGGAACCCTTGGAACGCGAGTCCGACTCGCACTTGGCCGGTTTTACTTACTCAAGTTTTATTAACGACACATCTTCTTCTTCCTCGCGTTTTCCCGGCATTTTACCATGGCTCATGGGAGCCTGGAGTCCGCTTGACAACTAATCCCGTGAATTGATGTAGGCACTAGTTTTTACGAAAGCGACTGCCATCTGACCTTCCAACCCGGAGGGGAAACTAGGCCTAGTCCGGTTTCCTCACGATGTTTTCCTTCACAGAAAAGCGACTGGTAAATATCAAACGATATTTCGTACATGAGTTCCGAAAAACTCATTGGTACGAGCCGGGGTTTGAACCCGCGACCTTCGGATTGATAGTCGCACGCTCTTACCGCTAGGCCACCAGCGCTTCCGCTTTTATTAACGACACATACAACTCGCAATTATGGTCTTGTGAAAATGTTTACTCAAATGTCCCAACAATCAAAAATTCCCTTGAATTTTGTAGTTTCACTAAGCAAGCCTTTTAGTTAGCTACAGGCAATATGGCGTCGCTTCCGGTGGCGGAAGTGGCGCGGCCACACCGGAAGTCTATTTGCAGCGGCGCGGACAGTGCCGATCGAGCTGGGATTAGGTTTACAGATCTAGGTTTCAATATTTTTTCATTTGGTTTTAACATGCTACTTATCCTACTAATGATCAGAGGCCCTATCGTGAGAAACTAAATTTCTTTATCTGCTTCACTATCACTCGAATATGCAAGAACTATAGAGAGACAGATAACATTTTTCAATTTTTCGATGTTGGCGGTAGGTCTCTGGTATAGGTCTACTGATTAAAGCGATAAAAAGTCGAATAACTGCCTCTCATAACTCTGTCACAGAATAACTAATAGTACTACCGACTGTGTTCTATGCAAATAAATTCTTTGAATCTTTGAATGTATAGTAAAGTTACCGTAAAACACTGCCTTTAGGAAAATTTGGGGTTACTTTGATAGTTTTAAAACGGCCACAAAATTACCATTATTCATTACTAACTTTTGCCTGCGACTTCGTCTGCGTTAGTAATTTGGGTAGCTTATTTTTTATCCAATCTGCTGTTTATCGATTACCCATACTAACTTCCACCCTCCCTTTTCACCCCCTTAAAGGATGACTTCGGGGATAAAAACTACCCAATGTCCTTCCCCTGGACTCAAACTATATCTATATCAAATTTCAACTAAATCGGTTCAGCGGTTTAAGCGTGAAAAGGTAACAGACAAGCAGACAGACAGACAGACAGACAGACACACTTTCGCATTTATAATATTAGTATGGATTTTCAGAGACTGTTTGTGTAACTAGTTAAATTAATATATTGATGTTCACCTAGCACCTACTATAAAAATCTCGCATAAAAATAAATTATGGCTTGAAAACTGATATTTCAAAGCCGCCCCTGCATTTGAAAGCCACCCCGTTTTACGGTACATTAAAAGGTGTTTTAGAAAACTTCTTTCTTCTTTACATTTTACTAGCAGTTCTTATCCTAGACTCTAGTTATAAAGAGGGGTAATATCAAGAAAACTAAAGCGATAAAAGACGAATGTATTATTTAAAGTTAGATGAAAATGTGTTTTACAACGCTTCTTACTTCCTTCGCCATTTCCAAGCAATTCTTATTATCGATTTTAGTTCTTAGGTACTTAAGTATTAAATTCATTTGATATGTTGGCGCTTTGACTGTTAATGGCTTCGAAGGAGCAAACTTCTGACTTTGAAGCTCTAAGTTCAACTTAAGTTCTATTAATGAGGGCACAGTGAAGAATTACTTAGAAAGCTATATAGCGGACTTTAACTAGGTACTTGTTGTTTGAAGGTTCTTTATTTATCGGGAAAAAATTAAAAAAGGTATACATACTACACTGAAATCGATAGTACAGTATGCATAGTAGATTGTTAACCAAGGGATGAAGGCATGAAGACACTTATTTCTAAAATATTTTGGAAACAAGTAACTGTCAAAAAAATTGTGACACACTTCTTCTCTGACTATACTTCTTCTCATTCGCATGTTTATCAAGTATTTCTTGAGACCTTTCTAATAAGCCTACAATCGATGTGTTTGGAGTTCCGACTGCATCATCAGATCAGCTCCATATTAATGTATTGTCAATGAAATTTATATCATTCTGATCTGATGTCAGTATACGTTCGAATTGGCCTGTGAGTCCTATAAATTTCAACTGAATCAGTTTCACTGCATATGCATATATACATATATACGCAGTAAAGCTAAATAAATGTGTGCAAAAATGTGTACCTATTTATAACCTAGACTGTACCGCTCAGCACGCCTAAAATACGGATGGCTGATTTTACAATTCCTCACTGTACACAACCGTGTAAATTATCGGGTTACCCGGCACCCGGATATTTATCCCCGACCCGGGCAGCGGGCGCAATAACCGGCCAGCTTCGGTTTTTACACTCCGCCATTTTATCTCAGCGTGCGGATAAATCTACGGTGTCTGCGGAATGCGAGATAATGTTTCCACAGTTTTACTGAGAGTTAATTTATGAACTCCGTATAAAATGGGGCCCAAATATAAACTTTTATATTTTCCTTCTCATCTTCGTTTATTTATTTTCTGAAAGAGCCAGCATTATTTTTAGCTGCCTAATTCTAGCAATAGACTAGTTTTTACCCGGTTGCTGTGAGGCCATTGTGAGGCCTTACTTAAAGATAGTGGAATAGTCAAAATAATAATTCATATATAATTTCATTATTTTGCCTTCGATTTATAATTGTAATTTGGCTATAACAACCCAAAATAGAATAGGTATAGTCATATATGTATTACCCAAATTATAAATGGGTTGATACGTGGATCTCACTGCTATACAAACTTTCTTGCGTTCCCTACTTTCCCTACAACCCTTTTCCGAAACTATTTTGTGTCCATAATAAATTCGGACTTGCTCTGTTTCAGTCGAAAACATGTTCGTAATGAAAAGGCTAGCCAAATAACATTGGTATTCAATCATCAATCTTAGAGTTCGCCAGCCTGGAGCCTTCTAGTCGGAAGTACGAATAAATAACGAATAAATCAATAATAATTGTATTATGTTAATACCACATCTGCGCTCTCGACGTCTGTTTCCTTTCCGTATAAACAGGTAATAAAATAAAAACTAGGCTTCGACCTGCTATGTTTAAGGCTGTCTTTCTACGAGGCGGAGATGAGCGGAGATGAGAGCAGACGTGCGGGAATCAAACAATAACATTGGTTGTTATCAGATCTGCTGGATTACGACCAATGCTTGGTTGATTCCCGCACGTCTTCGCTCATCTCCGCTCGTCTCCGGCGGCGTTGGCGTTGTTATCCATTATCACGACCAAGAGATCTAAGTCGGTGCAAACTTCGCGTGGTCGTAGTGATCAGATTCTATTTATAAATTACGATTATTATTTATGTTTGACTAGTGGCTCTCTGTTAGACCTCTCGAAGTCCGAGGATTCCGCCATTTTGATAAATTTCCAAAAACAAAATCTAAATAAACAATCCTTATAATTATTAAACCTACTCCAGAATTTTACAATAATCAGGGAGCGTAGCCAAGATGCTAATCATCATTATCTATTGAGAAATGCGACCTGTGAAGGCCTGATAGCCGGAGGATATACGAAAGAATTGCCCAAGCTGCAACGGAGACGCTTAGAGCTCTTTCCCACTGACGTCCAGTTTTGTGCGGGATAAGGTTTTCTGCAGGATCCCGTTTTAGTAGTATACGTGCTAATATAGTAACGTTCACACGAGCATTCTGTTTGCGGGATACTGCACTCATACTACAGAAAACTGGATCCTGCAGAAAACCGTACCCGCAAAAAAACTGGACGTCAGTGGGTAACAGCTCTTAGAACGCGCTTCGCGCTCGATCGGTCAAAGACGTCCTGTCTTCATCGATTCTAGGCAAATCGTACCTATAGGAGATTTCACTAAATATGCTGCATAAAAAACAAACAATTGCAATTGAATTGTAAAGTTATATTTATGAACGCAGATGAAATACGAAACTCGTTTTCGGGCCAACCGTTTTGTGTAACTGCGTGTACCCGGGCGGGTGATTTATCCAGACGAAGGTGGAATTGATGGCCGCTGGCGGGCCATCAGGGTACTCGGGTTACCCGGGCGTGAAGGCTTAAATCAAAAGGGGTTAAACATGACCATGAAAGGTTAGGGTAACGTGTATGATTTCAAAATATAAATTGATATTCTCCATGAGAGTTTTACCGTAGTAGGGGTGACCGAGGTGAGTTGTGATAGAGAGTTGTGACATTGTCGATTTTTTAGAATTTTTGGAATCTGAACTAGCATTAGACAGTGGCCGTTTGAGAGCGTTCCGTTCCAATCAGTTCGGTTAAAAAGTATTCGAATTTTGAATTTGGTCTTTCAAAGGGAGCCGTTTTATGAATAGTCATGGATCTCGTTGCGATTCGAGTTTAAAAATAGAACGATCTAGCAGGCCAATTCGAACGTACACTGACATCAGAATGATATTTAAATGATGTCATTTCGTTACCGTGCGTCTCTCTCGCGTCAATGCATGTACATAGGCTAACTTGCTACGAAACTCTTCCGCTACGTTTGATTATAAGGCGCTACGCGCTACGACATATGCTACGTCGTAGCGCATTCGCACGATGAATTTAACAAACGCCCACCATTCACTCTTTTAATTAGGATTCAGATTTAACTAGTTGTTAGTGTTTTGATCTTATTTTGATACGACTAACATATTAAGAAAATTCGTGCGTGAGATGCACGTCAATCACCAAAGCGATCATCGAGGTATGTATATAGGCAATAAATTTTATTTAATTGGTATATTATTTAAATATGATGATTATGTCAATTAAATGTATTATGCCCTTTGCAAATGTGGTATCAGATTAGATGTGCTTGGAGCTTAGGCATGTTATTGGGCTTTACAGAGCGAGAGCCAAGTTACATCAAAATACACACAATGTGCCACAGAACAGATAAAAAGACGATTGTGCACTATAAATAGTGAACCGGAACGCTGGGCAGGCATTAGCCTAACCGGATTGCGGGCTTCTGGCAGCGCAGACTGGCGGTTGAAACGCGCGGTTTGCAAACGACCACTATTTTAAGGGGTAGGATACTTTCGGCTTCGACGAAGCGCTTCGAGAAAAGGTAGGTAGTGCCTTTGCGCATCGCTTTGCTCGTCATGGCGGGGGCACTGCCGTGCCCCCAGATTACTATAATCGTGTTTGTAGTTGACACATAGTGTTTGTTTCCTTTTAGAAGAATCAGAGTGAAAATCCGATGGCTTTAATTTGGGCATAAATGCAATAAATATTGTTAAATAAGCATTGAAAATCAGCGTCCAATAAGCATGCGCCTCATTCGGTCATCAAGCTAAGTGTAAGGCCTGAGTGGACGCTCGAGTTGGGCGTGCAGCGGGGCGGGGCATGCGGCGTGCATGATAAACAAATGCAAACGTATAGGAGCGGCCTTAGTGCACGCTGCTCACATAACTTGTGAGCCCGACGCCACGCTGCACGCCCCGCCGAAAGCTCCGCTTCGAGCGTCCACTCAGGCCTTACACTTAGCTTGATGACCGAATGAGGCGCATGCTTATTGGACGCTGATTTTCAATGCTTTTTTAACAATATTTATTGCAAATAAAGATAAGATAAAGATATAATAAGAGAGGTTATCGATTTAAGGAAACCTTTATAACTTTAACTTAACTTCTGTGAACTTTTACTGTAGACGTTTTGTGTGTTACAAGGGTCTTCTATTTATTCCAATATGTTCTTTATTATTTTGTAAAGTAATTTAAAAGCTAATTTTGCATACGACACAACCGCTTGCGATTTTTTCGTACGCAAATAACGTTCTGATTTTGACAGGTAAGTGCTCTTAAAAACGGCTCAACCCCTTATTCAATTGGATCCTGCCCGTCCCAGGTAAATTCGAATATTTATTACCTAGATTTCGAAACATCATTGGGTTTAATTTAAGAATGCTATTAAATTGACACGTTAAAAGTTTTTGAATCAAAATATTCATAATGTTTTTGATTGCTATTCTCTTCTAACATCAATAACTTCTAAGAAAATGTCGTGTATAATAACCGCCCGTGTGGGTGATTTTACATTACACTAACTAGATTGCCGGCGCGTCTAGATAGAACTAGCCCTAGCCTTCGTCTTGATGTCCTAGGTTGCCTGGATCGATTACAGGAAGCCTTGACGATCCAACATCTAGCACTGATAAGCCACCTTTTAAAAGTTACGACTATTCTTGAATATTAAATAGAGAAAAAAACTAGTTATTTTGTAGCAAATTTGCGTGTTGGGCACCTGGGTTGCTGGTGCTTGTATTTTATTCTAATAAAATATATATTTTCAAAATAATACAGCTATTGTAACTATTGTTATCCCATAAAAACATAAATGTGAAAATAATGCCAAGTTCGTAAACGTTTTCGCTAATAAAAGAAGTGAGATCTAACTGGAAACCACTGCCGTGTACCTAGTTCGACATTAACTCCAAGCGTGAAGTCGTAGCTAAATAACACAACCATTTTGTTTTAAAGGAGTCAAGAAGCTTTAACACCCGGGTAAGACCCGGGTAAACAAAGTCTCAATAAACAATAAATTGAATTCAGAAAACCAGTAGAAAATACATATTAGATGAAAATGTGTTGAAAATTGTAAAGTTAATAAGTACAAAATTTATATTACACACGTCATGCACGCGGTCTTAAGGGGCCCACTGACTATCAGTCCGCCGGACGAAATCGGCCTGTCAGTTAGAACAAAAATTTGACAGTTCCGAACAACTGACAGGCCGATATCGTCCGGTGGACTGATAGTCAGTGGGCCCCTTTATGATTTATATTATCCAAAGCTCTGTTAGGTATATAATATATATAGTCCTT
Source organism: Cydia strobilella (assembly GCF_947568885.1). NCBI lineage: Eukaryota > Metazoa > Arthropoda > Insecta > Lepidoptera > Tortricidae > Cydia > Cydia strobilella. Next base: position 3,026,225 of record NC_086061.1, on the reverse strand, counting down.
CATGTCGTATCTGACGACGGCGACCTTTACAATTTTCTCTGATGAGCAAATATATGGCTCGCAAAACCGAACTTCGTTGTAACCTCCTAAGTCCTGCAGTACCAAATTTTGTACGTCCTTGTGTCCCAGCATTAAGTAACTTACTATAGTAATAAACACCGATAGTACTTATTTCGGTACAAAATGTTTAGATGAAAGCGGCGGGTTTCAAATTTGAATGCTCGCGCGGAGTATTCTGACAGTCTATAGAGTTGTAAATACTCTGTTCAGGACAGACAGCAAATATTTATTATGTGCAAAAAAATGAACAAGAGGCCTCTAGGTCTATGACGTTTAAAAAAAGCTGGGACTTAGGAGGTTAAATATCCGATCGCCCTGTCCACAATAAAGCTGCTCTTGGTCATTCCGAAGTGATAATCCAAAGGTTTCTAAGCTTCCTACTCCCGGTTAACACCCGATTAAAGCCGGGAAAACTAATAAATAACTTTCCTGCAGAGCTGAGTCAGCTGCCGACTGGCGAATTCACTTGTAACACGAATTTTTATTACGCTCCATTTAGTTCTATGGGTCGATTTGCCACTTTTAGTTTTAGGAGGAGTGTCGTTTTTTTTTAGCATAAATAGAAACTATGGGCAATAAGGCTGAATTTGTTAACAAAAGTCTAATGGAAACCCGTCTCCGAAATATGCAATAAAATATTTCATTCAATACTTACCAAAAAAGAAAAAAACGTAAGAAGAACTAAAAAGGCTGGCTTTAAATCATATTCATAAGAACAAACAACTTTAACCGCTTACCCTAAAAAAGAAACGAAATCACGATTATCCCAGGGATCAGAACTTACGTATGATAATGTATTATGTATGATATATCGAAGAGAATTAAGAAGACATAGAGTGCTCACTCCATACATCGGTTTTGTTACCAAAAAGACTTTTATTTTCGTAGTCTACATCTAGCGTCATGTCGCGGAAAACAAGGTCTAATGCTCAACGATTTTCAGCTAATATTATAACCAGAGTCACCGTAACTCTATTTTCAACTTCTGCCTATAATATTAGTTATAAATTGTTAAGCAATACACTTTTCGTCAGTCGCGACACATGTGACATCTAGTGTCGAGTAGCAGTACTCATACTTCCGCTACTTGAAGCTACACACTACGATAATAATAAAATAATAGTCTTTTTGGTAACAAAACCGATGTATGGAGTGAGCACTCTATGTCTTCCTAATTCTCTTTGGATATATTGACGATCACCCCGGCCTATTTAATGGGTAGTGACCCTGCCTATAAAGCCGATGGTCCCGGGTTCAAATCCTGCTAAGGGCATTTATTTGTGTGATGAGCACGCATATTTGTTCCTGACTCATGGTTGTTTTCTATTTATGTATTTAAGTATTTATATACTAGAAATATCGACGGATAGTGTCATATTTCAACCAATTTACACATCATTGGCCTTTGCGTCTATTGCAGACGATTTATAAATATATACACCTAAACCTTCCTCAAGAATCACTATTGATGAAAACCGCATGAAAATCCGTTTAGTAGTTTTCGAGTAAATGCGAACATACAATCGTGGCGGGAGACTGTTTTATAAGGCGTAGTGACTATATAAGTATATCGTTGTCTGTACCCACAACACAAGCCTTATTGGGGTTACTGTAGAGCTCAGTCAATATATGTAAAAAAAAATTACAGCACCCTAAAGAGGAAACGAAATCCCGGAACCCTTTAACTTATGTATCCAAACAGCCACGGGCCTGTTTTCAAAACGTTCTGTTTCTAAGTATACCCGTAACTCCCAGTTAAAACCCGGATAAACCTCGGGCTAATAAATAACATTTTCATACAGCTGCTGGCTGCGAATTCATTTCAAATTGGTGTCGCGCAATAAGGGTTGGCAGTTTAAATGAGCTATATTAAATTAAATTATTACTGTTTACTGAAATATAAAATAGTCAAAAATATTTATAAACTGCCTCCTCCCTTGTGTTTATGTACAGAACAGACAGAAGAATTCGGAATGCTTTCCTTGTAGACGTACCCTAGAAAATACGTCTTAATATTTTGAAATAATTCATGATGAAAAGTGAGGCCGACTTTTGTTTGAAATAGTTAAAAATTTATACAGTTGGTTAAAATATTATCACGGAAATACAAGGGTTTTTTTTACCTGTGCGTCCAATTACTAATGTTTTTTATTTATTTGTATTTATTATCATTGTCAATAGTTATATTTAATAAACTGAAAATATGGGTCAGCCGCATTCGAGGGAAGCCAGTGCTGTCAAACTGGCTTAACTTGGCAGATATTCTGAATCATATCACTCAAAGACAAGGGAAAGTGCCAGAGGAGGGGGCTTAGTAATATATGTGAAAAATGAAGTTAATTTTACTATGGAAGATGTTAATTACCTAGGTATGGAAGTATTGTATGGAATTATACGCCTGGACAAGAGAAAAATCAATTTACTATCGGTTTACAGACCACCACAAAAGAATAAGATTTTATTTATAAGACACTTGGAATTGTTTATTCAACGTATGCAAACTTGCGAAGATTTAATAATTATAGGGGATATGAACATCGACTTATCTAAAAACAATATGAATGCAACTACCATTAGTTACAAAAACACCTTGTGTGGATACGGCCTACAGTGCGGCATACCAAGTACAGAGATAACGCGGGAGGCTATTGTGAGCGGGCGCCTGGAGACATCGTGCATAGACCATGTGTGGGTGCGAGCGGGACGGCAACACGTGCAAGATGCGCATACGGCGGCGAGTGTGATAGAGTGCGGTATATCGGACCACCATATGGTAGGCATAAGTTTGGACTTTGATCATAAACATTGCAAAAATTCATTGCAAAAAAGTATGCGTTCAGTGTTAGATGATAAACAAGTTATGGTAAAATTAGATAACTACGACTGGTCGCAATTACTTCTCATAGATTGTCCTTTATTGTTGTATCACAAATTGTGTCATGTATTTGAGTCAATTTATCGCGAAAGTACAGTTACAAAAAGTGTTAAACGAGGTAGGATCACCCAGCCATGGATAAATAAAACGTTGTATGTTATGACAGTTAAAAGGGACGAGTTGTTTCGTGTGTGGAAAGCCTCGCCAAGTAATATGAACAAACGATTAGAATACACAAAATACAGAAATAAGGTAAATAAACTAATAAATACTGCAAGAAATAAGTATCGTAGACAAGAAATAAAAGAATGTCAAAATGATTATAAAAAAATTTGGAGTACAATTAACAGCTGGTTAGGGCGATTAAAATTAAATGTAGATGAGGTAATCCTCCGATACTTAGGAAAATTAGATAATGTACATAAAATTTGTACCAGATTTTCTGAAACTTTTACCCAGGAAATTGTAAATATTAAACATATATGTAATGTTAAATTCATGGATCGTAACTCTTATGTTAATAAAATTGATTTGTCTTTTAGGTATAAAAAAGTGTCTGCTATTGATGTTGAAAAGATTGTTAGTAATTTAAATTCAAAAAAAGCGCCGGGCATTGACCAAATAAGAACACAAGACATTAAGTACATTAAAAAGCAATTATGTCCCATTCTGGCTAAATTCGTCAATATGTGTGTGATAAAAGGTGTTTATCCAGAAAACCTAAAAAAATCTCTTATAAGGCCAATTTATAAAAATGGAAATCATTTGGATTATACAAACTACAGGCCTATCGCAATCCTTTCAGTAATTAATAAAATTGTCGAGAAGGTGGTTGTCGGACAAGTTTCAGGTTTTCTGGAGAAGCATAACATACTTACAGACTCGCAGCACGGGTTCAGGAGAGGTCGAAGTACGGGATCGGCTCTGGCACAGTTCTCGGATGAAATCAACAGCCGTCTAAACGAAGGTAAACAGGTGCTTGCGCTTTTTATAGACTATAAAAAGGCATTTGATACCCTCGACCATGAAGTGCTTTTGCAAGCAATGCGGGAATGTGGCATAGACGGCCCCGTCAACGACTGGTTCCGCAGCTACCTGGCGGGCAGGACCATACGCACGAGCATCGCCGGCGCCATGGGCGCGGAGTGTGACGTCACGCTCGGGGTGCCGACCGGCTCGGTGTATGGCCCTGTCGGCTATCTAATGCTGGTCAACAGTGTTGTAAACGTTATAAAGAAATGCAAGGTATACATGTATGCGGACGATATGTGCCTACTATATTCGCATACAGATATATCAGAGGCTCACAGTTGTATCCAAAGCGACTTCGACGAGATTGCTAAATGGGCCCACGATAACGGAATAATTATAAACTTATCAAAAACAAAAAGTATGCACATATATTCCCCATACAACCGCAGGGCTAAGTCGGTTAATTATAATGAGATAGGTGTGATAGGACACGGATACGATTGCTTGCACAACCAAAAGGATAACAAATGTAACTGTGAACCGCTAGAATACGTAAATACTTATAGGTATCTAGGTATGCATATTGATCATAATTTTAACTGGAAAGCACACATAAATGTGGTTTGTTCCAAACTACGCTCAGTAATGAGCAAAATGTACTACTTACATAAATTAATTAGCAAAAAAACTATGCTTGTAGTGTATTACGCACTAGCGGACTCAGTGATAGGTTATGGACTTAATGTATATGGCAGAACCTTCCAAACGTATATCGATAAAATTAAAAAGCTCCAGATAAGGTCACTGAAATACTTATTGGACAGCAAAACTAAAAATAAGTTGAAAGGCGAATACGAAAAACTTTATAAAATGTATAAAATATTACCTGTGACTCAAAGAGTGCAATATTTGATCGCCATAGATAATTACTGTAATAATAAGTTTAAAGTCCCTAAACAAAGCAGATATAGAACAAAAAATATTAGATTAAAGAAATATGTGCAACATTTTGTCAAAAATTATTATGGTAGGAGAACAGATAAATTTTTGGTCCCAAAAATATATAATGAAATAGAATGGTTAAGAGGAGATAATAAATATAGCATATTGGAAGTAAAGAACAAATTAAAAAAAACACTTATAGATAACTTACCTTGACTTAGCAACCGTGTATTATTATTTAAATTATAATTGTTGTTGTTTGTTATTTTAGCATAGTGTATCCTTTAGGTAGAAACATTTATTTGTAAAAGGATGCTTTATTACTTTATTATATAGGTATATTTTTTCTAAGACTAACTTTAATGTCAAACTTAGGGTAAGCATAGTAAGATAGCAACTTAAGTAAGCATAAAATTGTAAAAAAGAGCGCTTTCTCGCCAACAAACTGCATACGCAGTTTGGCGAGTAATTTTGAAATTAATTATGTATATGTGCATTTGAAAAATAAATGAAAAAAAAAAAAAATATTAAGTAATAAATCAATTTATTAAAACGTACAAAATGTCAAAATGAAAGTAATGCCTTCAACTTCAACTTCAAATCTACAGGTCACAGAGCCACTGGTAAATAGAAAGATTTGGCGGGGGCACTGCCGTGCTGCAGACTAAACATATATATGTATAATATGTATATTGTATAGGAACTTTCATAAAATGCTTGTTAAACTTTTAAAGTACCTAAACCCTATGTTAAGGCTGCACTAAGGCTCGGCAATAACCGTCTAATGGGTTCCGTGCTATAAGGAACCCCATTACCCTCTTATCCGGAGTCGGGTAACTGCCCATCAGGACTCAATTACGTCTGAATTCAGCACATTGTTAGAGATAATTGGGTGATTCTACACTGCCCCTGAAAGTAATGGTCGTTTATGAATGAATATCGATGACGTCACAAGCAAACTTGTATATATACATATTATAAACTGATGACGTCATATATTAAAGAAAAAGTTAAAAAAAAGCATCAAAATATTTGATATAATAATTTGATTTGATCCCAAAGTTGTATACATATTACATTTAAAACTTTCGCGGTTTAAACACATATTAAATCACATTTAGAAACGGGTCTATCGCGAATTTATTTTGTTACCTTTATTTACCGCCGTTTCGACACAGGTTTCACTGGTCGTGGTCGCGGCTAATTCGCGATAGACCCGTTTCTAAATGTTGTATACATATTGTAGATCCAGCCTGATCCAAGGATTAGTTGGAAATTCTTAAATACTTTAATGGTGACTCGCGTTACCACGGTCCGGGTCCGGGCCGAGGCGTCCGATACTTCGTTTTTTATAGAAAGTATCACGTGATCGCCGATCACCCGTCATAGAAATTCGGTCCGGTTCGGGTGTTCTATTGAGTCATCCTTAAGCGAGGCGTAGACTAGCAAGAACTTGCATGCAATTTACGTTACATTGCCGACTACTGAGGTAAACTGCATTCAAAAGTTTGATCAGATACCGCAATGTAATGAAAATTGCAATTGCAGTCTAAACCTCACTTTAAAAACATTCATGGTTTACAAATTTAAACAACTTTTTTAAAATATAACTAAACAATAATATCCATCACGGTCACGTTAAAAAACCAATTTTAAAATACAGCGTGCCCAAACAGTTATTCAAAATTATTAAAACTCACAAATTTATAAAGGTACATACTTACTAAAATAAGAAATAAGCGGTTTTGACTTATTTACAATATTAGTGGTGGTAATTGCTATAACTATTTCAAATTTTCGGTATCTACGTCAAACGGTCTCTGAGAAAAATGCATTTAACTGATTTGCAAGACCGAAGTGATCCCATAAGTGTTCCGTTTGTCAAAACAAAGTTTTGCACGGAATACTAAAAATGCGAGAATATGTAATGTTTTTAAATTAAAGCTTTCAGGGTCACTCGGTGCATTCTAGATTTAAGGAAGAATATCTTATGAAAGATTTACGAGTATTATACAGTTTGGGCACCTCAATTAGTTTCCAGGTCGGTTAACTGGCTGCCCGCCAGGTGGCGCTGGAATCAGGTCGCCATTGCGGATACCTGGCTTAACGGTTAACCGGGTAATCGAATACGGATAAACGAATAGATAGAAAATATGATAACTAACTTATTCATAATCATTTATTTGTTGCAAACCCGATGTTCTTAAACAACACTTAAGTAGATATTAAATACCCGTAAAATTACATAAATATAACGAACATCATCATCATCATGTCAGCCGATAGACGTCCACTGCTGGACATAGGCCTCCCCCAAGGCTCGCCACTCCGACCGATCCTGTGCCGCTCGCATTCACCGAATTCCCGCGACCTTCACCAGGTCGTCGCTCCATCTCGTTGGAGGCCTACCGGCAGTTCGTCTTATAACGAACATGCCTAAATAAAAATAAGAAATAATTTCGCATATTTTTTAAATAACTTAAAAACACATTGATTACTAAATCGCAACTTTCTAAGTTATGTACTTCTTATACAAGCCTTTATACATTAAAATTATGAACTTAGAAAGTTAAACCATTTAAACGAAAGTTGTAGTACAAGTGATACAAGTTTAAGTGATCATAAAATACGAGTATCAGCAATTTTATGTTAATTTCGAGGTTTCTGAAAACAAACTTTAAATTAAAATTTCTTGAGAACTAAAAGAAATTTGCTAGTGAGAGTTATACCTTACGATATGTACCTTAATATCTATAGCAATTTATTACGAAATTATTAAGGTGATGTCCTGTTTTAGGCCCCACGTGTACTTTGTGGCCTCGTTGACTTCAGATTAGTCGAAGAATCGAGTATAGATAGTAGTTACGGACAAGCAAATGGGTGTAGTAAATGGCTTTAATGGAGAATACAGATTATTCATTTAACCCAATCAATCTAAAATCGTTGTTACTGCCTCAGGTGCGTGACATAAATTACTGATAAAAACATTCGTTTGCCATAATCGCACTTAAACTATCGTGAGACATATTTCAAAATATTTACCAGTACGGTTTTTACTCACTATTATTTTTAGTCGCTTTTGGCGACATGTTTCGGATTCTTTGGGAGTCCATCCTCAGGCACGAGTGTCCGCGGCGGTTGTACGTCGTGCACTCGTGCCTGAGGATGGATTCCCAAAGAATCCGAAACATGTCGCCAAAAGCGACTAAAAATAATAGTGAGTAAAAACCGTACTGATAAATATTTTAAAAACATTCGTTCCGAAAATGTCAGTATTTCCCTACAATAAGTATACAAACATCAAGTAACAAATCATCATAGCTTTCATACACAATATAATATCAGGCAACATCGAAAGTTCGTTTCGGCAAAACAGTTAAAATGTTCCAGTAGCTTCCGGAGCGGTTTCCGAAATCTAATTAAACAAGTTAACGGGTTCGAATAGTTGGGATAGCCGTTAAAAAGGTTTGAGCACAAACTAGTGAAAATCAGCGCGTTCCGAAGCATAGAGGCGTATTCGAATTTTACTTATTCGATCTGTTTCCGATATGATACTGATCTGTTAGTGTCAAAAGTGATATTTCTTTAACCAAAAACGTCACTTTTGAAACAAAGATAAGTATCGTATCAGAAACAGATCGAATAATTAAAATTCGAATACGCCTGATACAGATGTGCAAGTTGAAGAAAGTTTCCAAAAAATTGGAAAAGTTCTCGGAAATTTCAGGATAATTTCACAGGAAACAAAGGAAACTTTTATTGTGGGAATGGAAAATTTCGGTTCTCATACAATGATAATTTCCGAAATTTTTCCATGTAGTCGCAATTTTAGTAGGTATGTCTATTTTTTTTGCATGGCCCAGAGTATATATTATATGCTAATATATCATTATATCATTAACTTCATGATAAGAATCCTGGCGGAATTATCTGTTATCTTTTTGAATCTTTTGCGAGAACGATTTTTTCTGCTCTACCTACATATTGTATAGCCCAACCAAGGTTTGAACTAACAGTTTACTTAAAAACTGTATTAGATGTCATATATTAAAGAAAATGTGACGAAGCCCTCCAGTGACTACTTAAAAAACACAAATCAAAATATTTAATAAAATAATTTGATTTGTTCCCAAACTTGTTAACAGTTTACGTATTTAATCGTATGGCATATACATTGAAGGCGATCAGAGGGTAGCCTTGAGGTTGCCAAGCCAAGCAACCAAGTCAGGTGTCACGGTGTTCAGATCCTCAGCAGGCCCAGGGTATGAGTGGAGTATGCAACGTTGGAAAATATGTTCGGTAACTTACAGTTTTTGGCCACCACACACCACACATATACGAAAGGTTAAATCTAAACGGCACCTAGCGAGTAACCGCCATGCTCCGTTCTATAGAAACAAATATCGCATTTAATAATAATTACGCAATCCTAGTCCCAGCTCACCGTAACCCCGTTCCGAGCCGCGTGACGGGTAATAACCTAATAACTAATCCTGGAGTTAGTTGTATTAGCCTTACTTATTGATAGCGCTTGAGACTTGAGGCCTTAAGGCCTCTATTTGGTAAGATTAGTAAAACATACAATATTTTAGGACTTTAAAATACTATAATTATAGACAAGGGGGATTCAGGAAGTATATAGCATACAGAGATACTAGGTCTGTGTATGCTATATAATTCCCGAATCCCCCTGGCTCCGCAATTTTGAAAAATTCCCAAGAACTGAATTGACAAAAAATCTATAATTTATCTTACCTGCTTACAAAATTTAACATGAATCTGTAGGAGAGATTATCCAGACAGACGAATATACATACGAAAGCATTTTTGCCCAAGTTGAAACGGAGACCTTCGCTCTCGCTCGGCCTCTTCTTCTCAAAACATTTTATTAATGTCGTAATTTTGACCTGGGCAAAAATGCTTTCGTAACTGTCCGGATGTTCTCCTCTATCTACATACAGGTCGCATTTTTCAATTAAGTATAAGTATATTAATAGAAATGAAAACGAGTGGCCAAGACCACTAGATTTCCAATTTCTATTACTCGCCGTTTTCCACAGATTTCCGTGTCACGAAATCGAGCGTTAGAAATTAAAAAATCGGCCTCCTGGATCGAAAATTGCATAGGTTTATTTATCGATTCATGTTTGGAAAAATCTCAAAATAGCGGAGCCAGGGGGTCCGAGAGATACCTATACCTACGGCTCACAGAGCCAGTAGTACCTAATACGATGAACTTGGTTTTCAGTTAGATCTTACTTCTTATAGTAACTAAATCATATAAATATCATTTTTAATATTCATGTCAATGTCATGTAGGTTATTATGAAGCAGTTTTATGTGTCTAGTCATCTTGTGATATTGATAGAATAAGTCTTGTTTATACTTAAAGATAATTTTGAGCATGTCATTCCCCAGAGCCACATCTGATACTGATTAAAGCACTTATTTAAACTTTATTGCACGATATAAAATTGTACAAATGGCAAAATTAGTGCCTTAAAGCAATCTCTACCAGTCAACCATTGGGTCAAACTAATCAAAGTACAAATTATTAAATACATAAAGTGGAGTTCAATACAAAAGATGAATAATATATAAACAAATATGACAGATTTTGTTAGCATTTGTCGTATAACCTAAAAGTATTACGATGGTAGTTTTCATTTAAATATTAATAATTAAGTAACATATATTTTAACTAGAAATTGATATAAATAAAAGGTTCTCGTAACATATAAACATGGAAAAAATCATGGTTGTCCACAAAAAGTGCGAAAAACCACTTAAGATTATCTCATGCATCATCCGTTTTTAGTTCACATTCATATTTACGCTCCAGTCATGTATCGGCATTTTCTATGGCGTCTGATTGCATAAATTGCAACGGAATGCATTTTGCATTGCAATTTGATTCAAATTAGACGACGCTCCGGACGAGCTTACATTCAACCAACGTGTGTCATCAGGCGCAATGTTGATGTGCTTCTATAGACATACATATAAATAACAATAGGCAATCATGTATTATATCATATTTTTGTACTATGGCTAATTCTTAAATTGCATCTCCTAAATGTTATTATGGTACTGTCTATGTTACGGTACATTACGGTACGATACGGGATGTCATAATTTATTTTTTCAGAGACGAACTAGAGTCGGGGCCGACTGCCATTTCTTTCGAAATCAAGTACATGCGAAATTTGTCAAAATTGTTTGCAATTGACACTTCATTCGAATAAAACGTCATCTCGTCTGATGTCAGAATAGAAACCAAATCAAATTGCTTTGTTTTTCAGTTGTTCGAAATTTGAATGCAATAACAACGTTTTCACAGACAAGAAATTTGTTTTTGAACGCATCATACTACAGAAGGTTTATGATACTCTACTGACTGATTGAATGAGAGAGTGGTTTAACATCATACAGCCATCTAATGTACTCGCCGACTTTCTAGTGCATTCGTGCAATGGTATAAAAATAGCTGACTCATGTAATTTATCTATTTAATATATTTATTGCGAATAACAAGATCCGTACATTGCAATAATTACATTACATAATTAATACAATAAATTAAATAAACTAAATCTATTTCTAATTATAACTAAATTTGCCCAACAGCATCTCTATTGTCCATGTGCATAGCGTTCCATTTAACAACTATTGGACAATATACTGTCAATAACAGTGTTCAGAAGGCTGTTGGGCGGCGGTATTGGAGAGAAGGGTGTTGAAGGTGGTCGTAATATTATTATGTTGACATTGCCGTCAGTGTCAACATAATAAGCTGTAGTGCCAGTCATACCTAAAGCGTATAGCAGATAACAACAGTGCACAATGGTAGGTAGGTATATAAATATCCGTGCAACGATTATAATATCACAGAACACGATTGCTCACCAAACAGAAAATAACTTTTATTAAAAATAATTTAAAACACCATGATTGACAAAGTGGCATTAGTAACGGGGTCCAACCAAGGCATTGGGTTCGCTATCGTCGAAGAATTGCTAAAGAGAAAAGTAAAGTATGTCTACATGACATCTAGGAACGAGCAGCGGGGCCAGGATGCCGTCAACGAGCTTAAATCAAAAGGTCTGAATCCTCTTTTTCACCAGCTAGAAGTCACTGATGCAGAAAGTGTTAAAAAATGCGCAGCTTACTTGAAATCAAAACATGGTGGCTTGGATGTACTTATCAATAACGCTGCCATCGCTACGGAAAATTGGGAGAAAACGACATACGAGGACGCAGTTCGAGTTATTACCACAAATTACTACGCTATCCTCACAATCCAGGAGCATTTCTTCCCAATCCTGAATCAGAACGCAAGAGTGATCAACATTTCAAGCGACTGTGGGCATATTTCTAATCTTAAAAACAAAAATTGGATAGCCAGATTGACGAAGAAGGATCTAAAGAAGGATGACGTTGATGCATTCGTAACTTGGTTTTTAGACTCAGTCAAGAATGGAACTTTGAAAAACGAGGACTTCTTTCAGACTCAGATGCTCGCTTACCGGATTTCCAAAGTGGCGCTGTCCGCGTTGACCATCGTGCAACAGAATGAGATTGATAGAAACATTTCTGTAAACTCTCTACATCCTGGATTCGTGCAGACCTCGATGACTAATGGGTGTGGCCCGATTACAAAGGAGCAGTCTAGCAAGGCCCCGGCATATTTAGCTTTGGACGTGGATCAGTCGGTGAAGGGACAATACTTCTGGTTTAATAAAGAAGCGAAAGATTGGCGGAACGCTAACCTTCCGCTCCATTGTGATGTTAATGCGCTGCCCTCTTCACTCTTTTCTAGGCCCCCCGGAAAATCTGTTTAAACACCTGACGTAATCTCGTGGCTCGATACCCTGAATGTGGATTTATAATTATTTTATTTAGCTACTTACATATTGTTTGAGAATGTATATACGCCATACGATAAAATAAAACAAATGAGGCAAAGCAGTTTTGTAAACTACGTAATACACATTTTTGTTATATATCATAAAATATGTAACAAATCTAAGTTAAAATATCTTAACCGGTGATTTTAATTTGTCATTATGGTTGAAATATTAATGTCATAGATTTTGGGGGGCAAATATAATTCTCATTTTAAAAATTTAAAATCATTTTCAACCTAAACAGAACATAATCACCTTTTGTACCTAATTCAGTAGAAGAGCAGGAAATACTAGATAACATACAATTACGAGTGAACTTAGGGTCGAGTGTTGATAAGTTATCATTCACTGTTACGATCGAGTCACCTTGCTAATGACATTCATGTAAAGTACCCTTAGCTTATAACACGTCGATATTAATAAACGTTTTTATATAAATTCGATGGGTCGCGGAGTACAAACGATTAACAATTTATAATTAGAAGTCATGATTAATAAATTAGCACTGGTAACTGGCTCAAATCAGGGCATTGGATTCGCCATAGTGGAGGAATTATTAAAAAGAGGAGTCAAATATGTTTACGTTACAGCAAGAAACGAGCACCGAGGTAGAGATGCCGTAGATAAACTTAAAGCCAAAGGCCTGAACCCTCAATTCCATCCGTTAGAAGTCACTAATACAAACAGTGTGAAAAGATGTGCGGAATATATAAAAACGAAACACGGCGGATTGGACATCTTAATCAATAATGCTGGCGTCATAACAGAGAGCTGGGAAAATACTTCATACGATGACGCAGTACGAGTGATTAATACAAATTACCACGCTATTCTAACAGTCCAAGAGCATTTCTTTCCGATCCTTAACCAGAATGCGAGAGTTATAAACATCGCCAGCGACTGCGGGCACATTTCTAATCTCAAAAACAAAGACTGGATCACCAGACTGACAAAAAAGGACGTCCAAAAATCAGAAATCGATGCATTTATTAAATGGTTCTTAAATTCTGTAAAGACTGAAACGTGGAAACCCGAGGATTTCTTCCAAACGCAGTTACTAGCTTACAAGATTTCCAAGATAGCGCTATGCGCGTTGACTGTTGTGCAACAGAGAGAGATCGACAGAAATATTTCGATCAACTCTCTGCACCCGGGATTCGTTCAGACGTCGATGACGACTGGCAGTGGAGTGTTCACACAGGAAGAGTCGAGCAAAGCCCCGGTGTATTTAGCTCTAGATGTAGATCAGTCGGCAAAGGGGCAATACTTCTGGTACGACAAGGAGCCAAAGGATTGGCGTAATCCGAACCTGCCGTTATATTGTGATTATGAAATGCTTAAGAAATATTTGTAATATTGTGTGATAAAGTGTTGTATTGAATATAATGTGCAGGCAAATTATACAAATGAACATCAGTATGTAAAACACTTTGCTAAGTTAATATCACATTTAATATTGTCTTCGGTTACCGCGATAGTTACTCATGAAATAAAACTATGAAAACGGATTATATCGCGTATATTGAATTTATAATACATCCCGACGTTTCGAACTCTTTACAGCGTTCGTGGTCACCCGTTGACCACGAACGCTGTAAAGAGTTCGAAACGTCGGGATGTATTATAAATTCAATATACGCGATATAATCCGTTTTCATAGTTTTATTTCATTAATATCACATTTATTATTAAAATTTAAAGTATTTTATTTATTACAGATATATTTCCTTTTGCATTTTCCTATCCGGTGTATTCCAAGTTCTAACAAACGCCATGCAGAATAAGAAATAAGGTGTTAAACTTTGAGATAGAATTACGTCTTTTGACAGCAGGTAGGCACGATTTCTTATTAAAACCTCCCATTCAACTTTGACTGCCAATTTGTTAGGGAAATTTGAACATTTGACCTACTTTCGTGCTAAACGTGAATTGTTTTTGATGACATTGCAACTCCGCCGGTGCCAGGGAACTTTTGCTTCTTACATCCGTTGCCAATTTAATTACTTATTTTTAAACTAATCACGAAATTTTAAACTGGTATTTGCTTAGGAATTTAAATAAGTTGATTCTATTTCAACTTTCATCATTTGCGTGAGCAAATCGCACTTATTAGATAAAATATTTGAAACTATTTAAAAACTTTTTGATTTTGAAAAAATAAATTGACAAATAAAAAAGTATTTACTGGGACCCTCTGCTCTGTACATAATGTATAGTAGGTTCAGGGCGTTGTGGCTTGCATCCGATATGAGTTACGTGACCTGAATTTATATAGAATCCAACATAATACTTTATAATTGTACAATAGACTTAGTTACAAATAGAAGGGAGTACAAATAAGCGTTTATTTCCGCAGGCTTTTTAATTGACTGAATAAACTAGGAATAAATGTATATTTAATTTTCTTGACACACCACCAGTTACGTTGAGTTTCATGAAAATGTCTGATGATTGAGACGAAAGGTAGCTCTTGGTTAAGGATATTTGTAATCAAACAACGCAAATCTTGTTGACTTTGTGTTTGGTAGATATGTGTCGTAATTTTAGTTGCGTGTTAGTAGGAGCTGTGTTTTGGGATCTAGTTTAGTTTTTGTTATGGTTTTTCTTTACTTAAGATACTAATATAATACAAGTCACAGTTACAAGGCTTAGTTTTCAGCCAGTCTATTGACAATACAGTAAGCAATACAACATCTTACCAAACATTTCAGTTAGGTAGTTCCTTGCTGAAAAGCACAATAGAACTTACAGGCCAATTCGAAAGTGCACCTGACATTTGAATCATATTGGAATGATATCATTTAGCTGTCATTCGCGTGGGCGTCTCGCTCGCACATACCTAATTATGTACGGACAAGTCAGAGCAAAATGAACGCGCGAATAAAAATATCGGTTTGGTGTCAGGTGCACGATCCAATTGGTCTAAATATTTGCCGTTACCATTATTAGAGAACTTTGAGCCAAGTTAGTTTTATAGTGGAAACAGATTTGACCAACCTTGGACCCGTATCCTGAATTCGGACTCAAATAGTAAACCAAGCTTTGTGCTATAGGAGCCCGCATCGAGGCTAAAACAGAAATGATAAAATACCTATAGTCGCTATGGGTTCAAGTTAATTTGATTGTATATAGATGCGGAGTTGATTGACGGTATATTTCGATACAACCATGATGTCATGCCTGATAACTTGAGAAGATAATATATTATGTGTACAGTCGAGGTCGTTTTTGACGTCGAATGTCGTAAAAACAATACGCCACATTTTTCGGTTATAGAACCGTCATAGAACCTACGTTTACCAAATTTGTATTTCGCATAATTTCATTTGGGTGAATTATTTAGCAGATTTGAATAAGTTAGTATACTAAATAATAATTTGCAAAAGACAGGTACTTATACGAACGACGACAGTAACCTATCTGAACAATTATGAGTTCATCGTTAAAATCTAGGAAGACGGTGTCCTTTCGCGTGGATCACTTTTTTTCGTACCCTTTGTTTCATGATTGATTACTTTAATATATAATATTGTCTTCGGTTACCGCGATAGTTACTCATGAAATAAAACTACTCTCTACAGCGGGTGACTCACCCGTTGACCACGAACGCTGTAAAGAGTTCGAAACGTCGGGATGTATTATAAATTCAATATACGCGATATAATCCGTTTTCATAGTTTTACTTTAATATAATTTATAAAATTATAGCATTAGCCAAGTAAACCCTAAGTATTTCCTAAACGCGTTCGTTGGGACAAAACTGACGTAACTGCAATAAAATTTTTACTAAAACACAGCATTTTTCGTTAGGTACTTTTCAAACCTCAAATAGAAAGCCCGAGCGTTTTTCGCTCCCATTAAAAAAACACCAAAGCGATTTGATTAAAACGAATCGTGATGGTTCAAAGGTTCGATGGGCAGGTAAATTAAAAATAGAGGGTTCTGTTCGTTCAGCTGTCGATAGTTATCTAGGCTTAAATAGCTTTTATATTAAACTAGATCAAAACTTGGATGTGATGCGCACCTTTGCCTCTGCCCTCTGGAAGGGCGCGGAACGAGAATTTTTTTTTTGTAGTTTTTTTTTGTGTTTACATTTAATTTTAATGTATTTTGTAGCCTTTCTGTATAAGGTTTAAGCGTTGAAAAAAAAACAATCTATTGAAAACGAATAATACAAAAAATCTTACGTAAATCTGGTGATTAATAGAGTATTCTATTGATCACCGAATTTACGCAGGACTTTGATATTTAATGATCTACTCGTACGAGTATTAGGAGTAAATGTTATTATAACCTAACCTACCTAAGACACTATTGTACCTACTTATTCTTTGCAAATAAATACTTACTTATTTACTATAAGGCATCATTTGGTTTAATTTGAGCTCGAGAATAAACTTGGTGAGTGAAATGCTGTAGGTGTACCTACCTACGAAGTAAAGTACCTACGGCAGATACCTACCAAAAATAAAATATTTGACAGAAGCTTGTTTCTGGAAATTTTCGGTACCTATCTCGCCTCCATACGATTACCTTGTATAGGTATTACTTATTGACCGAGAGAAAGCGAAGGTCTCCATTTCAGCTTGTGCAAAAATATTTTTGTATGTCTGAATGTTCTCCTCTACTTTCTCAACAAATTGGTAAAATTTTGTGTGCAGGTTAAAAAACACCCAAAAATAATTGCAAAAAATCTGTACTTAATGATTTTTTTTCGTCGATTTTTTTTTTTCAAAATGGCGGATCTATGCCGGTTTGCGAGGTCTATAGGTCGTAGAGTCACTAATAAAAGGAGGCGGTTAGATTACCCGCAGTTAAAATTTACTCTTTTGTTTAGCTTACAAATGCGAGAAATTAAACGACTATCAAAAACTGCACATTCCCTGCCAACCCTGTTAATATTCTATTCAAAACGTCCTGGCTAATTCCCGCCAAAGACTAGTTGAACCAGCGTAATGTGATCTCCCATCACGCATACTTGTTACGGATTTCGAGATCAAATATATATATATATACTTACTGGTTTTAGAGACATTCTGAGATTCCCTCCCATCGGCTTATTCCAATAATTTAACAAAGCCTTTTAGCCGCAAACACTGTATTATTATATTACATTCCTGACTGAGCTCGGTGAGGGTGAGGCTCACAACACATTGTTCAAGGTAGGGTATAAATTAAATTATTAAACATGAAGCAGAGCTTTTACTTTAGGAAGTAAGTATTAAGAGGCGGCTTACGCAATATTGTAACTATTACTTATACTTAATTTTTACCCATTTTCATCAAAGCCTAATGCTATGACAAAATTCACACTACAAGGGCAGACTCCAATCGGATCGTTAAACCAGTATAATTTTGATATTGCTGAGACATCGGATAGCAGATTATTTAATATTTGTTTGAGTTGTGACATCGTCGATTTTTCGGAGTCTATTAGCTAATAACGAGCTCTCAGTAGCGCGCGTTTGTTAGTTCAAGTTACTAGCTAACAAACGCGCACTGTTGCGAGCTCGCTAACAGTTAATAGGTTCGTTCGAAAAAGTCGACAAGGTGCAACGTCACAACTCACCGTGGTCTCCCCTACTATTATTTATTCTGTGGTTACATTTAAAAAATGAATTCAGAATATCTATCACGTTTAACACCACCATCTGTCTGCTAAGACCCGTATTTTTCTACGAGGCTTTTGTGTTTTACCTCAAAACGATGAGCATAGCAAGATTAATTTATGAGGTTATTTAGACTAAAAAATAACACGGATTCCAGACCACCTATTCCAGATTCCAGATTCTACCTATTTGAAAGGGCAGAGTCCAACAAAAACCTTAAAAGTTTAAAGTTGTATCGATAGATCAAGAACACCATTTGTAGGGTTCTGTATCAAATAGGTACAAAAGGAACCCTTATGGTACGACTCTGTCTGTCTGCCTGTCTGTCACATTGCTAAATATCTCGAGAACTACTAAAGCTATCGATTTGAAATTTGGAATAGTCATGAAGAAAGCTAACCCAAACACATAGAAAGTGTTATTTTTTAATTTTTTTTATTAATTATGGTAAATGCCCAATATAAAGAGGGGGAAAATTTTAGTCCAGTTTCTAGTTCGACTGGGATATCATATGAAAGAGCTAAAACTGAATATTACAAAATATTTTTTTATTTTTTTCATAGTGAAAAAAAAAAGATTTATGAAGGAAAATGTTTAAAAAAAATACCATCTCTTATCTCCGAAGTTTACCAACAAAAAATTATGTAATTTTTACATAATAATAACATTATCATAAATATTACAGGAAAAATATAATCACACTTACTACATTTTTTTAATTAACAAAAAACATTTTGTAATTTAATTTGCAATTTAAGCCCCTTTGCGGGTGTTTATTATTATTATACTTGAAATATCTATGAGTTTACACTAAAACCACCTTCTTTGAAGTAAAACAAAAATTGTTGAAATCGTTTCACATCATGATAAAGAATTATCCCAGAAAAACCAACATACATACAGGTCGCGCAAATTAGTTAGCCAATTTGTCGATAGATGGGGCTTTACACAATTACGCTTATTACTTATGATTCTGGTCAAAAGTCTTACGTGATTATAGTTACATGAGAAAATTTAAAGTTTGTACGGAAGTTTGTAAAGTTAAACGAACTCGCACTTGGCCGGTTTTTTATTTATTTCCATATATCGATACCCAGCATACCATAGCAGTATAATTTCAGAACAAAATATGATATTGCCGAGAGATCTGACGAGCAAAATTTTTAAGAGAATTATATTTTCAGACTTATTGAGATAAATGGTAAAAAAACCGGCCAAGTGCGAGTCGGACTCGCGCACCGAGGGTTCCGTACTTTTTAGTATTTGTTGTTATAGCGGCAACAGAAATACATCATCTGTGAAAATTTCAACTGTCTAGCTATCACGGATCATGAGATACAGCCTGGTGACAGACGGACAGACGGACAGCGGAGTCTTAGTAATAGGGTCCCGTTTTTACCTATTCGGTACGGAACCCTAAAAACCGCGCCATGGTCATTTATTCCGTCGCAACTTTCGCGCGGTCGTCATATCTTTTGTCACCTTCTATTTTACTGGCTTAACGACCCCTCTTAAATCATCATCTTATCAGACTACTTTTCTTAATCCAATGAAAAAGTTCATTCATTATTTTTTCAAGATGGTATACCTCTGAGGGTTTAGTAGAGCCTCCTTGTCTGAAAACTCGCCGAAGCAGAATGAAGCGCTCATTTCAGGTATTTTGCGAGTTTAGTTAATATCGAATCAATAACTGTTTTTTTATTACGTTTTTTTTTTATTGTCACGTTTCACATTAAAAAATGCATTTTGTCTGAAAATATGGTTAATCCAAATGTGGTTAACTCATGCCAATCCTACGCCATGGGTTGAAATTGAATAAATTGAGCCCAACGTGAAACGTCGATTTTTATAAAAAGTTAGCATGAAAAATATGTGAGGGTTTTTTTGTTTTTAGTTAAGTATTCCTTTTGGCATTGTAACTTTTAAATTGTATGTTGATATGGGTGTACAACTGTACGTGTTGCCTGAAATAAAACTTTATTTATTTTGAAATAAAACTATGAAAACGGATTATATCGCGTATATTGAATTTATAATACATCCCGACGTTTCGAACTCTTTACAGCGTTCGTGGTCAACGGGTGACGAACGCTGTAAAGAGTTCGAAACGTCGGGATGTATTATAAATTCAATATACGCGATATAATCCGTTTTCATAGTTTTATTTATTTTATTTATTTATTTAAAAAAAGGGGGATTTACGAGTGTGTGTTTGTTTAGGCGCCATTGATATTGAATATCCATAAACAATATATACAAATATTTATACGACGCGTGGCTGTAAATAAAATAGAAAAATAGGTATACTCGTAGTTTTATTGTATCGTAAAGCATTACTATTGATTCTCATAATACCAGTTTTTTTATACCAGTAATACCAGTCAAGTGGCTGTCTCTAGACAGAGAACCAGATTCAGATTTAACGACTTGTCAAAGTCGTATCAAAACCAGTTCAAAACCATAACGATTTTACAAACCCAGTTTTTCACGAACTAGGAATTACTAGGTGCAGTCAGCTAAGTCAGTGCTTGCTAACGTTCTAGTCATTTTAAATGACCTTAACTTTGTTAATTTTACGGTTTAACTCACGTACTTTAGTCAGCCAAACCACCCCCACGGTTATCCCATAGACTGTTAGTTAGTTAGGTGGTGCTTCTGGGCATTATCCGTAACTCGACAACTATTGTGCCTATTTTACGTGAAACGAGGTAGCGCTACTCTAACCACCCCAGCTCCTCCATGAAGCCTAGCAATGTTTTTAGGTTGCTAACTGCCCTTACTGCCCCTTTTAGTGTGCACGGAGTCCCTGGGTATTTGCTTCTGTAAACTTCTACCTGTTTGCAGTCAATGAGAATGTGAAATTTTGTTGGTTCCTCTTCTTCCATGCACGCTCTGCACATGGGGCTCTCTGTTTTTCCCATATCGTGGAGGTGTTTGTTTAGTGTGTTATGTCCTGTAATTAATCCTACTATTTTGCGTAGTTGGTGTCTAGGTGTTTTCAATAGTATTTTGGTGAGTTTGTGGTTCTGTTTATAGTATTTGTTGTTATAGCGGCAACAGAGATACATCATCAGTGAAAATTTCAACTGTCTAGCTATCACGGTTCATGAGATACACAGCCTGGTGACAAACGGACAGACAGACAGACTGACAGCGGAGTCTTAGTAATAGGGTCCCGCCGTTTTTACCCTTTGGGTACGGAACCCTAAAAAAATGCTAAAACAGATCACTGAATGAATGTAACTATACCTACAAATCAACTAAAAGAGCCTCGTTATAGTAAAGACAGCTATTAAGTAGGTATTATCCTTCTGGCCTGAATATTCAAATTACAGCTACCTTGGATTCCAAATCAGATTATTAACAGATAAACCTACTCTAGCCGGCACTTAATATAATGCTATTTCAGCGTCATTAGACGTAAATCATAGACGGTGAAAGGTCGCCAGTCAATGACCTGTGCAAAAGCCGGTCCTTTGACTTTCAGGCTTTTAGTGCGATAAAAGCATAATCACGAGTATCTTTATACAGTAAGTAACGTAACTAATATAGTTACGTTGTGGGGAATGTTATACAGATTCTTTGTCCATTCAGTTTTTGATAAAAATAAAAATGGGGGAGATATGGGGATTCACATCTCACAAAGAATATAAAATTAATAAGATACATAAAGTTAATCTTACGGCGCAAGAGGCTTATAAAGCTTATAGGTACGTGGTAAGCCAGGGAAAACATTGTGAACAGATCTTGATCGCTTTCCAAGCAGCCCGCGTCTGAATAATATTGATTACAAACAAGCTCTAAAGCGTGGGAGGAAGACTGCGCAATGTTTACGACAAACACTTCTACAACAAAATAGGTATTAGTACTGAGTAATGGCCATACCTCGTTCGGACGGGTGCAATGGTTTGACGTTTTAATTAAAAAGGGACAGGTAGTGTAACTGCCACTCCTTTGCTAGCCCGGCAGTCTTCATTGACACTTACCTGACAGCCAAGTCCCATTAAACGGCTTGTAATGTTCCTGAAGCAGCTCATGCAGCGTTGGCCGACGCCCGCGCACCCTTCCACCGTCACCAGCCGGCGTTAGCAGCGCGATACTGAACACAATCAGGCCCAGTACTGCCGCGATGACTAGCAGTGCTATGAGGATCCCGCGCCAGTTGCGTTGGGTCGGCGTTGAAGCTGCTAGCTCCTGGGGACAACAACATGAATAGTTTTATTGTTTTAATATTCACTTTACAAAATGTACACATACAATTTATGGCTTATGAATAAATAAATAAAATAAATAAATAAACACCTCAGTACAAAAATCTTAAAATAAACTAGAAACTAACAAACACAAAAATTATTCACAAAATTCGCCCCGCGCCCCTTCAGATGCCCATCACGCTCGCCGCATTGCCACGTTGAATAGCGATGGACAACCTTTGCATAAGGAACGACCCGGAGCGAGGGTCATGACCACTCTCCCGCAACCGTCTCCCCACTTCCCCAATAAAAGTCTTGGCCTCAGCACACCAACAGCCAGTGGTTTACACGGCAAGAGGGACAAATAGGTACTTCGTCAACACCGCATACTTTTCCTGCTTCCGAGCCGCCGCTAGCTCAGCCGCTGCCCCCGCCGAACGCATTTTATTGTGATATAAGGATTATTGTCATTGTTGGAGCTGTTCCAATCTCATGTAACTAGATGTAAGTTACTTAGTCCTAAAATAGAACATCAAATTGTTGACGTTACTCCGGTTACGTTAAACTCACTGGACACGTTTGATACATTTTATGTGAGCGTTAAATATAAATGCGCTTTTGATAAATAACTTGCGCGAGGCTTAAATCGACATAAATAGAGTAGCCAGATCCGATGCCAGTTGTCTTTCGCTTATCACCCCCGTAGCCCGAACCGATTGATCAATTAGGCAGGAAAAAAGCCAATAACTCCCTGTCCAGGGCACTCCGGGGTGCCGAGTGACTACAATTTATTAGTCCTTTGGGCAGTCTGAGGCTGTGCACGCAAAGGTTTGATGCAACATTTAGAAATTAAAGAATAGTATAATATCAATACAACATGAGGTAGCGCTTTACGCTTTCACATACACTAGACTCTAGAGTAAGCGAGTATACGCAACCAAACAGTTTTCAATATAATCTTGGTACGTTAAAATAAATGATGGAGAAAAGGCCTATGGAGTTCGCAGTGCCAAAAACTAAACGATAATTCAAACAGCAAAAGGAAGGTCAGAGTTAAGGCGAGGTGTGTACTGGCCTATTCTTTATATATTTTCTATCTATTCTAATCTAAATCTATTATTTATATTTATTCTAATCGCGGCAGTAATGCAGGTACGAACGTCACTTATTTTATCATGGAAATTGACAGTAACAGCTCGCGCGTCAACGTCGCAACAGCGATGACGACTGTACAATTTTCTTTTATT
The DNA here is from genome assembly GCF_947568885.1 of Cydia strobilella. Lineage (NCBI taxonomy): Eukaryota > Metazoa > Arthropoda > Insecta > Lepidoptera > Tortricidae > Cydia > Cydia strobilella. The sequence goes on along the minus strand of NC_086061.1, from coordinate 3,002,420 downwards.
TATAACCTTATCCGAACACACATTTTAAAATCCATCTATCTTAAAACCACTTAGGTAATGGTCAAGCAAGCAAAAGTGCACTTTCAAAATTAATCCTTGATGATTGATAGCAACTAAGAAATTCTACTTAACAGGATGAAACTTATAGGCCGGTCCGCACAGTTCAAAATGTATGAGAAATCTACATTAATTCTCACATTAGAGATTTTTTGAGATGTGATTACCTATGTTACAAATAATATATTTTGAAAAAAATCTCCACAAAATATGTCAATTTGTTTTTATAAATTCAAATTATTACTAAAATAGAGAAATAAACCAAAACATCAATCTCCACACTAGAGATTTTCTAATATGCTGTTCTCAGGCATATACTCATTAAGTATTTATATTTTCTTCCAGCTTGGCACAGAAACCTGCCCCCAATAACTTTCTTTATTAAAATTTTTTTTTTACATAAAAATAACAACTAATGTGTACATAAAAATTACATGTTAATTAAGCTCTTTATATTTACTATATTCTACAAAAAAATCTCTAACGTAAATGAATCCGTTTAATTACTATTAACCATTTTTGTTTCGATTTTTTTTTGTTGCTTATAGAAAATGGACACTCGACTTTTGTTTCACCTTCATAAATCTCTTACTCATGTTAGTGTAATAACAAAAAAAAATCTCACGTATATGTAATATTGTATGGAATACAACCATAATTATTACGACGTCCAAGCTATTTAAATTACCCACGCAGGCACTAACTGACGGGTACTGATTCACTGTGGAGAACGTTTGATCGACTTCCATATCTCCGTCTCACTTCAATGTTCGCGGTAGACGATCGGTCCGCTTGAACTGCCGAGAGTTCGCGATGCGGTCGACCGTTAATTCTCCCATGACTAACTTACCCAGTTTCATCGGTACGCGTAACGATTGTTTACGCATGTTTAATTTTGATTGCGCGCTTACTTAACACACCTCAGGCAAAGCTCCGATAAAACGCGCAATGCATACATTGCGGCATATATCTCACGTATGTCAGCTATGAGGCTATGACATAGCAATGACAGACAGTGGCAGTTAGTGCCAAATTAGAATACAGACTTTTTTACCAACCATAAAGTTTAGTGCAAAGAGAATTTTAAACTCCTTAGTGAAAACCTCACGGTTTGTACGAAATTGAGCGTTAAGCTATGCTATGCTAATAAAGATGATGGTGTGATTTACGGAAATTAATAATAGATATAATTTATTTTATTGTATAATACATTCCCGTTTCATTTACACCCAATATTATATCTTTTTCCGTAATCAAATGCGTTTATAATTACTGTAACCATCTGTGTAGTGTACCATAATATACGCGATGGTTTGTCCTCCGGGCCCAAAATCGATGATCCCCTTTGATTATTTATTTTAAATGAACGTCAAAATCCAGACAGGAAATTTGATTATGACATTTACGGCTACTGCCATAGCAGTCGACAGCAATGTCGCGCTTCAATATTGCTGCAGTCGACTGCATTGCTGCAGAAAACGTGAAAAAGGTCATTCAATTCAATGGGTTATGAGATGAAATGACGCAATAATGAAACTTTAGTTAATTAACAATATTATATTAAATCATTATTACATACTATTTTACTCGCAAAAAGGTTTACTACCAACATACTTCTTGGTGCCCAAATGAAATAAATAGTACATTTCGATGCTAGTGCGGAAAGTATGTCATTACTTCACGAGTACCGAGATAGGTATCTTGGCAAGACTCGGGACGAGTGAAGAATGACATTTCCGCACGTGTATCGAACGACGTTTTTTAACACAGTTGCGAAAAAAAATTAAAAACAACTAGTGAGGAATAAAAACAACAAGTAAGGAATAAAAACTTGGAAACTTAAAACGCCGCTTAGTAAGAAAAAACGCCTCTTTTTTGACAGGCGTTTCGGCAGCTATTCCTTTAAAGTGATATTTTCCAGAATGAACAATAAATGGGCTACATTGTCCATTTTTTTATTTAGTGCAAATCGCCACACTGTAATTGTAACAGGGAAAATTGTCACAAAAAATTACATAACATTTAAATTTTTAGTAAACAACTCATTTTTTTTGTATGGAAAGGTCTAAGAATTTTTTCAAAAATGAATTCCTCGTTCCTAAATTATACGAAAATGATATATAAGTTGCCCTAGTTGCTAAGAACAGGAAGAAATATAGCATAGATTGGACTTGGGGAGCCGACCCTTTCACCCCCCTTTTGGGGGGCGTTACGATCTCGTGGCTACCGGGCTGAATCAGTTTTATTTGCCCTGAGGAACAATCAATCGTGCCAAGCGGCATCGCCTGAGACAAAAGTGCATACTCAATGCGCTTACTTACCACTATAATTTAATAATCAAATTAATGGGCCCTGGAGGGAAATTCTCTGAAAACCTTAAGTTAGCTCATTTTACTTAAAGGAGACATTCTTTTATTTTTAAAAAGAAACTAAATTGCATTCAAAGGTTTTTAATTTTTTTTTTCAATTTTGCTTGTCTAAAAATATTCTTGAGTACTAAATATTCGATTTTATGGAAATTTTGTACGACAGACGAGTGTAAGACCTAATGTTTCTTGAAGAAATGTTATCATTAACATTAACTGTATCGACGTGGTATCGACTAGTAGAATAAAATAGGGAGTGTTTATTGTTTGGAATTTTTAGTCGGTTCGATTCCCAGGCGAGACAAGCGAATTTCAAAAAACCTTTGAATGCAGTTTTGTTTCTTTTTAAAAATAAAATGAGCTAACTTAAGGTTTTAAGGCACTTTCCCTTCAGGGCCCATAAAAAAATTCCACACTGTATATTCAGAGCACGTCTTATTCTCAACCTTAGACTAATATAACTTGATCCCAAGTTTCCTTACAATTATACGTAATCGAGGGCCAGGTTCATACTGGTTTCATGTCGCGATGCGCTCGCTGACAAATACCAAGCGGTAAGAATTGCTGACATTTGCGTCTTTTCACTCTCACAGCTCCCGCTACTAAAAGCATCGGATGACAGGATCGTTGAAAAGGGACAAACATATCGTTTGACGTTACGTTACTCTTCTCGTGAATTGTCAAAATTTAAAATTCGAAATTAGCTTTATAATTTGTCCGGGCGGCTATTCGAAGTATAACTAAGTGGACGGTCCTTACTAACCAGTAAGATTCAGATCAAGCATAATAGATAGTTGTAAGACTTCAAGGGTCTATTTATATCTGACACAGCATCCAGTATTCTAAACGTTTTGTGAATAGATATAAAAATTTGACAGCTATCGTTTTTCATATAAAGACAGACACTTAATGCATTGAACTATTGAACCTTAACGCAATGCCATAAGCCATAAGGTATACTTTCCTAATATACCTTGAGGCTAATTCGAACTTTGTTATTAAAGATATCATTTTTTTAATTTGCGTGTGCGTTTCGCTCGTACTAGTTAAAATATGTTTTGGAGCGAGCGAGACGGTCGGGCGAATGATAACAAAATGATATATTATTGACATCTTAAATAAAGTTCGAATTGGCCTCTGTGAATGCCTGGAAATACCGCATACTTTTTAATTTTTTTATGCTGGAAATTGATTTAATTATCGAGAGAAAAATGAATACGTTATTCTTCCATAACTTGTGCAGTTACTGGCAAAAAACTAGAAATGTCCATTAATTGTGCAGAACATTATTTGCTGTTTGTTTCCAAAATCTTGCTGCTATTCTACAAATATAGTAGTGACTCGGAAGATTTTTAAACATGATCGATACAACTACTTCATAACCACCATAGTAAACTTTTCTCTCGGTGTGGGAGTTCCTCGGTCATGAAAAACTTACAAAATAATAATTTGTTTCAATAAATCTATAATTTACATTATTGTCGAGAGATATTCTGACCGTGTAGTCGTATAAGCTTCATAACCCATTCTACGAAAAATATCTTATGTGGGAATTATTGTTTAAGTAGTATAAAAGATTTAAAAAAAAGTTTTATTTCTCAAAAACGGGAACTGATATCAAGTTGTTACTTTACAGACGGGTATTCAATATGATATAGAATTCACCCATGTAGAAAAATTTGAGTGTGCATTTAATGTAACTTAAACTTTATATTGACTCCACTATTAGAAGATATATAAAAACTTACCAGCGGGTAAACTATAAGCTTTTGGAAGCCCAAAAAAGCCCTGTTTGGGCTTCCAAGGATTTGGAAGCCCAAACAGTATTCTAAACGTGCTGGCGCAGCGCTGGGACTCGCCTTTGTGCGCGCGCTGGGTGCGGCTGCACGCACCGCCGCAGGCCGCACCACGCCGTTTTTAATTTAAGTAGCTTATATGTTTGTTTTGTTTGTTTTTATTTTATTTTATTTTTATCACTAACATAGATTTATAAGTTTTGCTGTGCCTTGTACTAACAATAATATGGATTTTTTATTCGAAATAAAAATATTGAATTGAATTGAATTGAATAAGTATAGTATCTATACAGAAATTACAAGCTATCACGTGAATAAAGCCTAGAGATAAAAAGTGTTCAACAACTTTTTTTTATAATAAAATACGAAAACATTTTAGAAACCACATTTATTGGGTACTTAGAGGACGACGTGGGCAACTTTAAATTAATTGCTCAATATCATTTTGTGCCTAACTTTCTTAAACGCTCATATTTGTCTTAAGTTAATTAATGTATTTATTTTTGTAAAACATAAAAACACTTTAATTAAAAACATAAATAAAAAATTTGGCCTAAGTCGTATCCGCATTGCCCCGCTGGATGGCAATGCTGATCCGCTGGGCAAAATATAGGCAAAATATTGGTCACCAGAAGCCTCTATAAGGCGCTTTGACAGCTCCTCATAGAGGCGACGCGCCCCACGGCCCCAGGGTTTCCACCCCAAACGCCGCAAATATGTAGCTACTACCTAGTGTGGCATATATATTTGCGAAGTTTGAGGCTTTCTGCCGAGGACGCTGCCGCACCAGCGCTAACTTTGGTGCCTGAAATATGGGAAGGCGCCAGGGTATCTACGCAGGTAGCGTCCCAGACAAGTGGCCTGGGACATTTCGTTACTTAAAAAAATGCATTTAAATTATTGCGTAAATAAATAAACCTAATATAATTCAAGACATACAGATACAACTGTGATGGAAGCCGTGCAAGTTAAACAGCGGTTTGGTTTTTTTTTTTTTTTTTTTTTTTTTTTTTTTTTTTTTTCTTTTTAATAACCTGTAGTATCCCACTGCTGGGCAAAGGCCTCTCCCTTAGATTTCCATGACTCCCGTTGTTGAGCTGTTTCCGGCCAGTTATTAGTGAAGGTGTCTAAGTCGTCCCGCCATCTCCGCCTGGGCCTGCCACGTCCGCGCTTCTTTTGCGGCATCCACTTGGTGGCTATACTAGCCCACCTATCCGGATGCTTGCGGCAGACGTGACCTGCCCAGTCCCACTTCAGCCTAGCGGTCTTCTCCCCTACGTCAGCTATGCCTGTTCTGGAGCGCAGTGTAGTGTTTCGGATGCGATCCATCCTTGTGACACCTAGTATGCTGCGCTCCATTGCTCTCTGGCAAACCTTCAATTTGGACTTCTGACTCTCGGTGAGCGACCATGTTTGGGCACCGTAGGTTAGAACAGGCAGAATACACATGTCAACGAGTTTACGCTTTAGTGACATTGGAAGTGGAATATAGTTGCACAAAATAAATACTACAGTTTCAGTTCACAGAGACAGAATGTGGAATAGTCCGTGAGTAATTGTCTGACATTTTTAATAATATCAATGTATTTTAGACCTCGGGTGACTAACAGAAAATATAATACAAGACGACAAATTTAGAATCGAATCACAATCTTACAATATGTGTATTTATTAACTATTTACCATTTAAACGGTACTGGATGAAGCCGAGAAAGTTCTCCGGAGAACATTTTCAAGAATATTTCTCGAGAACACAGAGAATTTTGCTTTTAAAGTATTTGGAAGAAGTAAAATGTATTGCGAATACATATAAATTACTAATATCAACACATAAAAAAACCGAACCGAACCGCGGTAACCCAGGACAATATTACTTCCATATAAAAAAAGCTAAAATTTTGTATATTTAAAGTACTTTGAGCACATACGTGTTTGATAAAAATATCATATCGAAAATACTACAACACAGCTTTAAAATATGTTTTTTGGGGACGTAGAACGGTACATACCCGGGATAATGGTTTGAGGAAAACGATGTAGCCGTAATTGACATGCTAATATGTGTAGTCGTTCTTTTATGAAACCCAACGCTAAAAAAAGTCCATTACCTAAAAATTACGGTTCATGCGGAAAGGTCGTATATGCAGACACGTGCAAACAAAAGTCCTACCTGTTCCCAAGATACTAGAACTTTTTTCTTACTTATGTTGTGTTATATATATCGGTTATAATTGCCTCCTACGTAGTATTAGCAGCGTAAGTAACAACCAAAGGGACTTGGTCAATCTGTGTAAGAATGTCCTATAACATTTATTTATTTATTTATTTATTTATAAAAAAAAAAAAAAAAAAAAAAAAAAAAAAAAAAAAAAAAAAAAAAAAAGTTGACTTTTGTCACACCACATTTGATAACTTTCGGGAACTATAAGGCAAATTTACTTGAATCTCCGTATGACCCAAATATAGGATAAACATTACGATAAAAGGGTTCCGTGTTTGACTACGGAACTCTGAAACCATCATCTGTCTTCATTTAACGCGACAGCTCGGTCTGAAAGACACGTCAAGACCTTTTAAAACTAAAGCGGGTTAAGTCATGAAAGGAAAGCTTTTTAACATTTCTATACCAACGCAATAAAGATGAAATTGCAGTGTCATCTGTGCGGTTACTTACTACACTCCAGGTTTCTAAGGATTAATGGAAATCAACTGACGTTATGAAGTTCCTATTTTAAACTTTATATCACCGTGTTAGGGTTGCAATTAGAATGTTTTAGCCCCGTATTGGCTTAGTCAATGCACTTGCCTTTTGCATTTTTAATTGTGTACGCTCAGCATATTTCACAAGCTTTTTATTAGCTTGCAACGTTCAGTCGTTTAACATTAGACGTAATATTGGGAACGATGTAAATATTAATCTTTGCAAGACATTTTTAATGACTTTCCTGTAACCATTAAGCTAAAATAAGAAAGTCAAGTACCTATCTAAAATAAAAGTAATCGTGGCATATTTCGTATGACAAAAATAAATAACTTACAAATAGCTCATTTATATTACATACTAGCTCTTTTCCCGTGACTGTGCGTGGAATGATGATGATGATGATTGATAAAAACTAAGTATCTTATGTCCATCCTCAGTCGTAAAACTATCTTCATCCTAAATTTCATCTAAATCGTTTTAGCGCTTTAAACGTGAAGAGGTAACAGACATACAAACACACTTTTGCATTTATAATATTGAAGGATTTTTAGCTACACGAAATAAGCATAATTATTTACCAGCATAACTTTCACAACTTAAATAGTAGTTTTTGCTCAAGAATGGTGTTAAAAACATAATGCCGTCGAAGTGTCAAACTGGCCGGCAAATTGCCCTAGTTCCCCAAACTACGAGTAAAGGGATCGAATAAAAGTTGTAAGCGAGCCGATATGAATTTTTCATTAAAAACTTTGTCGGATGTCGAGCCGTGAAAAGTTGTTTGATCACCGATTGGTTTTTTTATTAGAAAAAAGATCAAAGATCGTTAGTCGGACAGAACGAGAACGACACATTTTAATTACTTGTAAGTACGGTCACAAAAATCTGTCAGCATAGTATTGACAGATTTCATGGAACCATTCATTTATAAATTTCAGAACCAGAATATTATTTCTGGTTGAAAAAACGTCATTTTTGACACTGACAGATCATATCCATAACACAAATTCTGCCATACGAAGCCATTTTTGTCCGAACTGAAACGGAGACCTTCGGTCCGCAAGTTCAATTAGTCAAAACAAAATATCAACAATAACAAAATATATTTATTTCACGAAAATAACGTAATACAAAAGAAGCAATACATTGATCCCCACACTAAGCACAGCCTGTATCGTGGGAATCAAGAACTAGAGAAATATCAGAAGGTTGCGGCTCTAAAATTAACAGGTTCTAATAGTTTTAATACATGTCCGGCTGTGGAATGAGCTCCCAGTCGAGGTTTTCCCGAGGGCCTACAGTATGGGGTTCATCGAAAAACATGAATATGACCTGAATACAATGATGATATTGAAACACTCTCAACACGAGCGATCGATCGCGTCTTTATGAACAATCCGCAGAAATCATGGCTCCGGCTCAGTGGTTCCGCGGTAATCCATTGGCGATATTATTCCGCCATTATTATTATGGCGTTTTATAGACGACCAAATCAAAAAGAAATGGTTATCGAGGCCAGCTCTAGTAAAATATTTAATATTTAAGATAGGCAATTTGAATTTACTTAAATATTTTTCAGTATTTTGTCTTTTCATTGTAATAAAACGAGCAACAGAAAGTTGTTAATTTTAGCGATTAGTCGCCGAGTTCAGCGACTAATCGCTCAAAGCTTAGTCGCTAAGTTATTATTACGTTTGCTGAGATAAATGAACCAATATGCGCCAACAACAAGTAAAATAAACGTAGGTAGAGAAAATCCAGAATAGGTAAAAAGTAAAAATACTAGTTAGATCCAGATTGCAAACCCTACCCTCTGCTCATCGACATGCTTAGATGTGGGTTGAAAAACAGTAATGCACGGTATGCATTTTAACATTAAACACTCTAGCTAATGCACAAGAGGTACCTACTATACGATTAGAATTCACTACATATATCCAACCTCACTTCGGCCGCTAAAAATGCATCGCCATGTTGAAATTATTGCGATACTTATTGGCTCAAAATCCTGCCACGTTGCAGTGCATAGCGGCTTAGCCAAGGAACTAAATCTCCTTGTGAATTTCAATTTTATGAAGACTCAGTATACTTGATCAAGGATGAAGGTGGAAGCCGTATTATTATTAAATAACCGATCAAGTGCGAGACTTTCAGGATCACTTCATTTGACGTCTGTCTATCAAGACCCTTTATTATTATAATCAAAATAGGGCTCTTTATAATGGACCACAATAGGCAGATAGCTAAACTTCTCTAAGTTTAATTTTGAATGCCGTTTTAACATATGAAACGTTACTTTAATTTGAAGTGATTTCTGAATTGTACTCGTACAGGCAATTAAATAGGTACCTAAGATCTGCCCGTCGAAACTTAAGCTTTATTTTCCTTAGAAAACCGATTCTAATATTGGAGTAATTCTCTGATTACAAAGCTAAAATCCCAGCACCTCTCTTAAGTGGTAAATCATGTATCGACAAGAACCGGGACCAGTCTATTATTAGACAATGTATTCCCGTTAATTGCGTGCGCACGGACGAGTCTATTTATTGCCAAACTATTGTAAAATGACCGAGAGACTCGTAACAAATATAGGTAAGCAAAGAGCGCTCTTACAGTGGTTGAGCAATTCCGTGGAGTTTAGAACGCTTGGAAAAAATACCCCCGCTCGCGCCGATCGATCCAAGCCTTAAAATAAATTCGCCCTTTGTGGATAAAGATACAGAATTATCCTTGTTACATTGTTTACATTTAATGTCGCTAATCGACGGTTCACAGAGGAGTATTTAGTTGGAAACTTGATAGCAATACACGCAGACATTTCGGTATTGAATTACAGTTAGTTTGATTGTAATTCAACGCGTTACTAACATTTGCTGTGCATTATAGGTATTTTGTGAAAAAAGGTATCTCAACAAAACAAATACGACAACCCTTCCCTTAGTTCGTTGAAAAAGGAAGCCAATTTCAATATTATTTCACCGACGAAACAATTTAGATTAGATAAGATAGAAACTTCGATCAATATAATCAGATACGTAATTAAATTACCTACTTAGGATAAATTGAACCTCGAGACTTCACTTGGCTAGTATTTACAAGAAAACTTAATATTTGGAATACGTCTACGTAGAACAATTGTAGTAAGTAGGTAATAACGACGTTTTTAAAATGCCTCCAGATTTTTATCGTAATGATATGGAATCATGTATACATTTTGGAAGGAATTTGGTGCCTAAAATAATAAAATGAATATTACGCATAAACAAAAGATTTTCACCTGTATTAGCATTCCCCGCGGAGAAATTACGGAATTTAGACTAAAGTTAGCAAAATAACCAGCGTGAAAAGTTAAACCTGTGATGTAGGCCCTAACGTGCTGTTGAATGCAGGCATCGCATTTATGGCCTGTGGGTTCTGTAGGTTAGTTTTAGTCATTCAATATACTTGTTGAGTTAGTGTTGGAAAGTGAGTTTGTGACGGGACGGCAGCTATAAAATGTGAATTATTCAAAGAGACTTTCGACCTAAGGGATAGAGAGGAAGATAACGAAATTTCGACTTTCGATGTTCACGGTAGGTTTTTGGATTCCGCGAGTACGCGGTGCCATGCGGCGCCGGTTAGGTACATAATACCGTTTTTGATCTTCTGCATGGACTGAAAGATTTATTGTTAAGCTGTGCCTATTAACAATACTAAACAGATCAAAAATAGACCATTGTATCTTCGGAATCCCTAATAATGGAACAACAACTCTTATAGGAGTTGCAGTAATGAGTTCCATGCGGACAGAGTTGCAGGCAATCGATAGTATAGCCTACAACGAAGTTTTGTCGAACTGCGATAAAATACTGCCGAACTCCAATTAGAGTTGTGCCGTTCCCGGTAACATTACCCATTTTGTATAGAGACTGTTACCGAGCGAGAAATTTCCCCATACAAAATGGGGAATGTTACCGGGAATGGCACAACTCTAACTCCAATACTTTATAAGCTACCCTAATGAACATTCGTCTATACCAGGGAACGTTGAAATCTCAGTGTAAAGCGCGGAACACACGGGAAGGCTCAGTGATGGATTGGATTGAAACTTTGCACACAATAACATGAGGTATATCTAGGTCTGTAATAGTTTATATAGCTCCAGTTTATAAAACAAACGAAATAGAGCAAAAACAAGTTTTTAATGTAAAACATTCGCTGTATTTTTTTAACTATGGTATCTGTAGGCCGAGCACATGATTGGCGCGACAGTATCTCGCCGCGAGATAGACTTCCCGTCTTTTACTAACTGTATGAATTAAAGAGGGACGGGTAGTCTATGTCGCGGCGAGATACTCTCGCGCCAATCATGTGCTAGCCCGGCTGAAGCTACCTAAACTAATTACAGACATAGATATACCTTATCCTACTGTAAGTACAAAGTTTCAGAGCAATCTAGCTAATCGCACTTAAACTATCGTGAGACATATTTCAAAATATTTATCAGTACGGTTTTTACTCACTGTTATTTTTAGTCGCTTTTGGCGACATGTTTCGGATTCTTTGGGAATCCATCCTCAGGCACGAGTGTCCGCGGCGGTTGTACGTCGTGCACTGCCCGCGCCGCGCGAGCGACGAGGCGGGCGGCGCGGGCAGTGCACGACGTACAACCAAAAGCGACTAAAAATAACAGTGAATAAAAACCGTACTGATAAATATTTTAATCTAGCTAATCGTTTTAAAATGAGAGCGGAACTACGTTTGTATGGAGAACCGAGCTTGCCGGGGACCAGAATGCAGCAGAATACCGTTCCGTATGACCTGAGCCTAAAGCTTACTGCGCTCTTAAACTTTCAAAACTTTGCCAAATAATGTCCCGAGTCTGAAAGAGGCGATATTATTTGGGTCTACTTTCAAGGTTGCAAAGGATCCATTTTCAAGAACTGAAATAAAGTGGATTAAAATAACCTTGTGCCGCCCAATGTCAGCCAAACTATTAGCTTAGCAGACCTGCATATAAAAATGTATGCAGGGGTGCCAGGCTAATAGCTTTGCTGTCTGCATTACATGTACATTAGGATGTACACTCCGTTTCGATGGAATGTCAACCTTCGGCAAAATTTGTTTCGTAAAATTTTGGAACAATTAAAAATACAACTACAAGATTTAAACTTCCTTAGCTAGAATTTTTTATGCCGCCCATGTGGATAAATACGCCGTAAGGCCTTAAGTTTTTAGTATAAAGGCTAACTCGTCCGTACACTGACATCAGCGGGCTTAGCACGGTAGCATTTTTACCGCCTGTCACCATGCCTGTCACGTTCTAACAAGTATGTAAGTACGAAAGTGACAGGCATAGTGACAGGTGATAAAAATGCAACCATGCTGACACCGCAGGATAATATTTGAATCATGTTAGTTATCGTGTGGCTTGCCGGCGCCAATACATGTACGGACAAGTACGAGAGAAATGCACGATAACTGAATGACATCAGTTCAGTGTACTGTCGAATTGGCCTGATAGTGAGTGTTCATAATGAAATCGAGCTTTCAGGAATAAATATTATATGCTGAAGATCGAGGGTCCCGAGGGTCGTACAGTCAGAAAAATTACTTTCCATACGATTTTGCATATACAACCAGCCTTAAAGTTTATAGTCTATGATTGTTCATTATTTTTAGTATGTGGGTATTTTTGCACTTTGTAATTATCCTCAGTCACCCGTTGACCCCGAACGCTGTAAAGGGTACGAAACGTCGGGATGTATTATAAATTCAATATACGCGATATAATCCGTTTTCATAGTTTTATTTCATGAGTAACTATCGCGGTAACCGAAGACAATATTACTGTCCATACCATTTCGTACCTTGTCACAGTGACAATCAATATGAAAGTCCCTAGGGACCTCATGATATTGTCATTGTGAAAAGGTACAAAATGGTACTAAAATTAAATTCCTACTGTACCAGCCGGGCTAGCACATGATTGGGGCGAGAGTATCTCGCCGCGACATAGACTACCCGTCCTTCTTTAATTCATATAGTTAGTAAAAGACGGGTAGTCTATCTCGCGGCGAGATACTGTCGCGCCAATCATGTGCTCGGCCTACTGCTTGGGCGAAATTCACGACTTACATTCGATTTACTACATTATTCTCAATTCTCATAACATCTGATTGATCATCTGAACAAAGAACAATTGGCACACGTAATCGTTTTCATAACCTGAGCGGATATATATTTTAGGATGTAACCTAATGGTACTAACTGAAAAGAGTACGAGTCGAATACAGGCCTAGTGAAATCGATCGCTCCAACAGGTGGTTTAGTGACCACCTGCCGGCAGGTGGCTACAGATTGACAACAGTACGAAATTTAATGCACACCTGGTCAGGTGCAAAACTACGGTATATTAATACGGCCATTTGTTTGCTAGTATGCCTATTACATCATAAGAATGTTAAGGCTAGATAGTACTCTCTATCCAAGCAGGAACCCAACGTTTGCACAAGACTTAATCCGGCGGGGAGAATTCAAATAAAGGTTCTTACTGTATCTCCCCTGTGTGCTGAAGCGGCCATTATGGAATCTCTTTTTCACAGCCTCGTTCATTAGCCGTACAGCCGAGTCAAATAATATGAAACTCCAGGGTATTTTCCAAAAAAAAATATGCGGATACTTGCATTTATGCCTATAGGTATATATCGACATACGTTTTAATCAGAAATAGTCGCATATCGTACAAATAATCACATATTTATCTTCAGCTAGTTTCTTAAACTAAAATTTAGCAATACAGAATTTACCTAATTTACTCGTGAGTTTTAACCATTAATTTTTAACAAGCAGAAACGTCTGCGATCGATGCTATCAAGCTTAGAATAAATTTAAAAGTAGAAAAAAATACTGCCTTGGGTGAGACTTGAACTCACGGCCTCTGGATAGATACTCCAGCGCTCTGCCAACTGAGCCACCAAGACCGTCCAGATCCAGAGGCCGTGAGTTCAAGTCTCACCCAAGGCAGTAATTTTACCACTTTTAAATTTATTCTAAGTTTTAACCATTGACGAATAAAATCACAACCTTCCTTTTGTTTGGTCATGTTCGGGAAAAAACTATACTAATAAAAAGACCCCGCAATTTAAATCAGTTTATCTACCTGAATGCAATGATACTTATTCCAAACAGGCAAATACACATGTTAAACTTAATACCCCCCTTTTTCCGAGGCAGGAAAACCCACTAATCTTGGTAATCCGTCAGTTACGCAAGCGTTGGCTGTTGTAAACAGCGCTTTGTTTACGTTCGACGAATGGTAAACAAAGAAATACGATATTCGCCAGAGTTGTGGACAAATAGACGGCCGAGCACACAATGGAGCGAGTACGTACATACAAATAGTCCACATAAAAATATTGTCTGTTGAGAGAAATCTCAATATACTCAGGCAAGCTAACTTTGTCAGTAGAAAAAGGCGCGAAATTCAAAATTTAAAGTGGGAAACCAACGTCATCTTCGGTTATCTGTTGAGGTCAGAGTGACAGGTCAGCAAAACCGTTTTAGAAATTGATTATTGTTAAATTATGAAATGTGAGAGTAGATTAAATATGATACATTTAAACTTAATCTCAAAGTGATGACAAGGCGTTCTTTATGCGTGAAATTATAATATTCACGTAAACGTGTTTTTAAGGAATGATACCTAGATACTTCGATCCACATCTCGTTTTCGTCAATCCGTAGTTATACTGTAAAAATGTCATTGAATTAGACTTGTTACATACAAATACTGCTCGCTTAACCTCAATAACAAACTCATTTTCTATGCTCATCCATTCACAAACGGCTCCGTCGTAAACTGTAGTAAGTCGGGAATCGCTGAAACGTGCTGAAATACTGTTATGTGCATTTACGGTGAATTTTACTACGTAGGGGACTGAGACGTTCGCTGTAATTACATTTTGAACAATTCAATTTATTCGTTTGAGATCGGTTGTTGACAGTTTTACGAACTTCTTGGGTTTGTAGACTACTTTGTTCGTTTTGAACTAACTTAATAATGGGTTATATAAGTTTCAAGTTGGTCTCTCACTTTATAGCACAAAGTAAGTTTATACATGACGACCGGTCTGGCCTAGTGGGTAGTGACCCTGCTTGTGAAGCCGATGGTCATGGGTTCGAATCCCGGTAAGGGCATTTATTTGTATGATGAACACAGATATTTGTTCCTGAGTCTTGGGTGTTTTCTATGTATTTATGTATTTGTATATTATATATATCGTTGTCTGAGTACCTACAACACAAGCCTTCTTGAGTATTGATTTGCAGGTAGCTATTTATGTATTTCCGAGTTGGTTGCGAACTATACCTAGAGATATTATTCTCTCATCTGTGATAAAGTCCATATTCTATGCTAGATATAATAACGGATAGATTTACAGAGTTAATCATAGTAACGTTAACTTAAATAGATGCAAATACTAAAGGAAAAGTCAAACCCTCTGGTAGCGCCAGCTTACATCACATTGACGATTAAATACAATCTTAACAGCTAGTGCCAGCGTGAGCTACGCGGTACGAGCGTAGCCGATGACATGGGAAAACCCGTATGTAGCGAAAAGCGCTTACGAACAAAGAACCCGCCTACAGCACTGTCAGTGAATGTGTCAAAAAAACTAGGCGTTTTTGACCTACTTTAAAGTCGAGCAATACGTGCTTGCACATTCTATACGAAACTCTTACTGGATTACAATATTAACGTAGTTCAAGGTCACATTATAATGCAGCATTCTCCTTACCAACGTACCTTACTCGTAAAATGGGGTAAGTCGGGAATAGTTGAATCGGTCCGACGTAAAATATAGTAATGCTAAGTTACGGCGACTTTTACAGCCGGAGAGCTCGAGATAGGGAGCTTCTATAAATATACTTGAGATACCTATACCTAGTTGTGGTAATTTATTTCAATAGCTGATATTAAGAGTTTGAAAGAATTGCTCCCATATGAGACATCAAACATTAAACATTTATTCAGCAAATAGGCCACAGGGCCACTTTTACATGTCAAATTTTTACATGCAATAAAAATAACCAAAATTACAAAAAAACAATTACACATATGGAATCAATGAAATATTAGATACTTTGTTAGAGATGTATCCAGTGTCTTAATGTCGAATTACCCAAAAAAAACACCCTAACTAACAGGGCAAGTTAAATAATAGCTTGTAAAAAACGCAACCACTTTTGAGCCTCATAGCGGCCGCTAGCGGCCTCTCGAATGTGCCAAAACGCAAGGTTAGCCGACAGGAAAGTACGAAAAGTTGTATTTAGGAGATATGGTGGGTGGTTACATGAAATAGATAATGTGATGGCGATATCTTTTATTTTTGAAATCAATACTTCACTAACTGAACTGCCGGTGGGCCTCCAACGAGATGGAGCGACGACCTGGTGAAGGTCGCGGGAATTCGGTGGTTGCGAGCGGCACAGGATCGGTCGGAGTGGCGAGCCTTGGGAGAGGCCTATGTCCACCAGTGGACGTCTATCGGCTGACATGATGATGATGATGATACATCAAATGAAACTTGATAAGTTGATACTCGTCGCACTTTTGTTATTCGATAGCAAATCTTGTACAGTGTAGACCTGATGTGCGGTCCTTGGTCGCCCTCGGGGCGAAGCTTTACGTAAAGGGGCCCACTGATTACCAGTCCGCCGGACGATATCGGCCTGTCAGTTGTTCGGAACTGTCAAGTTTTTGTTCTAACTGACAGGCTGATATCGTCCGGCGGACTGATAATCAGTGGGCCCCTTTAGTGTCGCGAACAAGGCGTGACTTAATGGGTAAATATGCGGCGCCGTCGCGTCGCCACGAGACGAGCTCGTATACTTGATATTGTAACTATGTTTTAATGGAATGAAACCACTTCCATCTTAACCTGACTCCATATTTAAATGGAAGGATTATGATTTAAGTATGTGGGTCAATTTAACGAACAGTATTTCTATGCTGTTAGAAGTATTAGAACAAAAATAAATTATTTACAAAAAATACTTTAATTTTTTTTTATTTTAAGCCAGCCAGCCAGCCAGGGGGCGCTTTAGCCTTCAGTAACAAGTGCATATACTTGGAAAATTTCGACCTATGCCGCTGTGGCCCAGTGGCCGAATGGCACAGGCACCTGCCGCGATAGCAGAGGACGCTGGTTCGATTCCAGCCTGGGGCACTGGAGGCCTTGGTAATTTTTTCTTAGTATATGACATTTATTTCAGTTTATAGTATTTCTAGGTGTATACTTTACTATAGGTATTTGTATAATAAACGTATAAAGAAATGTATACTACTGTATCTTAAGTAGGTAATATTAGTTGATTGTAATAAAATCGAAAGACAACGTCTAAAACTTACTGCTGAATCGCGGGTCCCACTTGCGGTTTCGCTCAACAAAAAAATCATAACTTTGGACGTATACAAGCTATATATATATGTTAAAGTATGCACAGCTATCTGTAAGTTTCAAAGTAACTCTCTGTACAATTTGTATCAATATATACCTAGATTAAGAAACTAGTATAACGAAACTGGGTCCTGTAACACAGGGTTTCCTAGCTCAGGACACAGGGTCGTGATTTATTGTATACTCAAATTTGCACAATAAACTTTTTTCATTTTTTTTTTTTTTTTATCATGAACTTTTGAGAATCTTAATATGTAGCGATTTTGTTCGACGAAATCGATTAACTGCCTAAACTTCTCCGCCTTTCCGTCACCCTGTGGTACTGTTGTTGTAAATGGGGTTGTATCTCAACCCCATTTCATACTTTTAGGAAATTAATTCATAAAGCTCTGTTTTGCTAGGATAGCGGTACATACAAAATACTACTCCATCCTTTTTTCACCCCCAAATTGGTCCACACTATACATTTCCACCCCATTTTTTATACCCTTAAGGGATGATTTCGGGGATAAAAGTTATTCTATATCCTTTCCCACAGCTCAAACTATCCCCATACCAGGTTTCATCTAAATCGGTTCAACGGTTATTGATTCCCCATACAAATTTCCACCCCCCTTTTCACCCCCTTGAGGGGTGGGTTCTGGGATAAAAAGTATCCTATGTCCTTCCCCGGGACTCAAACTATCTGTTTACCAAATTTCAACTAAATTGGTTCAGCGGTTTAAGCGTGAAGAGGTAACACACAGACAGACAGACAGACAGACAGACAGACAGACTTTCGCATTTATAGTAATATTAGTATGGATTAATAACTATCCTGTTAAATTTCATCACAATCGGTTAAGTCATCAGTCATTTCATCACAAGTCCCCTTCAAGCTCGGCCGGATATCACCTTCCCGTACAAACGGAGTTTCGTTCTCATTTTAAAACTACGTGTTGAAAATGAAACTTTGCACACACAGTGACATGAGGTATATCTAGGATTACAGACCTAGTTTATATAGCTCCAGCTTATAAAATAAACGAAATAAAGCAAAAACAAGTTTTGTATGAAAAAATTAAATTCGCTGTATTTTTTTAACTATGGTATCTGAAGCTACATAAACTAATTACAGACATAGATATACCTTATCCTACTGTAAGTAAAAAAATTCAAAGCAAACTAGCTACTCGTTTTAAAATAAGAGCGTAACTACGTTTGTATGGAGAACCGAGCTTAACCCCTTAGTAGAACCCTTAAGCATTTTTTGCGTGGTTGTGTAATCAAGTAATCATGCAAACATACAAATTCCACATTTATAGACCGAGCGAGAGCGAAGAGCAAGTGTAGCGTTTCTGTTTCAGCCTGTTTTTAGTAGTTTTTAAAAGCGAAATGATAATTTTATAAACTTAAAGCCAATGAACAATTTTATCAATACAACAAGTTCAGTGTAGTGGTAACGTACCCACTGCACTAACGTGTTCAACAATTGTCCGTCACTCGAACACACTCGTAACTTGTATCGAACGAATCGAATCGGACGCCGCAGCATTCGGTTCCAATTTGCGAATTGTTAATTCCGCCGTCAATATTAACGACGCGTTGATTCAGCTACATGGAATAAATTGCAGAGGAACCACTTGAGTGAAAAACGCTGCAGGCTGAAAAAATAGGCGGAACCAGCGGAAATATTTGAGGAAAAACTTGCGCTTGCAATTTCATCATATTTGAAATTCAATAGTGTGCTTGCGCATTGGATCTGAGCTAGATTCTAGATTACGTACTGAGTGCTTTGTCTCATAAGCGTGTCGGTGCTCATAATGCGTCAAAAGATCATTGAAATTATGTTGATTTAATTCAACTCGGTACGTATCACATTTCGTCTTTTCGAAATTGTGTTTTCATCAAATCCAGGGGTTCCAAATAATTTCTGACCTGAGTTTTTAAAATTGTGAACTAACAATATTATTACAGAGCAACCTCTACAATTTTAACGTGAAACCCTGCATACACGCGCTCGTGAGAGGTGTTAAAAAACTGTAATAGTTACTAGTAAATACTGACAATTTTATGTAGAAAGAGCGTTTATTTGTTAAAATAGATAACTACATATTAGCTGTGTGCACTTCGGTGCGATTTAAAGCCACCGCTCATGATTACCGAGTTAAGCCCGGTGGGGGTCTCCGGGCAGTTTGCATAAGTGGACACGACACACGACTCACAATGTACAGTCAGAATCGTATAGTGACGGCCATAGTGGCCAAATGCATCGGAGCAAAGCCATTATACATCGTGTATTTTTGATACGACCGCATAATTTTAGGGTATTTGGTTGGTTTAGGTCCCAATGAACACACTTTCATAGGTTTTATAAAAATATGATTTTTATTTTTCCTTATAAAAGAATTCAGCCAGTATTGTACTGTTTTAAGAGCCCGGTAACGATTTTAGAGCAAAAATTTAAAATTGATAGATTTAGTGGTTGAAATTGTACACCCTTTGTTACTTAATATCTTAATAACAAGTATTGGTTTCTATTAGCACGTTTTCTCATCTTGCCTTTATATAATGAGGTCGCCAGCGTGCGTCACCGGTAATATATATGAAGAGAAGGGGCAGTTTTAAAAAAAATATCAAAAAATTATGGTGGTAAATTCTACAAAATGATGTATAAGAACAGTTTCAGCAAATGTTGTAGATTAAGTATCAAAATTAAGTTGAAATTAAGGTGATTTTCTGAGAAATTGTCACTTGTTTTGAAGTAATTTCTGGAGAAAATTGATTTCCTCTAACTTTCATTTACACTACTTCAAAGTCATAATAATAAATATGTAGTCTGTAAAAGGTGGAGTACAGGATACGTAAAATACAAAATTACCATTTTTAGCCGTCCAAACTTTACGAAATTTACAAATAAGAACGACAAAATCATTGCTACCGTGCGTTTACCTAAAAGTCCACCAGAAAAAAAAAAAACATTACTAATTTAGTGAGCCTGTTTAAAAAAAATATATCTGTAAAACGGCAATATGAGAAGACTTGCTAATAGAAACCAGTACCTGTTATTTCTATTACGTAACAAAAAGTGTACAATTTCACCGACTAAATCTATCAATTTTACATTTTTGCGACTAAAATCGATAGCGGACTTACTGACGCGACGTAACAATTGTTACGATGCCGCTATTGCCGTTTGGAAAAAATCAAATATTAATTACGCTTTGGTAGTTAAGAGTAAATTTAAATTGTCTTTTAGAGTCGTTTCATAGCACTAAAACCTACGTCTCGTTTAAGTTGCAGTTATATTAAAAATACACGACTTAAATTTACGTCTTGTTTAAGTTTGCGGTTATATCAAAAATAGACGCTGTATCATACATTCGATTATGATTCCACGTGTCAGCGGGCTTGTCATTACTCCCGACTTCTATTTCATTCATATCTTTTAACAGCTGTCTATATAGCTTTCCTTATATGTTTTATGGAACAAAAGCCGCGTAAAACGGAACGAGGCGTATTATTCAGTTGCTATCAGACTTCTATTGTGAATCTGAAGCTTATATTACCCGAGGCATGAGCGTGAGGAGTCGAATTCACAGGCTATCCAGTGCTATGCGACTTCGAGGTATTTTAGAACTAATAGTAATCCGAGAGCGAGCGCTTCTATATTGAATCTTGTAAATAATATTGAGTTTGACGTGGCCTTAAACGCTAGCGACTTAAATGTAGTGCATCTCGCTTGCACCAATCTGGGTACGAGGGAGATGCATTGTGAGTTAGTTCACGCAGTCGCTAGATAATATGTCAGTGTCAAACTCGTGGTAAGGATACAGGGCGGCATTAGAACTTTAAACATCTGTTTTTGAGAGGTACAGGTATTTATTTGTTTAAACTTTATTGCACAAAAGAAAAACTTTTGAAGGCTTAGGCTGTGAAAACGGAGTAAGTATTTTAACGACTGAAAATGAAGCAGGCAGAGTCAGGCACCTACTTAATATAAGTACAAGCCAGATACAATAGCGAATGATGTCAAAATCACACCAAATTAACATTCGTATGTAAGTTTGAATCGGCCTCGGTTCACGTTTAGGAACATCGAAATAAATGCCCTGAATAGGCTTTGTCGGGCGTTAGCTCCACGTGTATAGACATTCCACATCTTTCGTTCTCTGACGAATATAAAAATTTTAATGAACATGGCTTCTTCTAAAGAACTGCCCGACTGGAAATATTAAGCCAAAAATATTAAAACTTAATCGCGCTGGTGAAAGCTAAAGGTGTAGCGAAACAGAGAATACTGTTTCTAAAATAAAACTTTTAGTCGAATAAAGCACAGATGTCTATTTGCAAAGGTGACAAGTTTGGGATGCTGTGGCATAAAAATATGATTAGTCAGACCAATTGTTACCTATTTAATGCTGAATAAACCAGTGTGACTGCTTTAATTCTAATAGTCTTAGTGCACACATGTCGACAGTTTTAGTGCCTAATGTAATGTGACCTTTAGAACTTGTAGAACTTAATACCCTAAATCCATATTTTGAGTGGGATGTATATTAATAACGAATATAATAATAAAGATTTAATGTAATTTTAATGTACTTAATAATGCTTTAATTGCTGAATATGGAAATTGTATTGACTACCTATTATTACGTATTTATTGTTATATTTTATTTTACTTCAATTGATGATAGTTATTTTAAATGAATTGTGATTAAACTGACATTATACTTACTTATTAATATTACACCTATGACATGTAAAATTTGTAATTTTATCAATAATGGAATATGAATATGAATATTCAGAATTAGCTTCTGTCCGCGACTTCGTTCTGCGTGGGATAATGATGATGATGGTTGATAAAAACTATCCAAATCTCTAACTATACCAAAATGAATATAAATCGGTTCAGCGGTTAAAGCGTGAAGTGGTAACAGAAACACAGACAGACATAGTTATTTTCGCATTTTATAATACTAACCTATTAGTAGGGTAGGGATTCAGCTGTCGCCTCCCAATAGTTGACAATTTCTAGCGCGCCCTAGTTTCAATATTTGCCAACTTTTTGCCATCCCGCAAAACAAGTGCCAAGTTCGGGGCAATTATGGCGGCAATTAATCTCGCAACTTGGCGTGTTCGCGATGATTAATGTTGCACAGGTATCTTGTGTGGAATTATGACGTTTGGAGTGGAGCTAATTAAGTTAGTGCCTATGTTTGTCTGAGTCTAAAGTGATTTATGTTGAAGTTGTGCCCGGGCAATAATTGCATTTTGTCGCTATCCGACACTTGGAGTGTTAAGATATTTGTTAGGCTTTTACTTACTTTGCTGTGTTTGTTTTTAGATGCAATAACGATAAAATTGCTTTAATGGACTGTATTTGCTAAAAAATGTTTACACTAACTTTACACACTCGTTTGTACTATATTCCAATAAGAAATCGCGGAACAAGTAAATATGAAGGGAAAGTGCACAAATCACATACCTTGAATTCGAGGTTTGCTGCGAAGAAGGCTAGCTTTGGGCGGCTCTGGTGTCTAGGAATATCGTGCAGCTGTCTTACCGAATTATCCTCTACCTGGACCAGCCTACGAGCTTAGCTTTGTACTTTTCCACAACACACATGTGATTGGCACTGATTTTATACTATTCTATACTTGGTTAAGGCTAAAGAGCGACTAAGGTAGTTTTCGACAACGGAGCACAGGACAATGTGAGTTCTCTCCGAAAGTAACGAGAACGAGTTATGGCTACCGGAAATGGACTCTTAGTGTTGCCCTAAATATCACGGAAGTCGTAAGAAAATAGGGTTGTGATCCAAAACCGATACGAGAGTTAAACATACCGCCTACCTAAATATACAATATTTAATAGCATTAGAATACGACAAACTTAAGACTAAATCTATGCTAAGTGACGATACTATGGATGTTAATCTGAAAGTGGCAGTGGGCACAGCTTGACGACGGGTCTTCTGTATTGACCAGTAGCTGTCTGAACTGTGACAACCCTGCACACACCATCAGCTCCAGGATGTAGAGCCACAATGCGGCCAAGCGGCCATTTTAAGGGACTTGTCTGCTCATTCAACAACAGAACCAAGGAACCGACGACAATATTCGTGTTCACTTTATTCCATTTTGTCCTCTGTTGCAAGGTATGAACGTATTCAGCATGCCACCTGCGCCAAAAGTCCTGATGCATTTTTTGGATCAGCTTCCAGCGATGGCAGGGGCTTATTTTTTGATCGACAAGAGTTTCCTCAGGGACGATCGACAGAGGTTCTAACGTTAGAAAATGACCGGGCGTGAGCGCGGCGAGGTCATTTGAGTCCGAGCTGAGGGGAGTCAAAGGACGAGAGTTCAGCAAAGATTCAATAATTGTCGTCACGGTATAAAGCTGTTCGAAGGTTAACCTCTGGTTCCCTATAACTCTAGCTAGATGCGTTTTTACTGAACGAATCCCAGCTTCGGCTAAGCCATTGAAGTGGGGACTTCCCGGTGGATTAAATGAGAATTTTATTTCTTCCGCATTAGCAGCACCTTTCATGAGAGAACCGAGGTAATTACTGGCTCCAACAAAGTTTCGACCTTGATCAGAGACAATATGGCTACACCGACCGCGACGAGCGACAAAACGTTTCAGTGCACAGAGAAAAGCTTCAGTCGACAACTCTGAAGCAAGTTCAATGTGGATGGCCTTGGTGCTGGTACAAACAAAGACACAAATATATCCTTTGAACGTCTTAACACCGCGACCACGTGCGAAGGCGATATCGAAAGGTCCGCCATAATCTATGGCGACACTCGAAAAAGGTTTTATTTGAGAAACCCGACATAAGGGTAAATTTCCCATAAGCGGCGCAGACGCCGGGGAGGGATTGGCGCGGAAGCATTTGACGCAGCCACCAATCACTGCCTGGATTGCTCGCTTGGGAGATAAAATCCAAAAGGATTGCACAAGTAAATTTTGTAACGTTTGGGCACCTGGGTGTAAGAATCTTCTATGATATTCGTCAATTATTAAGACTGTTAACCGGTGGGAGCGAGGCAATAATATAGGATGCTTGACCGAATATTTAATAGGCGAATTAGCCAAGCGACCGCCCACCCTGACGATACCCGCACTATCAATGAACAACGAAAGCTTGCGCAAGTATTTTGGCAATGAATTTAAACGACCCTCTCTCAAGTGATTGATCTCTACACCGAACGAAGTGAGCTGCACATGTTTTACTAAAAACATGAGAGCTGCTGTCGTCTCAGAGGACTGTAGAGATCCGACAACCTTCTCGTTCTTAGACGACCGTAAGAAACGAAAACAGTAGGCTAACACACGCTTTAATGTGAAAAGCGAGGAAAACCTGTTGAGAAGTGTATCAACCAAGTCAGGTTCGCTGGTGGCGACTAAACTACAAATCCGTTGCTCATCAACGATAGCATCGTTGGCTGGAGCGTCCAAAGCTGAACAAGGCCAATCTTCTTCCTTCTTTAGGAGCCATGAAGGGCCCTTCCACCAAAGATCACAATCGACCAGGTCTCCAGGCAATAACCCTCTGGATCCTGCGTCAGCAGGATTATGATGGGTGCTTACATGGTGCCAACGATCAGGAGCGATTATATCCTGTATATGGCTAACTCGGTTAGCCACAAAGGTTTTCCAGCGCGATGGACACGACTTAATCCAAGCCAAAGTTACGCTAGAGTCAGACCAGGCAAATATTTCCTCCACAACATGCAGAGGTTCTAACGCTTCTTGGACAGACTGCATCAGATCCGCCAGCAGGACGGCAGCCTGAAGCTCCAGACGACAAATAGATTGTTTACGCAAGGGCGCAACCTTCGATTTTGCACAGCAGAACTCTACAAATATAGAGCCCTCTGCAGTAACAACACGACAGTAAACGACAGCGGCGTAGCCTCGTTCTGAGGCATCACAATATCCATGCAATTGTAACGAAACAAAAGAGTGGATGATGCGACGAGGAATGACTACGGATTTCAACAACGACAATTGAGATCTGAGTCTCGTCCACTCTAAGGCAACTGCTTCAGGTACATCATCGTCCCACTGGACCCCGGATGATCCGGGAATACTTATTTCACGTGTCATAGTTATAAAATAAAAATATAATGTTTAAATATAAATAGTGACTATTACATTGAGAGAGAATACAGGAATTCTGTTAATAGTTGCCCCCCCTCAGTAAAATACAAATAGAACTTCACTTACAGGTAAATTACATACCTACTACCTAGAGGGAAGCTATTTACATAGTACATACACTTACATACCCAAGTTCGAAAACCGAAAACCGCTTCCTTAATTTAACAAAACATACTTTGACGTCACAAAACCTTTGTGTGTGTTATGTTTCTAACCTTCGTATTAATTATTAAAATTTAATTTATTTAATGATTAAAAAAGTAATATAAAACGTAGGTTAATTACTTCGCCTTTGAAACAACCTGTAGATGAGGACAAAGGAAGACAATGGAAGCGTACACGTGTTTATAAAATCGAGAAGTTCGACGCGTATTGGGTAAAGTAACCCATTTAATTACTTGACTAAAGGAGTCCGATTATGATTTAAAAAATTGTCACGGTTTTGATATTATTTTGGTACGATCTTGAAGATTGCCCAAGCTGATTGATGCATGCGAAATCAAATGAAAGTCATGCGCTAGATGCGCGCCAATCACCATGATGATCGTCAAGGTCATATCAAAACCAGTTCAAAACCATAACAAATCGTTAAATCTAAATCAGGCTCCTACTATATGTGTGTTCTTAGATTCCATCCATAGTTCACAACTTTAACTATACTGTCATACTAAAATGCTATATATGAAATGCGTATTGTAAGTAATATAACCTAAAATATAGTGCGATAATTCCAAAATTTTACTTTATAAACAAATGTTCTCTTGGACTTGGTATTTCTCATAGATTCAATCTGAGTTGTCCAGCAATATCGCCAACAATATTTTCTTACAGCGAAGTACCGATTTCCCGGCCAATCTGCTGCATCGGGAGGGAAATTTCAATTTCCGGTCGTCAGGGCTCGCCGCCAATCTCACGGATTTCAAAACTGGAGCGAGCTATCCCGGGCCGTAGGGCATGGATTTTATGTACAGGCCAGCAAAAATAACATTGCCAATACAACATTAAGTTATAAAATATAAAATGTTCAACTGTTGACTGATGAAGAGGGTACGGACCAGCGACCTCCGGCTAAAATTTGAAGATCATGACAAAATTAATACATCGCCAAATAGTGAGTTGATACCTAATTTTTTAAGAACAATCGCTTGCGATGGTGTATCCATCCCATGTGTATGATTTAGTGAGAAATTAATTTGTTCGCACAAACACGCAAAAAAACCGCCTTGAAAATAATTTTTACCTTCCAGCGGGCGTAAATATACATTAAATCCCAAATGTTACAAAGTATTGATGTACCTATTATGTGATATTCAACTCGCATGTTTCTGCTCCACCTCCCCCCACCGGTTTCACGTTGGAAACTTTCTACTGCTAAGATAATTTTAAGTTTCCGTCATATGGCTTCGCCGAGAAACTACAGTGGCGATACTAACAGTAGGTTGATATCAATTCAATACTGGGTGATTACAGGATCAGAATTAGAATTAGAATTGTTTATTGCACTCATATTAGTATACAGTTCTTAAAACTATTTAATACAGTTCCACATGAACCCTGTAAGGGTATAGCAATATACTTAACACTAACTTATGAGATAACATGCATCATAGGCATAAGCCAATTCCTAAAGACTAGTGTATAATTTATAATGGTCACTCTTGTAACCTTTTTTTTCAAACTTTTATCAGTGCAGGTAACGTTATTAGTCCATATTATAACCTTATGTAAAATAAATAGATCATGAGATGGTGGAAGGATGTCATTTGTAGGAAAGGAGATGTCTTAACCCATAACACATGTCATAAAAATATTTGTTTAGATTTGAACTTTAATAGTTGCTAATAGAGTTGCGTATGCGGTAAAGGGTTGTTTTGAACGTCGAAAGGAAGTCCTGAATGTATGGAAATAGTTAATACTGTCTTTAGTCTTTTCACTGTGACAGTATCATGTAATAGGTCCCGGTGTAGTTCGCGCACTTAATGTAGTTATAACTAACGCGAACTTCGCTCAAAGGAAAAGCTCTTAAACAGCTTCGTATGAATCGTATGTCAGTCTATTCAACTAGTTAAGTACCTCGAACTGTGTGAACAGTGTGAACTTGCGATTCGTCAAAAATGTACTACAGCTCTTCATTACAGATTTTTATAGATCGGATAGACATCAAATAAACTTTCGAAGCGAATGAGTATACATGAGGTCCAGGTTGCGCGCATACAGACCAGACCAAACATAAATAAATTAGTTGGCAGCTGTTTTTTATTATTTTGATTAAGGATTGGTATTAACTGGCCTCTCGAATCCTCAGATTAAATGTTTAACATGATCAGACCAAAAATTATAAATTGAGGATGGCAGCCGGTTTTTATGAATTTCGAATAAGGGCATATTAAGAGACCACATCCACAGGTATAAATGGTCGTCACCTTTTCAATATGGCGGCCTCTTTTGCCTATTTTGATAACGGATTCACATCAAGCCGTCTTTCGGATCCTGATGTCAACATGATCAGATCAAAAAATTGAAAATTTAAGATGGCAAACTGGCGATGGTCAGATTTCGGTTGGTTCGGTTCGGTCTTTCGAACCAGTGATACACTTTTACTCGTACTAATGTTTGAGATACCCTTTAAAACGCCTAATTTCCTGCGTAACCACCACCATTGACCAGACAACGGCCCACATTGACCAGACAAAGTTTGTATTGAACATTTTTTTTAGTAGGGATCTTGAAACTTTGTAAAAAAACATGTTAGTACAAGAAAAAAGTAATTTTAGCGTTTTTGAAAATTCATCCCCTAAGGGGATTTAAATGGGTTTAAAGTTTGTATCGGGTACGAATATATTGAGTATGGAATTTGTAACTTCGTAGTAAGACACAATATTAGAAAATAAGAAAAGCAACTGCAGACATTTTTGTTTTTTTAATTTGTAATTGAATTTTTAACTAGCATGTTTTTTTTTCTAAATTATATTTGTTATATTGCAGCATTTATATATAATCATTCCCTCGTATGGCATCAAAACAAAAGGAGTTCGCAATGCAACCGCTCGGGTTTATAGGTTCGCTGATGATCGCTTTGCAGAACTACGGGCCGCCAATAACACCGTCGCGTAACACCACTTTTTTAAGGACATTATTACACAAATTGAGTCGCACAGTAAGCTCAATAAAGCTTGTGTTGTGGGTACAACAATATATATAATATATAAATACTTAAATAAGTACATAGAAAACACCCATGACTCAGGAACAAATATCCGTGCTCATCACTTCACGGCTTCACAGGCAGGGTCACTACCCACTAGGCCAGACAGGTCGCCAAGGCTACATTGTTTCTACACGTCCTTCTCTAGCTTAAAGTATATGTTCGTCTATGAATCAAGCTTTCACGGGCACTGGTTAACTCTTATAAGCGCGTACATGAATGTATGTACAATTAAATTATTGTGCTGATAAAACCGCTACTAAGGCCTGTCATGTAACTTTGTTATTTATATAGCGCTTGACTAATGAATTATTTCAACATAAACCATTTTGATACACACTGTACGAGTAGTATAACGAAAACAAGAGAATCTTTTAAAAATGTACCGCGGGAAAACGTTGATAATTGAGGTTTCTGGGTATATTTTTGAAGTCCTGTAAATACGACCATTGCTAATTTCTCCTAACCCACAGATAATGAAGGCCCGCTGGAGGGTCGTGTCAACTTACTGTCACCATATTCAGAATCATATTTGTTCAGAAATAACTTTTAAATGTTGCTTCGTTGTGATTGGCAGCCATTTTAACGGGCGGACTAAACCGCAGCAGAAATGTTCGTTTTTACTGCGAGGTAGTCGGATCGATGCAGTCCCTGGCACAGACTACTAGCGATAGACTCGAGAGACTTAGCTCCAGTTAACTAAGCCAAGTTTGTACGTACGTACTTCGTTTTGTAGATTCACTCATTCGATAATGTTGTGAATAGCTTGGACTTAAGCTACCTTTCAATCCGTAATTAAGTATCAATAGTCTTATTGGTGTTGTCTGAGCTATTTCTTCCATTTATTCGACATTCAAATAATAGTCACACCTAAACAAAGTTTTTTTAGATCATGTTTGGGAGCTTTTAAACTGTAGTTGGGTGATTTTACGGTGAATATAAAACGAAAATGTAAGTAGAATTATAACCTTATAGAATAAATTACAACTAAATTAAAACTAACTAATAAATGAGAAATAAACAGGAGTGAGCCAGCCGTAGGATCTCTGGTGGTGTCAAGGAGCATCTTCTTTAAATCTTTAAATAAACGCATCCTGACCCTGACACCAAGGTCCCGAAGTCTCAACCGCAAACGCCGCAAATAAGTGATTGCTCGATAGTCAAGATAGTCGATAGTGTAAATAGATAATTTTTTCGACCGTTTTTCAATCAGATAAACTTTATGTACCTAATCGTGTAACCGTAGCAATGGCACGAGTTGAAGCTCTAAACTAGTGATATTGCTAACATGGTTACAACGTTCGACATTAAACATTCGCCAGTAGTTTTATTGAACTCTTACTCCACCCTAAAACTAGTGCCAGAAATTTCAAAACAATAGTCTCTTTCTGTCAAGCTTAGAGAAAAAGAGATAAAGGATTATAGATTATTGAATTTGCCAGTAACGTAGTACCGTGGCATCGTAAACAAGTTAATGACCGTTTAGAACGCAGTTGAAAGCTAGGATATTCTTGGCATTTGCAATCCAGATACGAAAAGTCTTAAGTCACTTGAATTTCTTATTAGAACGATTCGTTTTGTATTGGGGGAAGTATTGTTTTGTTTGGTTTAAATAGAATGCTGGTTGCTGGCAAACAATGTCTGCATCATTAATTACGTGCAGCAAAATTTAAGGGAATAATGAGAATATATTCTCAACCTGGTATGTAAGAGTGAATAGAGTAGGTAATATATAATGTACATCTACCTTATTATCTTACTTTACTGAGATGGCAATAAGGAGTTTTTTTTGCACGGAGAATACAGGAATTCGAGTAAAGGTACATAAACAACATACGATCTTATCGCTAAGCAGCAAAAGCTTTATATAATCAATACTTAAACAAGTAACCTCATATAAAAAAGCCCGTTCTAAAAATATCAATTTTCTGGATATTTAAAGCGTTTTAAAATTTAAAATTTAAATTGCGCGCAATTTGACCCTTCACTAAATATAATTGTTGACTGCCCTATTTCACCCTAAATAGCAGTATCGAGCGCTCTTGGCAGAACTAGGTTGCAGTAATCGTCCTAGGAACTGTGGAAAACTGCCACTTGGTCACTACACTATTGAACTGATGATGGCTAGTTAAGTATAAAAGTTAAATTAATTAATTAAATTGTATTTCACTTGGTCTTAGCAAAATCATAAAAAAATGTTTATTCTGTACAAAATGTGGACTGGATGAAGTGGCACAGAAATCAAATTCCTTCGTACTCGCGTCATAGAGAGAGGCCACACGCACAGTAACATATTGTGGTGCCTCATTCTTCCTATACGGCTACTATTAAAATCGCCGACAAAATTATAACACCGTCACCCGGTAAGTTAAAACCCACAGAGACAAACAACCTCACCCTAACTTGCGATAACAATGTAATTGTTTAGCCTCTTCAAACGTTCTGCACATACTCGCAATTAAAACGCCAAGTCTCGTAAAACTGTAACGAGACCCACAATAAAATGTAGCAATGACTTAAATTGAAACCAAATCAACTTAAGACTAGTCCCAACTTTATGATTGAATTTCTTGCACAGTTGATTGTTCATTATATGTTTTGGAAAGAGAATAGAATATAATAGAATAGAATAGAATCGTTTTTATTCGTAAACACACAGACAATGAAAATAAAGAGTCACGAAATGGCCCCATCTCAGCATGCTGCTAATTAATAAATAGAAATACAGGATTAATAATTGATGAATAGAGGTTATTATTGGCTTACTTAAAGAGAAGAAAATTCGTACAAGTATTTGTGTATATCCTTCAGCAGTGAAGTATTTCGGCTAATAATTATGTATTTACTCAAGATATGAACATTCTACCTTTATTTTTTTCGGACATTATTTTCAGTTCCACATCCTTGAACTTGCCTACCTACCCCCCAAGTAGAGCTCAAGTTTCAAGATTTATGGCAGTACTATTGACGAGGCGTAGTGGAGCGAATTTTAATGGCCTCCTTTACCTTTTTAAGTGACATTCCGAATGCGACTGCAGTAGTGTTAATGTCACATTTTGCGTTTCGACGCAACGGTAGGGATTCTATTCATTGGCCAAAATAGTTTCAATTTACTGACCGTGTACGACAGCATATTCCGAATAATAATCGACACATAATATATCACACACGTTTTAGAGAGACCATAATTTCTTAAGCTAAAATTACGAGCAATACGGGAGCGAAGAACGGGTCGTTATGTGTAAAATCTTTAGAAAATTAGTATGAACTAATTGACTCGTTTTCAAAGCTCTTAAACGTGTTTTATTACATTTCCATTTAGGGGTTTCAATCCATTGCGGTATACTTTAACTTACTCTCTTTTAAACTGTCACTTCCAGCTACTCACCTGAAAAAGAAAAAACGACAAATTAGTAATACGAAGTCTTATCATGCCAAAAGTCCTGCCCGGACTTCAACCACCTCAGTTTTATGGACACATAATTATGAATTATGAATTATTGTTTTATACAAGCGTTTATTTAACTTGCAATGTATGTATGTACATATTGTATGTATGTTCGGAACAAATCTTACAAGCTAAATTAGACCTATTATTCGATTGAAATAAAACTTCACATACGAGTACTTGCGTAAGTTGGGTTGAAAATGAATTATTATTATGGTACCATTCTAGCAGTGGTCGGTCCCGAATTTTGACCGCTAGATTTCGCGTATTTCGTACTTATTTTATTATTAAAAATTATTAATTCTACTAAAATAATTGAAAACGAGTGTTCAATACCAATAGATTCCAAATTTCTATCGATCGTATTTCAAAAATTTGCATTTCAACGTTTTCCACCGATTTTCGAGTGTCGAAACCGAGCGATCGAAATTCATAAATCGACAACTGAGGTGGCGATAGGAACTGTAATGATAAAACAACTCAACCTCATTGTTTTTGGGTTTATTAGAATTGTTTCGATGAGTATTTGTTGAAAATAAATTAAAGCCAGCGATAAAAGCTTGTATCAAAAAGTTTTTGATAGTGTTTTTGGTTACTTTGTAGAAAGAGGTTTTGTACCTCTACTGTATTCAATACTGTACTCTGTTCTGTACTCTACAAACTATATAAAATAATCTGGAAAATGATTTGGAATAAATGTAGGACAATGCCAATAAGCAAACAGAAAAACCTTCATAAATAAAGGCCTGTTTCTGCCACAACAGATAAATAACAAGGGAGAAATATAATAGATGTTTGTCATGCCACGTCATATCTTCTTGGACCCGTTGCCATATTATTTCATAAGGTCTTATTTAACTTCGGATTTTTAGATAACATTTTGAACTTGTATTATTTGGAAGGATGTCTCTATTATCAATAAGTTTAGAAACTTATAATTAATGCCTAAACAATGAAAAACGAGCTACATATGTGGTAGTGTTGTTGTCTTTGTAGTTATGTACAAACGTATGCATGGAACTTATATATCTCGTAAAGTTTTGAGCCATGTATAGCTTACTAGAGTTGATTCTTGTCAGTTTAGGAAAGCAAGCGAATCACAGACATATCCGCTAGTTTATGTTACCATCGTAATCGAGGTTATAGGTACTTATTGTCAAACTTCAGGGTTTTAGTTACAGCCAGCTGCTGCGATAGTTAGGGTTAGTTATCTCTGTAGCTCACAGTAGGTACATATTTAGTAGCCTGATGACATAGAAGGCGTATTATATATTTACACTAGCTTCTGCCTGCAACTTCGAAAGTCAGTAAAATAACATACCTATTGCCCCTCTCAGCAGAAAGTGTCCGACGAAAAGGTAAGTATATTTATTTATTGACACGACTCTGAGATACGAGGTGTCGGTGCAGAAGAGATAAAATAATATACGAGAATATTAATAGAGAAAACGTTAATATTTTAGCTGAGCCTCCATATTTATCGCGGTGAAATATCGCGGCGGCGTTAATTGCGTTACCGCGATGAGGACAATGCTTTATTATCCCAGTTTTCGAGGCCAAACCACAGTATAAGCAGAGACAGCCACTTATCTTATGAACGTTTATGACACACTCTTGAACGGTGTAGATCAGGACTATATAACCGCGAAAATTGAAGTTCGCAAATTGCAGGCATTTTTCTCTGTCACTCTAATTACGCCTTCATTGGAGTAAAAGAGAAAGATCCCCGCAATTTGCGAATTTCGGTTTTCGCGGTAGCCCCCCTGGGCCGAGGCGTCCGACGCAATAATTTTCTATAGAACGCGTCACGTGATCACTGATCAGCCGTCATAACCCGGACCGTTCTAACTTCGGTTTTGTACGTTGATCCGATGTTTGAGCGCGATGTCGCTATAATACGCACATAGTGTTGTTTCGCTCAAGCATCGGAGCACCGTGGGGGTCGCATCTAGTTTGATAACCGCCTATAAGATGACTCGCGCTAAGACGATCCGGATCCGCGCCGAGGCTTCCGCCACATTTTGTTTCCTAACGGGTGTACGGTGGTCACGTAATGCTTTCTATAGAAAATGAAGTGTCGGGCGCCTCGGCACCCGGACCGTTCTACTGTGAATTTATCTTTGATTTCTGTATGAAGTTGGACTACTGTCATATCAATCTATTGTGTTATTGCGTTAGTGCTAAGCGGTGCCTGAGGGAAAAATCAGAGTAGAAAATCAATTATTATAATAGTTGACAAAATAAAAATGTCTTATCTCTTATAAGAAATTGTTTTAAATTATATTCCATGAAAAATATCAAATATAAAAAAAATTGCACACAAAAACACGTACATTTACATTTTAATTAATGATGCCAAGAACCAACACTGAAGAGATTATAATCCTTACAAGTTAAGCTAAGACTGAGAATAGACCATTTCAAATATGTGGTATAACCCAACTCAAAGTACTTATATAACATAGGCCCAGACATCGGGAGGAAAAATATAAAAATGCACAAAATATTTCGGTCGACAGCATAATGTATCTGTCCCACTTGTCCCCTGACGACTTGACGCTTAGACTTGCCTGGAGTATACAGGGTGGAATCATATTGAGTTTTTTCTTTAAAATAGACTTGTAGCGGCTCAATTCCCTTCAATTTATTTTATTTACGATTTAATTTTGTGTTTAGCAGAAACGTTTGTACTCAGAGCCATTAGTATTAGTAGTTTCTGCCCGCGACTTGGTCTGCGTGAGATGAGAATGATGGAAAAACTACCCTAAATCCTTTTCCGATTGTCAAACTGTCGTCATACCAATTTGTATCTAAATCGTTTCAGCGTTTTAAGCATGAAGAGGTAACAGATATAATTACTTTCCCATTAATGATTGAGTAGGGATAACCACATCTCGACCTGTCATACTGACGACCCAAATTTGCCTCCTGTCCATGTGCACCCCGTATGCCCAAGCCAAATCTCCACGTCCCTTATATGTGATAATTTCCCGAGGGCGGCCGTAAGTGATTGGTGTGGGACCGGCTTTAATTGATTTTGCCTCGATTTTCTCGATCCCGCCCTGCGGTGGCAGCATGGTGGCATTTTTATTGCCTGTCACTATGCCTGTCACTTTCGCACTTACATACTTGTTAGAACGCGTGACAGGCATGTGATGGTGACAGGCGATAAAAATGCGACCGTGCTTAGCCCGCTGGTTTGACTTGTTAGTTGTGTCTTGTGCAATCACAAATACAGGCTACATACCTACATATAAAAATATGGATATCCGTTAGAGACCAAACTAGGCTGAGCCTGTCGCTTGGCCATCTGCGAGTGTGGTTAACTGGTTATCATTATGTAATGTTTTCGGTGGGTATCTAAAACATGACAAAGATTAAGAATGACTGTATAATATTAACTAGAAATGTATGTTTTTGGAACTAGGAAAGTACACAGGGTGTTTTTTAGTCACCTGCAATAATTTACGGGGTGAATATATAGGTTATACTGAACAACTTTTACAATGCTGGGACCAACCCCGAAATCGCGAAAAAAGAATTGACTTTCCCATACAAAATATCAACACCAGACCAGCCAAAATGTATGAAACAGCCAATTTTTTTTCGCGATTTCAGGGTTGGTCCCACAGTAAAAGTTGCTCAATATTGCCTATATATTCACCTCGTAAATTATAGCAGGTGACTAAAATCATCCTGTCCAAAATCAAACTAGGAATGTATGTTAATTGATTTTGCCTCAATTTTCCCGATCGGCCCTGGTTTGAGTTTGTCAGTTGTTTGTCTTGTGCCAATCTACGTGGAAACTGTCTTTGTACTTTAAGACGTGGCTGGGAAAATTAATGAAGTACCTACGAGTGTGTACTCTCTCTTCCGAAAATCGTTTTTCTCGATTTTTGCCACTTCCGATATCTTATTTTCCTGTTAGGTTTTCTAACCATTCGCATAATTTCCCAGTATATATTTCATTTTTTTACAATCACGGAAGACAGAAAATAGATAGGTGCGACGACGAGCGAAGCGAGGAGGAGCGTGCTAGGTGAACTGCGAGCAAAACAGTCCACGAGAACCGACTTATTTTATTGTACGATACTGATTTACAAACAGAAGTTATATTTTAATTAGTGTCTCGTAAATATATATCTAAATTATGCGAATGTTTAGAAAACGTGACAGGAAAATAAGCTACTGGAAAATAAAAAAAATGGGAAATTATGCGACTGGTTAGAAATGCTTTCGGGAAAGGAAGCTATTGAGAAAAGATAAAATGGTAAAAATTGCGAATGGCAAAAATCGCGATCTGGAAAAAACGATTTTCGGAAGAGAGAGTACACACTGTAGTAGAGTGTGCCTACATAGATCGCGATTTCGATCTATGTAGGGCTGTAAATTTTTCATTTGTTTGTGATTTGAGTAGTCTCTGGCTAGTCGTAAAGACCGTGCCTGTCAACCGCCATTTTCTAGCTTGGCCTTTCACATAGTCGCATGTGATTTTTTTTAATATTACGTCGGTAGCAAACAAGCATACGGCCCTGATGTTAAGCAGTCTCCGTAGCCTATGTTCGCCTGCAACTACATGCGCGTTGCCGACCCTAACACTCCGCACCCTCGTTGACCTTTAGCCGCAGGTCTGGCTGGACAGGTACGTCAGCCTAACAGTCTTTTATTTCGATTTCAGAAAAGCATGTTTAAACATCTGTAATCAATTAGTGTCTTTAACTGAGTATTGAAGAAAACCGGCCAAGTGCGAGTCGGACTCTTATCTATAAAAATGGTCACCCATCCAATTACTGACCCCGCCCGACGTTGCTTAACTTCGGTCAAAAATCACGTTTGTTGTATGGGAGCCCCACTTAAATCTCTATTTTATTCTGTTTTTAGTATTTGTTGTTATAGCGGCAACCGAAATACATCATCTGTGAAAATTTCAGCTGTCTAGCTATCACAGATCACGAGATACAGCCTGGTGACAGACGGACAGACGGACAGCGAAGTCTTAGTAATATGGTCCCGTTTTTACCCTTTGGGTACGGAACCCTAAAAAAGTAAAGGTCAGTCAGTACTCTTGGCCTGCAGGCATCGTTGCATAAAAGCAAGTGTTCGTTCCCGTGAGACCCGACGGCTGTCCATTGTGGCCGACACATAATACAAGATTGGCAGCTTCGGCAGTAGCCGAAGCATGTAAGTTCGGTAACAATAAGCCATAGAGTACTATGGCTTATTGTTACCGAACTTACATACACTATATTTAGGCAGTTTGTGTTAAACCCTGAAGGCGTTGACGGAAGGGTTGGAAAAATTCGCACACATTTGGTAGAAGTCCGTGGCTCAGTTGGCAGAAGCGGACCGGTCTTCCAATGATCGCAGGTGCGAGTCCTGCCGGAGTTGTACATTTTTCCATTTTTCCTTTAATTTAAAAATTTGGAGTTACGTTCGCAGACGGTTCTGCTTTCTAAAAAAAATTGTTTGTGTTGGTGGACATGAATAAATGTTTCCATCTCTATAACAACTTGACTTACGGCGCGATTCGGGAAATGAAATAGAGATTCACTAGATATGAAATAGTAAAGATATGTGACGTCCCACGGGTAAAGCCGGTAAAGGTACCTTATGGCGGTTGGAGCTTACGCTATTATTAACGCCGCTTCAATTAATATTGGATGGCGCTTACATCGCATAGCGCCGCAATAATTTGCGACGCTATGCGACGTAAGCGCCAGCCGCCATAAGGTGCCATTTGCCGTAAAATGTCACATATCTTTATTATTTTATATCTAGTGAATCTCTAATTCATTTAGATAGATGTAAAGAGTGGTGCTGTTTTATTTTTGTCCGTGGTAATTTTTTTAAATAAAGTTATTCATATGAAGACTGCACGAAGACTGGAAGCGTATGCAGATAGTTATATGTACCTATGTATGCGAGTTAGTAGTGCTTAGTGAGGCGAGGATTTGCTGGTCAGTTTGCCCCAAAAATATACGTTAGTATGTCTACGGATGTTTATGTTAAACAGGATGCAGCAGTTACCCAGCATTTGTAGCATTTTAGATGAAGAAATAAACTCATTATATTAATTGACGGTAAAGCATCGTTGCATGAACGCATGTTGCCGTTCCCGTGGGACCCGCCAGCTGGCTATAATGGCACACACATAATGAGAGAGCCGAGTACTTAAGGGTCCCCGGCAAGCTCGGTTATACAAACGTAGTTACGCTCTCATTTTAAAACGACTAACTAGATTTCTCTGAAACTTTGTAATTACAATAGGATAAGGTATATCTATGTCTGTAATTAGTTTATGTAGCTTCAGATGAAATAGTTAAAAAAATACAGCGAATTTAATTTTTTTTATACAAAACTTGTTTTGTTCTATTTCGTTTGTTTAACTGGAGCTATATAACTAGTTACAGGCCTAGATATACCTCATATAATTGTATGTGCAAGGTTTCATTACAATCCAAAATATAGTTTTAAAATGAGAACGAAACTCGTTTGTATGGCAAGGTGAAATTCGGCCGAGCTTGCCGGGCACTCTTAAGTGAAACAACCCTGACCTCGAGATCTGTAACAAATTCGAAGGCATATTTCCATTCGTATGCCCAATGTTTATATTGAATGTTTCCATTTCAATTCTATCTACCGCCTAATTTCAGTTCATTTTATTTTGTAGTTTCCCTCTTTATTGTTTCGGTATTCTGTAATCTGTGTTTGGTGTGTGTGTTGTCACTCGTAAAGTTTTTGTTTACCGCCTAATTTCAGTTCATTTTATTTTGTAGTTTCCCTCTTCATTGTGTCGGTATTCTGTAATCTGTGTTTGATGTGTGCGTTGTCACTCGTTTAGTTTTAGTTCAGGTGTAGCTTAGTTTTAAGTCAGGTACCCACCGATAATCAGCGTTATGGCTTGCTGCCGTTATGCTGAGTGAGGATCCCCACTAGCTTAGCATCTAGTTTGTGTTGTAGTTATGTTTTATTTTAAAGTATTGTCGTGGTATTGTCCAATGTTTATGATGTTCAATAAATGTATTTCTTTTTTTTTTCAATGATTACCAAGTACAGATAATAAACACGTGATCATCTTAGGCCGATAATTGCTGACAAGTGTGTACAAAGATAAATCTAGGAACTTCACTTCTCTTCGCTCGGTCGTTCGATTACAACAGTTCTGCTTCCATCATCAATTCATCAATTTTCAACCGGTTGTCGGTAACTTTAAAATTGCAGGATTTCATCTAACCAATTTTTTCATGTTAAATAAAAGCTACCTTCTCTTCGTCAGTAAGCTAATACCTTTAAGATGAGATTAAAATATCCTATTCGCAGTTAACCGAGCTCGCAGGTGTCTGAGCGTATTTGATTGCCGTTTTACTGCGGGGAATCGAACCCGCATAAACAACTCGGCGTAAACACTGGAAACTGGCATAAACTGGGAATCGCAAAACAGCTTAAGCGACGTAATTGGAGAAGGGGTTGAGCCCTTTTAAAATCGCCAGGGATTTAATACTATTGGGAATCGGGAATAAAAGAATCAGGTGTGCGTTTCGTAATGTTTTTTTTGGAATACTTTCTGTGTGTTTGGAATATTTAGGCGGTTGTCATACCTACTGATGCGGCTTCCGTATGGCGGATATAAAAGTAGAAAACTACGTCGTGTCTGCGTTTAATAGGCATTTCTTAAGGTAAGATTGGGATAGCAACTGCAGCCATATTCCTGTTGGCTGCCGCCATGCTTACTTCACTGTCAATTCCCTTAATAAAATGAGTGACCTTCATAGCCGCATTACTGCCTCGATTTGAAAGTCTAATCCATGACTCATTTTACCTAGGAAATTGACACGTGCCCGCGTCAAGGTCGCAACAGTAATGCAGCTACATTTGCCATACGAACGTCACCATTACCCTGTTTACCCCCAACTGGGAAAAAATCGATGAATGTAATTCATTCACTGATGTCAAATTGCTTTTAGTTAGATATTGATTCCTTAATGGTATGCAGCTCAAGTTACTTAATAATTTCTTCGGTCGATCGACCGTATTTCTGTCCGGCTGTTCTCCTCTTCAACCAATTCTAGTGAAATTCATTGAAAAACACACAGAATTTCACTGTAGATTCAGATTTTATTTTCAAAATGGCGGGTTCGCGCGATCTACACACAGAGCCACTCGCAAATTATGCGTACGTTTAGGTTCTTACCAAAACTAGATGGCGAAGGATATAGTTCGCCATTTTGAATCCCTAGTAAGACGAGATTAAACGGAGTGAAAGATGAGGCAGTGTTTAAGATCAGCGGCGCGAGTCTGGGTAGCAACCCGCCTTGAAATATGTGGAACTGAAAAAGTTTCATTAATGATATTAATCGTCATCTTTAAGACCAGCATATACCTACAGGGTGACATCTAATTGGACGTATTCCTTATGTGTTGCCATTTTGCGCTTGAAAAGAATGCCTCCAACTATATTCAACCCAATAACTAAACGTCCCACAAGAATTTAAGCATTTTTTTATTTCATTAAAAAAATTAGATTTCCTCACAATATTGTTGGTCACCAAAAAGCCACTGATATTTCGTACATAATTCCCGTGAATCTCATTGGGACAAGCCGGGGTTCGAACCTATGATCTTTGGGTTGGAACCACCAGCTACCAGTGTTACTCGATATATAAGCTTTTATAAATTGCCAAAAGTGTTAACTTGTAAACCCACAAAATTATTGTGTGCTATATTGTCCTTTCATCAAAAAGTTATTATTAAGTATCAAGATAATCCGCCCTTTAGCCGTATTATATTGTCTTGGCCAGTTTTATATTGTCCCTGCCTTTAAATCCAAACTTATTACGTGTTAATCCGCAGTGACAGCCATTTTAATGGCCACAGCTTAGCGGCGCGAAGAATGACTATGTCCAAGAATACCTGTGCAGATTATTCACTGTAAAATCATCCAACAATTTTTACCTTCAGTGCATACGCTGGTGAAATGCGTAAACATAGATTAAAAAAATCGCCGTCATTTATTCACAAATTTGTTCATAATTTAGGCAAGAAGAGATTTTTTACTATTAAGTACTTTCTTTGCATGTAGACCGTACGGCGTGTACCTAAGGTATCGAAAAAAAATTATAATTAAATACACGATAGCAAGTTGCACAGTTAACTCATTTACTGTGCAGGAACCTCATAGGGGCATACCTAGTATGTAGCGAAAATAATTAGTAAGGGCGCGATAAGGTTTCGTCATTAGTCTAGGTAAATGGATCACTGTGTAGGTTTTATTATAGGAAAGCTTCGGACGAGATATTTGTACCTGACATTTCGCATATGCAAGCTAATGAGACAGGTAAGGTTGCTCATATCTATACTATAATAATGTACGAATGAACTCTCTGTTTGTTCTGTTGCAGCCATTTGTGCGGATCGCTGGTTGATGAGAGGAGAGTAAACAATCGGCGGGTGATGAAATGCGCCGTTAATGTCCGAGTTAAGCTGAAAGTTTGTTGTCTTCATTGATAGTA
This sequence comes from Cydia strobilella, assembly GCF_947568885.1. NCBI lineage: Eukaryota > Metazoa > Arthropoda > Insecta > Lepidoptera > Tortricidae > Cydia > Cydia strobilella. Next base: position 2,960,742 of record NC_086061.1, on the reverse strand, counting down.
TATTGAGCGATGAGTGAGATATGGCAAGAATTGTTAACGAAAGTCAATTAGGAACTCGAGATTTAACATGACATGATTTGATGATGAGATTTTACATGGTAGATTATAGTTAAAGTACGTGAAACCCTGAAATATGTAACTGTTACTATCACTTTCCGGTTATAGTTTACGTAAGGCCGGACACGGAGACCTCATGTCGGGCTCAGCACGGCTACCATCAGTTTGACATGTCAGTTTGACACTGCTAAGGCAGTCGTGGTAAGGCTACAGGAGTGAGAAGTGTAAGTAATCCCAACAGTCTTTAAAATCGTTTTTACCGCCATCATTTTTCTCAAGCTGTGAGTTATTCTTCGCTAGTTTTGATATACGACCGCTTGTTGCATAAGTTTGTAGCTTAAATTTGAACATTCTTCACTACACTTCTACAAGTTGCTTGCTTGGATTGTAGTTTAAACCCGCCTTGTTTTTTTTTTTATGAAATAGGAGGCAAACGAGCAGACGGATCACCTGATGGTAAGCGATTACCGCCGCCCATGGACACCCACAACACCAGAGGGGTTGTAAGTGCGTTGCCGGCCTTTAAGATGGGAGTACGCTCTTTTCTTGAAGGTTTGAAGGTCATATCGGTCCGGAAATACCGCAGGCGACAGTTCATTCCACAGTTTAGCTGTGCGAGGCAGGAAGTTTCTAGAGAAACGCACAGTTGAGGACTGCCAACCATCTAAGTGGTGAGGATGGTAATGTTGTCGCGTAGGGCGATGGCGAAACGAAGCGGCAGGTATTAATCCGAACAATTCCTCGGAGCACTCCCCGTTATACACGCGATAGAAAATGCAGAGCGAGGCCACATCTCTACGCAGCGCCAAGGAGTCAAGCCGTTCCGAAATACGCTACTGGCAGTCGACAATTCGAGTAGCTCTTCGTTGGATGCGGTCCAGAGGGAGAAGCTGGTATTGGGGTGCCCCTGCCCATAGATGAGAGCAGTATTCCATGTGTGGGCGAACCTGCGCTTTATACAGCTGTAGGCGGTGGGCCGGCGTGAAATACTGTCTCGATCTGTTGAACACACCGAGCTTTTTTGAGGCTAATTTGGCCTTACCCTCTAAATGGCCGCGGAACTGGACTGCACTCGAAATGTCGATGCCGAGGATTCCGATGCTGGCTGCGGCAGTCAGGGGAGTGCTCTCAAAACGAGGTGACACGACAAACTAACTTTTTCGCGGTAAACGCGCAAACCTGTGTCTTGGCAGGGTTAAAACGGACTAAGTTTAGTCGACCCCATTCAGCGATTTCTTTTAGGGAAGTCTCAATTTCAGACACAAGTTTGTAATCTGGATTAGATGAAACATCTTGAATATTAACAGTGCAGCTGTTCTTTTAAAGTTTTATTCAGCAAGGCAGGTCTAACTGTAATGGAAAATTTCACTCTGTTTCATTGAAAATTGGAGTTCAACTCTCGTTTGATTTAGGCGCTAGCGTGCAGTGTAAACTGGGCTTTGTTTTTGACCACATCTGTTTCGGATAAAAATAATTTTGAATGATTCACGGTTAGTTTCACTAGACTTAATTCATATCTGGAACTCAAGAACAATACAAAAGTTAATCACGGTCCATATCCCGGTCAATATAAGTCTGTCTGTGATATTCTTTATTGCCTGAAATATTGTAAACTAATAAATGATCTTAATGATTGAGGTTCATATTGAATTGTCAGAATCTAGACGTGTTATTGGCTACGTTTTGTGGCTATAAAGGACAAATTTAATGATGGAACATAAATCAAGAACGTTTAAAGTATATCAATGTATAATTTGTTGGTATCACCGAAAACAATAAAAGTAAAGCAAAACTCAGTCACTTCTTTCAAAAACACATAACCTCAAACTGTAACAATGGAGTCTATTAAACAATCAATGTCAGAGATGGCTGAAGACTTTAAGAAACAGATGGCAGCCTTCCAGAGCGAAATTGATAAGGCAGCTCCTTCTAGTCCCACCGTGGCTTCAGTGTCAGCCGACTTCAGCGCTTTCAGAAGGTTCATTCTGGGTTCGCTGGATGCTTTGCAGAAGCAAGTAAATTTCCTTGGACAGCAACTGGATCAGCAAGAGATGCGTTCACGGCGGAAAATGTTGCTGTTGCATGGCGTGCCTGAGTCTGAGGGTGATTCTCCGGCAAGTGCTGTGGAGCTTCTGAATAGGCATCTCGAGAGCAAGCTATCGGTGGATGATGTGAGGCGCTGTCATCGAGTTGGTAGGCCACACAATAACAGATCGAGATGCATCCTAATGAAATTCACCGATGTTTCTGTGCGGAATTCTGTCTGGTTCGGTAAGAAGTGCCTCAAGGGGACCGGTGTCACAGTGTCCGAGTTCCTCACGGCGCCGCGTCATGCTGTCTTTATGGCTGCCCGTGAGCGCCTAGGAATACGGAGTTGTTGGACCCGCGACGGCAACGTGTTCGTCCTTGATGCCGCGGGTAAGCGCTGCTGCGTTACCACTGTGGCGGATGTGGAGCAGTTCCCGGCGGCGACATCGGACCGCGCCGAGGTGGCTTCTACTGCTGCCATCGGAGCAGTCCAACCACCCGCAGCGAGGGCCAAGAGGAATCCAAGATCGCGCGTTTAGCCTGTACTTGTTAAAGACTCATAACCGCTCTCTAACTCTTGTCTCGGCAGGATTATATCTCGCCATCAATTGTTTTTCCACCCACTTAGTAATTATTGTTTTATTTACGTATTTTTGATTTTGAATGTGGGTCATTCGTGAATTTTACACATATTTTATATTATGAATTTGTGGTCTGACGTGTGCTGAGCGACTTGACATTGACAGCTGTCTAACTTTTTTTTTTTTTTTTTATTTTTTTTTCTTGTTGCCGTTCTGGTGACGCGTTCCGTTTCACGTTGTGTAAAATTACTATCTGCTAATCTATGTTTCCACTGTCTTAATGCTACTTGAGCTACTTTTAATGTTTTCCTTTTAATATTGTATTTCTTTTTTCATTATAAGTGTATGAACTGCTGGTGGATAGCGAGTTTGGCGTAACCTCATTGGTTTGTGCCAGCTATAATTAAAATTATTTAGCTTATATATTATAAATATACATACATATTATATTTTTATCTTTATTATAATTTATATTTTATTTTATAGTTTATGACATCGGTAAGCGAAAGCGATTTATCTTCGGACCACTTTACATCTTTCTCATCGGATAATGACGATAGTAGTTTTTATAGTCTCCCACCCCCTCTCCGTGACGTTCTTAATACCCAATTAGCAGATGTCCCTAAGAATCTGAACATCATACATATTAATGCGCAAAGCATTCCCGCTCATTATAACGACTTTTTAACCACCTTTGATCTCTCCGGAATTCATGCTATCCTTGTCTCAGAATCTTGGTTTAAACCTTGTTTGCCTTCGACCTCTTATTCTTTGCCAGGGTTTCATATAATTCGAAATGATCGCATTGGTAAAGGTGGAGGTGGCGTGGCCATCTACCTTCGGTCTCATATTCCGTACTCTATCATCACTTTTTTTTTTTTTTTTTTTTTTTTTTTTTTTATAGAGGGGGAATGCGTTACGCATACCACCCAGGCGCAGGGACGGGCCTGGGATGGTTATGTGGGACTCCCATACAGGCTAATGGGACCCATGGTTTACCCACTAAACCCCCTCTGTTGCCGCCTCACTGCTATACGGCGAGGTCCCAGGAACGCCGAAGTACTCTTCCGCAACCTCGCCAGCGGCCGTCCGGACTCGGACCCGGCTCTCGGGGAAATTACCCCTTCACCTCAATGGGCGCCTTGTTTGCGCCCGCCCACGCAGGGACCTTTGTGTAGGCGACAGACGTCCCCGAGCCTGCCGCCCACAGGGACCCTTATGGGGGTAACCGGCGGTCGTATGCCAACCGCCGCCGCCCCACGCGCTTGCGGCGCATTGGCTGAGAGGTCGGATCTTCCTCCCTGCCGCGTTCCGCTGCCTCCTTCTGCACCATCACGTCCTCACAGAAAGAGGCCACCGCCTTCCATAGACTCTCCCCACCAAGCATGGCTTTCACCACCGCTGGCAAGGAGAGGTCTCTTCCCACTGCGGCCACGAGTGCGGCCCGCTGCTTCGCCCACGCTGGGCATCCAGCCAGCGTGTGTAGCGCTGTGTCTTCAGCGTCGCCGCAGTGGTGGCACTGCGTCGTTGGTTCCCGTCCCGCCCTCCTACACAGGTATCTCCCGAAACAACCGTGTCCCGAGAGGACCTGGGTAAGGTGGAAGGAGAGGAACCCCCCCTTTCTTTTGACCCATCGCTCCAGAACGGGTCGGATGGCTTCGACAGTCCAGTGGCCGGCACTTGGCGCCTCCAACCTTTCATTCCACTTGTGGAGGAGCACTCGACGGGAGTCAAGTCTCCACCGTCTGACCTCCTCCAGAGGTGGTTGGATCCCCTCAGCCCGCGCCTCAGTGACACGCCAATAAACATCAGCGAGCACTGCTGCGTCGAGGTCCCAAGGCGGAGTCCCCGCCAACACGCACGCTGCCTCGTAGGAGACGGAGCGGTATGCCCTCACCATCCTGACCGCCATGACACGCTGTGGCCTTCGCAATTGGGCCTGATTTTCGGCGGTCAGGGAGAAGGCCCAAATGGGCGCCCCATATAGGGCCATGGACCGCACTACACCCGCGTACAGTTTCCTGCAGCCCACATTCGGCCCACCGACGTTCGGTAGAAGCCGGCTAAGTGCTACTCTATCATCACTGCCTCAACCCCTTGCCTAAACGCCGCTGAATTCCTTTTCATCGAATTAAATATCTCTCACGCTAAAATTCTTCTTGGAGTTTTTTACTCACCCTCTCTACATATTGACTATTTCTCTTCCTTTGAAAAGGTACTCGAAGATCTCATTCCGTCTTATAATCATCATATAATCATGGGAGATTTTAACACTTGTCTTTTAAAAAATGATTTCCGTTCAAGGTCATTGAAATCTCTCGTGGAAGCTTGTAACCTTGCTATTTTACCGTCCAATGCCACACACCACTTTCCAAACTGTACTTCTTCACTTCTCGACCTCACTTTTGTATCGTCTCCTTCGCTTGTTGCAAACTACAGTCAACACTCTGCTTTAGCCTTTTCCTATCACGACCTACTTTTCCTTTCTTACAAAATTCGTCCCCCTAAACCCAAACCAAAAATTGTTCTCCAGCGCAATTTTAGTCGGCTTGATTCCGTCAAGCTTCGTGAAGATGCCTGTAAAATTGATTGGAGCGTGATCGCTGATGCTGGCTCTGTAGATGACAAAGTGGCGATCTTTAATTCCCTCCTCATTCAACTTTACGATGTCCATGCTCCAATTCGACCTATCAAAATTAAACATCTGCCAGCTCCCTGGCTGTCCGATGACATTAGGGCTCTAATCGCGAAGAAGAATTTAGCTAAGTGCAAGTTTAAACTGAAACCCACGGACAAGAACAAAGCTAAATACCACGCTTTACGTAATCGCTGCAGCACGGTGTGCCGTGACGCACAGCGGCACCATATTCATGAGTCAGTGGAAAAGGGTGAGCCAGCTAAAATTTGGAAATTTCTCAAGTCCTATGGAGTTGGTAAATCAAGCAGTACTTCAATCCCTAATGATTTAGATATCAACCTCCTAAATTTGCACTTTTCTTCTCCTGCTCTTTTCAGCGGTCCAGTTAAGGCTGAAACTCTTACTCGTCTTTCTTCTTCTCCAACTCCAAGCTTTTCCCCCTTTTCTTTTACGCCAGTCACTAACAGCGATGTCGAGAAGAATATCCGGTACATTTCTTCGAATGCCGTTGGTGTCGACTGTGTGGGCCGTCACATGATCATTCCGCTTCTCGACCTTCTTGTCCCTATCATAACTAGCATCTTTAACTCTTCCATCTCTTCTTCTTCTTTTCCTAAAATTTGGAAAGATGCTGATGTAATTCCGATTCCTAAAAAATCAAATCCGTCTTCCTTCCCTGACTTTAGGCCTATTTCTATCTTACCATTTCTTTCCAAAGTCTTAGAGCGTCTAGTGCACTATCAACTTACTTCGTTTTTAAATAGAAACTCTCTCCTTAATCCATTTCAGTCTGGTTTCCGATCTGGTTGCAGCACGGTCACCGCTCTAGTTAAAATTACAGACGACATCCGTTTAGGAATGGATAACGGAAAGCTAACAATACTGACATTGCTCGATTTCACTAACGCATTTAATACTGTAGACTTCGATATACTGTTAGGGGTGCTAGGTACTCTCAATATATCTCCTGATGCGATTAGGTGGTTTCGCAGTTACTTGGAAGGTCGTCGGCAACGTATTAAAATAGACGACGTTCGTTCATCGTGGTGCAACACGCTAGCTGGCGTCCCGCAGGGTGGCGTGTTGTCTCCCCTTCTCTTTTCCATCTTCATCAATTCTATTTCTCTTAACCTCCTTTCTTCTTATCATTTGTATGCCGACGACCTCCAAATTTACTCTCAGTGCCCAATTGCGGATCTACCTTCTCTGATTCTTACCACCAACTCTGATTTAGAGCGCATTTTGCACTGGAGTTCTTGCTATGGAATTAGAGTTAATCCTACGAAGACCCAAGCTATTATTATTGGTAGCCCCAAGAACATAGCTAAGGTGAATTTTGAGAGTCTGCCTCCTATTTTATTCGATGGGGTCCAGATCCCGTACTCGGCCCAAGTAAAGAATCTGGGCGTGATTATGGATCGTACTCTTTCCTGGGGTCCGCAACTTAATGAAGTCGGTCGTAAAATTTTTGCCGCTGTGGGATCTCTTAGGCGTCTCCGCAACTTTTTACCACTTTCCACTAAAACCGCGCTGGCCCAATCCCTTCTTCTTCCCATTTTAGACTATGCCGACATCTCTTATCTCGATCTTACCGAAGAGCAATTGAACAAGATTGAACGGCTTCAAAATGTGTGCATTCGCTTCATTTTCGGGCTACGAAAATTTGATCATGTCTCCAGCTTCCGGTCACAGCTCAGGTGGTTACCGATTCGTTTCCGACGTAATACACATATCCTGTCTCTACTGTATCGCACTTTATTTATTCCAAATACTCCTGAATACCTTAAAAAACGGTTTAGTTTTATTTTGTCTGTTAGGTGTTCTCAGAATCGCCTTCTTGCTGCCCCTCGGTCATCTAGTAAGTTCTACAACAAATCCTTCACTTTCCAGTCTGTAAGATTGTGGAATGCTTTGCCCATTGATATAAGACGTGCTCAATCCCTACCCATTTTTAAAAAACTTCTAAAAGAACACTATTTAAAATCTCTTTCTTAGTCTTGGTCCTTTCACTTACACATATATATTTTTCTTTTTGTTCACGCTACCTGGTCGTTATTCTTCTCTTGCTTGAATTCTCATTATGTATTTATGTATTTTGTGTAGGTTTATGTAGTGTATTATTGTTGCTTAAATAATATATGTAGTTTATGTAGATTATTTTTCATTGTTTGTTATTTATACGTAGGTATTTGATTTGTAAACTTTACACCTTTGTTATTTTGCACTGCCCATTAACTTATTTCTAGCCACTGAATCGCTATCTGAAGGTTGTCTGGAAGAGATCGCTTTTTAGCGATAAGTCCGCCTGTTGTTACCTACTCACTTATGTCCTGTCATTGTTTGTAACATGTATTTTTCTTTGTAGTGCACAATAAAGTATTTTATTATTATTATTATTTGTATCTCCTTGGATATCACGGGCCTATAAATCCCGGTCTTTTGATAGGCTTGCGTGGGGATATAGATCCAACACGTAGAGGCCCCTTGGAGAGCTTTAATGTCATGTAGAACGCCTGCTGGAACCCGTTCACAGGCGCAACAATAGACACCCATGAACCGGTCGCAGCAGGCATTGGGACTATTGCAGAAAAAGTGAACAGTATACCGGTCTATGGATTGAAGTTTGGGTGGGCAATGAGACTGGGCTATTGTAAAGAACTCCGGACACCTGCCATAACAATGTTAATACACGTTATCGCGGCAGGTGGTGACTTGCCGCTGACTAGATGGGCCCCTGAAACTGCCGTCGTGAAGACGACCAGGAGCAACACCGGTGTGAGCGGCTCAGGGGTGTCGAGAGGTGTGCGCCGCTTTCTACCCAGTGACTGTTAACAGCCACTGTGCCAACTCGCGTCTTATGCATCTTTCACTTCCACCCCTGGAGCATATAGCTCTTACGACTCCCCTCTGGACGGCCAATGAAGGCAAGCCAGAGCTGAGAGTCCTGCGGGTCCCCTTGGGGTCCACTCCGACCGACGAAGACACGCCGGAGACGGAGACCCTGACCGACTCTCTGGAGCACTCGGGTCCGTGGGGTCGTCACTCCCCAACAGCTCGCCACAAGCTGCCCTTATTATTATTATTATTATTGGTATTTCTTTATTTTTCTCTCCAATTGGAGGAAGTTTTGTTTCCATATTCGCGGGCTTTTGGCCAAACGAATATAGAAATATATTTTAGACTATTGTTCTAGGGCTAGAAATTTCCGAACTATTCTACATGTGTTCATAACGGCAGCTTTTTGTAGGATTATGTACGTGAGTGGGTGAATGTCCAAAGTCTTGAGGCTGGAATGCAGAGTACGGGGGATAACACCTGTGGATTATTATTATTATCACCGAAAACTAATTTTCAAATCAATTATCGCTAGTGGATCTGTTAACTGTATTAGACCTCAAAAAACTCAAAAGACAAAAAAACTATTTAATTCTTAACCTGTTCACAAAATTTCACGAGAATCGGTTGAGAAATGCGACCTGTAGACGAGATCATCTGGACATAGGAAAGCAATTTAGTCCAAGCTAAAACAGAGACCTTCGCTAACGCTACATGAACTATCTAGTTGGGTTGCAGTTATAAATTAGTTAAAGTACATAGTTCTTCACAGGTGGAGAATTATTTGTTTCTTCAGACAATCTAAGTGTAATGAAGCTTGTCTTGATAGATATCAGAAAACCGCTTTGTGATGCCTATGTATCTACCCAGTAACTATTGACAGTAAATACTAGGTACTGAAGGTCAAACTTTAGTCATTAGAAGATAAATTTACTCATTAGAAGATAAAGTTGTTATCTTAGATCTAGTGGTTGGATCTATCGAGAATGATTGGGGGTATTCGAGTAAGACGCCCGCTATATTGACCCGGCTCGGCCCTAGATATTTCAAGATACCACGCTCCGACGTCGATATGTATTGAAGTGCGCATTTTGTCCTACTCACTGACCACTGACCCGTTAATCTAGTGCTATTACATTTAATATTCTCGAGTGCGCAAATTGCAATTGGTTAAATAATGACGATGCATCAAACTTAACATTATAAACGCCACTTGCACCATCCTACTAACCCGGGGTTAACCAGTTAAACCTGGAGTTACCATGGTTACCATGGTTAATTTGACACTGGGTTAGTGGGATGGTGAAAGTGGCGCTAAGAAATGTAATTCATTGCACGCACTTTTATTTGTACAACTATTAATATACTCATTAAGACATTTTTCATAAGCACAATTTTCTGATTTTATTTTTTGCGGAGTTCTTTTGGTCGCCTTTCTATTTCATCAGATTAAACATGGATAGTCATTAGTCTAGATGCGTTTCGGGCATAGAGTAACTTATACTAGAGCGGTACTGTCATAGTAAATATTGTAACCCCAGTAAATTTACTGCCATCTGTCGACACACTTTAAAACTAAAAATAAATATTTATAAAAATACGATAAAATGTATTTAAATATGGATAAATGATTTTTTTATTTGCATTAATTATTTTTATATGATTTTGACCCATGTTCTTTCACTGGTATGCGTTAAAATTATAAATAACAAACGAAACAGTCAACGCCCTCTATACGAGTGTACCTTAGACTGTATCCATCTATTACGGAGTTATATCTATCTTTGGTTTCGGGTGTTGATAGGGCTTCCTCGTTTCTGTAGCGCATCGTGGATGATCGCAGCGCAGCGGCGCGCGTGGATTGTTTCTATACTACCATGCGTGTGACATTGCGAGGGATTGCATTCTCCCGTCTAGTGTTATTTTGTTTTAAATTTTAAATTTAAGTCTCGCTTCACCTACCTACTAACCCCTTAGTTTGTAAGTGTTACTAATAAAGTGTGTCATGGTTACATGAAATAAATGCATTAAATTAAATTGAATTAAATCAATGTAAAGGTAAAAAACTCGTAAGTGTACAATTGCAAACAAATAAACGTACAGTCAAGGATAAAAATGCGGGTGCACACAACTTACTCAAAAATATATCCCATAGTACTTAATTCGCTGACATAAGAGCTATGAGACATATTTTTGAGTATGATGAGTGCACCCATATTTTTACACTTGACTGTACCTTCGTAGGTACAGTTATAAGGTGTTTAGGGGTAACTTAGAAAGCGGGGTCATTTTTTAAATCGCTAATATCTAATAAACTAAAAGTATGAAATGCTTCTAATTTAGTAGATAGTAGCGTTTTTCAAAAATATCCTGTTGTCTATGTTAGGTTAGATTATACACCATGGACCTTATTAAGATTTCATTTAAAATATTTGTTATATATAGGTAGCGCTGGTGGCCTAGCGGTAAGCTTGCGACTTTCAATCCGGAGGTCGCGGGTTCAAACCCCGGCTCGTACCAATGAGTTTTTCGGAACTTATGTACGAAATATCATTTGATATTTACCAGTCGCTTTTCGGTGAAGGAAAACATCGTGAGAAAACCGGACTGATCCTAACAAGGCCTAGTTCCTCCTCTGGGTTGAAAGGTCAGATGGCAATCGCTTTCGTAAAAACTAGTGCCTACGTCAATTCTTAGGATTAGTTGTCAAGCGGACCCCAGGCTCCCAGGAGCCGTGGCATAATGCCGGGATAACGCGAGGAAGATGAAGGATAGATATCTTCTATATTTATCTTAATCATCTGGAATAGCTGGGAAAGAGCTCGACTAGCCTGCAGGTATTCTCGTTCTGATCATCAATATCGGTGGTCCGATCCGTTATATATCTACTTGGCCCATCTTCGTCCCCTCGGGCGTAGGCGACTGATTGCCAACAGTACGAAAGTGTCCGTACTTCAGAGGAAATATATATATATTTGTTTTATGAATGACTATATACGTAGGTAATAATACTAGTTAGGTATATTTGTGTAGGTAACATTGTGAATAATTAATGTACCAATTTTTAATAGTTGCTGTTTTCTTAAATATTTTTCAAACTCCACCCACGTCTCTGTTTCGCCCTATGGTTGACTGGTAGGAGAAAGTATGGTATTAGGTACTTAATTATGTGTTAAACTTGTGGACTATAGTTATAGGTGGTTTTACGGTGTGTTTTGACTTTTAGTTTTGTTAGAACTAGATTTGCTGGTTACTATCCAAAATTGTTTACTCTTGAGTATCTTGTATGTTCATTAAGGTGATGGATTCACACTGGTATTAAGTGTAAAGGTAAGTAAATAAGTCTTTACGCTCGATAATGTCTGACACGCTAGTACCGGTAGTGTTGCGAACGCAACCTTTTATGTGTATAATGCAGTAGCAAAACGCAGCCGTCGGGCTCGCTTACTATGCGGAGGATTATTTAAATGCACCAATAGGAGCGCTCCACATAACCTGTATCGCGGCCAATTAGAGGCACCTAAATTTAGACTACCATTTTTAATATTCAAAATTAGCTTAACCACTTTCGCATCAGCCTCCATACTATTACCACCACATCTACACCTTTAACCGTTTACGTCAACTGTACCTTGTAAAGTAACCAGCACCTATTGATTATAAGTTTACTTCAAATCGAAGTCTTTTTATTTGTCGTCGAGACCTGCACGGCGGCTACAGGTAGAGATCTACATCGGTGCAACAAGAATTCCTACTGTGTGCCAGTTCAAATACTTGGGATCTATTATCAGTAACGATGGCAAGATCGATAAGGATGTCACACATAGGACCACAGTAGGTTGGCAAAAATGGAGAGAACTGACTGGCGAAAATCTATAAAAGTGCAATAAGACCCGCTCTTTTGTACGGCTCGGAATGTTGGGCAACATGCAAACAACACATAAACAAAATGCATGTCACAGAAATGCGCATGTTGCGTTCGTCGGGAGGAGTCACACTTTTGGATAAAATCCGCAACGACTACTCATATACGAGGAAGTTTTAAAGTCGCACCTATATCCGAGAAACTTAAAGAAAATCCATCCGGTGGTACGGGCATATCTTACGTCGCCCAGAAGATCATATTTTTCATTTTCATTTCATTTATTCGTTGCAACCATGGTATTACAGATGTTCTTAAAATAAAGTGAGTACAATCATACCCTACTAGGGCGTAGCAACATTTTATATCTACTTATTTCTAAGGTAGTACGGTCAAGTTAGCCTTAAATTTGCCGACACAAAGGAGAGGAACTGGAAGACCACCTGCCACTTGGCTGACGACAGTCGAAAAAGACATGAAAGATGTTAATACAGACGCTGAAATTGCCAAAAACCGTGTATTATGGAAGAAAAGGACAAGAAAGGCCGACCCCAAGTAAATGGGAAAAAAGTCAAGGAGGACGAAGATTCAGAGCCCACTGTGTCCCACTGCTGGGCAAAGGCCTCCCCCCTCTTTTTGCACTCGTCTGTTTAATGCTATATCTGGCCAGCCTGTCAAGAAGGAGTCCAGGTTAGGTAGTTAGTTAGTGGTAGTTTGTTAGCTCGATATATTATGTGTGAAGAATTATCTGAAGCCTACTCCTTGAATATTAGAATTGAGATTCTTTTAAGAATCATCACTAACGTACTGTCGTTACATTGGCCACTGTTCTTCCAATTGAGAGGGTCCGTGTGACGGGTTGTAGGACCGAGTAATATCATTCAGACGTTTTATTAAAACAAGAGATTTATGACGGTGCCCCGTCTGACACATTTGTTACGCCCTTTGTTTTACGGGTTACATGCAAAAAACTCCGGGAAAATGTTCTATAAAAGCCTTTATCATAATTGAAATGATGTTAAAAGCTTGTAAAAAGACAATTTCATATTATCTACAAAGCTCGTACGTGGGTTATAAATATGGACAGGCCAATTCGAACGTACACTGACATCTAAATTATGTCATTCAATTATCGTGCATTTTGCTCGTACGTACATGTATGCTGTATAGCATTAAGTCCGCCTTTTGTCACTGTATATTTTTTACTGTGCAATAAAGTTTAAATCCATACTATATAATATTATAAATTGGGAAGTCTGTCTGTCTGTCTGTGTGTTACCTCTTCACGCATAAACCGCTGAACGGATTTAGCTGAAATTTGGCATAGAAATAGTTTGAGTCCCAGAGAAGGACATAGGATAGTTTTTATCCCGAAAATCTTACATTAAGAGTCAAAAGCGGGGTGGAATTGAAATAATTAATGAAATGCCTGATAATTGTGTAAAAAATTAAGCATATGGTCAAATTGAATGATTGCTATTACTTTATCCAGGCGCTATTTGTACACTAGCTGCGGTTACTAAGTCCACGCAGACGAAGTCGCGGGCAAAAGCTAGTAAAGAAATAAATAAATGTATTGCCGCGGACGAGACGCGCAATAACTAAGTAACATGATTCAAATATCATTCTGATATCAGTGTATGTTCGAGTTCGGCCTGAAAAACTAAACATTAACCATTCTCAAACGTTACGCGCTACGAGGGCCTACGCCGTAGCATTCACAACCACGACGTAAAACATATCCTATTAGAATACGACGCTATGCGACGTAATCGCCATCCAATATTAATTAATTGGAGCGGCGTTAATAATAGCGCAAGCGCCAACCGCCATAAGGTACCTTTACCCGTGGGATGTCACATATTATCTTTACTTATTCATATCATAGAGTAAATTATACTAGAGCGGTACTGTCATAGTAAATTTTGTAACCCCAGTGAATACACTGCCATCTGTCGACACACTTTAAAACTAAAAATAAATATTTATAAAAATACGATAAAATGTATTTAACTATGGATAAATGATTTTTTTATTTGCATTAATTATTTTTATATGATTTTGACCCATGTTCTTTCACTGGTATGCGTTAAAATTATAAATAACAAACGAAACAGTCAACGCCCTCTATAAGAGTGTAGGCCAAAACTAGTGGCGCCATCTGATCGAGAATCAAATTTTCGTGATTTTCGAGGCACGTTTTTTCCTTAGACTGTATCTATCTATTACGGAGTTATATCTATCTTTGTTCATATCTAGTGAATTTCTAATTCATTTCCCGAATCGCGCCGTCAGGAGCCAGATTCAGATCCAACAACTTGTTACATCTCAATCGGGCTCCTGATTTATTTTTATGGGGGTTTTCAGAAAAAAATTGTACTATTCACTTTTATTCGAAAAACCATCAACTTTTGGGTTATTTAGACTCAGAATCACGAGGACTATCGATTTAAAAAGAAAAAAAATATGTCCTCAAAAGTAAATGGTACACTTTTAAGTGAAAATGCCCTGATACGACTTTGACACGATAATTGGTGCATGCGAGCGTGCGTTTTATATTATGTAATGTCTTGTTTGTTTGTGCTTACGAATAAAATCTCATTCTATTCTATTATATTCAATGAAGTCAAAGTCGTGGGAGAGATGTACAATGAGCTGTGAAACTGACTAGTTTTCCACTCATCTACTCGAAGGTTAGCTGGAATAAGGGATAACTTCGCCTTTGTACTTCCATTACTACTGTAATTTAGTTTTGTAAACCTGTGTACAATAATATTTGATTCCAATTCTGATTCTGAATAGGCCTGTACCTTTCTAATTTTTTTTTGGTGTCTCAGTATTTTATCATATTACAATTGTGAGCCTTATGGCTTTCGGTTAAGACGTGTTTTTGTTTGAACTGTTCGTAGAATGTAAAATATTATTAGCTAGCACATCAAGTGATAGGGAGTGGCTGTCAGTAACAGACTCGGTGAAGGTCAGATTTGTAATAGAAATTAGTTTCGTGAGTGCGATTAGTTTTGCTATCTTTCACGACGTAGGGTAGGGCATTTTTTTAAAGATGCAAAATAAGTCCCCGTGCGTAGTGTTTGTGTGCATGACCTATTTTCTGAGGTAGTTAGGTAAAAAGCCCTAAAAGTAATAAAAGTGATATTTTATCAGGTTTCGATGCATTATTAAAATAGGTAGCGAAGTGGATATAAAATGTATACTATACGTAGTTTTTATGTGACTGCCTAAAAAAAAACAATAGAAGGCACAAAAAAACTTAAGGTTTACTTCCCAATAAGTAGTCCATATTTGTACTTTAGAAATTTATTTAAGACTGTTATTAGTGGTACGATTAAATGTCAATGAAACACTAAAATCGACTATTGTCCTTTTTGAATAGCTCGTAAGGCAGGTGATTACTAAAGTGTAAAGTAATGATGAAATTAATGCTGTCTGTCCTAAATTGTCATCATTATTATACTTACTAAATTTGTAAATTAAAGGAAAAATGGAAAAATTTTACACTTCCGGCAGGACTCGAACCTGCGACCTTTGAAACACCGGTTCAATCGCTTCTGCCAACTGAGCTACGGAGGCCTACCAGATGTGTGCGAATCTTTCCATCCCTTCCCTCAGTTGGCAGAAGCGATTCGACCGGTGTTCCAATGGTAGCAGGTTCGAGTCCTGCCGGAGATGTAAAAATTTTCCATTTTTCCTTTAATTAAATAATTTGGAGTAACGCTCGCAGACTTTTCTGCTTTATAAAAAATCATTATTATACTGATTATTATTATATTAAGTAACCCTTATCCGAAAGACATAAGTCCACCTATTTAGAGTGTTTCTGTTAGTAATTAATCAACTGCTACAAACTTTGAAAGTTTTTAATGTAAAAACCTCTTTGGATTTAAGCAAAAAACCTATTTAATCGGCAAAACTGAACGTTCAAAGTTTGTTGCAGTTTTAGTAATTACTATGAAACACGGCACTATAAATAACTATACCTAAGCCAGATTCTGATTAAATTTGTTATGATTTTGATCTTATTTTGATACCGTTTTGAAGATCGCTCACGCTAAATGGTGCATGCGAAATGAAGTAAAAGTTGTACGTGAGATGTCCACCAAGACGATCGTCAAGGTCGTATCAAAACCAGTTCAAAACTATTACAAATTGTTAAATTAGAATATGTACCTCCAGGGCGTAGAACGACTTTTAATGCTGCCTCAGCATTCAATTGAAATTCTTAAGAATCCAACTACTAATTAACTAATATGGCTCAGCGACCCAAAGAGGGTCCTGGCCTCCGAAACGACAGCATACCACTTTTCCCGATCCTGCGCCGTTTCCTGCCAATTATCGGCTTGAAGCTGTCGCAGATCCGCTTCTACACTGTCTCCCCAGCGGTATCTGGGCCGACCTACCGGGCGGCCACCATGTTGGTCTTGACAAGTACACCCTTTTGGCAGCCCGATCCTCTCCCGTTCTTAATAGGTGGCCGAACCAGCGAAGTCTGTGGGATTTCGTCGAAGAAAACTATATAAAATTTTATTAGCAAAGTAATAAACCGGCGAATAAATGAGATTATCCCGCATTATCGAGACGCGCGCCATTAAATAGTATTGACTATTGATTACGGTTTGCAGGCGAGACCTTGAAGATATACCTAATCTAATAGCGCCGCATTTTTGTATTAATTTATATCCATGAAATAAACCTAACCATGCACTTATGTCCAAAAAATTATAATTCGGACTTTGATTTCTCGTAACCAGGTTAAAAGACGTAGGTACTTAATATGAACCGTTGTATATTGAGAAAGAAAAAGAAAGTTTTTTTTTTAATGACCTGATATAAAATAGACTTATATTGAGTATTGTTTTAGAGCTCCCGATATTTCGACGCAGTTACATGCATCTTGTTCACGGGTAAACGAGTTATCCAACGAGTGTGAATGCGACCGGTGGTAACGTTGAAAGCGAACGCAGCCGACGCGCACGACTAAGGGTAGACCGAGCGCGGTCTACACAACTTTGACACCCACCCGCTATTTTCAGTTTACCAGTGAACAAGATGCATGTAACTGCGTCGAAATATCGGGAGCTCAAAAACAATACAAAAGGTAATCACGGTCTATATTGTAACACTCTCCCACCACTCTCCCTAACTAGCCCTAATCAGCTAAACCTAGACTTGCCTAAAATACTAAAAATTCCAATAAGAAAATCTAAAATTCTAAAAAACTTTAAAAATACCGCAATCCGTAATTACCTTTATTAATTATTATAAAATAATGTAAATAACCTAAATCAAATCTAAATATATAAGTTAATATCTTGAATTGGATCAGTAGATTGGCCAAATGATCGTCTTGTGTTTATGTAGAACCCTAAGAATAAGAATAAGAATAAGAATATATTTATTTAAAAGAAAAAACCTTAATAATATTCGATAATATCCAGTGGCCCCACACTAGGCAATGCCTGTCACGTGGAAGCCGGGTTCGCATTAAACAACCAAAGGTTAAGTAAAAAACTAGGTGACATTAATAGAAGTAATAATTAAAGAAATTAAGTAATTTAAAGAAAGAAAATTAAAGAAAAACTTTGTCTCTCTCTGTGTGTGTGTGTGTAAGTGTGTGTGTGTGTGTGTGTGTGTGTGTGTGTGTGTGTATGTGTGTGAGTGTGTGTTGGGTTGCGCATGTATTAAGGCTACAGAGATTGTTAGCATACGTAAGTGATTAGGTGACGACCTTCAGCAGCATTTCAGTTTGACTATAGTTAAGACCTTTCAACCAGTTCTTAATTACGAATTTTGCTTCAAGAGGAGACTTTTTAGATATGTTGCAGGCCTTTACTACTGTATTGTAAATATAAGGATGCAGGGAGTTAGGCAAACGCCTCGCGAATGCGGATTTTGTGATGGGAGTAGGAACTTTGAAGATTCGATTACGGATTAGGGTAAGATATTCTTCGGAATTTATAGTTTTTCGATGCACGTGAGTTGCAACTCGTAGGATCAATAATTGTCTCACACTAAGAACATCCGCGTCTTTATAAAGGGTGACCGTTGAAAACCACCGAGGCTTCCCAAGCATGACCTTGAGCACAAACCTTTGGGCCCTTTCGAGAGGCAGTAGTGCAGAGCTAGTGGAGCCACCCCACACGCCAATGCAGTAAGACAGGATGGATTCGCATATCGAAGTGTATACAATCTTAAGCAATTCCCTCGTAGCAGAATTTCGTAGCAGCTTCATAATAAATATCACCTTTCTGACTCTAGTAGACATTATTTCGATGTGTTTTTTGAAATTAAGATTTTCATCAAGCGTAACGCCCAGATACTTTATGGTGGTACAATTACTAACAACACCGAAAACTCTACTCGAGTGACTGGCTGAATCGACGTCTGCATTGGCACGAGAAAACTTGAGATCTGGCCGGGAGCTGGGGGCAGAAGAAGCCGTTTTATGAAAGCATAAGTATTTTGTTTTTGAAATATTAAGTGAGAGCAGGTTGTTAGCGAGCCATTTGGTAATCACAGACAAACCTGTCTCAGCTACCGCAAAACATCGTTCCCAGGACACATCGTGAAACAGCAGAGCAGTATCGTCTGCGTAGCAGATAATTTCTGCCTGACTGACGGGCAGAGAAATTAAGTCATTGAGGTAGATCAGAAAAAGAGTGGGACCGAGGATGCTTCCCTGCGGGACACCGAAGGTTATCGGAGCTGAGTCACTGACTAAAGTGCCAAGTCTTACACACTGCTGCCGGTTTGTAAGGTAGCTTTTGAACCAGTTCCATGCGATACCGCGAATGCCTAACAGTTCAAGCTTCCTTAGCAATATCGGTATTGAGACAGTATCAAATGCCTTAGCCAGATCTAGGAAAATTCCCACGCAGGTTTCTCCTCTGTCAAGATAGGAAGAAACAAGGTTAACTAGTAAGGTGGCGGCTTGTTCAGAAGATCTGTTTTTTCGAAAACCATATTGTCTTTGGGAGAGCAGGTGTTCTGATTCAAGGAAATTGATTAGTTGATTATTAATAATCTTTTCCAGCATTTTAGATAGACTGCTGAGAAGAGAAATAGGGCGATAATTCCCGGGGCAGCTCTTGTCACCTCCTTTATGAACGGGAACCACTGCAGCTACTTTCCAACACTCCGGAAAAGAACCCGATGAATTGCTGAGGTTAAAAATATGAACGAGTGGTTTGACGATATAGTTTTTTAGATTTTAACCTTAACTATAACCCTTCGTCATAACCGTTAATAGTAACCGAAATCCTTTTCGCATAATAGGAAAGAGTTATGAATAATACGCCTAAAAATCCTAATAATGATAAATAATTAATAAAACGTGAATTATGCCAGTGTAAAATAAGTCAGAGTATTTAGAAAGATCATTGTAAGTTTAAATTCAGTTTGGTAAAACAAATGTAAAGTACATCTTAATCAAATGAAGTCTTATTTAAATTGCAATCAATAAATAGTAAATAAAACATAATTTTATAAGTCTGTAGAATGTCTTAGTTAAGTCTTCAATAATGTATGTCAAAATAAGTAAAGTCTGTCGAATGTAATAGTCAGATGGTCAAAGTACGATCACTAATAAATGTCACATTACAAATATTTTTGTTTTTGGGGTATAGATGTCGCCCGCTCCGCCGCGACTATCCGTGGTCGTCATCCAGTTGCCAGGGCAGACCCCCGCCCCAGTTCTGAAGGAACTATCATGTGGTCCTGAAGGGACATCTTTTCATAATGACAGGGCTACTTCGTCATTTGCCCTGAACATTATTTTATGACATTTTTCGTCATAAATGAGAGGACATCAAAGGGACAATTTAACATAACAAAATACTGGTAGTTAGAGCAGCTGTATTTGATCCACTCCAATTTCCCAGAATACTGTAATTTTGTAGTATATTTTAGTAGGTATTCAATGAAATAATATTAACCAAACTATAGTTGTAGTCATTTTGAATCACCTTTCGGACCAAAATAAACCACGATCTTGCTCTGCATCGATCTAGCTTGGGTAAATCACTCATTGATATATATTTCCAATAATAAAGTTTTATGATAATATGACCTTATTAGTATTTTTAAGGTCGAATGTGAAAATTACAGATCTCTAGAAAACAGAATGAAGTCGTCATACAGACTGCCAAGGGACAGGCAAAACAAATATTTCTTTTATAAGCAAATTGATTCTAAAATACTACATTATATTGTGGTTATTTGTTATGTTTTTCCCACAATATATTTTCTACCAGTAGTGTTGCAAAGGACCAAATTATATTCAAAGTCATAAATATGTCAAGTTTTTTAATAAGTCATAAATAAGTGTATGTAATACAATTCTAACAATCCCTAAACCCACACTACATCCTAGCTACCGCTATTTAAATTTAACCCATAAACCATAATTATACTCGTACTATGTAGTTTAAATAGCCATAAATATATCGGAAGCGAACCTAGCTAACTACTGTGAAAATCTAATGGCTTTGTTATATAAAAATTATAAACCTTGATCAATCCTACAATTCCCTAAACCATACAAAAATAAACCCTAGCCCTAACAGTTAAACTAACCAACTAATCTATCGATATAATTGCAAACTAACATCCCGGGATGTACATTTAATTTACTCGCGTAATTTCTCGAAGTGCAATGAGAAATTCCTAGGCTACAGTTAACTAAGACGAGTGGAGACACCTCGATTTAGAACTGACCCCCTATTTCTCCACGTGGACCAGCATCAGCGATAGGGTTTGGGACAGCCGATGTAGGTCGGGAAAAAGGTAATGGGATAGTTGGTCTAGAATCTGGCTTTTTTAAGAAGTCTAGGAGACAACCCAAATTGTCCAGACCCCAGGGGTTAGAACCTGTCCTTGTAAACCCAGGAACTGTCAGGGACCCACCTGATATTATCAAAATGCACAGTAGGAGAATTAAGACTGTCGTTGTCACCGTAAGGTACCCGCCCTATCTCTCCATCTGCCCAGCACTGTACTGGATCGGAATTAGTTCTCTCTACCCCATAAGTTATTTAAGAAAGCTGTGAGATAAATTGCAAAACTAACTTTAAAATAATATATAAAGTACTCCAACCAAAATCATTCCAGAGCTAAATATCACTAAAATAATCCAGGTCAAAACACTATATATATTAAGCACAATTAAAACATAAATTAATAAATTGCACTATGAACCAAACATGACTTTACAACCTTTAATAATATATTGATTTGTAAGTAAAATTTCACGAATATATTTACTTACATTAGCACTTGTCTGGGCACAAATCAACAAACAACTAATAATTACAATTCACTAAATAGTTTATAAATGACACTATGAACAAAACAAACTTTACAATCTTATTAAATTTATTGATTTATAATTTAGACCTCACTAGTATTATATCAAACACTAGCGCTTGTTTAAACCACAAACCAATAAATCAATTAAACCCACTAAACAAACACAATCTAAAATGCACTTCTCTAAAAATATTCAAGTTAAACCCCACAATAGATTACACCATATTATGCTCCAATCCGAACTCTACCAGCATCATAAGATACTAGCAAAATCTAGACCAGGACACAATATAGGTAACCTAAATAGACCTAACCTATACTAGAGAACTTCTTCCAACGCTCCGCGAATAGCCACGAGAATTCCCCGCAAAGGGGTTTTATGAAATCCCTTCCCAGATCCCGATTTCCCCGCTCTAGCAAACTCCTTGCACCCCATTGGTAACACCTAAACCAATCCTGAATTTCATGATTCCGTACTATCCTATACAAATTACTCTTTATTTCCTAATTAACATAAGGTCCAAATTGACCTACTTAATGGGTGTAGCCAAAACTATTCCTTCTCGTCGGTGGGATGTCTTTAAATTTTTTATTCTAAACGTCTTTGTTTTTCTATATAGACACATATTGTAGGGATACGCCCTTTTTTAATTCTTAATAATATGGTACAATTTTGCATAGAATATTTTACAGTCATAACTTAACTTTTATCGTTACCGTGAAATCCGAGTTGGTATTTTAAACAAACACTTGAAATTAATAACCAAACTAACTTTGCACAAAAATTTATAACGCAATAAGCTTTATGACATTGAAATAAAGTTCAAATTATATTAAAAATAAGTTTCTTAATATTTTGGTTTACTATATCAGCTAAACTCTCCAAGTGGTGTATCTAGAATTTCAAATAGCAAGGTCCACTTAAGATATGAAAAGAAATATAGCTGTTTGAATTACCGTGAGACACAAGAATGGAATTTAACCGACTTAAAATAGAACAATATTATGTTTACATATAATGCTAACATGGAAAGGGAGCCTCTGACATGTTACAATATCCCGGTTAATATAAGTCTAGTGAAACTAACCGTGAATCATTCAAAACTGTTACTGATATAAAATAGTCTCAGACTGTGTGTGTTACAGAAGTTTATTTCCGCAAATGCTCCGTCTGTTGAACGTACCTACTCCGCCGTGGTTTGTTAAAATATTACATTTGGGGGTTTTCAAGAAAGGTGTACAACTTTTTTTGGTCGCTTAGAGGGCCGCAATCTACCTCCAAAGTGGTAGGTGTCTATAGGTCACCATCAGGGGCCCGTTTATCAAAAGCTTGTAGCTTGTAATACAAGTGTGTTCAGCGTTAGAGGTAATGGCGACCAAATGAAAGCAGGGAATACTGATATCTAAATTTAATGTTTACAGAAGGCTGGTTAGAAAAAGTGAGTTTATCTACATACATGTAGAAGCTTATATAGTTAAGTACAGCGCCACACTATGACACTACGGATTGGTTATGAACTATTACATACATTGACATAGCTAACAGCTTATTGAGCACTTATACTAGTACACAATAGTTTCGGTAGATGTCACCTTTACATATCATAGGACTGTGGTGCCACATACAGACGATTGAGAGACTTAATCTGTCTAGATTAGGTAAGTAGGTATTTAGGTATACTTATTTTAGTAGGTATATATATATTTATTTTAGTATACCTACTTATTTGCTACTTGTTAAGATAGGTCTTAACAAAGTGGAAGTCCCTTTTTGACAGCTTTTATTAGAAAGGGACTTCCACTTGTATTACAAGCTACAAGCTTTTGATAAACGGGCCCCAGAAGTTAATCTAGTCTTAACTTACCTCAGGGTTGACAGTAGGTGGCATGACGATCTTCTTCTGCGCGGGCGACCGCAGCACCACATTCTCATCCCTTATGATAATCTGCTCGTTCAACAGTTTCTTCTTACACTCCTGCATCTGTATGCTGTCCTTGTCTCTCCTGGACAACACGGACTCTGACGATGCATGCTTCGACGAACACACTGAGGTGTTTTTACTTGACAGTTTTAGGCTGTCTATTGACGCCGTCATTTTAGAGTCTTTGCCGTTTGAGGACGCCATTTTGTTTTTTGGTTTTCACTATATTGTCATTTTAGTTTTTAAATCTAAAGGGTTTGTAAGGTTTTTAATAGAGAATATAACAGTGACTATGTGATAGATTATACTTGAAGATGATCAATATTATAGATCAATAAAATTCATACAAGACCCATCGCTAACAGATCATTAATCATTTACGGAAATCCGCAACTTAACCGGCCAAGTGATTTTTTAAACATTTAGTAGCCTATGTCAATCTCCAAATTATAATATTTTTACTTGCCACAGCAAAATTATTTAGCGCCGACATAAAGAAAGCCAGTTTCTCTGGAATTCATAATATTAGTATTGATGTTTCGCAGACTGTACAAGACTAATTCGAGCTTAGAAAATAAACTGAGTAAGCACGTCATAAGTTCATATGACAAAGGCTTTGATGTCTTATTTAATAGCATCGGTCTTATTTAGCAGAGTAAGTCTATAAATACTAGTAAGCTTTGTGAGCTGTAAATCTCGCGAACTTCAATGGCTCCGCCATTTTGAAAAAAATCCAATAACTGAATCAACAAAAAAATATATTTGATTGTTGAACCTGCTTACGAAATTGCACGAGGATCGTTTGTGAAATGCGATATAAAGGAGAACATTCGAAGCATTTTTCCTCAAGCTAAACGGAGAATCCTTCGCAACACGAGTAACAGGTAAAACAAACCTGGTTGAATTTGGAAATTATTACGCAAAAGTACGGTGTTTTTTTTTATCCAAAACGAATGGCTGTCGAGGCTGTTTTCCGTCGCGGGCCAGACATCTAAATAGCTAATTACATTTCTCAGTGCAGAGTCCTGTCGTTCTTCAATAACGATAAGTAGGTTATAAATACTTCAATCATCAGACTGTTGGATATGTCAAAGATCAACATCAAACATTTATTCAGCAAATAGGCCACAGGGGCACTTTTACATGTCAATTTTTACAAACAATAAAATTAACCCAAAATTACAAAAACTAATTACATAAATATAAATGTTAAATTACACAAGAAAAAAAAACTAATAAACACTATACAAATAACAGAAGTACTAAAATTGTTTAGAGATGTAAAAGTCTCTAGGTATCAGAGATTAAATGTATATAATAATAAAAAAGATCATCAAATTATCCAGAGATGTAAAGGGTCTCCAAGACTTGAATTGTTATATAGGTAATAAATAAAAAGACAAGATATTAAATCAGACAAACAGACAAGAACCGAATGAAGTGCCTCACGTTAATGCCACTCAAAAGTAAAGTTACATAGGTAAAATGAAGCCCGTGTAAACTTAAACAGACCGGTCACGAGTATGACGCGTATCTCAGCCATCGTCTCCCTCAACCTTCATTCGGGAAAGTGGCGACCCGATCAACGACGCCACCGTAAGCAAAGACTTTTAAGCGAGCATGACATGTTCAAGTTGCCGGGCTGTATTAATATATATATGTAAACCATACCCATAAGAGTTCCTAGTTGACGATGACACCCTAAAAACTGTTCAAATGTGAATCGGAATCTTTTCGTTCGAAAACAATGTTTATTTGCTTTTCGAAGCGCGAATGGTACAAACAGCAACACTCTTAACTGTCTATCTGTGGACCTTATGCCTCATGTAATAAGGTTTACAAAGTGTCAGTTAACAGTGTGGGCAATGGTATACTCAAACTTTAAGATTTACGATAAAAACATTTAAAAACCAACATCGAAGCCGATAATTTATGTTTGTTTCTCCTCATTGAGAATAACCACGTGTCCTAGATTTTAAACACTTCATAATATGTTTATGTTAACAATTTTCTTATGAATTTGCTTATGTTGTTGTGCTTATGAAGAGCGGATATTATGTAGGTATTATTTTAAAACACTGGTTTGATGAAGGATATTTGTTTTATAGCATAGTAAAATTATGTTAGCCAGAGTATTATTCTTCACCAACTTCAATCTTTTAAGAGGTTATCGATTCAGTAGTATGTTTTTGTTTTTTAATGTTTTTAGGGTTCCGTACCCAAAGGGTAAAAATGGGACCCTATTACTAAGACTCCGCTGTCCGTCTGTCCGTCCGTCTGTTCGTCTGTCTGTCTGTCACCAGGCTGTATCTAATGAACCGTGATAGCTAGACAGTTGAAATTTTCACAGATGATGTATTTCTGTTGCCGCTATAACAACAAATACTAAAAACAGAATAATATAAATATTTAAATGGGGCTCCCATACAACAAACGTGATTTTTTTGCTGTTTTTTTCCTGTAATGGTACGAAACCCTTCGTGCGCGAGTCCGACTCGCACTTGGCCGGTTTTTAAGTACCTCAGAATTCGTCAATTCTGGATCGATTTATAGAATTAAAAAATTTAAGGCACAAACTATTTACTCGGCTGAAGGTGAAATTCGGCCGAGCTTACTGGGGACTCTTAAGGGATTTATGTATTTTCATCAACAAATCAAGCATTTGCATGTAAATCTATTAACACATTTGTAAGCAGTGGCAAAAAGGTTATTATGTGATGAGAAGTTATTGGAAACTATTCATTAATCGGTTTAAAGTGCCTATCGTACTATATTACCATTCAAAGTCATTTCGTATATCATTGTATATCATAAAGATCTCTATGTAAACCAAAAAGGGACACGTCTACTATATATGTAATGTTACATATCTATACAAAGATTTAGGCAAAGTAGGACCCATTCTTTACATTCAATTTATTTGGGACTTTATCCCGATGACAACCCCCATCTTCAAAAGTTTAATGTCTATATCTATACCGTCTTATAAATCATTACATGACAGTATACCTACGTTGTCGTAATTTAAGGAATGAAAACTTCACGTACTTTTATACGGGCACGACACGGTTACGAAATCAGAGGAAAGTTACGAAAAGGAACCAGAAAAACGTTATAATTTTCTTATCAAAAACTAGAAAAGGTCAGACAAGAAGTTAATAATAAAATAAAAGTTAATTAACCGTGAAATTTTCACTAAACTTTCGTCGTTAATAGTTCAAATATTTAGGGTAAATTATAATTATTGGACACTTAAAATTTATTTAAAAACAGCGGTGTTGATATTCACACAAAAAACTGTAAGTACGTTAAAAAGCCAATTATTGTTAAATTGAGAAAGAGGCACCTATAGCCCGCTTTTGTAACATTCCATTTGTTATAAATCGACTCTCATTTGTATAACCGGTTACAGGCTTTTATGAAACAGTTCAAGGCCGTTACGTCATTTTGCAATGACAAGCGTTCACGTCCCACATCAACATGATAGACACTTGCTTTCTTTCGTGTAAAAATCAGTAAATTAATTGAAACCATTTTCGTGGATAAGGAGCCGCCTCGTCATCGTGCCGAGCTCGTCAGCCGTAAAGCCACTCCCATTCAGCGCGTGACGTGAACAGCCCGCTTTTCATTACCATCCCAAAGACTGTTGTCATCCTCTTAGCGCCGCGTTGTGAAAAGACTGACAACTCTTAAGTGCCACGGGTTTAAAGTGAGAGGGTTCCGTACCGGGTTCAGTAGTTAAATCCAGACAAAGAAAACCATTATAATTGATACTAATTTATTTTACTAGCAAGGTACAATTTGACAACATAGATATGCTGAAAGACATCGAATGTCATCGATATAAATAAGAAGAAAAGATTTAGCAATTATTAACGATTGTATCACAAAAATGTCACAAAAGAATCTCAAATACTCAAGAAAAAAAGAAACTAAAAACCCGGCCAAGTGCGAGTCCGACTCGCGCACGAAGGGTTCCGTACCATTACGCAAAAAACGGCAAAAAAATCACGTTTTGTGTATGGGAGCCCCACTTAAATACCTATTTATTATATTATGTTTTTAGTATTTGTTGTTATAGCGGCAACAGAAATAAATCATCTGTGAAAATTTCAACTGTCCAGCTATCACGGTTCATGAGATACAGCCTGGTGACAGACGTACAGACAGAGACAGACAGACACACAGACAGCGGAGTCTTAGTAATACGGTCCCGTTCTTACCCTTTGGGTACGGAACCCTAAAAAACAGAAACAAAAAAGGACGAAGGATTGCGTAGCAGCAGCATTCCAATAAACAATGTTTTGAAATTGTTTTATTTTTACTTAAGGGGCCCACTGATTATCAGTGCGCCGGACGATATCTGCTTGTCAGTTAGAACAAAAACTTG
Source organism: Cydia strobilella (assembly GCF_947568885.1). NCBI lineage: Eukaryota > Metazoa > Arthropoda > Insecta > Lepidoptera > Tortricidae > Cydia > Cydia strobilella. The sequence goes on along the minus strand of NC_086061.1, from coordinate 2,933,108 downwards.
ACGGTTCCGAACAACTGTAAGGCCGATATCGTCCGGCGGACTGATAGTCAGTGGGCCCCTTTACGTGAGCTAAAGCCTAGCTGCAATATCGCGGTAATACATTATTGCCATATATGTACGTAAGCTGTTCGTAGCGACAGTATCTCAGGGCCAAATATTATCTAGTTACCTTCATACAGCTGTTAAGTAAATAAATTCGTTCAAATCAGAAACAGGCTTGTATGTATCTATATGTGTAACTACTAAACCGCCATTGTCGTTGTCCAATAGAGCTGAAAATTGCTATGTGCTTATGAAATACCGATAACACTGTAATTGAACTAATCGAACTGATCTGGCGATGAAACCAAATGTGACTACCTTATAAGTGCCTGTGATAAAACAACGAAACTACGTTGAAGAGCTCGCTAGAACCGCCTCAATAAAAAGTAACAATTTAAGGAATAGTATAGTCAGCGATAAAACATGAATTTTGTGAGAAATAAAAATTAAGGAATACATTTTTAGCGCGTCAGTGTGGAAATTATGCAGTGACCCAAAAATCAAATAAGTATATGCCCTTAAAGAAACGGGAAATTAGCGAAAATCTCGTAAAGAGTAGATCGTAGAAACAAAAGAACTCTAAAATCCGAAGACTTCTCTTCGCGACCCGTCCGCCATGTTTCTTTGGACGTTCGCTTTTTGTTTCACTTATTTCTTAAACCCATTCTGTTTTGCGTTTCTGTTTTTGTTTTTAGCCAATTTCAGGAAAGGTAGCATTTCTATTGAACTTTTGTGTTTCATATTTATATAGAGCTTTAAATCCAGTTTTGTCATTAACTTTTTCAGACCTGCGTTGGACTATTAAAGTTTTTTAGTTGAAAAACGCACGAAAACTCAATTCAATCGAAATTATGTTCTGTTTACTACATTATCTAAACTATCTCTTTACTCGATTGACGAAGAAGAGCAGGCAATGAATTGAGCGAAGCGTCTTCGTTTCAGCTAAGGCAATAATGGTTTCGTTCGGCTGTCCGGCTATTTTCCTCTACAGCATGGATATGGATACGGTCATACGGATACGTTCTTGTCTATGTGTTGTTCTTGTTGCGTGATAAAACGCTGTCCGTCACTTTCTATCCAGCCGTGTTAAAAAGTGATGGTTATTTTATCATGTGGATAAAAACATCCATAATACGCAATAAACATATATTTAGTTTCAATTTCAATTGAATAATTAGGTCGCCAAAAATAAAAAAAACTCATAAGGTTTCGTTAAAGAATTACAGATAACCTTAATTAGCACTTGAAAGACATTATCTTAGTAATGAAAACTAGAGTACAAGATTACAAACCCTTTGGATTTATGTGAAATTTTTATTTAATTTACAATTATCCCTAACACTGACACTGACTTTGGTTTACAACAACTACACACATATTTATAACATTTTAAACTATTTTGTCGTTATTTTCAGTAAATTTAATCTCAGCGTAACAACCATGTTTATAACCATCACAACAGCTGACTGTGTCCTCACAGGTTATTGTATAAATATAATTACATTATAAACACGTCACTATTCATTTAAAAGCACAAACTACACTACATCAGTTATTAAGTGGACTAGAACATACTACGTGCTAGTACGCTACGAGTGCTAGTACCGATAGCGTTAGTAAGCGGACGTGCGTCTAGCGCGCTTCGCGACGTCTCACTGCCGCTGTAGGCCGAGCACATGATTGGCGCGACAGTATCTCGCCGCGAGATAGACTACCCGTCTTTTACTAACTATATGAATTAAAGAAGGACGGGTAGTCTATGTCGCGGTGAGATACTCTCGCGCCAATCATGTGCTAGCCCGGCTGGGCGGCCCGCCCTCAACGGAGCGTTTGCAAAAACATGCCATTTAATTTCCTTTTTTATTTGTATTATTAAGTCGTTAGGTAAATCGAGTAAAAGGGTACTTTTTCTATCATCAGAAGGTATGTGGTCACTATTGTATGTTAACTTTTCTTTTAAAATCACTCCAAAAGTAGGCATACTGTTTAAACTTGTGTTTTTAGATTTGGACACATTTTAACGATATATCGCTATAAAACTATGAAAACGGATTATATCGCGTATATTGAATTTATAATACATCCCGACGTTTCGAACTCTTTACAGCGTTCGTGGTCAACGGGTGACTGACGCTGCCACGAACGCTGTAAAGAGTTCGAAACGTCGGGATGTATTATAAATTCAATATACGCGATATAATCCGTTTTCATAGTTTTATTTCATGAGTAACTATCGCGGTAACCGAAGACAATATGATATATCGCTAGTTTTGATATTTATTTCTGGTTAGTTGGTTTCTGGTATTGACTGCTGCTATATATCTGAATTTTCAATAAAATGCTGAGATACTAAATGTGTGTTCAAAGTAATTATAGACGGCTAACACCATTCTACAATCTTTTGTTTAACTACCAAAGTACAGACTTGCGAAGCGTAAGCTTCGGGAATACAATCTTTTCGATTTTTAGGGCTCCGTACCCAAAGGGTAAAAACGGGACCCTATTACTAAGACTCGGCTGTCCGTCTGTCCGTCTGTCACCAGGCTGTTTCTCATTAACCGTGATGGCTAGACAGTTTAAATTTTCACAGATGATGTATTTCTGTTGCCGCTATAACAACAAATACTAAAAAGTACGGAACCCTCGGTGCGCGAGTCCGACTTGCACTTGGCCGGTTTTTTTTTATAAAATTAAAAAATAATTTTTCATTAGCTGGCTTGATGGCTAAATTTCTAGTACCGCTTTGCGGACATAGTCGCGCGCACAGCTGATAAGTATTATCAACTTACTAGTAATTACGCGTCCTTCTATAAAAAAGTAAACAGTAACGCAATATCAACATAATAACATGAATAATTATGTATTTCTCACCACTAACTCGCATGTTCTTCTCCAAGTAAAAAGAGCGCATATATACAGAAATTATAGTCACTTACGACTTTTCTGGCTGCAGGCAATCTGCACCCGGGTTGGTAATCAATCTTGCGTTGCGATGTCACATCCGTGACGTCACACGCTCCGTACCTGACGTGTGATTACGGTGTCGAATCAGGCTGGTACTTACCTGAAATGAAAGGAAGCTTATTTATTATGGATTTATAACATTTTACTTTTACTCTTTAAACTTATGGAAAGTACAGCCAGCTGCAATGAGGAGTATTTGAATAGACAAGCATTCAAAATTATCTCCTATTGACACGTTTTCCTATAAAATAGATAGTGCTAAGGAAATGGGCATGGGGCTCTCAAATGTTTAACCCCTAGAGCGGCAAAGCAATATTTTAAATTTTCGCGCCGTGCGGCGCGCAGCCGCAATGCGGCGTGTTTTCCATATTAAAAATGGCGGCCCGCCGCACGCGCGGTTGTCAGAGAGCGTCCCATTCGAGGTAGCTTGCCGTACGAGGGGTTAATCAATGTGCAATGTGTGTATGTGTGTGTGTGTTAATGTGCTTTTTGTAGAACGAGAACTGATATTTTTTATTCCTTGTCCCTTACAGATAGGTACTCGAAATTAAACTATCGTGAGATATATTTCAAAATATTTAAATCAGTACGGTTTCACTCACTATTATTTTTAGTCGCTATTGGCGACATGTTTCGGATTCGTCCGGAATCCTTCCTCAGGCACGGGTGTCCGCGGCGGTTGATGATCTAAATATTTTCAGATAGGTACTATGGCAGCTTAAGGCACCTAATAATTTGATCTCTAAAACTAATATTTCATAAAGGTAGATTCAGCGTTTCTTTAATTAAATGGACCAAGAGTCGATCCCAGCGCACCAACTCGCACGTTTAACGCGTCAATAGGCATTGTCCTAAATGAAATGATATACACAGTAACGACAAGTATGCTCGGTGACATTCACATGCTCGTCCTCACTGGCCTCGAGGGTATAACGGATCTGGAGCCAAGATGACGATCGTTGATAGAATACCTTAATCGAAACATAAATAATGTATGGAAGTTGTCACGTGACTTAATTCGTAGCATCTGACAGTCCTATACATTTCTTCTTTTTTTTGTTTAGCTTTTTTGTATACAAAATATACAATAAAATTCCAATTGACATAAGAAATGCAGGCAGTGACACAATTTTCAAAAATAAATTAAAGGCGTTACTAATTAAATGTGCTTGTTACGATATAAATGAATTTGAAAACCTAAGTGATAATTTGCAGTATTAAGTAGTGGATATTTGTTGCATGCATCTTTTGTTTGTAATTTAATCGAATCGATGACACTGACATTTTGTAATTTAATTATTAATTTATAATATTATTCTATGATTATTAACTTGAACCAATAACTGACATATTGAAATTATACATTTAAGTCTAATCTTAAAGCACTTGGAAATATGACGTGTAAAAAATTGTATTATTTTTACCAATTAATAATCTGAATCTGAATCTTTTATCGATTTTGCCTAGGTCGGTCCATCAGATTCGAATGCATCCTGTTGGACTGTTCCTTTTCTACGTTTCCTGCGTTACATTTTTCTAGACAATGAGACTGAGAATTCTTGAGAGACAGTTTTTTGAGACTGAGAACTAAGCTTTAATTATCTTAGACTTGGTAGTTTTACGTGCGACTCCGAGCATCATAATATCCATTAGGTTTATAATGAAATCGTACTCATCAAAATCGGCTGAGTATGTTCTATCAACATACGTGACTGCTAACATCATAACCATTCCATTTGACTTTGCAATAGTCCAGCAAAATGTAGCGCAACATTTTTTTATTGACTTTTTCCAAAGCTCGACTTTCCCGTTGAATGGCGCGTTATATTAGGTTTTATTTTGCTGTCGGTACGCGCGGGTTGTCGTGAGTGACACCCGATGCGTAGCGCGAGAACCTATTTTCACAGACGGGTCACTGTTTTGTATAGAAAATTGTTATTTATGGGTTTATTACTTCGCTGAAAATACCCGGCTTTTACCCGACTTATAAAATGAAAAGGTTTATTCGCATGAGTAGATTGAGTAGTGGGAGTGGCATTAAGGGAATTTCAAGAAACTTCTTTCGACTTTCCTTGATTTTCACAGTCTAATTGTTATACATATGGAAACATATCTCTTTATGTTAAGCTATTAAAGAATGATAGTTTTGATCCGCTATTTTAGATGCTGAATATACACGACTGTTGAAAGAAAAATATATTTGACTATTTTTTGCTGTCAGTAAAAAAGTTGCAAAGTCAACCCCGGCACAGTAAAACCTATTTGCATGTACAAGACAGAGCTTTGTGTTCAAACTATTGCGCAAAAATCCGAAATGACGGACGAAGTTTTGTTTCACATTTTGCATTGCTAGAAATTTCAGAATAAAAATGAAAAAAGTTCCATAGTAGCAGTTCTGTTTGCTTACAAAAACTACAAATTGAAGGAAAACTTCATGTGAATTATAGATTTTTTACTTCTAGGTTGCATTCTTATGACACATTGTTCTCAGAATTTGATGTACAGATGTAGTGCATATTTAGTTGTTTTCCATCGTATTTTCACGGAAACATAAGAACGTGTCTTGCTATTAATTCAGTCAGTCTCGGTACAAAAAGTACTGAGGTTGACTGAAGGAGCATGACAAATACAAACGATGGAAAACAATTATGCATTACATCTGTAACCCATATCAGAAGACAATTTTCCTGAATCTGGAAAAAGGGGAATACCTACACTGGCTGGACGTTGCGAACTAATGGTCTTACTAAAGAGGATGCCGAAGACCGTGTGGAGAAGAAAAAGTAGGAAAGCAGACCTTGGGCTCCGAAGCAATAGCGGAGGATGCAACTGGAATAAAGGCTAAGATAAAATAGAGAGTTTCCTCAATATGTATTCCTTCAATGAAAAGTTCATTGAAGGAATTCTAATCTAGGATTAAAAGTAACACGTTTAAACCACTCGGACAACCGCTCGAGATGTGTCATATCTGCACATTTATTTTATGACATTGCTTTCAAACTACGGATGCACAGCTTGATGCGAACTGCCGCAAGATTATTAAAATACTTACATTTTTCTGCACCATCTGGGCATTTTAAAAATTTTAAACCATTAGCGATGCGCTTTTGTTTTGGGGGTGCAGATTTATTGCGTTCCTCTGTTGCATGTGAACTTTTAATTAAAAGCAGCTTTTCACTACATACATAGTATAAAACAAAGTCGCTTTCCGCTGTCTGTATGTCTGTCCCTATGTATGCTTAGATCTTTAAAACTACGCAACGGATTTTGCTGCGGTATTTTTTTAATAGATAGTGATTCAAGAGGAAGGTTTATATGTATAATTTGTAAAGGTTTTGTGTAAATTAGTTGAACTACCCGCGCGAAGCCAGGGCGGGTCGCTAGTTAGTGTATAAACCTTAATTCCTGGTACAGTTGGCACCGTGTCTACAAGCTTGAACAAGTATTTATAGTAATGTTATCTTATTAATTATTCTGAGTGTGCGGCGCTCCGCACCCGCGTAATCACATGATATTGATAAAGCTGTTGAATAGGTTTCATTTCAAAAGAGCATTTATGGTGATAGCACCCCCATCCGCCATCGAGATGATTATACTCGTAATCGTATGCCAATACGTGATAGATAAATATTAATGTAGGTACATAAAAAGTTGTTTTGAAATTATTGACCTAGCGAGCGTAAAGCGCGAGTGAAGCGTCTTCGTTTCAGGTTGGGTAAAATTTCTTGAGTATATCTCCCGCTGTTTTCCTCTACAGGTCGCATTTTCCAACCCCTCTTGAAATTTCTAAGATTCTCGTGAAATTTAGTGGACCGGTGCGTTAATTAAATGGAATTTTCTATTCAGTCGTTGGATTTTTCTCAAAACTGTGGAGTCATTCATTTATTCAGGTTTAAGCTGTACAAAGACAAACCCTGCGAGGTCTACAGTTCTCAAAGTCACTTGTTTTAACCTTTCATATGTGTGTGGTGGACAAAAACCGTGGGGTCAATCCTCAATTGTCCTATACTACCTATAGAGTTTAAATTGTTCTCGAAAAAAAAGGCAAAAAGATGACTAAAAATTGCGTCAGGATCCTCATCATACACATACAAGAGGTTAAGGTGCAGTAGGTTGAGCCAGCAGAGTTTAAAAAAATCGAAGCTTTTTTAGATCACAAGAAGATTCTCAAAAATATAATTAGTAACTTCATCGATTCGTAATCTGATTTCTTGACTTTCGCTCTATAGAAAAAAAAAACACGAACATAGGTCTAAACCGAACCTTAAAAATTTGTAACTTTTTTTGCAACAAAAGCTAAACATGAACATTGCTCCTAAAAACGGCAATTCTAATTTTGTTCGAAGTCATCAATTACTTCTTTTTTTTTTGTTAAAACTTATAAAAAATCAAAATCTACAACATCTCTGCAATCTCGGGTACGCACAGCCGTTTCTCTCCAGTGAGTGAGAGGAGCACTTGAACCCACGGGGCCTTAATCTTAGGCACTTGCATTAATCTCAGAGCACACTTCAGCCACCAAACGTTTTTGTAAGAATCAGTTTTAAAACTTTTTTCTATTCACGCGTAGATTACAACGATGATCACACTTTGACAAATTCTATGGAAACTTTTTAAACATGGCCGCACATTAAACCTTCAAGTTTATAAGGTCGTCGCCCTTCGTGACTTGTGGCGGTGGCGTTAACAGATTACGTGAATTACCCCTCCTCTGACACTGTTACGATGGATTACCATGTGAACAAATCAGCAGCTATTTGAGAAGTAAACGAATTTGATACCTGTAGGTACCTATTCCATTAGGATCTTAAAAGAATGTAAACAAACAATACCATGTCGTACGGTATCTTAGGGTGGTATTCCACCGTCCTGTCCATTTCTTGGTCCAGTGTTCATTGCGTCTCACACCCTCATTAAGGAAAATGTAAGACGCAAATACTTATAGTCAATCATATAATTCCACAGATACAAAAAAAGTATCTCATTGGCGGAATGACTGAGTCACGTCACGTGGTTTGGTTTGTTTACATTCTTTTAAATACTGTTTATATCGGTTACAAAGTTTTCGTAAAGACAGTAAAATTTAAGAATAGCGAAAGGAGCTTATATATTGGAGACTTCGCCACAATGTTGAGGACCAGATCTTTATCCGTATCCTAGCAATTTCACACGCTATTCTCTCACGCTATGCTCCTTCAACAAAATGTTACTTTTACTAAAATCAAATGATAACAATAACCATCATGATAACTTGAATTCCTTTGAATACCCATTGAATTCCTTCGATTTAAAATTAGATAAAAAGGATTTTTTTAATTATTTATTATACAGCCATCTATCCGATTGTCGTGGTATTTTTTCCATGCATCCTGACTTATGCAGACCATAATCACTAAGACAGAAGATTCACATTCCCAATTCGATAATGTTCGTTATCCTTACTTTGGATTGACTTTTTTAAAGTGCCGACAATATTTGCCAAAGTAGGTAAAGAGTTTGTAAAGAGTTGGGTTATTTATTGCAACAAGAAGTTACAATTATTGTTAAAGACAAAGCTCCTTGAAACTACATTTAGTTTGACTGTGGAGTCAGGTATCTGTGGGTAAGGTTAGGTTGTTCAGATAGAGACACGTATTTAGTAGAAATAGCAGAAGTTTTGTGAATCATTGGTCCGTGCTGCCGGTAAGCTGACACCGACTTTTAAAACTTGCTTAATGTTTGCCCGCTGGTGAATTAACCTATCTGACGGAAAACCGAGCCCATTAACGTATTGATGATTTAAGGGAACATTTATTCGTCCAACCTTTCATCCAAAACGTGTACCTTCTCCAACGATTTTGTTATTAAATAGTTATCTCCATCATCTGTCGAAAGCAAGCGTATTTACCCCGAACAGGTCCAACTTTCGGCTTAAACTTCGCAGTACTATCGAAAACTGTAAAGCCAAGCTGCCCTCATTGTGAACTATCAACTTCGAACTGTCCCGTGGTCTGCAATTTACGTTCGCCGCGGGCACTAAAACAGTGGTTTTAGTACATAAGGGACAAGGCATACTTTACTGATAAAACGCTGCAAGTTTCTCAATGTATGCAACATAGTGTAACTATACCAAATCATTCGTGCTTAAAACTTCAACTTTTGAAAAATGGAACAACGTGACTATTCGAATGGTTCTTAATTTTGTATAGTGACACTATGTTCCTTATTTATTATAATGTTTAATACAAATTACTTTCAACGCACTTTAAAACAAAAAATGGTTTATTTTTAGGCAGTTGATCTTGTCAAAATTCCAGGGAGCTTTATATTATATCCATTAATTACTAATGCCATTGCAATTTGGAGAAGATCTTTGTACTTCGTCGAGGTCGTCCAGCAAGCTGAAATATAAAGTGTGGAAACTCAAATACAAATTACAGACGGCGGTACTCAAACTGAGCGCTTCTGTGTCTTGCCTTTATTATAGTACAAGTTTAGTATCAGTTTCAACTCGCGTAATGAGGGTTTGTTTCCGACTGTAGAACATTCATCGTTTTGACCTAGATTAGTCAATATATTTTAGTTTTAGGTATATATTCTTGGCTAATTCGACTTTATTGAGTAACTTTTTTAATCTACAGTGAAATAGTTAAGAATGTAGCTATTTTACACCAGTACATATAAATAATTCATTCAACTCGTACACCGAGGGTTCCGTACAAACATCAGGCAGTCTCTCTCTCACCTAAGAATTGTCAGTTAACATTGTAGACAATCTTGGTACTACCCCTCTTGGAGCGCTCTAAATTGAAGCGGTTTGAAATTCTACTGTGCCCTACTCTGCTTCGAATACTCTTCACGTTTCTACAACTGATAATTATTGTTTTAAAGTACGCACTCAACAAGTGCTCCTGTCATTGGCAGTGAGTGACCTTGTCCTGTCACGTTACTTCACTCGCAAATGTTACCCCAATCTGGGAGAACTGTGGCGACGTTGCGTTGAGTGCCTCATATCTGATGCCTACATTTAGAGTTTTAGGGTTCCTTTTGTTGATACATTATTTTACAAATAACATGATGTGGTTACTGAATAGGCTCAGTCACTAGTTTTTAGGGTAGCGACTTTGGGATTTTAAGATACAGCGAAAAGCGAGTGGAAAATATCAAATTATAAATATATCCAGGGGACCTTATACCAAACTAGCTGATGAGTCAGTCAGTCAGGAGTCCTAACTGACTGGCTTAGGACATACGCATTTATATACACGTAAGATTAATACATTAAAGGCTTTCTCCTAAAGATGCTTACCGTGAAGTATCGAGGCAAAAAGGGACATATGTTTGGGGTGCAAATGGGCCCATTTTTCGGCGAGGTAACCTTTATTTTACTGCGACATTTTAGGTACTACCAAAGAATAGAAATGATTAAATGTTACAAAGGTATCATAACTACGAGTAACATCTCGTTTTACATGGTCTGCTATAAAAACTTAAAGGCAATTGGTAGGTACCAAGAAATGTGGAATAAGAGTTTTAATCCAATAATAATAGATTTATGTACGGGGGGTCGTGCTATTTGTGTATTTTAATTACCCTAATTTGGATCCCTACTCGCATTTCTTTCGGCAATGGCTATCTCTTACTTTAAATCGTTACTGAGTAATTAAAAATGGAATAAAGTCGTAAAAATGTATATTTTTGACGAATTTTCCAGCTATAATTTCCTTGGTTTTATCATAATTATTTTCGCACGCAGCTAATAGTTAATCCAATAAGATAGGGCTGCAATGCGGCTTCCCTTTATTCCGTGAACAAAATCTTTGATTTCTGTACAAAGCTAGGCAGAAGTTTTATTTATTTCCCTTTTTCCCTCACAACTGTGCCGATGAAAAACATTGTGTGTGCTACGGACGGAGCAGGAAATTATTAAATGAATGTTAGTTAAGCCCTAGCTAGCCTAGCTTAGGGCTTCTATTCACACTCGTTCGTAAATTCTTGTTTACAGCCCTTCATTTATCATAGCCATGCATTGCGAAGTTGACGTTTATTAGCAAGAAGTTTATTAGGATAAGAAAAACTTGTGCACGTTTTTGCAAATACATTTTTTTAAGCCCTATTAAATCGTCTTCGGGGTTCCGTTGTTAAGAGTCACACGAACCTAGCAGCTGCCATACAATCGAAGTTATGCTCTCATTTTAAAACGGAATTCTGAAATAACATAAAATTTGATTACCTAATAGTTTTTGTTGCTAGAAATTGGAATACAAAAAATTGAGCGTAGACATTATTTATTTAGGTACAATTATGTTATAGTAGTTTATGCAACTGATACATAATGAGAGGCCTTAAAACACAAAAGAATAACAGATTGTCTCTATACACGTCCTCGCATTTTGTTGGAGAATTAGTGGAAGTTCAAATATCTACTGATTACAATCATTAATTAATGATGGTGCCGTTTCATCAAAAAGTTCCGTTTGCCTAAGCTCACGTTCATAATGGCACCAGTTGCTACAGCGTCATAAAGGCTTCGTGAGTTCAGGTCGTTCTCCCAATGCAGCTCGAACAGCACTGAGCGGATGGCCGGGCGTGCCCGGGATCGCGAATATCATTGTTTATATATTGGTAATTGTAGTTAATTTAAACAAAAATAAAATTACGCATTTAAAAAGCTTTGATGCAAAACTAGTTACAAAACTTTAATGATGCATTTTAGACCTATTTTCGTACTTTTATGGAGCGAAAGTTGTTTATTAACTTTTTTGATGTACTAGTATCCCAAAAACTCGCTCTTAAATTGCATGCGCCAACGTTGCATCAACGTTAATTAATAGTGTGTAAGCTTGGATGCAAGAAGACAAAAATACTGAAGAGCCAAGAGCAAAATTAAAATTAGACAAAAAACATCATCATCGAATTTCAAACCTAGTTTATTTGAATTTAACGTATTCTCGATTTGGAATTAATAAACTCTGTTTGCCTAATTTTGTATCAACTCGCATCAGTATATTAATAACATATATATATATATAACATAAGATAATCAAAAACAAAGCTCCCATGACCTAATTTTCGATAATTACGCCTCAAGTATACCTCAGGCATACGCTTCTTCATTACAAAACTTGACACCCTCCTTTGATGATTCAAGAATTTCGAGATCCACTTCAGCGTGCGCGCGCCCTAACAATCGGAACGAGGAAAAAACTGCTAAACGAACGCTTGTTAAGAATCGGAAACACGCCTTATCTTGAGCCTCGAACAAAATGAGGATCACATTGAAAGAGTGATTGTTTTTTTTTGTTGCTGGTATGAAACTGAACGTTCTTCCAGTAATCTGAAGGTTCAATTTAGAAGAAAAGAAACAGAAGATGTACTTTGGAATAAAAAATCTGAAATTAAGCCTCCCAGAGGCCGCCAATGTCCAGGCGAACGTACAAATGTAGAGCTTTGATCCTTGGTCGACTAGAGTTCAAAGTCGATAGCTAATTGTAGGAGTTGTTGGTCTCTTTAGTCGATTTTTGTGTTTTACGTTGAGGAAATTACAAGTGGTGCTACTGTTTTTTACACGAAGCTGAAGGATGCGCTATTCAATTTTTTTTACATATTACAAGAACAGTCTAATCTATATCATATATACCATAGAGTAACTTATACTAGAGCGGTACTGTCATAGTAAATTTTGTAACCCCAGTAAATTCACTGCCATCTGTCGACACACTTAAAACTAAAAATGAAGATTTATAAAAATACGATAAAACGTATTTAAATATGGATAAATGATTTTTTTTTATTTGCATTAATTATTTTTATGATTTTGACCCATGTTCTTTCACTGATATGCGATAAAATTGTTAAATAACAAACGAAACCGTCAACGCCATCTATACGACTGTAGGCCAAAGCTAGTAGCGCCCTCTGGACGAGAATCAAATTTTCTTGATTTTCGAGGCACGTTTTTTCCTTAGACTGTATCCATATCCATCCATTGGTATATACCTATTAACCTAAACTACCAAATATGCAATGCTATGCAGTCAAGAGAGTTACTGAATACAAAATGTCTAATGCCATATTATAAATACAATTTAAAAATAACGTTAATTTTATTATAAATTATCTACAGCTGCATACTTAAAGATATTTCAGATTTTTCATAAACTGTAGTATTCTAAAACTTTTTGTATTGTTTCTCACACGTTAATTTTAGCGCCATCTTACCAGTAAAGGTTGAGTCACTACGAGAAACTGGGTTGAAGGCTACGTTGTGACGCAGTGTATGCTACCCCTCACTAGATGGCGATCCCGCCTCAGTGTTTCAGGATTAAAGTTCACAAGTTGTCATAAAGATGGCGTTACTGGTTCGCGCCCAATGATATTTTGAAATATTTTCTAGTACGTTTAGGAGCAGAAGTATTTTAGCGGGCGAAGTGGTCAAAATGAATGAAATGAACTGCTTTAAACAAAGAGCCTGTCGTGCATTTCAAAAACTAGCTTAATAACTTACTGTAAAATAAACCTAAAATCTTAAACTAGGTACTAAGGCAATAAGTATTTCAACGTAATTTAAGTCGTAGTGCTTTGTTAGACGTGAAATAGATAAGGCTAGAATTCATTATTTGGGAAAATGAGTTATTTTGACTTTTCAGGCACCGGCAACGAAAAAAAAAAGGTTGTAATATAAATACGAGCAATTACGACAACCGAGATTTCTCGTCCACCTGGACGTTAAAGCTTTAATCACACTACAGCCCGACGGCATGCACACCCTAATTAATTAATTAATTAATTTAAGTATCGTTTTTTGGTTAATATTTAATATTCATTACGGTTAAAAACGTTAAAGCTATACTCTGACTCACCAACGAAGCAGTAGCTGACATTCACCGATCTTTATGATAGATAATGATATCTCTTATCAACTTTACGTGTACCACCCGGAAAAACTTGATCACATAACTTAATGTACTTATTGCTAGCTTATAGCAATACAGTAATTTTATTTTAGATCGAGTTTGCTTTAAATCAATTTAAATATACTCTTTGGAAAATAAAAGATCAGATAAGTTAGTATCGGAGGGTCGAATGGAGTTTTATGTAAAATCAAACATTACGTAGATGTGTTATATTGTCGGTGTTCGAGTATAGAGAGAGCAAGTAAATCAAAACATTAGTTAATATTGTCTTCGGTTACCGCGATAGTTACTTAAAGTTTGTAGTCTATGATTGTTCATTATTTTAGTATGTGGGTATTTTTGCATTTTGTAATTTTTCCTCAGTCACCCGTTGACCACGAACGCTGTAAAGAGTTCGAAACGTCGGGATGTATTATAAATTCAATATACGCGACATAATCCGTTTTCATAGTTTTATTTCAAAACATTAGTTATTTATAGAGTATTATTGCTTACATGAGTTACATGGTATTTATGCAATTCCGTGCGTCGCATATTTATGATGCAGGCAGTAACGTATAGTTACTGGTAATATGTTAATTTAGACATATGGTACAAGATGGCGATTGGATATATGAAAATTCACAAGGGCTACGCTTTACGTATTGTGCTACTGTAATCTGTAAGTTAATGTATTGTACCTATTTTTGTGTCAATTTCCGTACTGTCGAATTAGGATTTCCTGTAATTGATGGTTGTGTGTATGTAAAAAAAAAAAAATCTTCAGCGCTACTCAGAATCAAAATACAATCATCATGGTTTTCCGAAATAAAATAAGACTAAATGCGTTGGCTTTGTAAAACAGTACCTACTCGGTATAACCCCAGTATTCTAAACTTAAGTAGGTACATTATTTAAGCAAGCTATATAAACTGTTTAAGAAATCCCTTACTTTGCGTCCCCTAAATGGCTTGTTGCTTTTACGGCAGATATCTCGTCCTTGAGTGCTTCAGTATTTACGATGCTACTTGTCCTTGCTCAAGAAACTACTATGTATTCATTTATTACATAGATAGATATAACTCCGTAATAGATGGATACAGTCTAAGGAAAAAACGTGCCTCGAAAATCAAGAAAATTTGATTCTCGTTCAGAGGGCGCTACTAGCTTTGGCCTACTATCGTATAGATGGCGTTGACGGTTTCGTTTGTTATTTAACAATTTTAACGCATATCAGTGAAAGAACATGGGTCAAAATCATAAAAATAATTAATGCAAATAAAAAAAATCATTTATCCCTATTTAAATACATTTTATCGTATTTTTATAAATCTTCATTTTTAGTTTTAAAGTGTGTCGACAGATGGCAGTGAATTTACTGTGGTTACAAAATTTACTATGACAGTACCGCTCTAGTATAAGTTACTCTATGGTATGGAGCATACAATGACAATTTATATCAGTATATAGTAAATTCTGGTAACTAAGATCCACATCAGACAGATCAGATATGATCCAAAGTGCGTTTACAACTGGTATTCATGATACATTAGACTCAGTACTATACGATTAAGCCATACGATAATAATAATAATAGTACTAAATTTAGAAGTGTAGTTAAACTAAATGGTAATGTGTAAAAGGGAGCCATGTTCAATGCACTTAAACTATCGTGAGACATATTTCAAAATATTTATCAGTACGGTTTTTACTCACTATTATTTTTTGTCGCTTTTGGCGACATGTTTCGGATTCTTTGGGAATCCATCCTCAGGCACGAGTGTCCGCGGCGGTTGTACGTCGTGCACTGCCCGCGCCGCCCGCCTCGTCGCTCGTTGCGCACGCGCTGATGGGAACGAGCGACGAGGCGGGCGACTAAAAATAATAGTGAGTAAAAACCGTACTGATAAATATGTTCAATGCACTTCACACACAAAAGAACTGAGATCGAAACGGGTGCCACGTTAAGTAGGTAGGTAATCAGATAAACAAATAACAGGATAGATATTACAATCGCAAGATTCGATTTACATAGCTCTTAAGTAACATACCGGAGTTCTAAAGTAACAACATTAAAACAAATATCGAGAACTTCATATTTTATAGAATACGGTTAAAATGTGAGAACCCTGAAGTGTTGTTAGAAAGCGCCGGTTCACCTCGAAGATTAACAATTTCCTCTCAGACTCCACCAGATTTCAGACCCCACAAGGGACCGGAAGAGGATATCCGGAAGCGGTCGGTGGCTTAATGGCTTCCTAGAATGTGTTGTAAAATTTTCGAGGTTTGGCGTGGGCACTGGGCAATAATTACGAAAACTAAGTAAGTTGAGAGGAGTATTTATTTTAAAGACATCAAATAAGAGCCAATAGGTAGTATAATGAGTAAACCTAAGTATATATTTCTCAAATGAAGTCACACTTTTTAAAGTATATTTGTGATTTTGTTTATGTGACTTGGCTTTTATTATTCCCTTAATTTGCGCCCGCATTGTACTTATTATATACCCAATTAATGCACACACCAGCAAACGGTAGTTTGTACACTAATTAGGTCTGAAAATTTATATTCTTATTATATATTAGTTCTTTTTGCTATTTGCATACCTGTTATATGAGTGTAATATTCTCCGTAATCTGTAAAATATTCTAGTCTATCTCTATCTTCATAAAGTGAGATCGCCATAGAAGTATAGACCATAAGAAACTATTTTCAGCAACTAATAATTTCATATCCATTTTTAACGTATACTCGTGTAATTAGTTGTAAATATTGATCGCCAAATCATTAAAGTGCATACCAATAATTTTGACCTTAACCGAAATAAATGCAGATCACCATGGAACTGAAAGTCACAACAGGTTGTTTTCAGAAACAAACCGATTAAAGGAAAAGTAGAAAAGGGGGCTTCAGTTGCTCTTAACTCGTCGGCCGTTGCGCTCAGTTTTCACACTAAGAGTTCACACGTTATGCTAAATGTAGTTTTCACTTCAAATAGTGTATCTAGAAAAATCTTTCTTTTTGTGCTCTCCTTAAAACTGTTAATGATTATCAGGTTTATATTAGGATTTTACCAAAACGTTACGGAAAACCTAAATATGACGCGCTTTCTAACTGCTTACAATATTCTGATAAACACTTTTATTCCTCTCTTTATGCTGTGGAATACACCTTCACGTTCTTCTTTCTATTTTACAAATTACTGTGAAATATTCGAGCACTATGTGCTTATTATGACATCTTCTCTTACGCACGAGGAATATTTCGTCAATTACATGTCAGACATGCACCGAGTTGAAGCGACGATGCGTCTGCCCCCGCATATTGGGGATGAAACTCTTCTAACAAGATTCGTGAATCTGTTAATATATTCTAGAATTTCATTAGTCTTCATAACATGCTTTCCTTTTTTCATTGAGCACCGATACAACCATCTTCTACTTGTCCTCACGAGTATGTTTGTCTTTTACAGCAAAGACATAGCTATGATACCTATTATTATCATGTTAGAAATATTTAGACGCCGATTGAAATTACTAAGACTTTCAGCTGAGCAATGCTTACGAGACGAGCAGTTTCATAAGGAAAATATTAGTTTAAAATTATCGAAAATAAAGAAAATCGTATATGTTTACAAAAATCTTTACAATGTTATAGAATCGAAATTTTGTGTACTGAAATTCATGGTAAGGTTTTTATTTTATTTTATTAAAGCAAACTTTTGCATAACATACATGAAGTACTTATAGAAAAGTATTTTGGGTAGATAAGTATCGCAGTAAAATCTTGTACGATCATAGACTTTAATTGTTGATCTACCTAAGGTTCAAGCTAAATTTGGTTGACAATAGTAACGATAGGAAATGTCTAATGTAAAGTTAACCCTAAATGGCTCAACAATTAAAGTCCGTGACTGTGTATGGTATTTATTTCAGGTTGCTGTCAAATACGCAGCGGACTTTCGTGTATGCATGATTTTTATCTATCACGTTTTGGACGATTTAATAGAAAAACGAGAACCCGTAAGTATTATTTTACGACAAGTAATTGGTTTATGGTACATTGGCTCTGGTTGCTTTAATTAGCTACCAAAATCTGAATGACTTTGGTTAAGCTTCTGGCAATCAATGTAATATAATGAGATTTTTTTGTGTTTAATAAATGATATTTTTATGTTTGATAACACATTGGGAGATGAATTTAAATTACTATGTTAAACCTCAAAGCTAACAGTGCGATAGTTTTTTCGGAGTGTTGTAGTTACCTACCACAAGAATGCATAGATTGTCGTATAGTCATGTAATGAATTTTGTCTTTTTTAGAGGACGTTAGAGTACAGCCAAATTCTCCAAACACTGATCAGTGCGCTGATGACCGTGCTGCCGTCGTTGCTAGCCGAAATGTCTGCTGATGAAGTTGATAAAATCAGAACCATTCTAGCTAATCAGTTATTGACAAACTCAGGTAATTTATTATTTACTTCACCCCTTTTCCTTACAACGGTTTGTACATTATATTGTCTTCGGTCTTGTACATTGTTTATTTGACTAAAACCTTTTACATTACATTGTAATTGATCTGATGATGCCGTTGGAAGGTCGAACTCCATAGATCCTACCTATGGAGTTCGACACCTTCATTCATCAGTTCATCAAAAACCTCTAGTGAAATAATTAATGTATTAGCAGAAATAAAAGCGTGTCATTTTTAATAGCAACTATTTGACGATAACAATCAAATGATTGATATTTTAATTGTTGATAACGATTAAGCTAACTATCATGACGATAAAGACAATAACGATGAAAATGACGTTAATGCTCTTTGCAGAAAAGGACGTCCGTGAAGCGCTGCAAGACGCACTGACGTACCTGCGCACGCGTCGATTCCGCTGCGTGATCTGGCGCTCCGTCGACATCGACGCGTCCACGCCCTTCTCCTTCCTTTCGCTGCTTACCAACTATGTGACCGTCATGATACAGTTTATGAAGCCGCAGATTTCGAATACATAGACGGTTAACTGTATGGTGATTGGAATGACTATAACAGTTATGGGTCTAATGGTCTACCACTGATAAAGTAAATAAAGTAAAGATGTTGCGCGGTAATCTTTTGCTAGTTTATGTACTTATTACATTTTTACTTACGACATATTTAATATAAATCAAAAACTATATTAACGTTTTACTAAACGCTTCAGTTAAACGGTAGACCTATATAATATTATAGTAATTGAAAAACTGCAAAAGTCACAACCGACGCCCATGATGGGAATCTCATGAAAGTCGAAAAGGACAAGTCCAGTAAGTACCTAGACTTGGCTCACGAGATAACCGCCATGTAGGATTTTGATTCGACGACCATTGTCGCGATAGTCGTTTCACTAATGTTTCATAGCGAAGAGTCTCGACCAACACCTTGAGAGACTCTCTAGGTGGCTGGACCAAGGGTCAGATCAAACAACAAACTGCAATGTTACAGACAATATCAATTGTGAAAACATTATCAATGGTGACAATTATTACAAATATATAGATTTCCACAATAGCACGGTACACTAAGTTTGACTTACGGCAACTGGTATAGAGTGGCAGATAATAATACTCCAATCAATCGAGAACATTCGTTCGTGAGACACAATTAAAACACTATTAGTATTTTTGTGTGAGCACGTTAGGCTTAGTACTTACACTTGAAGTTAAAATTCACATTTAAGTGTAGGTGTAAGATAGTTTATTTTAAATTTAAGAATCACTTTTCAAATACGCTTAGATATACCTATATACTCTAATCATAAAAAGTCCAAGTTCATTTCTTATCTCGACTTGTTTAGCAAATTGGTAAACAGATGATCTCGGCTCAATTTAAGTTTTTCCATTTATGTCCAAACAAAAAAGAATCTCCGAACCGTGTTATGGCGCTCGATGTAATTTAATAGAACGAGAGTTAGCTTTGAAAAATAAAAAACGGTCAATTATAATAGAGCTATCAATGACACATATGGCATTAATTTCGCCTTGCAATCAAGTTTAAATAAATAAATAAATGCAATGCTTAGCGATAAAATCTGGCCATCTGCTTTATTTTCCCACTATAGCTCCCCTGAGACTGAAAACCTTGAAAGCTCATTTTTCGTAAAATAAGCAGGAAAAAGTGAAATACGCAATGCTGGAATCGCCAAAAATGTCGCCATTTTAATACGCTGCGGATGTCGTCTATCCGTGACATACATTTACCTGGCTGTTTATATTTTGAGTCAAGATTTGATAGGTCTTTTGTAAGTTGATTACACAATCTGTAGTGTATCTATGCGCATTCGAAGAGTGCTCATACTGGTTTGCTCTAGCAATGGACTCTTCAGTTCTTGGGAAGCGTGAGGAATAACAGCAAGCTGACAGACGAGACGAGGGGATGACAGACGACTGATGATAATATATGGGATGTTATTGTTAATCGTAGCTCGTGGGAAATCTATGCTTATATTGACAAATGTTGATGTGAATGCTATTATTAGGAATAATAAGTATTTTTTCGTATGAAACTAGATGAGCTTTAAAACCGTTTGATATTTTTGGTGTATTTTTCAAACAAACATTGTGTGGTCATCGAGTGTTTTAGGATATGGCTTATCATGTTCTAAAATTCAACTGATCAACTCGTCTTTTAGGAACGATTCGATTTGTAACTATTTAATTTCAAAAAGAAGATGTGGTTGATAAGCTGAGTTTTAAATTATTTGATGTTTATCAGTGTTAAATTTACTCTTATTTTCTTGCAATAAACGTTTTAAATGAAATTTATTTCATTCTTAATCGTTTCAGCCACTTTGACAGGGAATTAATGATTTAAGAGAAACCTCAAAAAATTAACGCCTTGGATTAATTTGATGTCCTTATATTGTTGAAAAGTATTGCACGACAGATCGCACGAAAACTAGTCCCCACCTCATCCAACTTCACAACTACATAGTTTGTCAAGTCAATCAGATCATGCGAATCAGATAGAACATATATTAAGATATTTTAGATGCGAAACATATATTATTGTGAATTCAGATCTGAATGTCTATTTATTGTATATTAAAAATTCCTATAAATATACGAATTTTAGTCACGAATTTTTTCAGGAAAGTTGATAAATTTTGAAGGGTAAGAATTCAGATTTAATTTCATCAGATGTCTCGGAGCACTTATTCTGAGTATAACAAGTGACGGGTATAACAATTAAAAATATTTTTTGTACTTACCTATTAACAATCTTATAGGTACCTAACTAAGGGCCAGTTGCACCAACCACAATTAACAGACTGATTAACGTCAAGCAACTTTCCATACAATAAAATTTAGCGAACGGTAAAACGGTGACAGACGGTTTGGTGCAACCGACCCTAAGTATACATATATGTTACAGTGTGTACCTATATATACGTTTTCGTGTGAACATACCTCAGACAAATCGGTCGGCCGCTAAAATTGTAGTTTTTTTGTAAATGATTCGTGATACGCAGGGAATGGTTTTAAGATAATTCTCCCCACCTCACCTGGCTCATGGCATGGCTCACCAGAGCACAATCCTATAATCGAAATTTTATCACTGGTTTTAAAATTTTAATCTTTGAATAGGAAAGATAATGTCCTAAGCAATCAGCCCAAAGTCGACCGGATTAGCATACAGATAGCCACACTTTATCTCGTCTCCGCCGGTGAATCCTGTGAAAGATGTTTCAAGATAAGATCTAGGTAAAACGTTTCAAGTTAGTGAGTGATTTTGCAAAATTTGTCTAAATTTGACATGTAAATGGAATTTTACCGCCCATATAATTCAAGTGCTTTACATTAGCAAAAATGTTTGAACACACGAGATTCTGCATATTGGCATAAGTACAAGGTTATGATGAATGTATTCGTATAAAATAGTCAAGGTAAGATAAAGATAAAAAAGATAAAAAATGTTTTTATTGCACAGAACGAATACAATTGTAGTACATAGTAAGTACATATCACAAGTTACTGAAAAGAGTTGGTGCATAACTGACTTGACATTCGGAGGTTCCTGGAGTCCCCGCACTAGGCTAGGCCTGTATCGCGGTAAGGTATTTTTATGTACATTTTATATTGCGATTATTTACATCGCAGCGGTGAAAAATCGTGAGCAAAGTATCCTAGAGGAACCGTGCACGTTGGAGAATCTGCCATCTCGTGAATTAAACACAAAGCTTAAATTTGACTAACACTTCGCGCCAACAAAGAAGGGGCCTGCTCCCTACACATCAGGCATGCTCTTTATAAAGACGTAAACCCTCAGTTACGCAATTCATTAAGTCCAGTCACATCTTACATTGTTATGTTAATTTGAAGCCGTAAATACGACGCACTGTGGAGGTTGTACATATTTCCTGAAATCTTGTGACGTGGAAACATTTATTCTTTTGTACTGTGGCACGCGTGACATCATTCATTTTTAGCACGGAGGATTGGAGGCAATAACGTTCTTTCTCAATGAATTTAACAGGGTGCCTTTTGCCACACATCTGGCTATTGATATTTTATTGGCTTACTGAAAATGAGTAGAAGATCTGCTTAAGGAATCTCTCGGTGAGATCTTGATATTAATTATTTAAATACAACATATTTAATTTTGGGGTACCGTAATTGATTTAGGAAGTCTGTTGGTCATCTTTCCATCTGGCTGTCCGTTTACAGCTTAGATAAGTAATTTTTAGTACTAGAAAACTGTAATCACGAAACGAGTCCGAGATAAAATTACTTACAACCTAGTACCTAGGTTGAAGATTATGAAGATAACTTAGAGATTTCTTAGAAACCTCCATCAAAAAAGACTACTTACCTACTCTATCTGTATTGTATCCAAAATTAAACAAAAGTTGGACATCATTTTAAGTCCCTCGAGAACCACTTTATAAACTAAAAGTGCGAGAACTTTCACATAAAATTTCTCATAATGGAAACAAACGATAAAACCAAGAGCCGACTCAATTATGCAAGCCGTCATCATCGGCCGTACATAACTCGGCATTTCCCGCGAACTGTATGACTGTCGACGTAAGGATTAATATTTCAGCGCAATACACTCGCTGTCACCTCCGGTAGGATTCCGCGAGAGATAAAAATACTAAATACCAAATAAATTATATTGAAACAGTGTTGTTAACTGTGCAGCTTTCAAAATTGAGGTTAAATATAAGACTCACTTTCATCTCATGAAAGTGAGTCTTTATTTTTCAATTGTAGCATATTACGATGTGCTTATGAATGTCAAAAACTACCACTGAATCTAACCCTTCACAACAGCCCCTAGCCCCGAGAAGATAAAGGCGCAAAATACTCGGCGGGGCGTACTTAAAAAAATATGCATCAAATCTTATAAAAACGTAATATCATACTCGTACTAATGAGGCTTTTGGACTTTTTTTCATTTATTCAGAAATATCATTCAATATTTATGTACGAAATATCATTCAATATTTATCTGTTGCTGTTAAAAGGAAGAGATTAAGTATAAGAAAATCTGCATGTAATTAATTACGAATAAATCGAAGGGGTGCCTGTAGTCCCTAATCCACATTAAGCCAGCACGGGGAATATAGCCCCACCCATATACAATGAGTGCAGGCATATACTCAGTCGTGAGACGAATATTATAAAACGTTGATGACATTAATCGAATTTAAACTGTCGTGAGTCATACTAACATTGAGATAATTTTACGGTTTAACTCACGTATTTTTTAATTTTTTAGTCACTTACGCGACATAACGCGCGCGAATACGTGAGTTACACCTATTTCCCGGAGGGGTAGGCAGAGAAAGGATTTTCACTTGCAACGATCCTGACATACCTCTTTCGCTCGGTCAGTTGTATAAAAAAATCTATAGATTTACCTACCTTCGTACAGTCAGTCCCTTATAACAATAATATTTACAATGCACAATGAAGTGCCTAAAAATTAATGACACGCTGTAACTCCCCTAAAAATAAGGTTACATCTGATATTCTTGCGGTTGTTGGGTAAGATAGAATCAGTTGCAATTGACTGCATCTACCTATGACTGGTTTTAATGCCTAACCCATTCCCATAATTGCTTCAACTTAAAATCGCTGGTGTTCGACAAAACCCCTAAAATTCTACGGAACCCTGAATCCCGTAATGCAGAGTATGTCTTTTTATTGCTTTCCTGGAAGAAATGGATTTGCGAGCTTTGTTCTAGCGCTTACCTGAATTTTTAATCCATCGTGGAATTACGACGTAATTTCCTGGTTGAATTGGATCGTATTACACAACACTATTACAGACAATAGGATATGATATTTAGTAAAGTTTAGCAAAGATAGATATAACTCCGTAATAGATGGATACAGTCTAAGGAAAAAACGTGCCTCGAAAATCACGAAAATTTTATCTCGATCAGATGGCGCCACTAGTTTTGGCCTACTCTCGTATAGAGGGCGTTGACGGTTTCGTTTGTTATTTATAATTTTAACGCATATCAGTGAAAGAACATGGGTCAAAATCATATAAAAATAATTAATGCAAATAAAAAAATCATTTATCCATATTTATATACATTTTAACGTATTTTTATAAATCTTCATTTTTAGTTTTAAAGTATGTCGATAGATGGCAGTGAATTTACAATGGTTACAAAATTTACTATGACAGTACCGCTCTATCTTATTATATTATCCTCTTTGAGTTTAGTTACGAAACAACATATATTACAACTTGTAGGTGCTTAATCAGTTGCTTTGTTGATATATCAGATACTAGCTTCTCCTCATGACTTTGTCTAAGTAGAATGATGATGTTGATTGATAAAAGCTATACTTTGTCTTTTCTCAGGCCTCAATTTTTTTTATTATATTGGTTCAGCGGTTTCAGCATGAAGAGGCAACAGAGAGACAGACAGAGTTACTTTCGCATTTATTTTATTAGTAGCGATAGTAGGGATATGTACCTTTATTTAGCCACGTCGCCAGTGGACATACTAGCTGTATAGAAAAGTGGGTACCTGGGTACTTCTACCTACTTATGTATTTGAAATATTTTTAAAATTAAGCGTGAACTTTTATATTAATAGTTCGCCCTTCCAAAGTAAAATTTTGACAAATTATCTTATAATGTGAACATTTTATTTGCATTATTTGCCATCAATGTTTCCCACGAGTTTTAGGCTGCCACACCTTTGTAACATTAACAAATTTAAGTAACAAGAAAAAAAAAACATGTAAGTACTCGTATGTGCATGTTGATTATTTCCTCATTTTGCCGCGTCTTCAAATTCATCACAACAAACTATTAACGACAAGTTATCGCAGTCAAAATAATACAAACTTCAGATGACAACTAATAATTTAGAAACTGCAGGAACGCAAGTAAACATGTTAAAGCTTCGTCCAAAAAAGACAAGCTTGTCAACTTTCGTCTTTAAAATATTGAGCTCTCAAGGTTTTCGATGTTTTAGATCTTATAAGCTTATAACTAAGTTTCGCACGTGTTGGGATTACATGGAAGTTGACGAAGCTTTATTACACGAACATAATCTGCCGTGTTCTGCTTTTGGTGTGTCATATCGCTTGTTTACTGTTAATTTATATTGTGTTTTTTCATCACATATAGTGGTAAATATTTAACATAGGTGTATATTTATGAAGGAAAGGTTACACGGAATTACACCCTTTACAAGCAAGTCCCAGGTAACATTTATACGTCATTATGACGTTCGTTACGTCATTATGACGTATAAATGACGTCATCATGACGTCGCTGACGTCAATTTGATACCTGGGGTGCAATAAACAGACAGAAATCTACATATTTGCCTCAAGACGTTTTACTCACGGTCAATTGCCTTTTTCCAATCAGCAATTAAAAAACCAATTTCCATTCCCAATCACAGAAAGTCTTGCAGAATTAAAAGTCCAACGTCGTCCCAGCTCAGTGGACTGTCCAACCGAATCGATATGTAATCACAGAACAGTAAGACGCTGGGCACACGGAGCGGTTCGGTTAAGCGATCAAACGTTTCAAAACTGAATATCTATATTTATATGGAAATCCAATGGCGCTTCACATTCTGTTGTAGTTTGCAAATCGCAAGCAGATCAGCAGACAAAGGGCTTTAAGAGGGCAAATGTTCAAGCAAGCAAACGCTCTTAATTACAATACAAAACTACTCCGCCGTTTAAGACCGTTCCATCGGTTTACCGCTGTCTTTGTCACATTTCGCAAGACAGAACGGGAAAGAACATACGAGCCAAGTGTCAATTTTGATCGAATTTTGTCGGTTTTTATTTATTTTAAAAACGCTACCTAACAATATCGAAATTCTAAAGCTATGAAATTACTATTTATGTTAAGATTGTTTTTTCTTCTTTTTTTGTTTATAGTACCACATAATAAATAACCGAGTAAAGTATGATTAAAAGTCCGAGTTAGAGGTTACTTTGGGAATTAATTGTATCGAGCGAAGTGTCATAATTCGTGTATCGGAAGCTATGTTGGTAAAGATAATATAGTCAATAACTACATATATTTTTTCCACGTCTACGAATATCAACGCCTCTTAGAAAAACAGGATCATATAAGGAGATTTTTCGCCTTCTGGCTCAGGGAACCGCCTTAAGAGGAATTACCTTCCGCGGACGACCCGGCTGTGGAATGCTGATTGCTGAGGCACTTTCGAGTGATCTTTAAAAAAGTAGCGCACAGGTTTTTAAAGGGCTACTCCTGGAGTTACATGCGTCCATAGGCTACGGTCACCGCTTACCATTAGGTTAATAGCCGATTCCATTTTTAGTTGCCACAGAAGTGGTATAAAAAAAAAACTATATTTGATAGCAAAGGGTCTCGCACATCATTTTTTCCTGGCGTAGGTAATATGTATTAAAAATGTTATTCTATCTGGTGCAATTAAGGTGATACGTATACGTGTCGTCATAATTACTCAGCTCCATGAGTGGTGAGTATTAGAAAGAAAGTGAAAGGTGTACATGTGCAAGCATCTTGAAAGGTTCGTGTATTTCGTCCAGTAGATTTCGTTGAATACTCGATAATCGAGTCCCATTTACAGTGTATTGTGTTGAAACGATATTGGTTATTCCAATATAATACAAAAACATATCCAGGACCTATTTGCGATATGAAAGAATATAGGTTTGGTTTGGTACGATTGGGTTCTTTTTCTAATCTATTGTAGGACACTATTGTAATGTATTGGCAATCTATTCGATTGATTATTCGACATTGATTTAGGAAAGCTATTTTTACTACGTATACTTACAGCAAAGATAGATATAACTCCGTAATAGATGGACAGAGTCTAAGGAAAAAACGTGCCTCGAAAATCACGAAAATTTGATTCTCGATCAGAGGGCGCCACTAGTTTTGGCCTACTTTCGTATAGAGGGCGTTGACGGTTTCGTTTGTTATTTATAATTTTAACGCATATCAGTGAAAGGACATGGGTCAAAATCATATAAAAATAATTTACCTATGCAAATAAAAAAATCATTTATCCATATTTGAATGCATTTTAACGTATTTTTATAAATCTTAATTTTTAGTTTCAAAGTATGTCGATAGATGGCAGTGAATTTACAGCGGTTACAAAATTTACTATGACAGTACCGCTCTATCTTATTATATCCTCTTTGCTTACAGTTAAACCAGAACAAATTAAACCAGATATAAAAATATATATAATAGAATTTATCCGTCTAATCATTAATTAAGAAGTTTTTTTTAGTTACACTTAATTATTTTATATGGTTAGAATTTTCATTGTATTTCTAAACAAAATTTAGCTCAATATACTTCTTAGGTACTGTATTTACACATTTGACATTGACGTATTCTAAATTGACATAGAATTAAATTTACACACTGTATGCGTCGATGCTTTAATTACCTAATGACTCTTTAAGTTATTTACAGAGAGTTAATTGCTTGTTAAATCATACACAATTAAGTTCAGGAACGGTATTTATAATTCCCAAATAAATTTCTTGTTATTTCTCTTTACGGGACAAATGTCTCCGATATCTGCGTTCACCTAATTCCGTCAGTCAGGCTGGCATTAGGGGCGCTCACTGTTGTCAGGATAGCCGAATCTGACCAATGTTCCAATCGCTTGTGAGCTAGAAACCGGTAAAAGTGATCTTCGTTGTTGTATAGTTGATAAGTGTGTCGAGTCCTAACTTACGCTGGTTTGCGTGAAGTAAATCTGTGTTCGTTGAGAGATAGGAAAAAGCCGGTGCGGTGGGCTTTAGATATGAATCTGGACGCCAAACGATCGATCACAGTGTTTTTTGAAAGAATCGCGAGTTGTCATCATCATCTACATATGCATAATACATCAGCATTGCACCCGTGCGAAGCACGGGCGGGTCGCTAGTTATGCACGATCGACTACGGCACAGCGTAATCTTAAATTAACTCGGGAACGGAACCACATTACACAGGTCATGTGGCTTCCTAACTTCTACTGTGTGTTAGCTCCCGAAGATATACTGTGTCAGTGATGAGGGACTCGCCTTTGACCCGTAACGTTAACACAGTGACATTAGTATACGTGCAAAAATCGGTAGCCATTACGTAGTTGTAATTTAGTCTCTGGTTTTAGCAATGATCAAAAGAGCAAAATACAAACTTATATATAATAAACTTAATATATTGTAAAAAAAAAAAAAATACAAAGAGCATAAAGCTAAGGTGGTTCGACTAGGTTACCCAAAGCTTAAACCCCGCTAGATGGCGTCACTTTCGCAAATTTTCAGGTTTTTTTTTTTTGTGGAATAGTGTTGGTATCTGTATACTTAAAAGTATGTTTAGCGCACTCTTTACATAAATATTGAACTATTATAATAAACATTGAATACTTCATTAGTGTAAAAAACACTTTTAAAGTCGACAGAGTGTTTCTGTCATGCTATTTCCTACTATTACTCACACATGCAAACAGTGTTTCCGTGATTGCTTGTAGTAGACAATTTCATGCAGTGTAAGTATGCTGCAATGGCGTTGCGGTATGTTCGTGGAAATACGTGCAAGAGGATTCGGGTTCGAGACTGGTACGTCAGGGGTACTTTTTTTTGTCCTTTTTGTGTTATCTTATGTTTCTTATACCTTTTATTCTTCGAATTCTTGTCCGATTCCGATATAACCGAAATATATTTCAGTGATATCGGAAACGGCTCTAACGATTTCGATGAAATTTGCTGTAAGGGGTTCGATCTAGCTAGGTCTTATCTCTGGGAAAACGAGCATTTTTGAGTTTTTACTTATGTTTTCTTTTTCTCCCAGATATTCATTATTATTAATAAATTAGTTTATAACATTTTATAAAAATGTCACGTTTTGAACTAAAAGGTACCACATTGTCGGTTGTCGATTAGGTTGATTTCATTTTGAAGCTTTATGGAAATATGACAACAATAAGTAGGTACCCGTTTGGTTGAAAACGCCACATATATTGAAAACCTGACTTTCACAAATCTCACCTCTTTGGGTTCTTCCAACTCAAAAAGGATGGAGAATACTGACGATTCTTAGTAGCACTAGCCCAAGGAAGTCCAGGTTTGTAAGTGTCAGGTAGCAGTTTTTTTTAAAGCGCTAAATATAGTTCTACAAGTAAAGCAATCCCTTACTGCCCAGCCTCTATAGTATTTTTCAAACTGGAAGGGTACGATGATAGATTTCATCTCCATACAATTTATAACCTAATAATGCCAAATGTTGCAAAATTATATTGAATTGAGATCTATCATCGTACCCTTGCAGTTTGAAATAGTTATTTACGATACAAGTGCGGAAAAGAGAAAATTCGAAACGAGTGGCGACAGATTAAAACACGACCGCAGAGAGTGTTTTAAATCGACACGAGTTGCGAATTACCTATTCGCACGTGTATCGTACAACGTTTTACAGTACATATGGCCCTTTAAACTTTCGACATATGCATGAAAAGTGCTCTTTACGCACTAGGGCGAGAAAGTTGCACCATATGTATTTACTGTAAAATACTTTTTAGTACATATGGTGCTACATATACGTTACCGCCCTAGTGCGGTAATTAGTACAATACGTGCATATGTCGAAAATGTAAAGGGCCATAATTATGTACTGTAAAACGTTGTACAATACACGTGCGAAAAGGGAATTCGCAACTCGTGTCGATTAAAACACTTCCTTCGGTCGTGTTTCAATTTATCGCCACTCGTTGCCAATTTCCTACTTTTCGCACTTGTATCGTAATGTACTAATAATAAAGTAGTAATTGTAAAATAAAATTAAAACTTTTTTTATATATATTTTCTTTGGATTCAAGTAGGTACAGTGAGTAACAACATTGCATGGCCTTCTAATTATAACTATTATAGAAAACGGGATATTTATCATGTTTATTTATATTATTTATTTCTCGATATTTTGGCCGGTCTTGCAAGACCAGTCGTTGTGGAGATCCCTGGGGAGGCCTATGTCCAGCAGTGGATGTCTTGTTGGTGTAGATGGATTCACACAACAAATGAAATAACATTTTTTCATATTTGTTATCCGTAGTTGTCCCTGTACCTAAAAGAAAAATAATATCATGATAGCACAAAATCTCTAATGTTATAGGAAGAAAGATGATGCAACAATATGGATTCTAATAAAGTTATCATTTACTTACCTAGTAATAATTGTGTTTTTCATTCATAGACAAAATTCCATAATTTTCATCCCCAGGAAATGTTTTATTTTACTTTATTGCAGTGAGGATGTCCTGATTTTTTCTGGCTAATGAAGGAAAACATTTTATTTCCAAGAATGCCTCTTCATTTTGCACAATACCTAAAAAAACCTAGAATTAGTGACACATTGACTATTCGGCAACCAAAACAGTAATAATTACATTATATAGGTATTGTTCACTGCTTATATCTACCATTACGGAAGAAGTGAGAATTATTTTCTGAAAAGATCGGCACGAGAAAATTACAATGTACAATGAAGGAATGAAACTGTACCTACCTTACGAAACTTCACCATCATGAATTCCGCTTCAATTGAGTCTGAATTTTTCTGGATTTTCACGGACCAGAACACCGATGATTTTTGTAACTTGATTTAGACGTTGCTACATATATTATTATACTCTTTGCGTTGCTATCATTTTCAATTTATACAAACAAATTGATGTCACAATAAACATGACCCTATGTGTCAGTGTCAACACTGTCAAATAAAAATGCACTAAACATGACGGCACTGCAAATCCTGCCAGGTCGGCCAGGCAACGTCGCCAACGTCATAGAGTGGCAACGCCGCACGCAACGTATTTGTACACGACATTTGTGACACACACATACGTAAAATTGATGAAAAAATTACGTTGATTTATGTATGATTTCTGTATGAAACAAAGTTTTTCTATTAATTTAGCGCAAACAAATATTCGAAAGTAGATAAATGAGCAAATATTTGTGTAGTAATAGTGTGTAGTGCCTTAATTAAAGCAGATTGAATTTTGTATGAAAATCGAACCACCTTAAGTAAGGTAATAATAACGTGTGTTGATAACGAATGGTTTTAACGTGACGTGTTGAAATGGGAAGGAGTGTTAGTTCTTCGGAGGTATTGAATTGTGGTTTGCAAATT
The DNA here is from genome assembly GCF_947568885.1 of Cydia strobilella. Classification (NCBI taxonomy): domain Eukaryota; kingdom Metazoa; phylum Arthropoda; class Insecta; order Lepidoptera; family Tortricidae; genus Cydia; species Cydia strobilella. The sequence goes on along the minus strand of NC_086061.1, from coordinate 2,901,570 downwards.
ATTAGAGTACTGGAGGACTGTGTCTAGTTGTCGTGATGTGTAGCCAAATAATTCATTAGCAATGATTTTTGTTGTTACTTTCCATTTGCTGACAATTTTTTTATGTCTTGCGTATAAATAAAAGATAACTCAAAATCATCATCCTCCTAGCGTTTTCCTAGCATTTGGGGGGCTTGGGGTCTACTTGGGAACCTAATTCCAAGAATTAGCACAGGTTTTAGTTTTTACCAAATCTACTGCCATCTGATCTTCCAACCCAGAGGAAAAGGCCTTAATAGCATTAGCCCGGTAAATAACTGTAAAAAACGACTTGAAAATAAAATAACCTTACGACAAACCTAAAAAAAATCTATCTTTGTTCCGTTTGGGGGGTGGGGTAATAAATAAGTGTCTGCATCACAAAATTCCACCTTTCCTCTTTCCTCATACAGTTCCTAGTATAAAATTCCAAAAGAGAACGCCCTAGAGACCTCAAAACGCACGTGCCGCTTAGCCCGCAATGCGTCGGACGTTTTTCACCAAGGTCCTGCGGCTGCCGACAAAATATCAAATACAAATGGCCAGCAGAATCATTAATTCCTAGCACTCACCGAGCTAAGGTGAATTTATGGGTTAAGTCTATTGGCTATTTACAAAGTGGACTAATAACAAGTTTTTGTCAAAAATTTCATTTTTGATACAAGCTTTTATCGCTGGCTGTACTTTTCTTTCAACAGGCAACTAATTCAACGAAACAATTCTTACAAAGCGAAACACAATTAGGAGGCCTTGTTTTCTCACAGAGTTCCTATGGCATCAGATCAGCTCGCAAATATTGCATTGTGACCGAACTGACATATGTATGTGAAGATTCAGCTCAATCGAATAATGGGAAATGGGTCTAATTTAGATTACAAGATTTAACCCGAACATACATACAGGGGGTTTTAATATAACATGGAAAATTTTACTATGTGAATACTATATATTATACTTAGCAACTTTTACTTCTTTTACTATAGGACCGTTCCCCATTATATGTATTTGTACACATTATATGTACCCCAGTAAAACTGTGAAAATTGGGCCCTACTTTTTATATTAGCATCTTCTTATAACTGTGAAATAAATAATGTATTCCGTTGCCAATTTCCAATAACACATAACTTCTACGAATTTCAAGGTCATATTACGCTGGCTTGCCTTAAATTCGACTCGTCTGTGTCAGTGCAATTGGTAAGAGTATGCCGGGTCGGGTGATGAGTATTACGAGCTTTATGAAATGAGGTTTAGGTATTTTGTCACGGGGACGGTTACAAAATATCACATAAATTGATATCCTCGCTACCTTAAAATATGGCAGATTTGGAGGACTGTCATTCTAATAAAAGGTTTATATTTTACGGACTACCGATAACTGACGTGCGAATGTTATATGTATAATGCCTAAGATGTATTTAGCACGCGCTTTAACTTGACAGGTTTTGATGAATTGAAACGTCTACTTGGTGCAAACGTGTGAGTGGTTATCTTTCATAGTTGTGGACGCCATTATGTAAACTTAATGGCGTCCACGCTTACACAGCAGGAAAAACGGGTTTCAGCAAAAAACTTCACTAGAATTTTCTTGAATATTGCACTACAAGTAAATTATTAGCTCAGCCAGAAAGTTTGCAGCTTCGCTAGGACACTTAGTGAGTGTAAATTGTATATTAAAGAAAAAGTTTGGAATGCTTTTGTAAATTGTATTATTAATTATGTATTTTATGTCATTGACCTAATAAATGTGGTGCGCTGAGATTGGTTAAATCTCAACCAATCAGTGAATGGAAAGTAAAAGTGTGGATTGTTGGTTCTGGTGTAAGTAAGTAAATTAGCAAATAAGCGTTAATACAATTCTAGTCAAGATTTAGACCATCTATTGCCCTATTTCTGAGCAGTGGCTAGAAATTTTTATTCTATTTTTAGTCTTTTACGGTAGGGATGCGCCTTAAATCATATACCACGTATACTCCATCGCTCCGTATCTTGTACAGCAGGCATTAATAAACGAGTCTCAGCTCAGTAATGGCCGGCGGGTCTAGCAGCTAATTGGTAGCTTCCAGACATCTCGTTCACGAAACATTTTGATGCTACTAACATTCAGAAATCTTTGACCTTCTTGTTCATACTGGCTATACGTTTCTAGAGAGCAGTCTATACTAGTAGTACTGAACATCTCGCCGAACCTCATGAATATGTGCATAGCTGTTCGTATGTAGGAGATGAATGGGTGAGTAATTACCTCTACTATCGTCTGGCTACGGATCGTGTAGAATAGTAAAACATAGTATGAGAACATTCCGGTAGGCTGCCTCAGGGAGCTGGAATAATATTCCTCCGCCAATAGTATACAATGCGTCACTGTTTACATTTGCTGGAATAGCAACGTTTTCATTTTGATAGATATTGAAGCCGCATACATAGTGACAACGCTTTCGAAACTGGTGCTCCTTTGTGTGATTTAAGTGAAACACAAGTTTACAATCGAAGCGGATAATGTAGCCGAATACAATTTATTGATACTCAAACCTTGCTTGAATCTTGTGCTATTTAAGAATTCTAATGACTATTTCAAGGTAAATATGGAAGTCAGGTATATCAACTATAACATCTTCGTCTGTCAGATGAGCTTACATTTGTTAGTAAACATCCGTCGCAACACTCGAGTGGTCTCAGGAGACGAGCTAAGCTACACTCCAGGATGCCACGAATGCGAACGCGACTTAATATTAGGCTGCTTTTGGACCGAAAATCGTCGTAACTACGTATGAAGTTTATAGGCACTTGTGCCGTTTTGGATGTGGACAAAAATGGATTTTCGATTTGACTCGAAAAACGGCCTAACTAAGTATGAAGCTTGTATATACTTGCGGTGTTTTTCCTGTGGATAGAAATGGAATTTCGGTGAGAACACAATATCGTGAGGTGGAAGCTGGGATTATTGAGACTACTAGTAAGCCTTAACCGACATTTTCCGTGTGAAATAGACAGTAAGCTAGGTTTAAGAAGAGGTGGTAGCTACGAGGGTACAATTGTGTATATTATTATTAATTCGTAAGCTTTATTTAAACGATAAAAAGGCCACAGATGCCGGTTCCATTATGACATAATTATGATATTGTATTTACCAGTCACATTTTTGTGAAGTAGAATGTAACCAAAGCTGCAAGTAGGTAGGATTGGTAGGAACAAAAAAAATAAAGGTAACTAGGTATATTTTTATGAATAATAATTAAAAGAGGCCTATATCCATAAATAATATGTGATACATCTTTTCGCTTACCTATATTTTGATAAAATAGTACAAATAGCTTTATTTAGTCCACGTTTTTAGTTGACTGGTACACCTAAAAGGGTAGTAATGGTTTTTCATTGTTCTCTTTGTTAATCCGAATAGCTTTTGTTTCCGGACTGGATACTGACTGTTGATATTCGGTGTCTCCGGGTAGGGTTGCCAGCTAACAATAGTACCTAGATTATTAACCAACAGAAAAAGGCAGCACTCATTTAAGGCGAGGTATTTAGTTTGGTTTTGGAATTGGTGAGAGCGCCAAAAAGTTCGAGAGTGAAATGGTGTATTTAACACTTTTCATTTCGAATACGAGGAAACTAAATAAAAAAACTGACCCGTAAGGATTTAATTCTGTATTTGGAAAAGTTATGGAACCTGAAAGTGATGGAAATATCTTATAGCACCGATTGTAAACTTATTGTTTCTAGGAATACGTACATTAATTTGGCAGAAGTTTACATTGCAGTTTGCAAGGTTTTTTTTTCAGTTATTTTCCACCCGATTCACCCGGCTTGTAAAGTAAACGCATGTGACCATTTGGCGCCCAACGTGGGGCCCGAACCCACGACCTTGAGATTAAGAGTCTCATGCTCTATAATCTTTATATACACTGAGACTTGTGAGCACTGATATACACTGGGAGCAATGTTAAGAGAAGATCAAATTTAGATAAAGTGTAGTGCAAATAGGCGGTCGTTTCCGTTATCGGTTCCAGTGGCGGTGAACAGTAACCGGTCCCCGGTCCATAGGGCTGTAACCTAATTTCGAAGAAAATAAAAGAAATATGATTGAAAAATTTAAGTTTTCTTTTAATATTAGAAATATTGAAATGTGTTTATTCTTCCTAGATTGTATTATTGATATTTAGAATTTCATTTGTAACAAAACATGATAGAATATTGCGAATAATCTAAGCTTGGTCTAAGTAGGACTTATTTCGAAAAAGCGCTAACGCTATGCAGTAAAATAACATTTATGTTGATGCTAATTTATTGACCTGGCAGTAATATGAATGCGCAGTATTTATTTACTTTTTTTTGGATCTATGTATTTTGTATTTTCTTTCAGTTAGGTCTAATATATTTATTTTATAAATTTGATATATTATGTGCCAACCCCGACCCCAGTCACGGCGCCTGATCATCTGTCCGGTAATTACCGGGCTTCATTCGTCGCCAATTAACACAATCTCATTTGGGAGCGCCAAACAAAATTACTTACGTTTATTTTTTTTGTTAGTCTTTCAGCAAATAGATCCGTATTGCGGCTATTATTCTATTTAGTATCTTAGTGGATCTAGCGAGTGAAGGACTCCGTTTCAGCTAGGGCCAAAAATTCTTTCGTAAGTCCTTCTGTCCGCTTGATCTCTTCTACAGGTTGATTCTCTACCGATAGTGGAATTTTGTGGGCAGGTTTGAAAATTTTGTTGTAGATTTAGTTTTCGGAAAATCTCAATATGGCGGAACCAGGAGTTCTTTAGGTCACAGAGCTACTAGTAAATACATATTCAGTTTACAGTGTAGATGATAGTATTTAACTAACTTAGCGGTTTCACTCACGTATTTTTAGACATTGTACATCGCGCGACATGCGCGTTTTTAAGTTAATATGTCTCACGATAGTTTAAATTCGATGATAGTATTATCCGACATTGGGGGTTTTTTATTATTTACGGCATATTTTTCTCTTTATATCTGGTGCCGCAATAACGGCCGTTTACGAGGTTCTCAATATTTCACACAAAAACTCAATTCTACCTGTCGTGCCGGGTAAGAACGTAGATACCAAATAACTGGTTTCGGATTTAATGTTAAGCAAAATGGCCCTTTGAAAAAAGTTATGAAAATCCTATTGTTACTACGTAAACGTAAAACGGATGGTAAAGTTTTGTGTTTGTATGTTTCTATATACCTTTTTGAGCACGGTTTGATGAATGGAAACATGGCGTTAGAGCTGCGATAGAAAATTAGGTTACTTACACCTATTTATGTAATCAGGTTTTTTAGAGTTCCGTATCCAAAATAGCAAAAACGGAACTCATATCGTTTCGTTATGTCCGTTAGTTTATCCGTCTCTTTGTATCTTTCAACCCATTTTACTGAGAAATAAATAATAAAAAACCGGCCAAGTGCGAGTCGGACTCGCGCACGAAGGGTTCTGCACGGCGGGCAGCAATTCTCAAAGTAAGATTTATCCCGTGCCCACAATCCCATCCTCGTCGCCAGTGTTGGTTTGGAGGTTAGGAGGCAGAAAGATAAACGAACGTGCTCGCTCATAGAAGTCCTGTAATCAACTGATCGGTCGGCCGTTGGACGCAGCCAACGGTACTTAGCCTATGCGTACATCTATATACTTATAGCTATAACAGTACCATTACGCAAATAACGGTAAAAAAATCATGTTTGTTGTATGGGAGCCCCACTTAAATATTTATTTTATTCTGTTTTTAATATTTGTTGTTATAGCGGCAACAGAAATACATCATCTGTGAAAATTTCAACAGCTATCACGGTTCATGATATACAGCCTGGTGACAGACGGACAGACAGACAGACAGCGAAGTCTTAAGGATAGGGTCCCGTTTTTATCCTTTGGGTAGGGAACCCTAAAAATAACTAAATCAATTTTACATGGAAGTGAAAAATACTAACAAAAATTCTCTTTCGATTTTAGAAATATCCTAACCACGGTATGGTATCGGTATCAAGCCCACCTTTCCCTATTAGACGCACCTTGCCATTCTCTGCACGCGTTCCTATCACGCTGACTTGGCGCTACTCAAGCACTCTCTATTATTTAGGTACAGAAGCACCTCTTCGTTTTACAATGAGTCTTGTTTAGGGTTTTTATAGAATTTACTATTGTTTTTGCAGGAGTAAATGTAATGTTAATTAAATCAAAATTAAAACAACATAAATTTTGCATAAAGATATTTGAAAGTTAAACTTCGAAAAAGCTTGTTGCTAGGCCTACTTGAATAAAGAATATTTGAAGTTTGACTCTATGACTATAGCTACCATGGAGACAACTATATGTGCCAAATATTAAAACCCATTTGAAATTAAGACGCATGTATTTATAAAAATAACGCTACTTTAATAACTATAAAATAAAATTCCTTAATTATAGTTTACCTATACTTATTTAACAAGTATTGTATAGTAACATTGCCTTTTCATAAGTTTGCTAAATACATACACAGAATCTTAAACTATCGTACTTTTATTTGTATTCTGAGGTACTCGTTGCTTTCCATTCTTATCTTCGCGTCAAACAGTCACGTTCTATCTCATATCGACTTCAAGCGATCTTGTTTCATCAATGTGTTGACTAAATTAGACTTTAAGTTTATCCATACTAGGTTCAATATTATACGCCAAAATTATAATATGCACTTTTAAAAAATCACCAATTTGTAGACAATAGTTGATCTTTGGTTAGAAACTTTGCACTGCAAATACCATATTTTATGAGTACTTTAATCTTACTCGATAGTTGAGTTAGTTAAGTTTATTAACTTTATTTTCTCTGAGGTAAAACAGTTTAATAAGAAGGTATTTTTTCCACCTGCTGAACGAAAACGGTGCACTGTTTGAGCACACGGATGAATGTTTCCCGTTAATCGGCAAAAACTGTTTAGTCGATTTGTGCTCAGGTTTGCTTATCACGATTAATCATGTTTGTGTGTTGATCGTCTTTTGAGCAAAAGCGCACGTAAAAGCAGTAGCTAACTGCTAACTCGGCTCCACCAATAGGTGCTTCGCTGCGGGAGTCCAGAAACAGGATAACTAACAAAGACTTAGCAAATTCAATACAAAGTCTCGTTCCTATTATATCATCTACAATAAGTAAGATAGATTTCGTAAAGCATAACAGTTACTGCTGAACAAATGATCGAGCACCCCTTTGTAGTAGATAAAGTTAGATAACTTGACGTATTTTATCAACATGATAAGTTTAACAAAATAAGGGGGTGCCGAGTCTTCTGCCTACTGGTTGAATTTTTCCTATGTAATAAATGTGAATCACCGTACTATTAAAAGCTCTAACGCTATAATTTATAATTATTTGAAACTAATATTGATAACATTATATGCATATACACCAGTAATGAAAACGAATAATTTTGTTTTCCTAACAGATTGCCACATGTTAGATGCTAAGCTGATTTCACAGCTCTATCTATACAACATTGTGAAAAATAAAGACATGATAGTATTTACCATTGAACTTCTCAATTCTCATTGTCTTCACCGATATATTATGCACTGCAAAAGACTTATTTACATAATATGCATAATATAGTAGGCTAGCTGCGATTTCCCGGCGGGCAGCATACATAGACCACAAACTTCTTCACATTATGACACATCTTTCACACAGTACAACCCGCTTTATCACCGATTTAACGCTCTCAAGGTGAGAGGGATCGAGGCAGCCACGTGAAATTATCGGTTTTATTTTCTATTCCAGCAATTTTAATGTGATTATTTAAATCACACTAATGGTATCATAATATTACATTGTCATCAATCAAAAAAAAGGTGTTTATTTATTAAATATGCTCACCAAATGTCACGAAAATCGGTTGAGAAATGCGAACAGTAAAGAAGAACAGCTGGAGAGTCGGACAGACATTCGCTTTCCTTTCGTTCAATCAATTAGTTGGTATCTAAAGTCTTAGCTTATCCGGACCTATACTAATTTCAGTAATAAAAAGTAACTGAAAATACTATTGAAAATTTTGAACAAAGAACCAGTTACCAGTTTGTAATAAATAATACGTTATGAAAGAACTGAAAACATAAAACTTGGAAAATGAACTTGCATTATTTATATGTTAATTAACATTCGCGCAAGAGCGAATAAAAGCTGGTAGGTAACAACTTGCCAACACAAACTTCGAAGTTGTGCGGTTGGTTTAACCCACTTAGCAGGTAAAGGAATATCATGAGGAAACGTTAAGGAGACTGGCTTGTAATATTGCTGTGTAATAAACGATAAATTTTACATTACAACTACGCAACGAAAGGTCATTTTGAGTATTCTCCATGTTCAAAGAAATTTAAATTAATCGAAATGAGTCGATGGATACAAATCAATATATTTACACGGACATGAGCAGCCTAGCAGCCTGTTTGAGTAGGGTGTCCAATTCTTACCTGAAACAAGGAAAGATAAAAGGTTACAAAGGTTTAAAGTACAAAACACAATCACAACTTATTAAAGGTAGCCGTTGGACCTCTGCGTACATCTCTACTAATATTATAAAGTAACTGTCTGTCTGTGGGTATGGAGATAGATTGAGGCCTGGGGATGTACTATAGTTTTAATTATCATCATCGTTTCAAGCAGACGAAGTCGCGGGCAGACGTTAGTACATAAATAGATTAATGGGGTGAGACCATTTCGTGGCACTTTCTCTTTTTTATGTTTCTCTGTTGTGTATTCTTCTTCTCCTTGTCCTTTTCCCATTATTTGGGGTCGGCTCTCCTAGTTATATTTCGCCAGGCTTCTCGGTCCTGGGTCGTCTCAGGCGGGATTTGGGCTTCTTCCATATCCCTCTTTACTTTTGCCAGCCATGTCAGTCGGGGTCTTCCTCGTCGCGATTGTGTGGGGAACATATCTAGCACCTTGCGTGTCATGTGTTCGGGTTCTCGGCGCATGACGTGCCCAAACCATCGGAGTCTCCCTTCGGTTATTTTTTCGGGTAAAGGTCTCACTTTAAAACTACCACGGATGTAGGTGTTACGGATGCGGTCCAGTAAGGTGACACCACCGGCCCAGCGCAGCATTTTCATTTCGGCCGCGTGAAGTTTATCCTCTAGCTGTTTTTTGAGGGGCCAGCACTCGGCGCCGTACGCCATGGCCGGACGGACTGCCGCTTTGTAAACTTTTCCCTTAATGGTTACCGGCATTCTCTTGTCACATAAGACACCAGTTAGGTCTTTCCACTTCATCCAACCAGTGTTTATTCTGTGGGAGACATCGGCATCAATGGTGCCATCGCTGGAAATGACCGAGCCTAGGTATTTAAAGCTGTTAACCTGATTTAATGGCGTTCCTTCCAAGGTGATGATATGGAGGTTTCGGTTACCGCTGAAGTTACAGTGCATATATTCCGTTTTATGGCGGCTTATCCGTAGGCCTGCACTTTCCAACGCAACTCTCCAGTCCTCCAGCATTTTTTGTAGGTCGTAAGATGTTTCACTAATGAGGACTATGTCGTCCGCGTAGAGCAGTGTCCATGGCGGTGGTTGTTGCAATTTGGCGGTTAAGTAATTCATCACGATGTTAAAGAGAAGGGGGCTCAGAGCTGACCCCTGATGGACGCCGACCTTTACTTCAAACTCGTCACTCACTCCTGCTGGGCAGCGCACTCTGGTTGTGACATCATTGTACATATCTTTTACGATATCAATGTAGCATTCGGGTACATTATGTGCTCGCAGTGCCTGCCAGATTAGGTTTCTTGGGACCCTGTCGAATGCTTTTTCTAGGTCAATGAACGCCATGTGTAGGTCAGCCCTGTTGTCCCTGAATTGTTCGAGTAGGATTCGAATGGTATGAATTGCGTCAGTGGTCGATCTTCCCGCAACAAAGCCACACTGGTTTTCGGTGATCGCAATAAGCTGGAGTAATCTTCTGCTTATTATGCGTTCCCATATCTTTAGAGTATGAGGTATAAGTTTTATTGCTCTGTAATTTTCGCATAGTCTTATATCTCCTTTGTTCTTATAAAATGGGATGAGGTGACTTTTCCTCCATTCGCTTGGTATACCCTCCGTTATGATCGTGTTTAAAAGATTGGTCAGAAATACCTCTCCGTTCGGACCTAACTTCTTCCACAGCTCGGCCGGAATATTGTCTGGTCCCAATCCTTTATTGTTAGCCATAGCTTTGACGGCTGCGTGTACTTCGTCCGGTGTTACACACGGTATAGGGCCTGCCGTAGGGGGTGTTGGGTCCGTGGGCGCTGTGCTCGGGTATGTTTCGTTGAGCAATCGAGTGTAGTAATCTTTCCATCTCATTTGGATATCGCAGTCTGATGTAAGCAGTTGACCCCTTTCGTTTTTTATGTACTTGATTGTCTTCGCGTCTTTGGTGTTGGCATTCCTGTGCTTTGCGATCCTAAACAGCTCTCTATCATTACTGGCAGCTTCCAGCTTTGCGTAGAGATCGCTATCACAGGAAGCTTTAGCTTGCGCTACCGCCCGCTTCGCCTCCTTCTTTGCCTCTTTGTACGCAGCGTTATCAGATGCATCATTGGTTTGTTGCCACTGTTTAAAAAGGGTCTTTTTTCGCGCCACCTTATCTCTCACATCGCCATTCCACCATTTCGCGTCCTTGTCGTTGCTCAGGGGCCCCTTCGACATACCAAGATGTTTAGCAGCTTTCTGGTTGCAGAGGCTTTGGAAGGCATTCCATGTTGCTTCAACTTTGTTGTTGTTGTTGTTTATTGCTGTCATTTCATCCTGTATGTCATTTACCAATTTGTGCCCCTCTTCTCGGTCTAACCTGTGCCATCTTATTCTGGGTGTACTATCTTTCTTTACCTTTATAGACCTTTTTATTAGAAGCTCTGCAACTAGGATCCTGTGTTGAGCGGTCAGAGATTCTCCGGGGATCACTTTACAGTCTTTGAACAACCTGAGATTTTCTCTATTTGCCAGAATGTAATCAATTTGTGTACAGTTTCCACCGCTTTTGTATGTTATTAGGTGTTGGTCTGCTTTCGTAAAAAAGGTATTGATGATGGCAAGATCATACGTAGCTGCGAACTGTATGTGTATAAAATATTTATCAGTACGGTTTTTACTCACTATTATTTTTAGTCGCTTTTGGCGACATGTTTCGGATTCTTTGGGAATGCCTGAGGATGGATTCCCAAAGAATCCGAAACATGTCGCCAAAAGCGACTAAAAATAATAGTGAGTAAAAACCGTACTGATAAATATTTTGAAATATGTCTCACGATAGTTTAAGTGCGATTATTGCAAACCTTTACGGTGAGGTATGGCAAACGCGAGTGAAACGGTTCGCGGCTCTAAGAATAAAACGGAACAAACTCGAGTGTGGTCTACAATATGTGATACAGTGCCGGGATCATGGTGTTATACCGAAATTTGCGCGTATCCAAGTTGTGAAGTGCATCCGGGATTACGAAACGTTCTTCAAAACAACGAATTATAAACTCATGGTGAGGGTAGTTCGGGATTATCGTCGTAAAATATCGAACGTAAACAAGGAGCTGTTCGGTTTACATATCGGCCTGTCTCAGTGTTTACGTGCGGATATATGGGAGAAAATTGACGCTATGACATTCAGCAGGGCGGAGTACGTCAGAGCAAATACGATAAACACACACCGTAGTAAATTCGAGCGCCTGATCAAAACACAGAGCAAATTCGAGAATACGTCGCGGACAAATGAGGCTAGTGGCAGGAGTGTTGTTAACCTGTCGCAACAATCATTAACGGCCGATATGTGTAGTGTGTTGTCCAAAGGCCTAAATTTCGCTTTGACTCCGTCGTCTCTTCCTGTTGAGACCATCGTGGCCAGCATAGAGGACGCTATCATACGCAATAGAGTGCCGAATAGGGAAGCTGAGTGCCTCCGACAGGATGTATCTTCGCTGTTGCGACGAAGTAAGCTGCCTAAGCCCAACATCAGTAAGCAAGAGAAATTAGCACTCTCAGTACTGCGAAAGAATGAGGATATTCTGGTGTTGCCGGCGGATAAGGGGAATGCTACTGTAGTCGTGGACACAGTGGTCTACGAGGAGAAGGTTACACAGCTAGTAGGAGATCCAAACACTTATAAGAAAGTATCGTATAACCCTACAGCGCGTGTAACATCGAGGCTCAACAGTTTAGTCGGTGCGATATCGGCCAAGGATCAGACTAAAATGCTGCGTCAGTTAAACCCCACCACCCCAAAGATTTATGGGCTACCTAAGATCCATAAAAACGACTGGCCCCTGAGACCCATTGTGAGCCAGATAGATTCACCCACGTACAAGGCGTCCCGTTTCTTGTCGGGACTCTTGCAACCTCTAACGGGTAAAACGTCCAGTTTCGTACGAAACTCTACACATTTTGTGCAGCTACTTGAAGGCGTTACGTTGCAAGAGGACGAGTTGATGGTGAGTTTCGATGTAGCCTCCTTATTTACGAATGTGCCGGTAGCGGAAACGATTGAGATTATAAAACGAATGGCAAGCCGCGACGACTCACTCGCCGAGTACATGAGGCTGATCGAGTTTTGCCTCACCAGTGGATACTTTGTGTGGCGGGGGGAACACTACCTGCAAATAGAAGGGGTAGCAATGGGTTCTCCGATAGCACCAGTGGTGGCCAATATTTTTATGGAGGATTTTGAGCAAAGGGCTTTGGAGAGTTGCCCACATAGACCCAGACTGTGGCTGCGATATGTGGACGACGTGTTTGCTGTGGTGCCACACAAGGATCTGGACCCGTTACTCGAACATCTGAACGCGCGGCATGCCAAGATTAAGTTCACCATTGAGAGGGAGTGCAATGGGGCACTCCCGTTTCTGGATGTCTTGGTGCAGCGGGACGAGCATGGCCGGTTGACTCATAAAGTGTATCGGAAGCCCACACACACTGAGCGGTACCTGCAAGCTGACTCACACCATCACCCCGCACATTTGTCTTCGGTGCCACGCGCGCTCATCAATAGGGCTTTACGGCTATGTGACCCGCAGTACGTGCAAGAGGAGCTGCAGCATGTAAGGCAGGTATTAGAGAGCAATGGGTACAATTGGAGACAGAGTCAGCGAGCAGCAAGTACGGGTACATTAAGGCAAGTACAAACGGTCGAGAGAGCACCTGTCGTCTTGCCTTTTATTAAGGGGATAACGGATAGAATTGGACGCCTATTACGCCGAAGTTTTAGCATTAGGACAATCTTCCGACCCCATACCAAAGTCAGGCAGTTGCTGCGCTCTCCAAAGGACAAGGACCCGCTGGGGAGCCCGGGGGTATACGAGATACCTTGCGATTGTGGTAGGGCGTATGTCGGTGAGACCGGAAGGAATCTCTCCACTAGGTTGTCGGAACACATACGCAGCGTAAAGAACATGGACACCAGGAACTCAGCTGTGGCAGAGCATGCGAACGATATAGGCGCGTCCCATTTCATTCGTTTCGATAAAGCGAGATTACTGGTACGGGAGAAATGTTTTGTGCCGCGTAAGATTCGCGAGGCGATTGAAATTTCACGCCGCCCTAATTTCAATCGGGACGGAGGCTGGATGTTGCCACCTGCATGGAAGCCTATAATACCTAGGGTCAAGCGGCAAGTGTGTTGTGACGATCGCGGGGACATAGTGAGTGCAGTGTGCTTGACTTCGTTCGATACAGCCGCCCTACCAGACCTTCACTTGACGACTCCATCTGCGGACTGCCCCGCGCCCCCCGCCCCCGCCCCATCAGCGCGTGCGCAACGAGCGACGAGGCGGGCGGCGCGGGCAGTGCACGACGAACAACCGCCGCGGACACTCGTGCCTGAGGATGGATTCCCAAAGAATCCGAAACATGTCGCCAAAAGCGACTAAAAATAATAGTGAGTAAAAACCGTACTGATAAATATTTTGAAATATGTCTCACGATAGTTTAAGTGCGATTGTATGTGTATAATTTCTATTTTTGTGTTTGTGCTCACGAATAAATTATTTCTATTCTATTCTATTCTACTATAATGGGACACACAGTTGTAAAAGTTTGACCCACTTGCTGACCACGCAAGCAGGTAGGACATCGCTGGGATAAAGTTAAACAAAAGTTGTTCAAACACTTGTTAGCAATATCGAACAAGTTTCAATATAGTAGTTTGTATGATGTAACAAATTGCACAGTAACAAGTCTGAAGGAGGAGGATTAGTTATTATCCGAGCGAGTGCGAAGCGCGATCGAAGCGTCACCGTTTCAGTTTAGGGGAAAAAATGCTGCCGTATGTATGTCAGACTCTCCGACTGTTTTTTACAGGTCCAGGTCGCATTTTTCAAGCAATTTTCGTGAAATTTTCTGAGCACATACTATAATAATACCGTACCATATTGTTCGCTAGGTCTACAGCTCACAGTCATTAATTCATAATTATTCAAATAATTATGTTATAGCTTTAACGAATTTAGATTTAATTATCAAAAGCTTTACACAATACGGTGTTTGCGATTTGCGAGAAAAAATAAATGAGAACGAACACTGTGAAAGCCGTTTTAGGCTTGTCGCACATTGGAATTTAGATCCTACGTTATTGACGCAGTTTTGTTCGTAATTTTACCTAATAGAAAGTGATAATAACGTTGATGATGAAGAACCTATAATTACCTAAAAGTTATCATGATATAAGAGGGCCTACAGCGAGCATCGAAAAAAAATATTGTTATACTCCTTCTATTTCACACTTGCATATTTGTGCAAATGGGACGCAAAATCGATGGGACGCAGGTCTGAAATTTGAAATCTTTTCTGCCATTCTGAAATATACTTAATTCACCTTTACGTCATTGTCAAATTTCAAATATTTTTTGTTTACTCTGTTCACCCAAGGTGCATAAGATTAACTTAATGTTTATTTAATGTACTTGTGACCAAATGCAGGTAACTGTGCAATGTGCGGCAGGCCTAACTCCTGTTTCATGCAATTATACGGTTGCAGCAAAATCGTAGAAAATCGTTTCGTATGTATCTTGTTTTACAACTGTTAACGAACGGAGAATATTTATTCTGGAAAGAGTTTACTCAGTGTGCTATTTTTTCAATCAATGCTTCAAATTATCTATTCTTTTTTGTGAAGTGGTTTCGGCAATTTTTTTATACCACGTCGGTGGCAAACAAGCATACGACCCGCCTGGTGGTAAACAGTCGCCGTAGCCTATGGACGCCTGCAACACCAGAGATATTACATGCGCGTTGCCGACCCTTTCAAAACCTGTACACTCCGTTTTTGAAGAACCCTATACTGTACCTGTAGCCCTTCGGGAAAACCTCGGCAGGGAGCTCATTCCACAGTTGAAGCGGCCGTCAGAGGAAATTTCTCTTAAAACGCACGGTAAGCGATCAAACTTTAATTAAATGACTTTAAAATTAGGCACGAAGCTAATGAATAACGGACAGGGAATGTAAAGCTGCGCTTTAAAGCTGCCATTTTGAGCTTCAAGCTCTAGTTTTACGGCTGCCCGAAACTGGAGCTTTTGAAATGAAAGTTCCGTACAACTTTGGGTTTGAAAGCTTTATGACGAAGACTGTGCAATTTGGAACGAAATGTGACGTTAAGTCTTTGTTTTATAAATCGCGATTAAGTCAAACCTTGAAAACCAGCCAAGTACTTGTTGGACCACGCATAGTAAAGGGTTTTACAGCTGAGTGAATGGTTAATCGGAATATAGAACCTGTGTTAATTTAAAACTAGTAAATAAATATATAATGAATAAAATTTTATTTCAGACAAGACGTACAGTCGTACACCCATATCGACCTAGGTACAATTTAAATTGCCAAAAATAAAATCTTACTTAAAACTGAAATAAAAGTTGAACAAGGAAGCCAGTGCCTAAACATTACAACTAAAATGAGGATGGTGTTATGCGAGCGGCGCCGGCGCCTCCCCTTCCAGAAGGGAAGCAATGCGCGCGCGTACTCTACTGCGAAGTAGTCAGGGATTTTGGCTTCTGCGAACATGATGGAGGCAGCCTCAATTTAAAATATGGTGCCTGCTTTATGACACCGATTTGAGTCGTTTTTATTTTAAACCTTAGTAAGTACATTGGTATCATTATGATTTATCTTCAATGCAACTTTTAATGCCAACTATACTTTTATTTGCACAGGCACTGGATTTTATCTCAACCTAACCATGTTTGCTCTCTGCATGTATTGCACTGTTACATTCTTTATGTCAATCAACTCATGTATTTGCTTTATTAACTCGGTTCAACGAAAGTACCTGTTCGTTATAAATAGTAGTTCCAAGGGATTTTCATTCGCTGGCCGTCAGTAGCTTTAATGTTTTTTTTGTATGATTTTGAATATGACATAATGAGACTTCTTATGTAGATTGAACAGAAAAAGCACGTTATTTTTATTTTAATAAACGAACCAGTGGAAATATGTCCGTAATTACATAAATATATAGAATACAAAAAAATATGAATTATGAATTACACTACAGTTACTACATAATTATGAACCTACAGAAGAACCCGCTTGAAAATATCGCGTTTATACGAAATACGCCATTTTGCACTAGTCGAGTTACAGTTTTCATACATTATTCACGGTTAATACACTCTCCTGCTAAGATGCGTTTTTGACGTGGTCCCTCAGAATCTTTTTGGGTTTTACTGAAATTTGAAATTTAGTAGACCGTAAACAGAGAGTACACGTTGTTAACTGCTAATAGGAACTATCAGTCTAGTAACTGGGTTAATCGAGCGCCTGGTCGTTTACAAAAAGCAATTCATCTTTCCGTCGGCTAGGCAGCTGATGTCCACCGCGTATTGTGGAATTGCCTCCTACCGTTCCTACTAACGCTGAAGGGTTAACAGCAGTTATGGTTAACTCAGTTATGGTTCCTACTTATGAACTGGTAAGTAACCATACTTGAAAAGTTCTTAGTTGGCAACTACATATAGATGTGTAACAAGAATAGTCATTTGTCTTTGGCAACTGATTGTGCAAAAGGATTATTCATTAGGTACTTTCCAGCAACTGGTTACCAAACTCAGTTGCCATCGCGGCCTGCCAGGGAACCTATACTGAGTTTGGACCATCGTTATGTGTATGTTGCTTTGTACCGACACGAGGTATGTTACCGAGTAGAGTAACAAGCCATGATAGATCGAAATGATTGAAAATCGAAATGTAAGTTGCTTAAGTTTCTAGCAGCATCTTTTGGTCTGGCGTCCGGCCTTATTTAAAATATTAGATTTGATTGACCGTTCGTGACTTCTCCTTGAAGTTTAATTAGGCTAACTAATGAGTCGCAGTCTTTTCATCTAATCTTGACAACTATAACTAGTGGCTCCGTTTTTAATTCCAAAAAGTGAATCAACACAATAAAATTATATTATTATCGAACCTGCTCACATTTTTTTGTGAGAATCGGTTGACAAATGCAACCTATATAGGAGAATACTTGGACTACGGACATCTGGAAGCATTTATTCCCAAACTGAAACGGAGATCTTCGCTTTACGAGGTCAATTGTGTGCCGCAGGTATTCTCAATAAATTCCAAATTCAAGCAAAAGGCACCTGTTTACCTATTACATACGTATAAAAAAAAACTATGACACTACTTTATGATTTGTTACAAAAGTAAAACCCAGCATCCATCTTTATATCCGCTTGCAAATTCTTTCGCACCATAAAAGACAAATGAACACAAAATGCAGAGATAAAAGGATTCCCGCGTAGGTATTCCGGCACCTTTCTTATTTGTTTCTCGTCTTCATTACTAAGGACGGTAAATCTTACGCATTTTGTGGTACAATGCGTTTGTGGAATGGTAATGTTTTGAATTTAGCGGTTTGTACTGTACATGCGTATCTAGGTATTGCTGCTTGGAAAAAGTGAGTAAAGTTGCCCTGTAAGTTATCATTGATGGAGACGTAATAAGATTAGTTATTACCTACACTGCAAAACAAATTTTAATGGTACTTAGTTCTCTATGAAATGTAACTCTTAAACCTTTTAACTTACATTGGCTTATCCCTGGTTAGATTTTTATTTTGTTGGCGAGTTTTTTTCGTAAAATTTCGATAAAATTTGGTGGATAGATAGAGTTCCCTATTCTGTACATAATAAGCGCAATTTCACCGTATGCCTTGAAAAATCTTCCACAGAGTTACGAAAACGTACCTATGGTATTTACAACGGTAAATTGCATACCTACTAACATTTTCTTTTGTCCTAATTACATATTTATTCTGCCCATAATTATATTCTCTTCAAATCAGCCAAATTTTAATAAAATATAACGAAAAAAGTCAACAAAATAATAATTTGCCCTTATCCGTAACTCTTAGGTATTTACAAATTTAAAATGAAATGACGGTAAACTAGCAACATATAAATCTAATGAAAATCGCAACTTTATGAGAAACAACAAATCCAATAACATCTTCAATGTGTAAGATTGTTACGGACCAGCACTTTTCATGATCGGAATAGAGAGATTTGCTCTGAGATCCTCTGGGAACCACTGTAGAAATATTACAGAAAACTGTATCCACTACGAACTACTATGTTACAGTCTGTCAAGGCAGCAAGAAAAATTGTATCAAGTATAATGTTTGTATTACATTTTACATAGACCCTGTGTTTTAATGTGACATTCATGGCAATCGTATAAATGGACGACATTCGGAATATACCTATACAGCCGCATGCATAGTAGGTTAATGGGAACACAGAGGATCCAAGAGAACAGAAAACTACGAAATGTTGACAGACACAATATGGCCAGATGCCCTTATATTTAATGTAATCACTAAAAGTGCTAATCACAAGGCGCATCTTGAAAATAAAATTAGCATAAACAAACTTTCCTCTCAAATTATAGGCCACTGGCCGAAATAACGGACGTATCCTCGCATAAAAACTGCGTCACTTATGCCCTTTTATGCTAAACAAGTACCTACAGTTGATTAAAGTTATCTAGTTTCGTCAAAGGGGCCGTTCGGCAACCGAGTTACGAACTGTTCAGCCGAACTTCAAACAATGTTTTTAGTAAAAGCACTTTTCTTTATTGAATACCGGTTGGCGGCGGGTCAACAATATTTCTAGAGAAGTCGAAGCTGGCTAAAAGTTAGGCAAGCCCAAGGAATAGGGTTCTATGGACTCTACGCCAATGATATATTTAGTCTTCTAGTCTATCCTAGACATAGTAGACATAGATAGAGTGCCTTTGCTGTCTGTACGTAATGTACGTTTGCAAAAACCGCCAAATAACGGGGTAACCAATGTCTGGCTATGTTCCTTACGCCTTGTGCCAATAGATGGAGGAGAACCAAGAATGCTGGCTAGAGATGACATGCGTGTCAAAGGTCTTACAAAAGACTACCTAAGTGGAAGAGTAAAGAAATATTCGGATATCTAGAACAATAGACAATTATTAGGTACGTATGTCAACTTCCGTTCATACCACAAAAATCATTTTACGCTAATTTTCCACGCCAACTACTAGGTAAAGTATGCATTAGGGCGTCCATACAATATTTCTGTCAAGTCGCAAGTGTCGCAACGTAGCGTTGGCAGGCTCTGGATGCTGGATATTTGATATATGTAAGTTCAATATAGTAATAGTTATAAATTCTGCTTCAAAATCCATCAAAACTCGTAAGTAGAACTTTTTGAAAGTCTTCGTTATGCGGGAGGAAAGTTTTAAATTTCATTTCACCCGATTTTAGAGCTCAGAGGATATACAGCTTCTCTAGACCACAAAGTTGTGATGTACGTAATATAGTGATAAAGTACGCAAGTTCTCACGTAGGTGTTTTTATTTAAGCTGCAAAGTTTATATGTATCTAAGTTAATAAGTAATTGAACAGAAATTCAATTCTCAACTATGCTCAAAAGCAATGCAACTGGTCAATTTGCATAGTGCAGTACGACGTGAAAAGTATTAATTTGTTCTTAAATGTGACGTTCGGATGTCAAATGCAACTGAGACGTCGTTATTGCCGCCGCTGTATCTGTCAATTCCTTGATAAAATAAGTGACGTTCGCCACTGCATTATGCCCGTGATTATGATGTTCATTTCAACACTAATTTTATCAAGGAAATTCATAAATACAGCGGCGGCACGCCGCGGCAGCAACGACGCCGCAACAATAACGGCGGCGGTGTCGCCGTTTACCGTGACAATGTAATGTCACCGAAAGCCTGGTCCAGTGATCGAGAATGAAGATGGTCATAGTGGCATTGTGAGTTGTATACCTCGCAAATGCCGATAATACCTTCGCAATTTTTAAAACCTTCCAAAAACTTAATTGACAAAATTATCTATATCTATATAATTATCGAAACTGAGGCCCTATCGCGAAATTTCGGTATCTGCCTCTCTATATAGGATTATAGGCGAGTGCTTGACTGTAAGTTGAGTTACTTCTTAGGGTTCCGTACCCATAGGGTCAAAACGGGACCCTATTACTAAGACTCCGCTGTCTGTCACCAGGCTGTATCTCATGAACCGTGATAGCTAGACAGTTGAAATTTTCACAGATGATGTATTTCTGTTGCCGCTATAATAACAAATACTAAAAAGTACGGAACCCTCAGTGCGTGAGTCCGACTCGCACTTTGCCGGTTTTTAAGTAACTCTACTTACTGTCAGGCACTCGGCGGAGAATCGGCTAAGATTCATTCACGAGAAATACGACGCGTAAAGAACAACAGCCGGACATACATACAAAAGCATTTTTGTCCAAGCTGTACCATGGCGCAGTTTGCAAACATTCGCTTTGAAGTAGGGAGGTCCCTGGTTCGATTTCCAGTAATTGTATGCTGGGACATAACTTTTGGTACTTTTTAAACATTAAAATTTTGTTGCTTTTTTGAAAAAAAAAAAATTTCGTATTGTTGATTGATCAAGCGCGAGCTAAGCGTATTCGTTTTATTTTTACAAGCTTTTATTTAACTAGCCCTAAAAAAATGTTATTTTTGTCATTTTAATTTTCTAAATTACTCTAAACGGCGGAGCCATACATTTATTCAGCTTTAAGCTATGCTCGCAAGGTCTACAGCTTAGTAATGTTAGTATGGATACATTGCCGCTCGCCACGGTAAGACAGGCTCCGATCGCTTACGTGAGCTAAAGCCTAGCTGCAATATCGCGGTAATACATTATCCCGCGTGATACCGCCATTAAGCCGTGGGCGCTGATATCGGCGCCAGATAATGGCCACACAGCTTATCTCGTGTCCGTGTTTGAACTAAATGTTTTCACGATTAATGGCCTTTAGAATGAAACGATTAAATGTTATTATTGCAGCATGATAGGAAATATCTGTTCCTATCACCACGCAAGAACATTCTATGAAACTAGTAAAATAGTACATTTTACAACTAGTGTGAAAAGACATTTCACACGTGTTGTAAACGACGTTTTTTAATACAATTGCGAAAAAATAATAAATTAATATATCATTAGTAGAATCATACCACCAAACCAAACCAAAACCAAAAGTACCTATACAGCCCGCGATACTTGAGCTGCCGCAGCCCGCGATACCTTCATACTCGTGCGCGCCCCGGCCGCGGCCGCCGCGGGCCCGGCGCGGGTTGGTCAACGACACCTCCTCATAACTCATGAGGCCCTGGTACCTGCTCCGCGCTAAATTCAATTTTAACTGCGTTTCGAAAGTATAGTTTGGAACTAAAAAGTAAAAAGCACTAGTTCGAGAAATTGAGCTTCTCGCACGCTACGCAGCCACAAAAAGTACCACTTTTTGAGCAACTGTATTAAAAAAAACATTAAATGTCGCTGATGGCGGTGATGGTACACTACGAGTATGTGTGAGGAAAATTTAAGACAGTTACATTTTTTCCGTATATTTAATGAGAGTTCACCACGCTGACAAATGCTGTCTGAAGCGGTTATAGACCCACATCCCAGTCGCCAGGCACTTGCGGATGACGACCGATCAACGGGTGCTACCAATATATGTAATTTATTAGTTAGTTGATAATTGAAAAAAATGTTTGGCAATATTGACGTCGGACTCGAAACGCTCGACGAAAGGGCCGGTGAAGATTAGCGTCCGTTGACTGGCCCCCGATAACCGCGTGATAATAAGAACACACCGCACCATCAGCCTTAAAAGTCCATGGCGGCTTTATCAATGAATTCATTCATAATTTCTCCATGCAATTACGCAGCTCACTGTACATTGCCGGTCCGACAAGTAACTAAATATTGACGCTATATATACCGCTATAACTTACCGACCCAAAAATATTCAGGAAATTGTGAACTACCAGTAGTGTCAGGTGTTACCGAGAATTAACCTTAAGCAGTCGTTAGTGTTTGTGACAGGTGAGTTGGCAACTGCAGCCATCGCCAAATTCTGGCAGATTATGATTTATTGATTGCCAATGGCGCTCTGTTACACCGATAATTCTATAATAAATATTATGTCTAAATCTGTCTAATGTTTTTTTTTTATATATTTGGTCGGCTAAAATAATATTAACATTCCTACTGTCACTGGCCAAATCCATTGGCGGGACATTTGTATAGATAGACAGACAGACAAACAGTTGGATTGAAATTTTAAAGGTGCCTTGATGACGGTTATGACTTTGGCTGAAAGATCGCGACTAACATGTTAACATCTACTAAGCAGTTTGAGCCATAGGGCATGGCAGAGAATTGTGAAAAAACCGATAAAAAAAAATTGTTTCCTAGTTAAGTGTAACGGTCTGAAAGCGGCCATTAGAACTAAACTACTTAATACAGCCCCTACAGCCCCGTCACGCCCTTACCGATGCCGATCGACTCGTCCCGAGAGCTCGATTACGTTTGATAAGTGATTACCTCCTTGGTCACATGGAGCCAGTCATGTCACTAATGGCCCGCATGAATGAGAGGTCCTAGTTGACTACGGAGCCATAAAAAATATTGTATGTTTGTGGATAAGTATCTTATCTTATCTTATAGTTTCGGGGGCCTTTACGGATACACTTCGACCCATAGGGATCTTTTGTGCAGTTACCCCCTAGGAAAGATCCGTCCGCTTCTCAAGAGCCTTGAGCTTGTGGATAAGTAAGTTTTGGAGTAAATAATTGATGATTTATTTTCGTTAAAATTACTCGTACGTAAAAAATCTAAAAGACAAATTGACGCCTATCGTTACCGATTTCTAGAAACGTTGGAGCTGTTATCGGTCACTTAGACTTTGCTTAGTTTACATACCAGTAAGATACATTTCATGATACCCACTAATAAATGAAAAGCAATCCCAGTTTAGAAAATGGGGACCATGCCATATACTATATACTGGGTCTTACAGAAATAAAAAAGCTCAGCAAAACTTTAATTAGCAAGCTATTACATACGTGAGGCGAGTCAATGTGCTTTAAATAGTTACAGTGTCTTCACTGTTCTAGCTATATACCGAGCCAACAGAGCACTCGTATTTATGAAGCTCATATTGAAACTAGAAATTGTCTGAAAAATTTAATTTATTTATGGTTTAATCATTCTGATACTTAGATAAGCATTTAGTTGTCCTGCTTATTGTTTGACCTACAAAATTATTTAAGTTTTTGCATACGTTCTTGTTACTAATATAATCTTTATTGTTTTTGCTCAATAAGCACCTAAGTTACACTACATTGACCTATTAACACGAAATACCTAAGATACAACTATTAAGTTACTTAGTGTAGTTATTGCTGTAAAATATGTCAGATCTAGTTACAATTATTGTTTACAAGATTTTATATTTAATATTAAGTTAACATTGTTTACTTTTTAAAACCATATCTGTATATTTACAGTATTTGGATACTATTTAAGTGTATTTTTGTGTCATACTGTAATTATAGTTAATTGGTTAACAGATAAATTATTGAAGGTGTAATCTAAGCTCAAATTTCTGACTTACATGGCGCAGTCGGTAGGATATCTGAAAAAAACCCTGTCTTGCAGTCAGCTTTAGCAATCGTAGGTAGTTACAAATATGTATACAGGTATAGTTATTTTAATCCCCGAAGCAACAAGAGGGGTGTTGTATGTTTGACGCCAATGTCTGTTTGTATGTGGCATCGTAGCTCTCCAACGGATGGACCGATATCGATGCATTTTATTACGTGAAAGCGAGTTTGCTTGCGGTGGTTCTTAGCTATGCTTGATAAAAATCGATCCAGCAGTTTGAAAAGTATCAGATCTTTTTCATAATGTTGTAAGGCATTTTTGGTATAAAATTGTTTTTCTTTTTGCATAATTCGTAGGGTTTTTATTTTTATTTTATGGGGTTTTTAATATTTTTTTTACTTTAATAGTTATATGTCAAGCAATTTATTTAATATTGCATTGTCATGTACATAGCAAGGTGTTACATTAAATAAAGATAGTTCATGACACAGGGTAAGGGCACAAAATACAGTTCTATTATATTTTAGGATAGTCTAAGGTAACATAATATTCATTATAACTCATCAGTAATTAGATAAAATGTCAGCATGCTACCCATTCAGCAGAATAATAAAAAACCCATAACATCTCACAACTACTAACATTACAATTACTTACAATAACCTAGGTTATTTGTTTTTCGCCTTCCCCGACCTTCTTACTCGTATATATTATGTAAATACAATATTTCAGGCAACATATTCAAATGGAGGTACGCTGCATCAATCCAGTGCGAGAGCGGAGGTGAGGGGTGAAATGCGAGGGTTGAATGGAGGTGATCATTACGTACAGCGGTGTAAGACCCATGATATTCAGACAGATGTGTTAGATAGCTTTAATGTAACGAGTGGAAGAAAATACTGGAATGTGGAGAGCATTTAAAAGAAACAGGCTGTGCAATGACGCATGGTAAATAATAGGTAGTACAAGTGTACGAGCTGGAAATAGTTGTACCTTAATGTACAGCGAGCTGCAAAATTGCATACTTAACATTATGAATGGAATTCATTCATAGAGTGGCCATGCACTTTCACATATGTGTGTACATAAATTAAAGGTACTTAAATGCATTAACAACTGAAAGCGAAAGCAAATGTCGTGTCTTACAGGGACCTAAAGAGCCTGGCCGAGGACCGAGAAAACTGGCGCATACTCCACCGACAAGAGCCATGCTCTTAAATTATGATGATGATGAAATGCATTAAATACAGCGTTTAGCATTTTAGATAGCATAGACTTGATTGACTCTAAAATGTCAATTTCCTCAACTGAATATTTAATTTGAATAGTTGGTAAAATTTTGCAAAATATTGCGTGATCATGACTATTTTTGGTTTTCAGTAGCCTGTTTGTTAAACTCATTCGTGTTTGTCATGATGAAATTAAACCTGAATACCAGAATAGGCAGAAACTCTTAGAGTAGACTTTGTCCTACAGTTCATGCCTTTAAGCTGATAAAATGATGACTCAGTTCCAATATAAATACCAGAAGCACTGACTACACTACGCTGTGTACACTACTGGAGAGAATATTGCGAAGATACAAGCTGATAGGAATTACTGCGGCATTCAAATATACGCAAAACTTTTATGACTTTATCCTATTTCTATAAAGACAAGTGGGTCAGTTTATATGGACAATTGTAGATCTACAAATAAATGAGATAGTATAGTTGGTTGATTGGTCAGGGTCGTTGAAATTCTTAACAAAGATACATTTTTACAAGCTTTTTATTACCTGGCATATTCGGGGCTTCATATAAGTTAACCGTTTAAGCATACCGTTTATCAGTTGCTTGCAACTCACCTGAAATAATACTCGTATGGTAACACGTTCGGCTAATCTAATGTATGATGATCATAATTTTATTCATTTAAATAGGCAGCTAATAAAACAATGCGACCTCATCGAGTTTCGAGCCTTTGAAATTGTGATCTAGAAAAACAATCCTGACGACTGCGATATATTTTAGATTTTTACCATCGAAAATTCAGTTTTCACAATAATTTACTTGTTCTTACATTATCGTTGTATACATTTTGGCAAAGCCTTATAGCTATTATCGTCAATAAAATTGCAAAGCAGACAGCAGCAGCAGAGCAGCAGTAAAATGTTGCCGATAACACGACCCACTCCGATTTTATAGCCGCCCTGGCGTGTGTATTTATTGTGCCGCATTATGTCGCGTTTACACTATAATGGATTTCTCGGAAAGATGGATTGTTTTGTGAATATCGCAAACCTGCAGCTACGAAACGGTGTGCACTTAACTACGCTTGAACGGTTAACACACTTGAGTTTTGGGAACTGTAAATCTGTGTCCGAGTGGTTGTCAATAATTGTAGTTCGACTGCTCGTCGGACGTGGGGCATAGGTACACTGAGTAGGTATGGATCAAAGCATTTGATGCCTAAGCTAAGCGGTTTTGAGCGTGTGTATTTTGCTGTTAGAGTCCGTATACTACGCTAAAGTTGCAAGTAAGTACTTGGAAGTGGCAAAATGCAGGGGTACGTGGCTTGTACATGGTCGGACTCTATTTATTCGCCAATGCAACTTCATTTTACTGTAATAAAAATATGAAAATCATATTTCACTGAACTGGACACACATGCATGCATGGATGCAACTTTTTCTCAATTATTTGCAAAACATATCACAACACTTGTTCAACTTGTAATTAAAAATGGTTATGAGTATTATGGTAAGGTTAAAAAGGACAATATATTTATACGATAAGGTACAGTGTGGCCGTGAATATAAAACTAAATGTTTTGCTTGTAAAATGCACTAATGCAGACTGGAAGCAGTTCTCGAGGCCCGTTGAGTTGAGATTGGTCATCTGAAGTGAAAATTCTCGTAGTTTTAATTGGCTCCGAGAGGCTGGAATTCGCTGGACTTTCATAAATATCCACCGAAAGTAGTTCATTGAACACAATATTTCTGCCATTAGGCACTGGAGGCCACATAAAACAGTTATAACAGTTTTAACAGTTACGACAGTTGTACTTATAGCGAATTTGCGTGCCCCATAGACCTAGCATTACATAGACCAGCTATACGCGTGCGCCCGTAAGGGATAGACATAGATGACGTCATAAACGTGGGGATACCATATTGGTAAAAATTACCCCAATATTTGATATCACGTTGGGGCGATTACCCTGGAGGCAAAGTTAGCTTGTTTCACGGTATTAAAAAATTGTTAAATAAAATGTCAATGGGCCGTTCTTTTTAGGCGTATAAACAATGAAATACCTCCTATAATTCGCGCAGGTGGTACAAAACTAAACATGTTTAGTAAATAAAACGTAAAATAAAATGTATTATGGGTTTTAATTTAAAGAAATCACAAATGGCAATCACACCAATTTATGTACACCACATTTAATCTTCACAACATTTGTTTATTTATTTTTTGGAATTAGAAGTACGCAAAAACTTCGAGGTCAAAATTACCCATAAAATTATGATATTTTCATCTGGTATCCCTAACATGATTGTTATGCAGCTAAATTAAGAAGAAGTTTAAAAATGGCTGACCTCAGACTCTTACCTACCTACGTAATTTGGGCGGATCATTTTACAAATAATGTTTTGTTAATTTGCGTAAATAATTGCGATATTTTTATTGAAATCGTTTGATTCTACATTGCTTTGAGTGTAACGTAATTTTACGATGTTATTCTCACATATTGCGTTAAGAGAAAGGTGTAAAATACCGTACTTACGTGTGAAAGGTTATGATCTCATATTTTTGCTCAGAGCGGCTATTACAGCCGATTACAGAACAATTCACCAGTATTTTATCAAAATTCAAGCATTCAAAACGCTAACCATCACTATATTTCATAAGAGAAAGCACAATTTCATACAAAACAACGATAATTAAACAAGCAACGAACAAACATGACATGTCACGTACTTATTTGTTTGCCACAACCTCGGTTGTGGCAGCGGTGGAAAAGTGAAACTATGACAAGGACAAACAATAACAGCGCTTTCTCTGCTACTTCTACTGAAAGATACATAAGACTATCCCGTTCGGTCATTTTCCCCCACTCCTCATGACCGATCCAGTTATACTAGATTCATGGCGTGCCCCCTTTCTCTCGAAAAAATCCCAGGTAGAATAGTCACTGTACATAAGTCACTGTCTCTTCATCCTAAGGTGTTCTGGTTAGCCCAAGCAGCAGGCTTTTGATTGGCGCATCCGTTGATACGATCAGGGCGTGTATCCGTTGAGAGCGCGAGTCGAGGTTGGACAAACCACTGTAAAGTGATCTCGAAATCGTTTTTACACTAATGTCCGATTCACATCCACCAGTCTGTCATGGTCATAGTAGAATGTTCGCATCCCAGGACGCTCCCCAAACGGCATATTGTGGGGAAACGCCGGTGTGGGTTCAGTGGTAGGCTCCTCCCCCTCTTTTCTAAATGGAAAGAGCCGGGAGGTGAGAGTCCCACATACCCCCCCATAATAAGCCCACCTCAGGTCAGGGGGACGATGCGTAAAAAAAAACGAGCGAAATGCACGATATCTGAATGACATTAGCTAGATGCAATTCTGTAATTGGTAATTACATTTTGATGACATTTCGTTATTGTTCTCCAGTGTCTCGCTCGTGCCAATACATGTACGAGCAAGTACTAGCGAAACGCATGCGCAAATGATAACGAAGTTGTATCCTTTTGAAATCCAAAAACGCAAGTTCAAAATGGCGTCAGTCGAACATAAACCGATCATGCTCAGAGCGATTACAACAACAAGCCATTGCGCGAACTCAGCTTCTCCGATGAGGGTACTCTGTGTCATCCAATATGTGGGTCAAGGGTTCAAAGTATACAATTATGAATCTTATTTCTTTTGTATAGTTTCCAATAGTGTAGTGACTGCAGATAAAAGAAACAAAGGTGAGGTTATTGTCGATATTCTTTATTCTGTGGGATTTTGGAGTGGTACGCTACTAAAAAAACCGGCCAAGTGCGAGTCCGACTCGCGTTCCAAGGGTTCCGTACATTACACAATTTAAACAATGTATTTTTTATGCGAAATGTCTTTAAAAAATTCGTAGGGGTCGGATCAAAAAATAAGTAATTAAGTCCGACTCACGCTTGACTGCACATTTCTAATAGGTTTTCCAGTAATCTATAGGTAAAGATCTATTTTGTATATTTTTTTCAAAATTTTTGACCCAGTAGTTTCGGAGATAAAGGGGGGGAATGGTAATTTTTTGCCTATTTTCTTGAATAACTTCTAAACTGTTTATCCTAAAATTATATAAAAAATATATTTGAGATTCTAACAATGAGCTCTTTCGTTTGATATGTAACAGGATATAGTTTGACAAACTTTATTTTTTATTTACTCATTTACCCCCCAAAAGTGGCCCCCGTGTTTAAAATTAATTTGTTTTCGTCCATCTTTGGGTCACAAACTTACACATGTGTACCAAATTTCAACTTAATTGGTCTAGTAGTTGCGGAGAAAATAGGCTGTGACAGACGGACAGACGGACAGACAGACAGACAGACAGACAGACGCACGAGTGATCCTATAAGGGTTCCGTTTTTTATACTTTTGAGGTACGGAACCCTAAAAAATACCAATGTTTTATTATTTATGAAAAAAAAAGTTAGGTACTTGTATTTTTCTATTCATGTTTTATTTTAAGGTGTCATGTTTTAAGAATAGGAACATTTGATTTAGTTTTATTTAGAAAATCATGCTACTAAGGATGACTGGTAGAGAATGCCTTATGGCATTAAGTCCGCCTTTTGTAGTTACTGTACGGTTTTTCTTTTGTGCAATAAAGATTAAATTTAAACTATCGTGAGACATATTAACTTAACTAACTTAGCGGTTACGCTCTCCGAAACATGTCGCGCGAGTGACTAAAAACACGTGAGTGAAACCGCTAAGTTAGTTATATTAAATAAATGAATACTTTACCTAACGTATTGGGAAAACGGTACTTAACGCTTTTCGAATTTATCTGTAATAATAGGAATGTCTATTTCTTTAGTTAGCCCAGCTGCTGCTTACACAAGTTCATACATTTTTATGAGTCAGGTACCTATTTTTATATTTGTCTGAATAGTAGATGTGACATGTTCCCTAAAATTATACTTTTTTGGTTATATTAGTTGAATAAATTCGCG
Organism: Cydia strobilella; assembly: GCF_947568885.1. NCBI lineage: Eukaryota > Metazoa > Arthropoda > Insecta > Lepidoptera > Tortricidae > Cydia > Cydia strobilella. The sequence continues at coordinate 2,871,430 of NC_086061.1, read as the reverse complement.
ATATATTTTAAATGTGATTTAATATGTGTTCAAAACGCGAAAGTTTTAAATGTTATATATTAGTTGAGTGAGCAACTATTTAAGTTGTAAATAGCTATATGTCGCAAACTGTACGCGCACTAAACCATAACAAATCGTAATGTCATGTTGTTGTTTCTTAGTAATTGAATATGCCCAGTCGACAACCGGCAATAACGTTAGTTCGGACCGAAGCAACACATAAGTAGTGGTGATAAGGGGTAGCTACTATGAAAACTCAAACCGATTTCAAATGCCAGTCACATCTATTGCAAGATGCGATTTTAAAACGATAAGCAGAATAGATCTGGGCTCGTATCAATGAGTTCTTCGGAATTCATCTTTTTAAATGCGCTGGTGGCCTAGCGCTAATAAAAGCGTGCGACTTGCAATCCGGAAGTCGCGGGTTCAAACCCTGGCTCGTACCAATAAGTTTTTCGGAACTTATGTACGAAATATCATTTGATATTTACCAGTCGCTTTTCGGTGAAGGAAAACATCGTGAGGAAACCGGACTAATCCCAATAAGGCCCAGTTTACCTTCTGGGTTGAAAGGTCAGATGGCAGTCGCTTTCGTAAAAACTAGTGCCCACGCCAATTCCTGGGATTAGTTGCCAAGCGGACCCCAGGCTCCCATAAGCCGTAGCAAAAATGCCGGGAAAACGCAAGGAAGATGATCTTTTGATAAGTACTTAATTCTTTTTAATTAAAAACTGTAATTGATGTCATATATTAAAGAAAAAGTGACGAAGCCCTCCAGTGGTGAAGGCCGGATTCGAACCGGCGTCTTTAGCTATCGCGGCTAACGCCATGAACCCCTAGGCCACCCCGCCACGGCGGTGCCCGTCCAAATTTCTCGACTATATGCCATCTTAGTAAGACTAGGCGTCTTTGACCAGCTCTAAGGGCAAGCAGTGCGCGCTGGCACCTCCTAAACGAACTCCTTACGGATTTACGTTGTAGCGAGAGAGACTGGTGCTGCCATCTATGAACAAGTTTGGGAACCAAACTTGTTCTTTTTAATTAATTAAAAATCACATTAGAATCGAAAAAATGCGTCCCAATTTCGCATCTGGTCTAGTCAAGATGATAAGAATTTCTTAGAAAACGTAAGGCCTGCGTTAGTAGGTATTCGTATGGTTACTGCCGCTGCATTAGTGAATTACTATTGCCGCGAGTAGAACGTTCAACCAGTTACTCGTTTTATCAAGGGAATTAACAGTGACATTGCCCCGTTAACACCGCCGCAGTTACGCACAACAGTAGAGTTGCTGCATTTGTTATCCGAGTGTCACCTTAAGACAGCCAAGCGGACCCATGCCTTCCGAATTCAGCACAGAGTAAAGGGGCCCACTTGACTGACTATCAGTCCGCCGGACGATATAGGCCTGTCAGTTAGAACAAAAATTTAACAGTGCCGAACAACTGGCAGGCCGATATCGTCCGGCGGACTGGTAGTCAGTGGGCCCCTTTACGCCGCGAATAATTCCTATCTAACTAAAGAAGTCAACTCACGGCCGGCTCAATATATTTTCGATGTATTACGGAAAATATATTTATTATCTAGTAAAAGGAAGTGACAGACTAATTCTAGGTACTTTACCGTTATACCTAGTCACGAAGTAATTATTAGTGATCAAGGGCTGATAAAATATTGGAGTATAACTTAATTGTAGTAAAATTATTATGATAGCTCGCTCTAACATATCGACTTCAACTTTCAATGATTACGATTTAATTTCGAGAAGATTGACGGACATTGTAAAATGTCGATTTTGTCGGCAAAACACGATCTTTTAAAATCTAAATTTTTGACGTGCATTACTGATCTCCAATTCAAATCTATATAAACTTCGTCTCGATTACCCTTTTCAACTGTTGGTAAAACTGAAATGTGGCTTGCTGAAAACCTTTCGAACCAAAAGTATTCGATTTGAATAAGAATTCGTTTTACTAGCTTTTGTTACAAAAGTGATGTATACTTGTCCTCTTACGTCAAGTAAAGGGTATGTTTAATGTTCGCATTAAAGTTTTGGAACAAGTTCCTTATTTTTTTTTATTTACGGATTGCCATTTCCGTCCTGAAACAAACTTTCAATCTCCTTTCAACTATCTTAAGACGAAAAAGGAGGACCCGCGCGAAATCGCCCTTTCAGACAAACGTAGTCCTCATTTTCCTCTCTGGATATTAACATTATTGAAAATATTTTGACACAATTTGTTGTATATGAACCACAGCTAGTTTGTTTTTCCGAATTTTTAATTATTATAAGAGTTAAGAGCATTTAAAAATTTGTATGAAATCTGTTTTTCGCTCCAAATTTTCTCTCGATATAAACCCTTTTTTTATCGCCTTGAAATAAATTTTTATAAACGCTGAAATTACTTTTCTTGCATTTAAAAAATGCATTTTTAAGAAGTTTCAAGTTGCTAGCTTAAAACAAAACTTGTACCTACCACAAACAAACTTTTACCACCTTTTAACCCACTTAGGGGGTAAAAAAGGTTAGGCGTTGATTTAAGTAAGTCAGTATTTTATATATATAAAAAATGTATACTTACGTAATTTTGGCTCTGTCTGTACTTATTCGATGCACCATGAGAGCAAATTTCGCTCCCGAGCTTTTCGTTTGTTTGGTTTTCCCCCGAGCTCTAATTAATGTCTGTAAATGTTAGCGTTCCGTAATTTATCACTGCACAGCGTATGTACCATTATTTATGAATAGGGATTTATTCTTATAAAACTAAAATGATGAAAGATGCTAAAGCTAGGTGTAAACGGTACTTTAGTATTACGTGGCCAAGCCGTTGGATTTTGTCTTTTATATTTATTGCACACAATGCTGCATTATACAAACCCTTGTTAGTAAGTTGTAAGCAAGGCCGCAGTGTTAAATTACTGTGCTGAAATTTTAGAGCGTGAAAGTCGTAAAATCTTCGTCTTTCTTTGAAAAATAAATCCTGTAACAAAGAAATTCCCAGTCAACAGCACTGGGTGTTAAGGCTGCATTTCCTGCCCAAGTGCAGAAACAAACATCCTCTGCAACCGTTTTCGGGAACAGTAAAATTGGTATTTCGCATCGAGTTCCCATTACGAGCGAAACGATTTAAACTTTCGAAAGCGACTTAGTTTCGTTTCGATGTAGCGCTACGCGTGCCCGTTGTTCACAACTCAATGAAGATGGTGGTGTATTACTGTATATTTATGTACTAGTGACTCTGAGCTGTAGATCTCGTAAATCCCCATAGCTCCGCCTATTCTATGCTCCTGCATAGTCACCTGACTTACATATTTATGCAAATTTTCAACTTCATTGGAAGTCGCAAAGTTGGTCAAATTTAACATGAAAGAATTGACCCGTACATACATACATACATAGGTACATTACAAGTTAATGAAAAGCTTGTAAAAACAATACAGAGAAAACTAAAGAAAATTTCAACTGTCTACCTATAATGGTTCGTGAGATAGAGCCTGCTGACAGACAGACGGACCCATTGTCACCCATCGGGTGTGGAAGCCTTAAAATCGGTTAACACCTGCATAACAAGACAGGGCAAGAGATATTAACAGTTAGTAGAAGTAAACAACTACCTAGCAATTTTTAATAATTCAGTTATAAGCTAGCTCAGTTTCATTGTCATTGTCAAAAGAAAATGAATTTACCAACTAATTGGTTGGGCATTGTTCGCATCATTAGGCACTGACAGTCGAGCGTAGGCAGTTGGTGCAACGTTCGCGATTGTACGGTCGAATAGTCCTTCAACCAGTGTATCGTGACCTCACGTTCCGTTTATGTGTAATTGGGGAGCGTATTGAGGTACACAACTTAGCCTAACGCTGCATCTTACGTAAGCGATCTCGCGAATGCGAAGCGGCGCGGCGGGCACACGGCGTTCCCGTTCACAACGAGATCGCCCACGTAGGACACTTCTATAGGTATCAAAGGATTGATTCACTCCGCGCCGCATCGCTTCGCTTCGCGTTCGCGTCTTGTCTCCCTACGTAGTACGCTGCGTTATTAAATTTGTTCTTCCGCTTGTACATACAGAGTGATTTGTTACCAAGATTGGTAAGAGAAGCCGTTGAAATTCACAAATACAAAAATTTTAATCGTGAAGATGGGTTTAAACTGTCAAATGTGTGGAATCCTGTGATTTGTTTGTGTAAAAAACCAGTGATATCCGAATCAAACACGCGTAGTGACACCGTGAGTGTAGTGTGTTTGGACAGACCAACGAGTGTGAACGCGACCGGACCAACAAGTGTGAATGCGACCGTTGGTAACGTTGAAAGTGAACGCAGCCGACGCGCAAGAATGAGGGTAGACAGAGCGCTGTCTACACAACTTTGACACCCACCAGCTATCTTCAGTCACCCGTGAACATGATGCATGTAACTGCGTCGAAATATCGGGAGCTCACAAATAATACAAAAGGTAATCACGGTCTATATCCCGGTCAATATAAGTCTAGTGAAACTAACCGTGAATCATTCAAAACTCTATGTTATTTAATTTATATTTAACACGTACACTGCTGAAGCTTTATTCACGCATCGCTTAAATAGAAATAAAACTGAACAACAATTAAATGAACTCCATAGCGATAAGGCTCCCAAGATACTTAATACCTTTCCAGTACGCTTTATGAGGTAACATAAGCCTCAAACTTAAAAAAAGGAGTGTACTCCCATCCCATTTTAACATATTCACTGCCAGCGACCCGCTAGACGGGGTTCTCTATTCGTAGGCACTTTTCGCTACAAACAGGAAATACCATTTTATCGGCTACGCTCGTAACGCGTAGCTCGTGCTGGCAGTGGATGTGGTAAAGGCCGGCAACACTTGCAATCCCTATAATCTTGCAGCAGAGGCTGTCCATTAGCGTTCGTTTGCCTCATAAGTTATATATCATTAATAATATAAATAAAAGCTAATAATTTAAGCTAATGACTCAGGACTTTTCCCACTGTTAAGTGTTAACAGTGGAAAAAGTGTTAACTCAACATTGTATCTCTATCCTGTTCTTTTTTCTCTCTTTTGTTCTTCTTGTTAACTGTTTAAACCAATTTTCCCTCTCTAGTTAGATAAGTAAAGTATATTTATAAGTTAGTAAGTATTATTAGTTGTAATTTCGCACACCATGCACTTTACGCAGTTTCTATCTGTGGAAACTTGTAAATTGGCTCACTGCTTCTAAGTTATTACCTAACGTGTTACTTCAGCTGTAAGTTTTCCTAATAAAAAAAAAAAAAACGAGTTTGATAGAAACCTGCTCTTAAAAGGTAACTGTATCAAATTAAAATAAAACATGAATCCACAGAATGGAGCCCTCAGTGCCCTCCATCAACCGGCTGACGGTCGGGCCGTAACAAACGCTAATTGGGTATCCTTTACGCACGACCGGGTACCCGGGTACACGGATATACGTGTCAGGTGACAGTGTACTGTGTTCCTATTTACGATCAATTGAAGTTATTTCTCTGACAAAAAAATGCAGTCTTTTGGTGAGTTAAACAGTCTAAAACTATCAATATTAGTTTTCAACATCCGTCGGTGCATCAACCAACCTTTAACTTTAAACGCATGTTTACACTCCCTTCTGTCGTGAATAATTAAAAGCAAATAAACCTAATTGATCACATAAATAGACTAAGCTAATGTCATTTCAACAACTGATAAGAATCTATGGATACCTGACAAGGTTCTTCTAACTTGGCAGGAAGGAATCGGTGTGATAATACCACTACCTGATTGACATGGGTGCAGGAGTGCTCCGTGCGCCCCGGTGCTGCGTCTTAGGCAAGAAATATTTACACCACTGAGACGCCAACAAGGAAGAAATACTGCATACTGTACCGTTAAATAAAAGCCTAACCACCACCACCACCACCACCAACCACCTGACCACCTGAATATGCTTAACATCAGTTCAGTCTGACCTACATTTTGAGTTCTATATAAACTACAAAGTAACAATATTTCCACGCAAACCAAGCGACTTAAAAATAACACGTTTAACTACCCTCAAGAACTTCTGGGTTAAACTAACACTCGACACTGACAATCGCAAATTTCACTACAAAGCCGTTATTTGCCTTTGGCGCGGGGCCAAAGCGCACTCAGTTTAGATAAACCCAGTCTGGGTCGCGTCTGACTGGGAATTCGGGTAATAAACCCTGCATGCATCCTGATGTATGCACTGCATCCTGCACATAAATGGCTTATTGTTAGGGATTATCTTGGAGTGTTGTGCGACTCAGTGACATGGATATACGAGACGACAAGAGCGTGTAACACCAAAACACGAAGACCTTTTGCAAGAAAGTGCATTTTCCCACAGCATACAATTAACTGCTGATGGTTACCAACAACTAAGGTTACACTAAATAGCAATGCAAATAGTTGGTTTGTAGATGAGAATACTAAAATCGCTGTAAGTAGGCTTATAAGATTTGAAGAGTTCCACCAAATCTACATAGAACACATTATTTTCATATAATATATACGCGTTTAATATGACTGCTCATACTTAACGTGGCCTGCACTATGAGTCTGAGAGCGTGCTTCTCGAAGAAGGGTTGCACTTGTTCATCGGTACACTGGACGCCCGCAAAATGGTCAATTGATCGCCTTCCGCTATCAAGGTTTTATTATTTCGCAATAAAACTGTAAAATTTTATCTATATTGTAAAATATGCCATATGACTAAATAAATCAAGATGTTCCCAAAGCATAACGCTTCTTGAATCCCGCAAGAGAATAATGATCCTAAATGCCGAAGTCAGCACTGCACTGCATAAAAAACTGAAAATGGCGACGATGTTTTGGATTGGCCCCTTAGTCCTTACACTCACCCGACGCCAATCTAATTCAAAATGTTTTGGCGCAGATGAAGCTCAAAATACGAGACAATAATCTTAGTAGTATTGACCCAACTTTAGAACTGAAGTCCGTGTGAACATCTTTACCTTGCAGTTTTGCTGAAAATTTAGTCGAAATTATACCTCAAACATGCCAAGCCATTATTGATAATACAGGTGACTGGACGCCATATTAAAAATAAAACATGAATATGTAATTACTACTCTTATATTATAGTATTTGACATGATAACTCTATTTATTTTTTCTAATTTTAACTGGTTGTTCAGCTCCTTATCGTATAATAGTATCATCCAATATTCCTAAAACTTATTGCCGTCCAAAAGAGGTGGTTAGTATTAATAGCAATATACAAATCTTAATGTCAGTGATCTCCCTATCTCTTCTTTATTGGAAGCCTCCATATGTTGTGCGTTATTTTAGATTTAAATAGCTGTTACCGTATGTTTCTCGTTAAACTTTATATTGAAAAGTATTTTAAGTTGGCATGCAACCTAGCATGTAGGAAGCTTCACGTTTTTGCATACCACCGGTGCACCAAACTAATGCAATGCCTCTGGATGTAGCGTGTGACATGCTAGGGATAAACTGAGCTAAAGAACTCGTTTTAGATTTACTCATGTCACCTACTAAAGATTAAGTTTTTTGCACTCAATGCGACAAACACAACAAGGCGGCGTGAAGCAGATAGAAATATTGAAACTAGTTACTATAAAATAATCCAAACATATGTATACGTCAGTCGTTGGTCGTTTCATTATATCAAATTTATTATATATTGAGCGCTTATGGTAAAATAAAGATTTGTTAGGGCATCTATTAAAATAATTATGGTCTATGGTCTTATCAAAAATGCGAGGCCAAAGTAAAGCATGGTTTAATTTACAACACCTATATAAAAATCCTGTGTACCTACTTATAGAAATAGGAACGCTTATAAGTATACATTTTAGTGAGTTGCTTACAGGCAGATTGCAGGAAATCCAATGCATTGAAATTGTGCATTCAGTCGCTATTGTTATATTCTACGTTCTATAATAACAATAATACAGTGTTTAAGTATCTCGTTATGTTTCCTTCGGTATAATTCTGCGTTTATTCAAATAATTACTAAGTATCTAAACATTAAAAAAATGGCTATTTATCATACGAAAAATAATATAAATTAAATTAGAAAATATTTTAAAATTCAAGTAAGGTAATACCTATTATGAATTGATCGCCGTTAATACAGATCGCCGATATTATAGGTATATATACAAATGGTGTAACCAAGGATTAAATCAAGGACCAAAGATCGAAATCAAGCACTAAGCGCGTAAGGTGTGCAATAAAGATTATTGTATTGTAAGCTTAAAACCTAATTGTGAAGTACACCCTTGCCCCATCTTAGGAAACAAAGGACAAGGCCACGAAAGTGCTGTCCCACTATACAGTATGGAGCGTCAAAAACAAACGTACGAATTTCATTATCAAAGTTAAGAAGCTGAGCTTCAAGTTGTAACATAAGACGCTGCAAGTGTCAGCGTTAAGAGAATTCGGTTATATCGCCAGTTGAAAATCCAAAACGTGTGCAAAACTTTTAGCCCCTCAGCACATGGGGCGAAAGCCTAAGCGTCTCGTAAGCGTATCGTAGATACGTTACGAGTACGAGACGCGTAGAGTTCTGCGCACGAGGCGTCGCGTAAGCGTAATCGTTTTATAAGTGAAATCTCATTAGTTTACGCTTTGTTATTTACGCCAGTATTACGCTACGACGCTACGACTGTTGTAATGATGACAGAAATCCCATACGCTACGCTACGACAACGCTTCGTGTGCGGATTTGTTTGACCATGTATGTGCTCGTAGAGCTCTCGTTCTACGCACGTATTACGATACGTTTACGCGTCTCTTATGTTACGACGCCGTGTGATGATGGCCTTAAGTTTATTAACAAGACCAAGTGTGGATAGTTCGAAAAACTCGCACAGCCACAATATATTGATGTCCAATTTCGCCAGTCTTTCTTAGAGACCACGGGCATAATGCCGTCCTCAAAATATCGGAGGTAATTATAAAACGTTAGGTCCCGTTTTCGTAAATAATAATTTGGTCAGTTTTCGTAGCAAATTAAGTCATGTTTTATTTTGCTACTGCTTCATTTACTTACACGTAGCATGGCACATTATGCATAATATATTATATATTATACATGCAAGCTTCGTGTTATTAACGTCGTCCACCTCATTTGCATATACATGCATACTCCCGTCGTTGGTCGTACTTACCTGAAAAAGAGACGGTATTTGAATATGTTATGAATATAAAGTTTTATGTATAGTTTTCGTATTGCTCGGAGTATTGTAAGGTTCATTTGACTCTTATTTTCATACAAAATGAGCCTTAGGGAAGCAGCAGACTTTTTAATCGATTTCAAAAGAGGAGATGTAGTATATGTAAGTCAAACTTGGAAGATTTGTATGCCGAGACATTATGTATTATGAAAAATTTGTTAAATAATTTTTAAACAGTGCCTTATGTGAATTGTGTGGTTGTGGTATTTGCAAATAGACGTTGAAAAACAAGTCTATTGATTCCACAAGTGTTTACAACTGCAATAAACACTGCGCAAATAAATAATAATAATAATAATAATAATTTTATTTGAAAACATGTTTGTAAATTTAATTTAGTTGCGTCGTTATGTGTGTGAAGTTCCATTGTCTTATTTTATAAATTGGACAGCTATCTATAATTAGTACAATTTTACGAAACCGCGAATACTCATTTAATATTATTAGGAACATGAGCACTGTCACTTCTTTATTTTAATAGAGCATTTTAAACATTTAACTTTTTAAACAGGGGTCCCGATATGTTACTGTAATTATACATCTTTAAAGTTTGGCAAGCATTCACTGTGCTGTCTTTCAATTTATGAAATCATGAGCTTACCAAGAACCATACCATTAAAGTCAAATTAATAAATCCAAAGAAAACGCGACAGTCAGCAGGCCATTAAAATACGGACGTGTATGGCATACATGATGGATGAGACGTCACACTGATTTATATGGCAGCTTCCCGATACGCTTTTTAAGTGATAAATTTGTAAAGAAAAATTGGTTCAAATTTTTTTCTGAGGGATTTATGCCTAATTTTGTGTCCATCATAATCTTTTAGAGCTTTAGAATGTGGACGGGCCTTTAAAAAGGCACCAAAATGTTCCATGAATTGTAAGTTGTTTCTAATTTTAAGGGGAAATATTTCTGCACAAGCTAGTCGTACATATGGAAGTCTCATACAAACTTTTTCAACACGTTTGACTAAAAATGAGAGGTGACCGATAATTCGCGGTAGTCCCTAGACTTAAAGCGGCCCACTGACTATCAGTCCGCCGGACGATATTGCCCTGTCACTTAAAAAAAAAATTTGACAGTTCCAAACAACTGACAGGCCGATATCGTCTGGCGGACTGATAGTCAGTGGGCCCCTTTCAACAAGGGGATGCGCTGTCACCCATGCTCTTCAACCTGGCACTCGAATACGTCATTAGAAAAGTAGTACTTAACGGCGGAGTTTTGAACGGGCTCCATATTTTCGTGAGACGTTTAAATAAGATTTTTCAGACGTTAGATTCTAAGCCATACGTTAGAAATGTAAGCCTGGCGCCGAATACGAAATAAGATGTCGATCCCGAAGAATGCAAAAGAATCGCACACGTAGAATAACAGCGAGGTATATTCAGATTTTAAAACATAACATTATAATATCATACCGAGCTCAGCGCGCCCCGTCTGCACTATTGTTCTGGTGCGAGATGTATAAATGTGTCCATCTCGCATCGCTATAAAAATTTAAAAACCTGAATACGGCTCCGCGCGTGAAATGGGCGCTATGGCGATATGGCGCCTGAAGTTTGCCGAGAATTTAAAAAAAGGAGTCAAAAGGTCCTTTTATGCTTTACTACGTTTTTGCGGGTCATGTCGGTGCGAGGATGCGTATAACATTTTTTTGTTAATCAAAGCAAAAAACTACAAAATGCATGAATTGAGAAAAAAAATTATTTTAACATTAAAACTGTTTGTTATTAGGTACACTCTTATCGCCAACAATATATTCATAAATTATCCAAGAAGGTACTTATCTCTCATTATGCTGGTAGGCGTCAGTGATTAAGGGTTTTTAACTCATCATCATTAACTTAAGAGTTATTCTCTTGTCGGTGGAGTATCTTCCAGCTTTCCCTATCCCGCGCTAGCTCATGACTTTTTGATACGAGACTTTACTACTTTTTTTTATGACTTTAACTACTAATGTATAAATTTGATACCTCGTGAAAATCGTATTGACGTTTCGTTAAAGTTCATAATCGTTTACTGTAAAAACACGTTTTATTTAAGAGGTAAAACTGTAATTTGGTAATTCTGGTTGTCAATAAATATCCTGCACCACCTTTTGACGCCATCAACAGCTCAATGTTAGCATAATAGATGACAGTCATCAATATTACGGAATTACCTTCTAATGTCTCATTAATCTGCAAATGGGTATACCCATTCACACATCAGGAAGTACCTACTTAAGCTTTGAAACCAATAATAAATAAACATACTCCAACAACCTAAAATAAAATAGACATTTTTCACCGAACCCTAAAAAATCCACGAGTGAAATATGTCAGCCTTTCAGCTCTCACCGACATAAGGTGTCGTTCACACGTCGGGCGCCCATATTGCATGCCGTAAATAACGGCCGGTGTAGAGTGACCTTAATATCTCGTTTTGTGGTCTTCACTGAGAATTCTGAGCATTTAAAAGAGCGGACGTCTTTTTACAGACATATTTGAGAAAATATTGCATTTAGGTACTTGCCTGCCCATGTTTATACGTTTTATCTTAACAGAACTTAATAGTTGCTTACTAAAAATAACGTAAACAGATATAGGCAAGTGTGTAAGTTTGATTTGTATATACTCGTATGCAACTTTCATCGTTGATATAAATCTAACGATTTCTCAATAAAGTTCATCAAGTTTATTGGCCTGTAGTACCTACCTACTAAAGAAGTTGTCATAGATAACTACCTACATACAACTATATTTACAGTCAGCTACAGATCTAGTTGTTACCCCCCTGTAAACAAAAGGAGAGGGTCAGTTATCCTTGCAGCTGACTGTACACACAACTGACTTTACATACTCAGTTTATGAATGGAATTTTGCAGCTCGCTGTACATATACTTGTAATTCATTATCCTCCAGACTTCGCCTGTCGAGAAAAAAGACAATTCGTCAATCGCAATCTCCAATCCTCAAACAGAAGGCAAATTCAAATCAAATAACCAGCCTGAGCGAATTTCCGCCGGTTAGAACCAGTCCAAAGCAGTTTAAACCGGTTTACGGCGGAACGAAAGTTGTCTTCAATCTCATTTGACTAAGCAAGGGCTTTTTCGAATCTATGTAGTTCGCGAACTCGTGAAGTGCCTCGTAAAAATTTGGATTAGGAAAGTTTTTGAGTTAAGTTTAGGAGGGCCTTAATAAAATCTGGAGAGCTTGTGCCTTTTTCGTTGAGGGTTTCAAAGCTAAGGACTAACATAATATACTCTAGTACAATATAAAAAAAAACACAAATTTAAAAAATATAGGCGCAATGGGTTGAGAAACTGCTTATCCGGTCAATTCGAACAACGTGATAACTACTAGATACGGGAACAATACGAGATCTAATAGATACGTTATAGTTTGGTTCTAAACTACTTAGTTATCTTTTGCAGTACGATTCGAGAAACCAATTGTCATTTCACGCTACAATTATTGTGAATCCATTGGATATCCATTGGATGTCTAAGTAATAATATATCTTAAGCAAATCGTAAAGAGATCGTTCAAGAGGATATTCGGAATCGCGGAAATGTCAAATTTAACATGACTATCTTAAATATCTCGTTATCGTTTCTGTTTCATATCTAGTGGATATCTAGTTGATATCAAGATCATTGTTCGAATTGGCCCGTATTAAAGATAATTAATATTGAAATAGCGTACCTATTAGGTATACCTAGTCATTTGAATTAGTTTTGTAAATTAATATAAATTGTAGTCGTATTTGACTCGTAGATGCTGTCTCTAGCTCTATTAAAGCAAGTAGTGCAATCAGAGACACTAAATATTTAATTCAAATTGGTACCATATACAAGGTTTGCTATTATCAATAAATCAAAAATCATTTATTGTCAGGCAACTAAGACCCAATAATTATAATCTAAAACCAAAAAACATTTTGGCAACACAACAGTTTCTTTGCTAAGTCATCTGTTCTGGTGTAGGATTCGGTAGATTCCCGCGTAACCGCTGAAATACCACAACCTTCGGCCAGACGTCCGCGCTCGCGATGGTTTCCAGGAACAGCCGCGGCACGCGCACAACGAACCAGCAAAAGTGCACAAATAATGGAGCGATCGCAACTGGAACACCCTCAGTTCGTAACGGTTCTTCTTGCGAACATATTTCGCCACATCGTGCCAAGGTTGGCTTTACTTTACGACCGGCCGACCGACTTTACGGTACAAAGTTGGATACATCGACAGGTTATTCATCACAAAGTAGCGTTATGTTTCACAATTCTCAACTACTAAGGGGCCTAGGTACATATCTCACATGTGAACGCTGGCTGGCTGCCAAATATGCAATTGATTTAAAGTTTTGGCATTGTTCAGCTACAATGGGGATGATACCCCGACCTGAATTTACAGTTATAATTCACTCATACAGTCATGGCGGAAATTATCGAGAGTTAAAACAGCCACTTTGCAATTTCCTTGACAGAACCCACAAAATGTAGCATTTTGTTTAATTTACCAAAAATAGAGATTGGATTTGCCAGACAGACAAAGCAAAGAACATAAAAAAATTGAATGAATTCTGAAGTTAACTGGTATTTTTGTCACAAGAACATCTTTATAAACTGGATTTAAATCTAAAAATTTGAATACATTATTTAAGTTTCAATTGGTGTGTTCTATCGACATTTTGGCTAGGCCCCTACATGCCGAATCCGCACGAATTTTAACAGTCAATTAAAGCTTACTATACAATTAAAATACAGAAATAAAAAATGCACGTAGTCGTATTTATTCGGTTAATTAAAATTGAAATTATTTATTTCAGGCACTAGTCCCATCCCATACGATAAGTTAATATAAATAATCTCTAAGGGCCGTCACTTACACCATTCACTAAACCGGAATTAAACGGTTAAACCTAGAGTTACCATGGTTACCAGTACAATTTGATACTAGGTTAACTGTTTAACCGCTTAACCCCGGGTTAGTGGGATGGTGCAAGTGGCCCAAAGAGTTTAACTAATTTCTAATCCCCGCTGGTATCTGAGCCATCGCATGCAACATCGTGGACATAAGGGTCACGAGGTATGTTACACATTCTTCTGAAAATAGAATAAAAATTAAGATGGGATAAGAAGAACAGTTTATTTTGCTCAGGGCAAAACGATTAAGTACTATGAAAATTTCATAATGTGTTCTGCTTGCCCCGGTGTTCAAGTAAATTAGGCTGTGTGATGGACTCGACAAAAACTGTAATTAAGATAGCTGGGATCTGGTTTGATTTTTTGCAAATGTTAAGTTCAGATATACTAGTAGGTACTAATTGGTAAAAGCCAGAATTCGATCATCCGTCCTCCTGTTTCAAAATCGCATTCTCTGGAACTACTGCTCCCCTGTAATGTTCTTAAAATTAAATCTAGAATTTTCTTTCCCTGGAATCTATATTTTTTTATAATTAAATCTAGAACTTCTTTTCGCAACTCGCCACAGACTTTAAAAGTTGTTTAACGTCGTCCCGAGCAGGTATTTGAAAATACCAGTACAGTTTTTGAACTGATTAATTTCGATACATGATCCGTTGGGTTTTCACAGAGCTACCAGGAAAATTTTATGAATATTATAGGACAATATTCATTAGGAATATTCAAAATATCGGATTCTCACGTGCAATTACTAATGTAAGTGTTGCCGCTGGCACCGCAAACAGGGCTCGAAACACTCGGTTATGGCACATGCGCATAATCCAACCGTTGGTGCTATCATTAACTGTCAGATAGACAAATGAACTGGGCTGAAATCAGGAAGGGCCTTACACAAATAGATCTAAAGAAGGCTTTATGAATTTAGATAGTTACCCGTATAGGCCATATACATCGGTAAGAATAGAATAACAAAATTAAATAAATTTATTATCATTTCTCAATCGGAACCGGCATTTTTGCAGGTGGTATTATTATATTTTAAAATTAACTTACCGAGGAAAAGTCTCATTGTTCCTATTTTTTCGTAAATGAAATATTTCATTGACTTATAATTTAAGATAATTTTAAGTAACGTTTACATGTATAGGCACATTAGCAGAAGACTGATATTTGATGATGAAAAACGATAAATGCAGTTGGTGTAGGTATTGTTATCGCTAGTTGTGTTGACTCATATTTTTTTAAGACTAGCTTGCGCTCAGAGGCTTTGCTTGCTAAAAATAATAGCGATGCAAGTTATTTTAAGATGAAAAGCTTTATTATCTTTTAGCCTGTTCTCTTGTAAGTTTACTATATGACATCATATTAAGTACATACACAATATACTAGTTTTTGCCCGCGAGTTCGTCTGCGTGGAGTTAGTAATTTGGGTAGCTTATTTTTTATCAAATCTGCTTTTTATCGATTTCCCATACAGACTTCCACCCCCTTTTCACCCCCTTAAAGGATGATTTCTGGGATACTGCCTTTACTGGTCAAGAGCGCGACGTGTGTGTGTTCGATGCTCTAGGGATGATTTTATCATACTTATCCAAATAAGGGTTACCTAAATAAGAAAATTTAACTTTAAAGACCTTAACTTTGGGTATGTCTACAGGAAAGACGTGAACACAGTTTTGTGTTCGATAAGTTTATATGCCCTACCTAACAAATACGGGAGGGTAAATTATTTAGGGTGTCATATTTATGATATTTTGAATACTTAGGTAGTTCTGAAAACAAACATGCACATCATTAAATTCATTAATGCCATATGCGAACAATATACTGCAAAGCAACATTTGAAATATTTCCGTTTACCATAGTACCCCTAACAGTGAGTACCTACTACCTACGTGATACTCAGAAGCCTTATGTTCTACATCGCATTATCTTAAACAATACCTGTCTCGTCGCTAAAGCTATGTGTAATCAGGTGTCAAATGCATATAAAAATATTTTTTTATGGAGAAAACGACTTGTTTTCTTGAGTCCGCAGACCCGATTCCGTCATGAAGATCTTCTTAGGTAAGTATAATCCAAAATGTATTAGCAATCAGAACTGAATTTAGCCATTGGTAAGACTGGCATAGGTACTTATTTATCTTATTTACTGGTTCTTCGTCTTCTTCTGCTACCATGCCCTAGCGGGCGTCGGTGGCCACCTTTGCAAAGTCTTTTCTACTCTTGGCCAGTCTTGTTAGCGTGGCCGCGTCCTTGATGTTTGTGCATTTTTTGATGTCATCGAGCCAGTTCATCCTCCTTCTTCCCTTTCCCCGTTTTCCCTCTATTTTTCCCTCTATTATAACTTTCAACAGAATATACTTTTCATGTCTATGTAGATGTCCAAAATATGCAATCTTTCTCCGCTTAACTGTGGCTAGTACTTCCTTTTTCTTCTTCCTTCTTTTTAGGATATCGATGTTCGTTACTGGTTGATATTAATTAAATGATACAAGGTATACTATGTACACGATTTTAGTCGTTCCTATGATCTTTTACTAAGTATAGCAGCAAATACGAGCTCACAAATAAAATCCTTGTCTCCATACAATTGTGTCGAATTTAACTTTAGCATGGAACACGTTTTTTGCGATTGCAGGGTTGCTCTCGACTTGTTAAGAGTAGTGAGTACAGTCATGTAGTTAGGAGCGGTCCGAAAAAAGTAGCAGCGAATTTTCTTGTATGTCCGAGTAATGTAATAGTTATTTGTTATACAAGGGTGCAAATTTATTTATTTCAATATTGTTCTTTATTGTAATGTTAATTTTATGATAATAATTATTCTGTATATATAGTGATATATGTAAGCATTAACATAGCTATAAGTAACATACTAACACAAGCTATGAGTCTGTAAAAGTTACTCGAAATAAAAATGATTTTTTTATTTTTTTGTGCCTATTGATACCTAAAAAAAATGTCAAATGTTTTAGCTGTTCAATGTGGCATTTTAAAATTAACCGAATTGTTTCTCTTACAGTGGCTTTCGTGCTTGCCCTTCTAGCGGCGGCATTTATTTATGTTGAAGCAGCCAGTTGCATTTGCACTGCGGATTTTGCACCAGTATGCTCCATACACAACATCACATATGGGAATAATTGCTTGTAAGTCACCAATGTCATTATCATGTCAGTTCCACCAGTTAAGACAATAGTAGAAAACCGTTTCTCCATATAAACGTAGTTCCCATATTCCTCTCTGGATTTGTATGGAAAAGCGGTACCGTGAGTTCGTCCCTTTTCCTCTTAAGGGCGTCCATTGGTTGGATAAAGGTCCCGCATGGTGTCTGTACCACGACAGAAACCATGTTTTACCGGTTCCTGCACTATTCTTCTGATCCTTACTCTACTACTTCGGTTTGGTGTGCTGAAGAGACTAAATTTCTGCCAAAAATTTCAGTTTAAATAAATTTACTTAATTATTTCCGAATATACTTTGTTCCCAGATCTAAACTTGTTGATGAATCAAAATGATACGGCTATTAGATTTTATTATATTGTTACAAGTGAAGTTAATATAATTTAATAGTACATTACGATACAATTGCGAAAAACAGAAAATTCGCAACGAGTGGCGATAAATTAAAACACAACCGAAGGGAGTGTTTTAAATCGACATGAGTTGCGAATGACCTATTCGCACGTGTAAAAAAATGATACAAGTAGATAACATACTAAAAATCGAAAAATAATAATTAGGTGGGTCCTCCCTGAGTACCACTCATCACACTACTCTCCTCATCATTCTACACCATTAATTAGTCTAAAAAATAAAATCGAGTCAATGTTTGAATTATGATTGGTTACATTATGCGTGTTTATTTTTCAGGAGAATATGTGCGGGCGACCCATACTGGAAAGACGGGCCCTGCAGTGGTAGCGGAGTGGCGAAGTGATCGGCTTAAATCATGGCTCATAGTTTGACTCTTTTACCTAACTGGCAACCCTCTAATTTTACACGCAAATAACATTTTTTTTTTTAATTGATTACACGTAATTTATTATACCTTTCACAGTGTGTTAAAAACCCTCATTTTGTCTCATGCAGTTTTTGCATGAGGACCTAGCAGATTTACTCGTTACGTCACAGTCACATAACGTTGGGTTAAAGTCGCAAACCTTGTAACTTCATATTAAAGACATTAAGCTTAGCTAACAATACCTAATGTGTTGTAAACACCTTAACTCCTCCGGAAGAATTTACGACTTTAGCTGACGGTAAATAAAAGTGCGTTGTGAAGAAAGCCTTAAAAATGTAAGGCTTTCTTTACAACTGCATAAGGTCTCTTATCCACTGGTTCAGATGCTTTAGTTTAGAACGTATTATAAGCTGCAACGATATACTCACATCATGTTTGGAGTCCTTTTTCATAGACCCTCCGTGGCCGCCGGTGCTCTGTACTGTATTCATGGTTTTTCTTCTGTTATTCCAATTTAGAACCAATGTCAAGCTAAGCCCACACTATAAATTTGTAGGAAAACAACAGTAAAAGTAACGCGTTCTTAGCAAAAACCCCTGAAGGTATGCACTTTTTCATATTATTATATTTAAGTACCTATTAAATACTTCAATGTCACTTTCCTAAGTAACACACTAAATTGACGTAATTTCAGTTAGACTTATCTACATTCTCAACAATGATGTCATGAGTTCAACTAGTTTAAATGGACATGTCACTACGTCTAGGCACTGTTTTAAGGTACGTCACAGCACGAATATTTCAACATTACAACATCCTGTTTTTTTTTGTCGTGTTTTTGTTTTTGTGTAAAAGTAAATGAAAAAAAAATACAAAATGCTTGTATTAAATTACCGCTAACGTTCAATATCGCTGTCAGGCACGAAAATGTCAAGAGCGAATCGCTTATCACGCCCGTGTTAAAAGGGTTCACTCACGGTACGATTAATTGCTTCGATCAATCTGACGAGAATCGTGACGATCGGTTTCGAAAATGCCAGTCAACACACGGAGGAATTGATCGTTACTATCGATGCGCGATCAAGTGATGCAGCGCACATATACGGAGCAATCGGTCGTTACGATCGATGCGCGATCGAGAAATGCAATGCATGCGGCACCTGCGCAAGAATGAGACAAAAATCAAATCGTTGATCGCAAAGAGCCATACAATGTCGATTCATCGTTACAATATTTATGATTGTACTGGTTTTTTTTTTATGAAATAGGAGGCAAACGAGCAGACGGATCACCTGATGGAAAGCGATTACCGCCGCCCATGGACACCCGCAACACCAGAGGGGTTTTTATTGCGATTTCCGATATCGTCTTCGATTAAGTAAATCGTTAACGTTACCATTGCAGTGTTGACGCTTGCGATTGATGATGAGTGTTAACTTTATTGAGATAACAGCTAACAACCTATGTGAAAAATACTATAGTTAGATACGAAGCCAGTTAATCTTGGAATTAATTAGCCATGGAGTTTGATTTCTTGCTTTGTATTTTGTGCCGTGTACAGTGACAGCCAATATGAAAGCAGTTAGGCATCATGGCTTATTGTTATTCTGACAATGCAGGTACGAAGTGGCACAGAAATCAAATTCCTTGACCATACATACCTTTAGTACTATTCCTTATTCTGTGATATTTATGGGTCGACGCCGGCCTTACCAATGAAATTGGGGATAACTTTTACCAAAAAAAAGCCACGAAGAAGAATGTAGTTGTATCCACGAGAACCCTAATAACTCGAAGCTTACGCCCCGTTCCACGTAGATTTATATTGGAATTTACATAAAGCAATTTGTGACTGGTCATGGCAGGCGCTGTACAGTATAATACTGTGCGTTATCTGCTTATAGGTGTAGCCAAAGTTTTATTTTTATTTTGAATTTGGATATATGTACCAAAAGCATTCGGGAACACCGACGTCTTTTCTGTGAATACATCATAAGTCCGAACTTCAAAAGATTATCTATACATTTTTCTAAGACTCATCATAACAATTTAAAGAAGTATTAGATTTGAACATATAAGGATAAAGTACAAAAATATGGCTTTTAATTCGGTTTATTTTTAAGATGTCCACAGGAAAGTCGAATAACTTTAACTTACACTAAAATAATTTTTGACACATACATAATAATGTACAGCCAACCAATGTGATCCCTAGGCGACTATAGAACCTTGTCGCTTTAACTACTAGACACATGACATATATCACTCAATATTAAGCACAAACAATATTTTTTTACATTAATAATATTAATTGGCGTGAATGTATCTATAGTTAATTGCATTTTCCAACAGTTTAATGTAACAAAGACATGACTTCCGCACATTTTAATTAAGCTACAGAACGGCAGCAAGTCAAATTGCTATTTTATTAGACTGCCCGTTTTTAATCAAGACTCAAATTAATTTTATATCTGTTCAACCCACTTTGAATATAATATTGTCTTCGGTTACCGCGGTATTCCACTGAATACCGAAAAACAGCTAGAAATATTCACTTAAACTGAAATATTATTTTTAATATACCCATTCACAAGAAATTAAATTAAAATGTATATGTATGTAATGTGTAAGTTACATTTTTAAGCCGATAAAATTGTCTAGTAATCCACTTAAAATCCACTTTGCCATAATTAAGCTATATTAATGATTATTATCAACGTCTTCAAAATGTGTTCACATTTCATGGGTAATCCAATAAAACAACATCCTTACATACAAAGACAGGATTATAATCCATCATTACCAAACTACATTACTCGGAATATTTACTTAGGGAATCTAAACCTTAATACCCATCGCACAAGGTAATATTCTAATAAGATGTTTTGAAACATCGGTCTCTATGAAAACGATACATCTAAAGCCTTCCGATCCCCTGTCTTGTTGTGTTAATCCGCAAAAACGAGGATAGTTTCATAAACTATAACTAAACAAAGTAAAAAACTTCGGCTCAAAAATTTCAGTTAGCTATTTATGATGAGAGCTTTAGTTTTTTTCTGGGTAAACACTAGTTTTTTCTTGATAGAAAGTTGTGCAGAATTCGCCTGGACCACTTCCGCGGCTGTGGTTTATTTAAATAGTAGGTAGGTTAGGTTCGTTAGGTTTCTTCACTTGTCCGATGATGGACAAACTACGCAGAAATAGGAGCCCCGCGTGAGCGGGGCTCCGTCGAATTAAGTGTTTGGACGGAGATTAGGGAAATAGTACATTTCGATGCTAGTGCGGAAAGTATGGCATTACTTCACGAGCACTGAGATACGGGACGAGTGAAGAATGACATTTCCGCACGTGTATCGAACGACGTTTTTTAATACAGTTGCGAAAAAATAAGAAAAGCAACAAGTAAGGAATGGAATTCGGAACGTTCGGAACTTTTATATTATTAATTCTGTGACATCATTGACATTGACATTATGAAGAGGTGTTTTTCTTCTAGCTTTTACTCGACTAGAATAGATTTTGTTATTATTATTGAACCCACTTCAATGAAAGTTTTTTTTTTCAAATGCATGTTCTATAAGACAGAAACAATTGTAAATATTAAAACATTGTACTATTATTACCTAAATATCGTTATTTACGATTATTTGTGTATCGTATATTTATAAAAACAATATCTAATGTTGCCTTTGGAAACTTAAAACATTCTTGCAGTAGGAAAATACGCCTCTTCTTTGACAGGCGTTCCGTTCCATTCAGACAACTTATTAAGAATGGTTTTTCAACATTAAAAAATAAACGTGTTATAATACTTATAATGATGAAGAGGTAAGTAATAAAATATGAAATAAGCATATTTTTCGTATTCTTACATTAACAGTAGGTTTTTATGTTGATTACGACGTTTAAAGGAAACTAATATTAACACTCATCAATAAGTAGTAATGAATTGGAACAAGTAAAAATTTAAAAAAATTGGAAAAGTAAAAAACACTAGTTCGCGATAACCAACTTTCCGCACGCTAAACAGCCACGAAAAGTAGCACTTTTTGAGCTACTGTATTAAAAAGGTTTTTTTCGAGGAGTTTCTTGTGTTGCTTATCATTTTTTTTAAAGACGTTATGGAGGTGGGCGGGTGTATGTACGGCTATCAATAATTTAGTGTGCCTTAAATCATTATGGTTTAAAATTATTATGGTACAAAACGTTATAAGTTACATTTATACGTATCGATACATATGCTTTTAGTTTGTATGACATTTGATTCATTATAATTAAAATGTTTATGACCAAAAAGTGTATGACAACTGCTGAGTATGGCATCAAATATTATGGCTAAAAATGTATGACACAATATAATTAATATGACTTTAGATTTGTATGCGCAATGATGATTATGACACAAGTAGTCATGTGCTTATGTGTATCAAAGATATGACTTTCATTTGTATGCAACCCAATATGGACCCGTAGATATCTCTTGATGCGCGCGTTTACTGATCTCGTTCCTATGAATATAAGTGGAATTGTATCTTCACGCCCTCTACCTCGTTCAGCTCTGATGGATGACTTCTTATTGTGTATATTCAAGTCATTTATATGCCTAGAGTCCTTAAGACAGGATCTAGCCATCCTTTGTTAGTTGTCAGAGCTTTTGTACGAAAGCCCTCGCTAAGCTCCATCCGTCATGCCCTAAAGCTCAGCATGGAAATGTATAAGGCCTTTGAAGTCTTAATTACGCAGTTATTTTAATAAAGAAAGTATTATGTAATGATAACGAGGTTGTGAAATTTCCAAATTTTAATGTGCCGGTCAATTCGAACAACGTGATAATTACTAGATACGAGAACAATACGAGAAGTAATAGATACGTTATAGTTTAGTTCTCAACTAGCTTTTGCAGTTCAATTCGAGAAACCAATTGTCATTTCACGCTACAATTATTGTGACGTTTTGGGATATCCATTAGATATCCATCGGATGTCTAAGTAATATCTTAAGCAAATTATTAAAGAAATCGTTCAAGAGGACATTCGGAATCGTGGAAATGTCAAATTTGATATGACTTAAATATCTCGTTATCGTTTCTGTTTCATATCTAGTGGATATCTGGTTGATATATAAGGCTCGGCTGGGCTCGGCTTACTAAAGTTGTCCTTTATAGGTGTATTTGCTTTTTGTTTTTTTATTTATTTTTTGTTTAATCTTTAAAGTTTTGTGCAGTCAGCGGTTGAAGTGCATGGTTACTTTATGAATGAATTCCATTCCTGATGTGTCTATGCGGTTTTGCAGCTGGCAGTACACACTAACCTTGGCTTGTGCTGTCGGTACTTGTGTGTTGAACTGAATTTTAGTTATATTTGATTTTTGTATATTTAATTTTTATAAGTGAGAACCTGTAATTGGCTCTGTAATTCTATTGTAGCTTTAAAAATGTTTATAGCTGTTGGTTTTCCATGTATGAAATAAAAATAAAAAAATAAATAAAAATATCTAGATCATTGTTCGAATTGGCCCGATTCTCTGTTATTCAGTAAACTACGAAATTCTGTGACGTTACAATGAATCCACCTTCAGGAGGCCTGTCCAGATAATAATTTCTTGTTATCAATTTGTTACGTATATGATGTCAGGCGATTGAAGAAATTGCTTTCTGAATTAATTTTAATGAGTTTCGTGTCTTCGGTCGTGTTTTAAAATTCACCACTCGCTGCGAATTTCGCACTTGTATCGTAAATAACCATTATTTGTGATCGTTTATGGCTTAGGAATGCATATAATAAATATCCATATACGTGATATTGGTAAGCGCGTCTACAACTCGACATAGGACCTCTTCCTTATTTTTTAATGGCGGTAAATAAAGGATTCGTGAGTCGCTTTAGCTATATTTAGCAAGACAAAACAATTCATAAGATTTTCATCAAAACCGCTTTCATAATGAAACAACAATGAAATGCTTCATTTAAATTTCAAGAGTTTTCGTTGCCCGAGTAATTAAAGAGCATCTTCAAATATATTAAGCGATAGCTCTTGACATTGTTGCGCATTTAACAACCAACCTTATTAACACGTAGATATGTCTCAAACAAGAACACAACAATTTCGAAAAACTTAATTTTATCACAGCTTAGTATTTAAGCCACTCGCTAAGCAATTACATTAACTAACTACAACAAAACCACTAAAAATTTAATTCGACTGGGGTAATTCTTTTAATTTTATGACATATTATTATTTTTAATTGCGATCAGAGGAAATAGGACTTTTGAGACACATTAATAGAACTCAATTTAGTCATACTGCGATTATCGGATACGGAGCGCGACCGCGTGGCTGCGCCCACCTGTAGAATTAGATTTAGAATTTGAAAATTTCGGCGCCATTCTTTTTGTGAAATTATTATGAAGCTTTTAATTTTGTAATGGTATTTGTTGTTGGAAATATTGTTTTGGAAATAGAAAGATGTAGCGACCGTTTAGGGCAGCGTCGCGGTGACAACTGAGGAGCTTCGCCTCGCAACTGAAAATCCGCAAAGGACGCCGGACACATGCGCTGATTTGTCGGGAGACTAATCGGGCGAACAGTTGAGTTAGGTCCAAACGAATTGAAGATTTCAGTATCTTTTTTCTGGTAGCAATTTGATTAGATTTTTTAAGGACGTCAGATTTTATTCGTCTCTTTTTGCGAGTGTAGTCAACGAGAAAATTTTAGTTTCGCCATGTTCATCTGCCCATTCAACCGCTGCTTAGCTTACGAGTATGATTAGTATGATTAAGATAAAAATACACTAAACAACAGTAAGTAGGTAGAGGCACTCAATTAGTATAGGAATTCCATTAATCATGACGAGAAGTTCCTTAGTTAAACCGTATAACGGGATAATAATGACTGATAATGATTTTCAGTTTAGTTTTGCAAGGTTCTGTTAATATTTTTAGTACTAGTAGTGGCTAGTATTAATAGTCTTTGCCCTGAGCTTGGCCTGCGATGCTATAAAAACATGTTAAATTGAAAATGCGAAACTTTACTAAATATAAACTTTCATCTTAATAATTCATTATATTAATGTGCGCGTACCTAAATAATTTAAATGGAAATTATTCAGAAATTTTTATTATTTCAGCCACGTAAAAAAGAAGGCAAGGTTTTCTGACTGTCTTTATTATTACTTACAAGGTGATTTTTCCTTATTAGACTTACATCAAAAGAAGTAAGTAGAATATAAGTAGGTATATTTTGAAATAAGAATAATTTACCCAAAATTATTAAGAATATTCAAATATAAACCTTACAATCCAAGTGAAGGATCTCCATGACACGTTTTTACAATTTTAATATCGTTCGTGTTGTGCCTGTGTGTATGTATGTATACACAAATAATTTTATTACGTTAGCAAGGAAATAAACATAGAGATATTTTTGTGCAAAACAAATTTAGGTTACAATTAAAGTTATACCTATTGGTTTACGATCTCGTAAATTATTAACGCGAGGTATTAAATATATTAAGAACAAGTCACTCACGTATTTTAAGTCAAAAAACGCTCGACATGTTAATACGTGAGTGACCCGTTCTTAATATATTTAATATGTCTGTGTCTCACGGAAGTTTTGTTATTAAAATATTAACGCGAGGTGCCAAGACATAAAACATTACTCTTTTTTTGGGCAGTCGTGTAAAAACCGGACAAGTGCTAGTCTCCCACCGAGGGTTCCGTACTTTTTAGTATTTATTGTTATATTATAGCAGCAACAGAATTACATCATGTCTTAACTATCGCGGTTCATGAGATACAGCCTGGTGACAGACAGACAGACAGACGGACAGACGGTTTACAATTATGTAGTTATGGGTTTAAACTGGTTTTGATACGACCATGACGATCTTCTGGCTATAGGCGAGCATCACACGCATGCCTCACTTTATTTCGCACGTTTCACACGTCAGTGTCGTCGTCAATACTGTAACAAATTGTTATAAATCTGAATCTAGATCTGGTAAAGCGTCTTTTGCTACAGCTCACTAGAAGCCTTCTATTCAGCCACCTTTAATTTCAAACAGCTAAAGTTCTGTGGAAATCTGCCGAATCCTACACCATAACAGGTGACGCAGCAAAAAAAATTGTAGTGTAGTCGAAATTATTTTTAGTTTTTATCTTTGTTGCCTGACAATAAATGTTTTTAGGGTTCCGTACCCAAAGGGTAAAAACGGGACCCTATTACTAAGACTCCGCTGTCCGTCTGTCCGTCTGTCCGTCCGTCCGTCCGTCCGTCCGTCCGTCCGTCCGTCTGTCACCAGTGATAGC
Source organism: Cydia strobilella (assembly GCF_947568885.1). Classification (NCBI taxonomy): domain Eukaryota; kingdom Metazoa; phylum Arthropoda; class Insecta; order Lepidoptera; family Tortricidae; genus Cydia; species Cydia strobilella. The sequence continues at coordinate 2,845,009 of NC_086061.1, read as the reverse complement.
TAGACAGTTGAAATTTTCACAGATGATGGAATCTAAGAGTGCACCATTTCATCATTGCATTTTTGAGTGCATTATTTCTGTTGCCGCTATAACAACAAATACTAAAAACAGAATAATATAAATATATAAATGGGGCTCCCATACAACAAACGTGATTTTTTTGCTGTTTTTTTCCGTAATGGTACGGAACCCTTAGTGCGCGAGTCCGACTCGCACTTGGCCGGTTGTTTTGATTTGTAGCACTTGGCATGAAAACAGCGTGGCCAGCCTTTACGTAATCAATGTAATCATATTAGGGTAAGAGGCAGGCCGTGACCCGCCTCGACCATGTAATCTAGCTGTCTTACGCTCGCGTGCTGCGCGACGGATGAGACTGGCATGACCTTAACACGCGCTAAATGTCTATAGACTAAAAAGCTATTATTTTAAAGTTTTCTTGAATACATTTTAAAAACTGGTGCATTTTCCATCTGTTAATCTGCCCGTGCAACCGTATTTTTAAAAGCATCCACTCAAGGCTCAAATTCAGACCTTTCAGACAGATTTTACTACGTGGATGCCTTGAACATCTACCTTTCTTTACTGGTTCGGTTTACTGGTATTACGTACGTTGTAATGTTTTTAGTATCTTATAAAACTACCTTAAAGGTCGTTCACAGTTCACACTGATTAAGTGCATGCAAAATGAAGTGAAAGACGTGCAAGGCATGCCAAGACAATCGTCAAGGTCGTATCAAAACCAGTTCAACCCCATAACAAGTTGTTAGTCTGAATCGGACTCCAGTTTTTGTAAACGCCACAAAAATAACATAGGTGCTATTTTTAACATAGATCTGCATAATACGGTGGAAATATTCACACCATGTACCTTTACAGGGATTTTTAATATTCCTGGGACCTCGTAATAAATCATTTCACAAAATACGCAAAAATATTATTATATAAAAGCCGCAGCCACCAGCAGTGCTTCAGGGGCTTAAGAGCTTAAGCTGGTTTAATTGTCAGAAGTGCATGAATTTTCATCGCAAAGCTTACAAACGCGAAATGATAATTTTTTGGCAACACCTCTGAATGACTTAAAGAACTATCAAACACTTTAATTGACCGAGCGAAAACTAAGGTATCCGTTTTAGCTTGATCAAAACTCGATACCTAAGTAAGTACCTATACTAAGACAAGTGCAAAACCGGCTAGGACAGTGTGAAATAAAATACCTACATATTTTCTATTTCATCTTCAAAACACCGTTGTAAATTCTGGCATAAATCTGGCATATTAAATACCATGTACTACCATGTACTGTATGTATGTGTGTTTATGTACTTTTTTAACAAATTCAATATCGCCATTTCATCCTACAGTTTGTCAATCAAGTGTCAGAGTAGACAGAGAGTTGTGTATAAACTCCGGTTTTTAATTTATATCGGCATCTTATCGACAAAATGTCGACATGGTGCTCGCAATCAAATGGATTTTTGTCGTAGTGTTGTGCTTTAAAAGGTACGTACGGTATAAAACTGAACATAAATAAACTAGACATATATTCTTGATTTCTTTCTATTAAACCAAGCTTATAAGATTTAGGTTAGATTCTACCCTTGCAAATACATACACATAGATTTCGTATGATTTTTTTATGGTATTTGCTATTATTTAATACTTGTAAAAGTTCAATTTAAATCTATTTTTTTTACATAGCTATGGAATTTGGTATGAGGTATTTTGAATCCCGGGGAAGGATATAGGATAGTTTTTATCCCAGAAATCATTCCTTAAGGGGGGTAAAATTCACTATGGAATTAGAATACGAAAATACCTGAATACTCATTCTACACAGACGAATTTGCGGGTAGAAGCTAGTATGTTTATATAAAACCTTAGAAAGGCAGTGTAAATAAAATTTAGGGGTAGAATTTTGCTATGTAACACAGTAGCCATGCACGTGTAAACCTTCGTCATGAGTCAAATACCCGTCTTTAGCTATCTAAAATAGTTCTCAACTCCAACAATGTCAGCTTACCGCTATCTAGCATTTTGAGGCTTAAAGTTAACTTTAGAAGGGTCTGTGAACACCAAGAATTTATGCCAGCTTTAAAATAATACTATTTCAAAGGGTAAAGGGAAAGGGCCGTAGAGAAGATTAACCGAGTCTAAATTAGGATTTCATGCCTACTTATACAGTTTAAAGTGCTAAATTTAAATATTCGTCAATCACACAAATAATCTTCTTCAATGTGGTAAGATTTATTGGGACATAGTTTTGTAGTCCTCTACAAAATTATATCTGGGATATAGTTAATATTAAAAATTATAGTAATAAAAACCTTGAAAAAAAAATCATAACAACTTAATTTTATTTCTTAAAAAAAAAGGGAACCGCCTTTAAAAAAGTAATAAATTCCTAATAATAAGCAAATTAACAACCATCCGGGTATAATTACTTAGTTCTAGAAGGCGGTGCCATTATTACCTAGGTATTATGTTTCGTCGTATCGTATTATTGTAACTAAGATTTAGTTTGCCTAATAGACACTCCCACTCCCGCAGTCCCACTCGTACTCGCACTCTTACTCCCAGTCCCAGTCCCAGTCCGACTCCGACTCCACGGGATTTTTATTATTTTTTTATTTATTTAATTTTACCATTTATGTATACTAAAACCTTCTCCATAATGTATGTGTTTCAGCAAAACGCGAGATAACCGCTATCAAACATACATACAAACATACGGGTCAAACTGATACCCTCCTTTCTTTTGAAGGTGGTTAAACCATTGGGTTAAAGCGAAAAAATAAATCAAAAATAAATTATTCTGTATGGTAGGTACCCTATAAAAAAACTTTTTATTTTACAGTCCTCTCGCAATTCCAATGCATGATTTATGTATCCTTGCCAAATTGCAGCTTTCCACCACTAACGATCCCGGAGAAAAGCCTCGGACAGACAGACAGACAGACATGGCGAAACTATAACGGTTCCTAGTTGACTACGGAACCCTAATAAAGCGTTAAAATGTTGTAACGCAAACATCGCACAGAAGTAAATTAAAACGAAACAACTGCTCTCGCGTTTTACCACGCTAGTGTCGAAAAATAATTCAAACTGTAGTATATTTGAGCGCGGATTCAACCCTAGCCGGGCGGAAAACTACGTCATTACTGCGGTCGTGGCCGAATGAATGGCTGACGGCTAACAGTTGTGGTCTAGCTATGTATTGCTAGAGCTTGAACGAGCACTAGTGAAACCTAATATATCTAAAGTTAATATATGTAAGTATGGATGACCTTCTCATATGGGCCTGATTACGCATTGATTAGTGTTTATTGTAAGTATTTGCTACTTGGTACTTGTGTTTAGTGTAAAATTCAAAAACCGGACAAGTGCGAGTCAGACTCGCCCACCGAGGGTTCCGTACTTTTAAAGTGAAACTTTTATTCTATCGCCCCAAATTTTTTGGGCTGTCTTTAGCATGTCGCATTACAGCATTAGCAAAATTCTACTTTATTCCTAGTACTTAGAGTTCATTCATCAGTTCAGTCTTTAAAATAAGTATACGACTTTTTGTTTTCGATCATCACGGATCCAATACTTCATGACAGTGGAGTCTTAGTAATAGGGTCTCGTTTTTACCCTTTTGGGTACGGAACCCTAAAAAAGCGGCCAAGTATGAGTCGGACTCGCGCACCGAGGGTTCCGTACTTTTTAGTATTTGTTGTTATAGCGACAACAGAAATACATCATCTGTGAAAATTTCAACTGTCTAGCTATCACGGTTCATGAGATACAGCCTGGTGACAGACAGACGGACAGACGGTCAGACGGACAGACGGACAGCGGTGTCTTAGTAATAGGGTCCCGTTTTTAACCTTTGGGTACCTACGGATCCCTAAAAATAAAGGCAGCAATATCGATCTTGAGATTTGCGGCAGCAACGCATTCTGCAGTAATGTCGCGCTGCAATGAACGTCAAATTAATTGTAAATGTATCTATAAAATGACCTTTTTGCTGGTGTAGTTTGAATCCGAACGGTACAAAGGTTAGTTGAAGACTCATTATGCATCTTTATGCATAATGAGTCTTCAAATAACCCATAATCGGTGAGCGTTTGGAATCATAGATGTCACCGTTGTTCACTAGCAAACCCGCCAACCTTTATTCTCGTCTAGTATTAGATTGTTAATCAAGGGTTGAAAGTGGACTCATTTAACCTGAGATAAGCATTGTTGTTATTTTGTCGTGACTTGTCTTCCTATTAAATACCTCATTCCTGAAGCAGGCTTTATGAATGACCAATTCCTAGAGTGGTCTTTACTTTAAAATCTGTGCGTGATTATGATTACTGCTCCTAACACTTTCGGCGGTGGCAAAGTTTTACATAAATCAATAAGTACTTATAGGTGTTTGCCGTTAAATTGGCTGGAAAATAACTTTACCTAACATAGTTACAACTAAAAGCTACCAAACTTGGGTCTATGTTCAAAAGAGAGCTTGTGTAGTACGTAGTACTTAGAAAGATTGCAAAAAAAGTTTGAATGTAGGGACCAACATTTTAGGAACTTAGCAAAGCTTTTTCAAAGTGTCATTAATCATTTGAAGGGACACACAAAATAAATTAAAGCATGTCATACAACATTTTGGACATAAAATCATGATGTCTGTCATTAATTTTCATTAGTTTTGTTCGACCGGCAAAAAATAGGAGTAATGTGTTTTGGACGTAGTATGTTTTATTATTTTTGTTTATTAATTCTTTTCTACTGAAAGCGCTTATAAGTAAAGCTTATTAGAAATGTATGTTCGAAGAAGTTTAGGTAAAAAGACATTTGCAACTCGAGTTTTTTTTCAGCGAAATTATAATTTATTCACGAACAGGGCGAGGGCACAACAAAAAGTTTCTCAACAATATTTTTGAGGTTATGTTTCTTTCGAAAAGGGATGGTCTGTCCCATATTTCAGAGTAAACAAACCCCATTCACTTAGCCGTGGCCGCAGGGTAATGACGAATTTCCGTAGCGCTGTACAGGGGTGGACTGAGAATGACTTTGCTGGAATACTACCCTAGTTTAGTGACCTGAGGACCGGTAAGTACAGTCACATCAAATAGATAGTGGCGGCCAAATATATTATATTTACACGACCCTATTGTCAGTGTCTTAGAGGCGTGCAAGTATCATACCATTGTACTCACATACTACTAGTATGTGAGTACAATGGTATGAGAAGTTTCTTGTAAAATGTAGCACAGGACAGATTGCGAATTGCGACAGACATGTATGTCGCGAATGCAAATAATAGCGGGATATTGGATGCAACGGGCTGCGACCCATGCGAATATAGAAGACCTATTCTGAAGGAACTTTTATCAAAGATTTGTACTATTTATACCATCATCTAGTTATACTCATAAGTAGGGACCGCTTCACAACAGGTCAGGGGGCCAAGAATGACAATCGTTCTTGGCTTTACCACAGAATAAATAATAGTACTAGGTCCAGAAGGTTCGCTTTCTAACAAAACGCGACTATTACGACAGATATAACCGCAGAGCGAGCGAGCAGGCGTCCGTTTCGTAGCGGTGCGCGGCATCTACTATGCATGACTAGACACCAAAATTGGTGTGGGCCGTATGTACTTGTAGCGACGCGACGAAATCGCGGAATGAGCCCAGCCTGGCTTAACGAGAAAAAAATAATCTGTGTTTTAACCAAAGTTGCTTTAAAAACTGCATGCATTGTTCTAAACGATCATAAAGTTGATGCAACAAAGTATTGTCTAGTTAAAGAGATTTTAGGCCTCTTCTATCTCATTCATTAGATCAATTCGACCTGCGACACCAAACTTGCTTCAGTATTTCCAATTTCAGTTGAATTCCATACGGAAAATGGCTGTTTATATGAACCTGGGCTTGCTATTGTAGAAACTGAAACCGTAGGAAACTTAAAAAAAAACTAGTGGCTCTGTAAGCTGACCTCGAGAACACCCATCGCTCAGGCATTTTGTATCTATTAAATCGCCATGTATTATGTAAATATCTAACCTACTCACCAAATTTCACGAGAATCGGTTGAGAATTGCGACCTGTAGGCGAGAACAGCTGGACATACGAAAACATTTTTACCCAAGTAGAAAGGGAGAGACTTAGCTCGTGCTGCGCTCTCGCTGACTCAAAAACTTGTATGAACTCGTAAAACGAACAAAGAATAGTGGCATGTTTATTTGTCGTTAGTTACAACAACCGCCGCGCATTACTCGTCGCTGTTGACCTTTGACGTCGTTTAATCTCCACTGGGGCGTTTGATTCAATCGAAACTACGGTGTTTCATTAAAAAAGGCTTTGTCGCGACCGCGGTAGTTATTGCGAGACATCAAGTGTCGAGGTAAATAAATTGGAACTTTATTAACTGACGTGAAGCTTCACGCGAACATGGGCAGTATTTTTAACAAACTGATTAATGTACCGCGCCGTTGCGGTTGAGATTATGAATGCTAATTATAGGGGTATTTGCATGGCTATTTTAGAAAATATGATTGCATTAAGTTGCCATGGCTCTATTTAAAATGTATGGAAAAGGCGGTGATTAAGTAACAGACGTAACCGCAGACATAAAGTAACATTTTTTATTGAGACGAGCGTTGCAGCAGTGGGAAATGAGTCCACTGTGTTTTTTTTTTGAAAAGTTGCAAATTGCTGTCGCTTGTCGTTGCCACGCATTACTGTTGCGAATAGAACGTTCAATCCGGCACTCGCCTTGTTAAAAAGATTGACAGTGACACTGCCCGTTTTCCGCTTCTGTAACGATTATTGATGTGCCGTCGGAAAGTTTTGAAAAAACGCAAAATTTTCACATGGAAAATTTCAAAAACTCATATTTTTCTATGGGAATCGAAATTTTCCATTTCCAAAATGAAAGTTTCCTTTGTTTCCTGTGGAAATTTCCGGGAACCTTTCTAACTTTTTGGAAACTTGCGTATGCGACTTGAATATAGTCAGGATAGGTGATGCGACACTAAATATGTGTATTGCACTCTTGTGTAGGTACGTACATTTATAACAAAAGTGGACTAAACAGCCATGTCTGCAGGCGTATTGTAGATGGCTTTATCCACGTGATAATAGTTATTTGTTATACAAGGGTGCAAAGTTGTATTTTACCCGCGAGTGTGGAATTGAAACACGAGGAAGCGAAAGGATTCTATAGTTGAACCACGAGCGAAGCGAGTGGTTCTAAAATAGAATCCTGAGCGTAGCTAGTGTTTCAACACACGAGAAGTAAAATACATTTGCACCCGTGTGTAACACAAAACTTTTCCCCTCACCGAAAGTGCAACATCCACAGGTGTTAGATCATCTTTATCAGTGGAATCACTTATTTTTGTACGATATTATAACAGAAAACACAGGAAATTCTGATTTTTACGTGAGTTTTTTGTTGACAATGTTGACATCTTCGTTCTGACGTATGAAATGTCAACGATGCGTTTTGAAATTGCATCGACTCAACTTGTGCGTTGAGAATTATATTTAACATCACTATAAAAAATCTAGCGTTTCTTATGGAATTTTAAGGTTTATGACTTAAAATTATTAAATAAAGCTAAATTTGGTATTTTTTATTAGATTCTCAAACCATTTATTTAATGATAATTAATATCGAATGAACCATTATTATGAGCGTTTTACGTTTTGTTATCTGTCAAGCTACTTAAACACGCTCCATTCAAGGTCAAATTACTTTCCCCACTAGTGGATAAAATGCGTTTTTCCCCGCTTGTTTTAAAGGATAAAAGACGGCTTTCCGAGCTAGTGAGGGGAAAAATATGTGTCACTTTTTAACACCACGCAATAGACGTTATTAACGTCACGTCACTTAAATGCGACCATCATACACGCACTGGACCCTGGCGAGTCAAATATGATCCCACATCGAGGTTTAGTGCGGCATCTCACACATTAAATTCAATAACTTCATTAAATTATCTATTTTAATTGACGCTGGGTAACAAGAGCTATTAATAGCAACGAGGATAACCAAATATCGGAAAACAGGGTGATTTAATATTCCATTACCGCGTTACAATGTTTAACAACAGCAACAAATAGGGAGGCGTAATTAATTTCGTATATGTCTATTTAATTGACATGCATGGAGCATCAGGCTATTGATTTTAATATGAAAGTCTCGTTTAATTATTTGGAGCCGAAGGACGAGTACCTTTATTTAATATAAAATAATTAGAAAATGTTAGGTTTTTGTAAACTCTTCAACTATTTGCTCACTTATTCGGTAGTCAACCACATACCAAATACTCTGTTCTAGAGATTAAGGTACGAGCCCAAAAAGTCACCTGTTTTTAGGCCTACTATAATTTCTTAATAATTGTAAGAGCGTCAATCTACCACAGTATTCGATTATCAATAAAATAAATAGGTATCCGTCCGCACCGCCTTGGAAAATGGCATTTAAATTTTATCAGCAACGATCCGTTATTAATGCGGTGTAGCCGCGAAACGCTTAATTTCTGGCTTGATGAGATTACCGGCCGCGGCCGGCGGACGCGAGGCTGGCGTTAATTACATTCTGTCAAGTTATTCACTAAGTCGACAAGATAGATAGATAGATAGATAAAACGTTTATTTGGATGCTGCAAAACACACAATTTTAGTGTAAAGTATAAGTAGGTACATTGCAGTCAGAACAAAACTTAACTACTAAATTAAATTAACAAAAAAAATTTTACTTAAACACCAAATATTAGTTTTTAGTGGTTAGCTGCACGCTGTGTGCATTGCAGCAACAACAAAAGGGTTCCGACTCAGCTATACGCTCCACTCTATTGAGCGGAGCACTGATATTCTGCCGGAACCCAGATCACGTTACAGTTAGGTAAATATGACGGTGATAAGTATACGGTACTGTAAAAAGTGTGTAGTTGAGTGGTGTTAGAAAGTTCTGAAATAAAATACATAAATAAAACAGAAAATAAGCATAAACATAGAAATAAAAATAGTAGTGGCCATAAAATAAGAGTGAGAAAGCGCGAAAGGTTCGGTACAAGATCTCATAGCAATACCGATTAGATCCTGAAATCAGCAACCAAAAAGCCGTATGGTATCCCTGTTTTTTGTTTTTCAAGCAGTATCTTTTTAAACTGGTGTTTAAAAGTTTGCTTATTTTTGAGCCGTCTTACAGGTGGAGGGATATCATTCCAGCATTTGGTCGCGAGATACCGGAAACAACCGGTAAATGCAATCGTTCTATGAGGGTACATTTCTAAGAGACAACGCCGAGTTGACCTAGTGTCATGACGGTTGTGAAATTTTGAAATGTTAATCTTGGAAAAGAGATATTCCGGAAATTTATTGTTTAAGACGCCAAAGAGGAGACATGCAAGATGTAGGTGTCGCCGAGAAGACATATTCAGCATGGACGATTTGTTCAAATACGGGGTGATATGGCTTCTAGGGGGTATAGAGTAACAAAATCTATAACACGCATTTTGTACTCTTTGTATTAAGCGACGAGTTTTATGTTGCAGGCGTGGTCCATAAAGTATATCACCATAATTCAAGGTCATAGACTGCGCGCCGTCTGGTATAAGTTCTAATTAAGCTTTTTTTTTACCAAGTACCTACAAAGATGAGCATTGAGCAACCAAAGGGATCGCCACAATTCGTCCTTTCGATCTGCCAATTTGGTGCAAAATTCGTAAATACAAAAGCAAGATGATTGAGTTACAAGTAGCAAAAGTAGAACTTAGTAACTGAGATATTAAACATATGTTTCAGAATCAGATGTATCCTACCAATCTCTTTACAAATAGTAGCTCTGTGAGCTGCAGACTTCGCGAAAAGGAGACCTTTGCTTTCGCTTGGTTAGAAAAATCGTAAAATAATAAATACATTTTGGAAATAAATATGAACATTCTCATGCATGTGCGCATACATACATAAATATCCTCTCATCTTAAAGGCATGACATAGGTGAGTATACATTTTTTTTTGACGCAGGGGTAAATGCGTTTACGCATCTCGCCCCCCGGGCAATAGCCCATTGGGGGGGTGGTATGTGGGACTCGCTCCTCCCTAGGCTCTCTCTGCTAGTCAGAGGGAGAGGAGGAGAATACCCACTAACATCCCCTGCGGCGTTTCCGTCACCTGCCGTTGACGGGAGGCGCCATGTGATCGCTAGCATTCTAACCACGACACCTCCCCATAGGTAAGTATAACTAACTTACATAAAGTACCCAATTATGTACTTATACTTATAATGTCAGCGACCGTCGTCCGTCGTGGATAAACAAGAAGCGATTTTTTTTAAATTTAATTCATATGTTAATTTGAATCAAATATCATTTATTCATGTTTGACATAACCATGTCTTTTTCGTCATTCAGTTAATAATAAAGCTTCCATGAGGCAGCAGGGTTAACTTAATTTAGAAGAATAAAACAGAGTTGTTATATTACAAAACGTTCCAACGAAATTCAAATGAGATTGAAAAGTCAACTCAATTCAAACACCGTAAAGTTGTTTTTACAGTGGAACTGTTGTTCGAAATATGACCAGAATTTAAGGTAACAATTTACAATTTTGTGACTCGGGTTGGATGTTAATTAGTTTTTCGTAAAATAACCTTACTTATTGTTTGAAGGTTAATTGATGTTTTACCTGTAATTAAATTTATTCGGAGGAGAATTAGATAGGTAGGTACCTTTGGTAAACTCTTACCGTCCTAGTTATACGAAGTCACGATTAAATGTAATGATACCTGTATGTTCATTCCTCGTCACCAGCAAAAACGCTTTGCATACCAAATACCACCAGTGGATAAGGACAACCAACACCAATAAAATCTAATAAGAAAAGTTGCACCGTTCAAAATAAATACTTTGTATTATCACGCAGCTAGTCCTCTCCCATTGATCGCAAAACCAAGCGCACCAAATAAGACCTGGTTTCAAACTAAAAGTAAACACTAGTTTAACTTCGAGCGAGCTTAACTCTAGCATCTAATGCAGCCTTATCTTGGCAGTTAAAAATACAGGCACCTAAATTAAATACAAATACCTATTATATAATAAAGGTGGTTACAGCCACGACAAAGCCAAAATGACGTAATAAACAAAGAAGTTTATGAATTGTAGATTTATTAATAACCATAAGATAATTTATTGAAGTAAAACTTCTTTAGGCGCGACTAGAGGGTAACTCAGATTTTTTTTCTGACGGAAGTAACGCTCAGTAGTGACACACGCACAATAGGACACATGTCAAAGTACATAGCGATAAACGTCAAAGAAGTTTTACTTCAATCGCGCGTAAAGATTACACGCACACACTTTCTTTTATTCTTATTTTTTATGTAAACATAATACATTTTCATTCTACAAGGCAATGTGCGCTTCATTTCCCTTTCTCGTTTCCTGACTACTAGGTACCAATGTCTGAAGTCCACATGTCACCGCTTCAAACTGTTTTAGCCGAGCTGTGAGCGAGTTGAGTTTGCCTTGCAAACTGCAACAGAACTGCGAGGCTTCGCACAGTACCACGAGTAGTTTGTTTCCAACTTAATCTGAATGTATTAAGCAGCCCGAGCTAGACAAAAAGATTCATTAAGATGTTTTATATTTTAATTACTGAAGAAGCCTTTATGTTTTGCGCATTTCTTAGGCACAAAAGCTTTCTTCTTAGCACAATAATTTGATATACTTTACGGTTCTTAAAAAGTACCAATCCCTTCGTTTTCTTTTATATTAGTTGTAGAAGGGACATTTATGATATGAATTACTTTTCCTTGCCTTTCTTGTTTATTGACCTAATAGCGACGCGTGAATAAAGCGTAATGCTTTCGTATGTCCGTCCGGATGTTTTCCTCTACTGATCGCATTTCTCAAGCGATATCTTAAAATTCTGTAGACTGGTCGATAACTCGATATATGTTTCTTTTCTCAATTCAGTTTTTTTTTTTTTTTATTGAGGATTTAGACTCGTGAGTTTTACAGGTCACAAAGCCACTTGTTTATTGGCTTTTGAATTAAAAACAAACATATAATAGTAAGCTGTTCCATATAATATAACAAATAGATTGCATTGGTGCACACCTAACAATTAGTTTATTTTACTGACAGTGACAGCAGGGAGCGGCCACCATTCGTTCCGTGATGAAAACATCTAATACTTACATCGAACTGTGTTAATGCGAAATATGGGTCAGACATCATTTTGAAATTTTTACTAAAAGAATGTTTGTTTACTGCATGCAATCTACTAGAGGAATCCTGACAAATTGATGAGGATGGTACTTTGTAAGTAAGGACAAATTGATAAGTAGGTACTAAACATTTTTTTCACGACCCGAACCCGGATATGTTCTTAAACTACGTCTAACCAAAAGAGTGGTAGGGTACGAAAGGAGTGCCTGGTGTCCGTTAGCTCGTTAGGTGGACGACATTAGGAAAACTGCGGGTCACTTCTGGATGAGATTGGCTCAGGAGCGGGATAAGTGGCGTACTTGAAGAGAAGCCTATGCTCAGCAGTGGGTGATAAAAGGCTGATATGATGATGATGACGATGAGGGCACAGTGATATGTCATCTTGCTCGAATCTGGAGGAGCCCAACTAGGGAATTACCTCCATCTTACAGAAGATGACAGCCATAATAGCTCTTCTACTTTGTAGGTATGTAATGCTGTGTTCCTGATGCCTAACGCAGAGTACTACGTAAGCGAACAACACGCGAAGCGAAGCGATGCGGCGCGGGGTGAATCAATCCTTTGATACTTATAGAAGTGTCCTACGTGGGCAGTCTCGTTGCGAACGCGAACGCCGTGGGCCCGCCGCGCCGCGCAGCGCAGCTTCGCTTCGCGTTCGCGAGTTGTTCGCTTACGTAAGTCGTAAGACGCAGCGTTAGGTTTCCAGTGCTCGCAAGGACGAGTCAGCAACACGTATGTAACACTACCAGAATTGCATGGGCCCATGGGTTGCGGTGTCTGATAAACATCAGGCGGGCCGCACGCTTTTTACCAGTATATACCAGTATAATAAAAAAACCCGAAAAAATATCAACCATTTCAAATAAAACAATACCCTTCCTTATCTGTTCGATAAAAACAAATAGTAGCAATACAGTTACGAAACTTTATAGTAATACTTCCACAGCGCCACCTGACTTTATTTGCACTAACTACACCGAAACCTCCTGAAAACTTTAGTTTTCAGGAAATACGTGAACGCCGCTCGTCGGCAGATGGCGCCGCACTGCAGGGTTTCGCTACTCTTCGCTAGGTGGCGCTGGAAGTAATGTCATATAGTTGGAATTAGTAATGTTGACAACAACGTTGAAAGTTTTTTTCCAAACAGAAAATATAATAAAGGAATAGTACATTTCGATGCTAGTGCGGAAAGTATGTCATTACTTCACGAGTACCGAGTGTAAGATTCATACAAATAATATGTTAAAAGTTGGTGGAATTTATGTTATTGAAGTATGCAATAGCATGTTTTGTCAATTAAATATATATAATTAATATTATATTCGAGTAACAACCAACTTATTACAGCATTATTGTTATCAAAGTGAAAACAACTTTAATGTCATGGAAATAGAGATCATGGTTTTTTTTTAGCTGAATCTCAATATTCTGGTCTATGCCAATGATGGTTGTTACTTTAAAAAAAGTTACAATTGCAAATATAGTTGGTCAAGCAAATCTTGTCAGTAAATAAGAACAAAAAACTATACTCATCCTTTTCTTTTGGGTGCTAGTACTAGTGTAAGACAAAGATAGTATTATTATCTCTGTCTTTGTTTGAAATGAGACAGTCCCTTGACAGACTATATTTAATTGGTTAACTAAACAATATTTATATAAAAATTAGAATGTACAAAATATAGTTAATATTATTATTTCAGTAGATTTAATTTTATTATAAGTTTGGTATTTCTTATGCAACTTTATTGCCAGCGAGAACTGTTTAACTTTTTAAAAGTCGCGCGGTTTGCTTTGGCGCGAATTTGAAATGTTTAAAAAAAGTTAGGTTAAAGTTATGGGATGATTGATTTGAAGCTTCTTCTTGTTACATGTATCGATACATATTGGATGAGAATTAAATTATTTTAAGTAATACAACTGAAGTCTTTGATTGGAATTTGTTTCACGAGATATCTCGTGAAGTAATGACATACTCGCCAACGGCTCGTGGCAAGACTCGGGACGAGTGAAGAATTACATTTCCGCACGTGTATCGAACGACGTTTTTTAATACAGTTGCGAAAAAATAAGAAAAGCAACAAGTAATGAACGGAATGTGAAACTTTTATATTATTAATTCTGTGACATCATTGACATTATGAAGAAGTGTTTTTCTAGCTTTTATTCGACTAGAAATGATTTTGTTATTATTATTGAACCCACTTCAATGAAAGTTATTTTTTTCAAATGCATGTTCTATAAGACAGAAACAATTTTATTGTAAATATTAAAACATTGTACTATTATTACCTAAATATCGTTACTTATGATTATTTGTGTATCGTATATTTATAAAAACAATATCGAATGTTGCCTTTGGAAACTTAAAACATTCTTGCAGTAAGAAAATACGCCTCTTCTTTGACAGGCGTTCCGTTCCATTCAGACAACTTATTAAGAACGGTTTTTCAACATTAAAAATAAACAAGTTATAATACTTATAATGATGAAGAGGTAAGTAATAAAATATGAAATATGCATATTTTTCGTATTCTTACATTAACAGTAGGTTTTTATGTTTATTACGACGTTTGAATGAAACTAATATTAACACTCATCAATAAGTAGTCATTTGAACCACAAGCTTACCAAAATATTACTGAAAACACCAAGAAGCCAACTACGTAAAATAGTAGGATTAATAACAGGACATAACACACTAAACAAACACCTACATAATATGGGTAAAACTGACAGCCCCATGTGCAGAGCGTGCATGGAAGAAGAAGAAACAACAAAACATATTCTCCTAGACTGTAAACAGGTAGAAGTATATAGCAGCAAATACCTAGGGAATCCATGCACACTAAAGGAGGCAACTAGCAACCTGAAGATTTTGCTAGGCTTCATGGAGGAGCTGGGGTGGTTAGAGTAGCGCTACCTCGTTTCACGCAAAATAGGCACATTGGATGTCGATTTGCGGAAAATGCCCAGCAAAACTAACTAACCAACTAACTAAGTAGTCATTTTATTTATTTATTTTTTATTCCATCATTCAACAACTCATCATGAATTGGAACAAGTAAAAATTTAAAAAAATTGGAAAAGTTAGCACTAGTTCGCGAAAACCAACTTTCCGCACGCTAAACAGCCACGAAAAGTAGCACTTTTTGAGCAACTTTATTAAAAACAAATTTGTGCTAACTTTTAACATACAATTAAACTAGCAATATTTGTATGGTCTCTAAATGTACTTAGACTTTTTTGATGAAATTTTTGATAAGTATAGAAATGTAAGAAGACGACATGTCATCTAAGGTTTAATTATTAAAAACACCCCAAGTTTTTGCGCACTCAACAATATCAACATTGTAAGTCAGTAGACTAGCACAATTTTTTTAAAATTAAAATACCGAAGCGGCGAAAAACATTTTATTATCCGATGTCCTTGCCAATCAGTTTACACTCCGGCTGTCGGTATCACGGGGAAGTGTTTATGCGAGTATGCCCCAATAATTGGATCTGCAACACGGTGGTTGAATATGGGTCACGTCAAACAATGTTAACAAAAAAGGGCTCTATTTACCGAGCGCAAGTTCCATGGGAAATACGAACGCAAATATAACATATTATACTGGAACTGACGAATGGTATTCTACCAGCTTCTATGAAATAGTTATTTGTTATACAAGGGTGCAAAGTTGTATTTTACCCGCGAGTGTAGAATTGAAACACGAGCAAGCGAAAGGATTCTATAGGTGAACCACGAGCGAAGCGAGTGGTTCTAAAATAGAATCCTGAGCGTAGCTAGTGTTTCAACAGACGAGAAGTAAAATACATTTGCGCCCGTGTGTAACACAAAACTTTTCACCTCACTATAGCGAGGAAAGTGCAACATCCACAGGCGTTAGATCATCTTCATCACTGGAATCACTCATTTCTTTACGATATTATAACAGAAAACTCTGGAAGTTGTGTATTTTTACGCGAGTCGGTGAGAAAAGGTTTTAAGTAAAAAATTTGTTGACAATGTTGACATTTCTGATGTATGTAACGATGCGTTTTGAAAATGCATCGACTCAACTTGTGCGTTCAGAATTATATTTAACATCATTATAAAAAAAAACGTTTCTTATGGAATTTTAAGGTTTATGACTTAAAATCATTAAATAAAGCTAAATTTGGTATTTTTTATTATATTCTCAAACCATTTATTTAATGATAATCAATATCGAACGAACCATTATCATGAGCGTTTTACGTTTTGTTATCTGTCAAGCTACTTAAACACGCTCCATCCAAGGTCAAATTACTTTCCCCACTAGTGGATAAAACGCGTTTTTCCCCGCTTGTATTGAAGGATAAACGACAACTTTCCGAGCTAGTGAGGGGAAAATATTTTTTATTAGTGTCGGTAAACGGGTGACGCTGGTTCGATTCCAGCTCTTGACACTGGAGGCTTTGGTCATTTTTTTTCTTTCGTATATGACATTTATTTCAGTTGAATGATATCATGGATGTCAGCATTATGAAGACTCCAAAACTTACGGTAAGGTATGATAAGGAATTTAATTTCAGTACCATTTCGTACCTTGTCAGCTTGTCACAGTGACAATATTATGAGGTCCCTAGCGACATTCATATTGATTGTCACTGTGACAAGGTAAAAAATGGTACTGAAATTAAATTCTTTGTTTATACAGGGTACCATGCTGATTCAGAAGAACAAAAAGAAGCAAACAAAAAAAAAGCAAGTTGATATTAAAATGTTGAAGCGAAAAATCCTTATATCATGAATAAAATGTTGACCATTCGTTATTTGTAAAATAGTGTTACGATGTTTTCTTACCTTAACAATTTTTGCCAAAAATTTCATTTTTTGGTACAAGCTCTGACTGTAGTTTTCTTTCCACATGCAATTATTACTCAACACAACAAACACAATTAGTTTGCGTTGATTTATCACAGAGTTCCCATGGCCTCCTGTCTCCATCATCAGATCAGCTTCATGTCGTCATAATATTGCACTGTCATCCGATTTAATGCAAAATTTTAACCCAATCGGAAATCAGAAAGTTGGTCAAAAGCTTCCAAGATTTTGTAATAAATCATAATAACGTGAGAGCAATTTCCATTTGTTTGTTTGATACCTTTTCACTGATATACACTGAATTCCACACAGGCTCTGCCGGTACCTACTACCTACACATTGAGGAAGCTACAAAAAAATCAATCTTGAAAAATCATCTCAAGAAATTTTGCATAACAATACGGCAGCCACTTAAAAATTAACATTTCCCAACCCCAGAGGATATAATTATCCTTGAACTTCGACATCAAAGCTCTCCCAGATATAAAAGATATAGATAAAATATATGATAAGACGGACACGGCGTTTCGAGTTTCCGGACATCCATCACGGGTGAAATTGAGTAGGGGAAAAAATGGAACTACCGAAAGTGTATGATAGATTATGAGGAGGCGAGAAAAACTAATTTACTAGAGCCCTAGTGTTAAAGATTAAGGGCCGCCCAGACCGTTAGTTATCTAGATTAGGCTTTAACCTGTGGGTTAATGGGACCCAAAGATACTAACCCACTTTTTAGAGTATATAACTACGACTTATCGTCTATTGTATTATCTAAAAGTCACAACATATTGATGGTGCCTCCATACTTGTATAGTCATTACATAAAGTCTATAATAGAAGGAAGAATAGAAAAAAGGAGAGGCAGAGGAAGACCGAGACGTGAATTGTTGGACCAAGCCAAAGAGAAAATCAACGTAGTGACGTATCAGGAGCTCAAAACAGTGGCAGAAAGAAGAACGGAGTGGCGGTTACTCCACCGACAAGAGCCAGGCTCTTAAGAGTTATGATGATGAACTACGACTTATTGTCTATTGTGTTTTAGAGTCACAACATATTGATGGTGCCGCCATACTTGAATAGTAGGTAAATACGACAGCGCGTCCACCCTGTATCAGCTGCGTTTACGTTTACAACTTATAGTCATGTTACAAATAAATTACAAATAAATATAATAATATACCTACAGTCAAAATATTACTACTACGGGTGCTATAGGTTGACTTAGGATACATTGAATGGTGTGGCTCGCAGCGTCCGTAAATCGCTATAATATTATAAATGCGAAAGAAACTGTCTCATCTGTCTGTGTATGTCTGCATATGTTACCTCTTTACGCTGAAACCGCTGAATCGATTAAGATAAAATTTGGTATGGATATGGTTTGAGGGCTGAGGAAGGACATAGTTTTTATCAATGTTTACTTACAGAGCCCCAACAAAATGCCTCGGTAACAAAATGCTACTAGGGAATCATCATTTAACACAGACGATGTCGCGGGCAGAAGCTGTATAGTGCTTTATAAAGCGGAGCCTGTGGGACTGCTACTTAATTGCACCGAATGCATCTGAGGTCTGCCATTGCACCGAATGCACCTGACACAATTGGTAAAAGTAACGGTACTTCCTCGGCATATTTTCTCATTCTAACTAGTTATACTCATAAGGAACCACTCAGTAACTTAATACGTTTCAAAATATTTAGGTCACTACGGTTTCACTCGCTATTATTTTTAGTCGCTTTAAATAATAGTGAGTGAAACCGTAGTGATCTAAATATTTCGAAATATGTGTCACGATAGTTTTATTTTCATTTAAAACGTTTTTTTTAAACCATAACGGCAACATAAAGCCACTCGTTGGTAGTGATAATTCAACATAGTTACAAGAGACAGATGTAACATATTTGTTTAAGGATCCAATTTCACTGATTACCTACTGAAAATTATTATCACTGATAAATAACTTTGACTTGTGAATGTCTTTATTATCGCTAATGGATCTGCAAATTAAATTAATTGCCGAATTGATTGAATACTCGCTGTCGAACGCCAACGTTCAAAACATTTGAATTTATAATGTAGTATTAAGTAATCAACTTATTGAAGATGAATGGCTAATGCGAGGTCAGAAGGCTTTTAAAATGCTGATCAAATAATAATTTGGCAGTAAAATTTTAATGATTGTGTAGTATAATTGATTCAGTTAACAATTTTTTGTACCATCTGTTACCATGCAGCTTAGAATATCGTCAATAAGTAGTCGTATAAGTAATATATATTGGATTTTGATATTAAAATTTTTGCGTTCTCACTTTCAGTGTAAATAATAGAAAGAAACGACCGATAACTTAATCATAAAATGTTATCGGTACATTTATTTCAAAACCAAATAAAATACTAGTTCAGCTACGACCGCATAACTCGGCTGAGATGTTGATATTTACTGTTCTATATTTTTCATATGCTCTCGCTACTAACGATATCTATAAAGAACCATCTGTTAGTGATATAGCTAGCAATTTAGTAGATATTCTAGATGTAAATTCAGCAGCTAATCCAAAGTTGAACGAATTAAGAGAGAAACTAAAGACGGTAGACAAATATGTTATTGATAAAGAAAAGATGGCAGAATTGTTGTTAAATGAAAGTAGAGACTCCACATTAAACGAAACTAATTTCTATGCAGCTCTAAATGATAATGATAGCTTCAGACTATTCCAGTTAAACGAAGAACCTAAAAATCTCTATTTGAAATTGAAAGAAAAAATGAATCGAAATGATATTTTAAAAATCATTTCTGAAAAAAACTCTGCCAAAATTGTACAATCGTTTCGAAGGTCAATGAATATGAATGATGAAGTTCCAGGGCTTGACGAGGAAATAATAGAAGAGGTAGCCGATAAGATGCTAGGAGAAAAGCTAAAGGACGATCATAAGTTTGATGAAGATAATTTAACCAATATTTACTGGGGTGAGTCTATCCTAATCTTTAATCAGGATAAATCAAACATTCATTTTGGTCGCTAAGCAGAGGGATAAATTGTAGGAGTTATTGTTTTCTAAAGCAATATTTGTCCATCCCAGACAATAGTTCAGGGTATGTTTGATCAAATATAATATCCCCATTCGGTTTTATATTCAACGTATGTACGCTTAGGGCGTACGGCGTAAGTAGGTATTTACTGAATTATAATTATGAAAGTTAAATGAGTTGTATATTTCCATGCAGTGATTTTTTTTATTGGTATTCGGGACAACAGCAGCCGTTAATATACAACTTATATGTAAAAATAGATATTATTATATAATATTAGGCCAATGACATTTACCGTTTTAATTGATAAAACATAGGGTAGAAATGTATCACTTTAAGGCAGCTCCATAGCCACTTTCAGTGCATGAGAAATGAGAAATGTATATTCAATGCTCTAAAAGTGGCTCATTATTTATTATTTCATAAACTCTAGTTATTAAAATTCTATTAACTCTTGATAACAACTTTGCTCATACTTATTGCTCAATACTTCAATTTTGGTAAGCTATAATTATATATATTTACGCCATACTCGGAACGAAATATATCTACAGTAAACCAACTGTTAACAGATCCTAAACCAGAGCTGGAAGACCTAAAAGAATACCACAGTCGCTCCGGGCGCCGCATCTATAAGGGCGAGCGCACGGTAATCCAGAAATACCCTTTCATGGTTTCGATCCACGTCATGGGTCGTTTCTGGTGCGGCGGCGTGCTGTACTGGCACGACCTGGTGCTGACGTCAGCGGCATGCTTGCAACTGTAAGTGCATGATGATGATTCTATGGATGCATACAGCGGAAGCATAGTTTTGCGAATATAGTGATACAAAATGAGATTTTTGCCATCTGGGTCAGGCCGGTAGTACGTTGTTGTAGTTTGCGTTGTGCAATAGGTACAATTTTATCTTTCTCTAACGCAGAATCATTTCTGCTGTTCATACGCTCTTGTATATGTAGAGCAGAAAAATGGTCAGAAAACAGTGGATTTTACTAAATTTGTTCTGTAATTTATTTAAGTCAGAAAT
This sequence comes from Cydia strobilella, assembly GCF_947568885.1. Classification (NCBI taxonomy): domain Eukaryota; kingdom Metazoa; phylum Arthropoda; class Insecta; order Lepidoptera; family Tortricidae; genus Cydia; species Cydia strobilella. Next base: position 2,823,887 of record NC_086061.1, on the reverse strand, counting down.
GGTCAGGACGGAATGTCTACTCAATTATTTATTTTATAGATTTTATAAAAACTAAAAGAAAATTGATCGCACAATTCAATTTACGATCTTATTATTTATTTTCAATCAAACACCAAGTATCGCTTCCGTATTGAATAGTACATTTCGATGCTAGTGCGGATAGTAAGTCATTACTTCACGAGTACCGAGATATCTCGTGAAGTAATGACATACTCGCCTACGGCTCGTGGCAAGACCCGGGACGAGTGAAGAATGACATTTCCGCACGTGTATCGAACGACGTTTTTTAATACAGTTGCGAAAAAATAAGAAAAGCAACAAGTAAGGAATGGAATTCGAAACTTTTATATTATGAATTCTGTGATATCATTGACATTGACATTATGAAGAGGTTTTTATCTAGCTTTTATTCGACTAGAATAGATTTTTATTGAACCCACTACAATGAAAGTTATTTTTTCAAATGCATGTTCTATAAGACAGAAACAATTGTAAATATTAAAACATTGTACTATTATTACCTAAATATCATTATTTACGATTATTTGTGTATCGTATGTTTATAAAAACAATATCGAATGTTGCCTTTGGAAACTTAACACATTATTGCAGTAAGAAAATACGCCTCTTCTTTGACAGGCGTTCCGTTCCATTCAGACAACTTATTAAGAACGGTTATTCAACATTAAAAAATAAACGTGTTATAATACTTATAATGATGAAGAGGTAAGTAATTAAGTATGAAATATGCATATTTTTCGTATTCTTACATTAACAGTAGGTTTTTATGTTGATTACGACGTTTAAAGGAAACTAATATTAACACTCATCAATAAGTAGTTATGAATTGGAACAAGTAAAAATTTAAAAAAATTTGAAAAGTATAAAGCACTAGTTCTCGAAAACCAACTTTCCGCACGCTAAACAGCCACGAAAAGTAGCAGTTTTTGAGCAAATGTATTAAAAAATAATTTTCGAACTAGATTGAAAACACTAATAAAAGCATTAATTTTAAATCCCATCCACGAGGCCAAAGCTAAACTTTGTCCACGGAATAATTTCGAACTTAGTAAATTCTTTTAATCTGACGAAGTTACAAGTTAATTAAGGTTTAAGCTGGAAAGTTTAGCTTTCTTCGACGAACCACTCTTATTTCGACTTTGTTAAATGCTCGGAGACATCTACATTTATTCGTTTTTGCTTACTTTTTCTCGACTGCAGTCGTTTTAAGTGACTGTGAGCTAGTTTTATGTGTATAGTAAATTACGTCTCCAACAGAAACTTAGATAGAGATATAAAAAATAGTATTTAAGGAAAGTAAGCAACTATATATTCTTTATTGCTCCAACGACAATACATTTTACATGTAAATTTACAAAGAAATTAAGTTAGGGTAAGGGGTGTTGTTAGGGGGGGGGGGAAGGTTCTAGAATGGCGTCCGCGTACCGAAAGACGAGCTGCCGGTAGGCCTCCAACAAAGTGGAGCGACGACCTGGTAAAGGTCGCAGGAATTCGGTGGATGCGAGCGGCACAGGATCGGTCGGAGTGGCGAGCCTTGGGGGATGCCTATGTCCAGCAGTGGACATCTATCGACTGACATGATGATGATGATGATGATGATGATGAAGGGGTGTTATAAAAAAACTTGAAGTTTCAATAGTGTAATAATACTAATCACATTTAAATGGGTATTCCACAGTATGCACAACAACCGATTCTTCCGAGAAAACCCTCGAGTGCTGCAAGTGCGCATAGGCAGCAACCACAGCAGGATCAGCGGTGAACTTGTCGACGCACTTGAGGTAAGAAACATGGAATGCTTCTGATACAGATTTTTCATTTCTCATGCCCTGAAGATGACGCATTGTTTGTCTACGACGTGGGTTAAAAGTAATACGTTTCGAAACTGCATTATTCCGAGTGTTAATTGATGTATCTATTGGTTAAGTTTGCACACCGCTTCGTTATTTCGTCTAGCTCTTGTGGATCGCAACGCTAACACTGTCCAATGTTTTTTAGATTTCTTAAAAATGTCCTACTCCTTCCTGTGACATTTTTTATAAAATTTATATTCAGATTTCAATACTTGCAGTTACTTAGTTGACATATTATTAGTGTTATTTACTTACCTGAAACAGAAAAATACAAGTTGTATATATAAGTAAATAAAACTTGTTGTTGACTATCGTCATTATGTCTCACAGACCGAAGGTTAATTATAATTAGATTGATCAAAAGTACTTATGTACGATTTAATCCTTTGGAAGGCAATTGTAGGTTCGAAATAACTTTTCGTCCAACCGTAGCAAAAACACTGCGGAATAAGAAATAAAAATCGAATAATGGAAGTTAAGCTGTACCTACATACATTTAAGCACTTTCGGACTTTGAGGAATCGATCAACACCGAAATTAAAAAAATTGAGGAGATACAAAACATATATACTACATAGATATGTAGATCAGCGTTAGAAACAACCTTATATTTGATGCTGTTGCGCGTTCAAGTACCTAAAAACGTAATTTAAAAATGTCAATTTTATAAATTTGTGCTGTATTTATATTGACCTTCTTCATTTTATTTGAACTGTTTTCAATTATAATAAAATCTGCTTTGTAACTTCTGGGGGCCTAATAGCCAATATGCCAATCGTACATCAACAACGCCAAAGGAAAAGGAAAACCGGCCAAGTGCGAGTCGGACTCGCGCACGAAGGTTTCCGTCCCATTACGCAAAAAACTGCAAAAAATTCACGTTTGTTGTATGGGAGCCCCACTTAAATATTTATTTTATTCTGTTTTAAGTATTTGTTGTTATAGCGGCAACAGAAATACATCATTTATGTAAAAATTTCAACTGTCTAGCTATCACGGTTCATGAGATACAGCCTGGTGACAGACAGACGGACAGACAGACAGACAGACGGACAGTGGAGTCTTAGTAATAGGGTCCCGTTTTTACCCCTTGGGTACGTAACCTTAAAAATGTATGGATGACAGATGCTACTAAAAGTCACGTGACTATTTACATACATTTTTTAAGTTTCGAACTTTTCAAGGCGCTCTGATTATATCCAGGTATACTTCCACCCAACGTACAACCCGCGCACGCTGGCCGACAACATCGCCGTCATCCGGTTGCGGTACCGCATCGCCTTCGACCACCACCGCGTGCCGAAGATCGTCGACATCTCTCACTTCGACCATAACCCCGCCGCCTCTGAAGTCCTAGTGTTAGGGTGGGGTGTTACTAGGGTAAGGACGATTTGTTAAATCAGTAAATGGGTAAAATTATATGTCATAGCCTTTTTCCACTAAGGTCCAGTACAAGAACGGTTTTTTACTGTATCTCGCAAAAAGTACAGATGTTCCCACTAGGCAGCTTGCATCCTGTTTTTTGCGTTGGAATGTGAATGAGCACAATTGGCAGAAACGGAATGTAGGAAACCCTTAGATTATGATTAGAATGAATGATCGTTTATTTGCATGAAACAAGCGTGTATAAATACATATTTAGGTGTTCAATATTTTATTACAGCGTACAAATATTACTACTTACTAACTAGCTAAACTATGTACAAAATAATAAAGCTAAACTTACACACTACGATTTTTCATGCAGTTCTGTACATAATACATTTTGATAACATTAATGAATAATTGAAATTAGATTATAATTTACAATTAATTATATATTCATCCACATAATATTAACAATTCTCAATTAAATGGTTAAACAACTTTTTTTTAAATGTAGGCGCAATTCTTTAAATTCATCAGATAGGATATTAAATAATTTGATAGCAATACATTAGACGTTTTTTCTAAAAAACACTAGTAGGTACTCAGATTATGAGAAGAGTTCCAACTAAACTGGATCCTGTTTTTTACTGGACAATGTCATCCAGTTATAGTAGTGGCAAAACAGAACAGCAAGATTCGATCGGTTTTTTGCCTGATCTGGTAAAAAAATGCTCGTGTAAACGTTAGAACATAAACACCTACATTACTAAATGGGATCCCGCAAAAAACAATACCTACACAAAAGGGCATGTTGTGGGAAAGGGGTTTTAACTTTGGATCAAGTTAGTGCATTTTTTTGGTGCCACATAGTAACATACTTTTATTTCTGACGTATTCACATTTGCATGTCTTTCAAGTACTTCTTGAGATCTTTCTTATAAGCCTAAGCTCGATATGTTGTGGTTTTCTATCGGAATGAGCCTTTGGCTACCTTGCAACTGCATCAGCAGATCGGCTCCATGTTAGTCATGGGAATTGCGTACATGTGTTAAAAAAATTACAAGACTTAAAGCACACAAATTTATACACTGACTAACACTACACTCGCACTTACAATCCCTATGGTGTTGCGGGTGTCCATGGGCGACGGTAATAGCTTACCATCAGGCGATTCATGTGCTAGTTTGCTTCCTATAGCACAACAAAATCTAAAGTAAAACACACATCAACAGATGTCCAACCGCCTCGCATACGAGCCAGTATTTCTACAGCGCAAATTTTTGCCTGTCTACCCCAACTCTTTCTGCAAGGAAGTCTACGGCGAGTAAGTCAATCATTTATGTCCGCCATATCATCGGCTAGTTGCAAACCTTTTATGAAGAGAGAAGAGGTTCGCATCTTTAGGTATTGTCGGCTAAAGTTGCAAATCCTTGATATTTAATTATAGCAACTTTAGCTGGCGATAATTATGGCATCTACTTAATTTGCAATACTGGAAGTTGTATTTTTTTTATTAGGATGAACTGACCGGTGGTTGACCCTAATCACAACTGATGGAAGCCGAAGACAGAGCGTAAGATGGAGCTCACTGGTTCAGTAATAACCTATTCACTCTTGCTTTAAAGAGACCCGAGATCATAAATTTGTCAGGGAATGCAGATGGCGGGAGCGCATTCCATTCCTTAGCATGTGAAATTTTCCGTAATATGTAAAAACTAATAAAAATCATACCTGTTACGGTAAATACACGACGTTAACAAAATAATGCAATAATAAGTATTGTATCATGACTAAAACTGAGTTTTTATTGTTTTTCTAATTTCGATTGCAGTAAGTTTATAACTAAGGAGCAATTCTGCGCTGGCACGCTAACCACAGGAGAAGGGGCATGTGATGTGAGTGCCTACCAATTTATTATTAATGCCATATTTGGAATTTTAGCCTTCTTAGATGCATCACACATGAGTTCTTATTTCAGACTTATATAATTACTCTTTGTTACTTAAATAATCTTATTGTAAAGCTCGCTTAGCCACTTCCGGACAAATCGGTAAATTTCTTTTAACACCAACTGATATCGCACATCCAGCCTGCAAAATTGGATGGCCATTTTATGACTGAATTCCATTAACAAAAAGTTCATGCAATTTTACAGCTCGCTGTACAGTCGAGTGCGTTCGCGGTGATCCACTTATAAATAAATTGCCACGATCCTTGCAACGAGCTTAACTCTGGCCTTTCATACAGATAACCAATTAGGACGCATTTAGAGTTCCTTATCTTAGTTCGAAAGTTTGAGCCTAAGCTTAACACGTTGCAAAGATCACCGCGAACGCACTACTGTAGATTATCGTTGGATGCTTTCTATATTTATGAACACCATTCCTGTACGCATATTTTTAAATTTTTAGCACGACGCCGGAGGTCCGGCCATCCTGTCTGGCAAGCTGGTAGGCATCATATCGTACGGGCCGACGGTCTGCGGGTACGCCAACGCTCCGACCGTGTTCACGCTGGTCGGAGCCTATGCGGACTGGATCGAACAAGTCAATGATTCGGTATGTTATATATTATACTGAGCTACTTTAACTATGGGCGGACCAACTCCGAAATCGCGAAAAAAATTTTGGCTGGTCCATTTTCTGTGGGAGAGTAATTTTTTTTTTTGCGTTTTCGTGGTTGGTCCCATAGTAAAAGTTGCTCAGTATAATCCCAAAACCTCCCTGGCAACGGGAATGCACTTATTTTTTAGCCACCCTGTATAACCACCAACATACAAATCCACGCGTCCTACGAAGCTAGTTATGATATACTAATGTCCCGAGTCCGACCTTCTTATGTTATTATTCACAACGACGGGACTAAATCGCGTAAAATTAAGTTTTAATTTTACCGTTTCGAGGACAGCGTTGTCCCCGTGGTCTCGGAGAAGACACTTGGTTTTGTTCATCAACATTTAACGTTTTGCGCACCAGGAATGTCACCGGTATCGACACACGACACTCACGACATTCGCTTTTTCAGCTTGTTATATTTGTTTTCGCTTACATTTGCTTCTTATGTTGTTTCTAGATGCCGGACTACTACCGCCTCAAGGTGCGCACGACCACGCTCGGCATCAAACCATCTAATGAATTCAAACGGCTCACCACGAAGTTGCCATATGAAGGCGAATTCTAAATTGTTTCAAATGTGTTTTATACAGGATGATTTTTTTGTAATGGGAGAGTCAATGTAGTTATATATAGTATGTCAATTATAAATTGTGGCTTTTTATTACTCCATACACAATATTATATCGATTAACAACAAAGTATAGCTAATATCACTATTGACAGGATACATGTGTCCTTATTATTATTACTGTGATTAAATTAAATACTCGTATTAAGATCTATTAAACTATTAGGTACCCATTTAAATTTAAAATTCATGACTCTCGTCGTTGGTTGCAAAATACCTTCGCCATTTCAAGTACCGTACTCTCATCTTGTTTTAACACAGTAGCATTGAAAATTCTCGTCTCCTTGCCTACTTTTTCGCAATGTTCTGGTATCTTCTCTACTGGCACATATTCTTTATTATCGAGGGAAAACTTTCCTTTGTAGTGCTTCAATTTCATATGGGAAAAGCTGCTGGTTGTGCCTTTTAGAATTAGGGTCTAGACTATATAATATAGTCGATATCACTACAAGCTGGAATTATGAAGTTGCCTGGGTATTTCAAGAGGAGATATTCCACTTCAGAGCGAGTGACGTCGCCCCAGTACCAGTCAAATCTGAAATGTAATAAACAATGACAGATACTTATCTTAATGAAAAATCAAAATTACATAGTCATTCTTGCGTAACACCAGAAATACACTGAGCGTAATGTAGAAATTCATGTTTGCCAGAATAGTATTAAATAAAATAAAACCGTAAATAATTAGGTGTTTTTTTTGTAGATTCATTAATCAAGAAAAATTGTGTCATATATTCGCAATAAATTTTACTAAAACGTGCTTGGGGTTTTTGCTTATTAGGATCACCAACAGAAGATACAATTTACATACTAGAATTAACATACTGAAAGGGCACATTTTTTATTGATTCCCCACTTAAAGGCAATCACAGCATGCATTATTATATTAATTTAAACATTGTTAACACTCAGAAAAATACTGTATACATTAGAATAATTTAGAATAAGTATAAAATACTAATTAACAATATTGTATATTGTATTTGTGTGTGTGTGTGTGTGTGTTTTTGATTTTTTTTATGGATTGGTACTTTGTAAGTAATATATTGTAAAGCAAAGAACATCTGATTTCAAATAAAAAAAAAAAAAAATTGCATTAACAATACACCTAATACTTAATATTACACACTTTTAATTGTGTCCTTCTCCTTATGATAGTCACAATTTACCACGTGCACAATTTAGCTTTCTATTAAATATAACTAAGTTTTGGAAATCTTCATCTATTTTCGGCTATAGATAGCAATCTATTTCTTAAAGAAATAGCTCTGCAGGTATATTCGCGATAAATAAGGGAGCTTTACGAAAACGCATAATTGTTGTTTTGTTTCAATTAACGATGTAAGGAAAATAATGATGAAGCAAACGCTGCGTTCAACGTACCTTGGTAATTTGCAATAAATTGAACAGAAATCTCCATTGCTTTCGGGATATTTGTCTCCCCGACATATGCAATCTGCAAATCGATTGATAATTGTTATCATTTCATTAATTGTAAATACAAATGATAACACATATTTGGGAATGTCTTTCCCATCACGGAACCATGGTGTTCCGGACCTTTGGGAGGCGTGCGCGGAGCCGAAGCCAATACGTTGAGGCTCTTTTGACACTTTAATGAAATGTAAGGGGTACACCGAGTGGATGATGCCCTTGCCCGTGTCATAATGGGACGCACGCAGCGCCACCCGCCAGGGTGTTAGGACTATTTAGAGTTAATGGAATCTAAAATGGACTAAGTACTGAGCTATGGGATAAAAAACGTATTATTATTATGTGTTAAGATCATAAGGAGCAAATATGAAGGGGCAGTAAGGGGCAGTGTAGGGTTACCTATACTAAATATTCGCAAATCAAACTGACAAAGTGGAAAAAATCTCTCGTTCACATTTGAATTGCCTATTACCGCAAGTGTGAAAGAGATAGTAGACATATTGGTAGTAGAGATATTGTATCTTGGATTAAAACTACTTAATTTTGTAGATTTATTTTATTGGAGCGTAGCAATACACAACACCCGACACTGCAGAAGAGAGCGTTCCGTTTTACACATACTACACTCTCCCGGACTAATCGTAAAACTAATCTAGTTTTACTTAAGTCTAATTACATGGCAGAGGATTATTCATTAATCCTAGTGTAGTCCTAAATGAACTACATCAGTCATAGTGTGCTTTGAACCACTCTACATAGCTTGGATAATGAGTTGTTCAAAACAAGTACATATCTTGGCATCATTTATAAATAAATACAAGTTAAACTTGGCCTACGATACAAAACTTAACGCTAATTACTATCGACATCATCATTACAATACACCATTTGATCAATATGACGTTTCCACATCATACCTTGAACCTCAATTATATAAGTTAAATCTGGAACAGATTCTGATACAATTTTTCCTACACACCAAGGTTTATGGCCTTTTCTATAGTCTCTTACCATCACTTTTTGCCCTGTTACAAATTTAACTTTTCTTTTACATGCTTCTCTCCCCTCCCTTTCAGATAAACTTTCAATTATTTATAGGTGGAGGTTTAAGGCAACTAAATCTATTCCTTAATTCCCTCCCCAGCAACAAACGAGCCGGCGTTTCACCTGTAGTCCTTTGAGGTGTGGTTCTATAATCAAACAAAAATAAATTGATTGCCGAGTTGATACTGCATCCACTCTCTCTTATTTTGGTAACGGCTGATTTAAAAGTTTGTACAAATCGCTCTGCGGCTCCGTTGGTCGCTGGGTGGTAAGGTGGCGCAAATGTTTGTTTAATGTTATTCTCTTTACAATAGTTATTAAATTCCGTACATGTGAACGTAGTCTGATTATCTGTGACTAGTTGGTTCGGATATCCAAACCGGCTGAATAATTTATCTAGTACATCAATTGTTTTAGCGGCTGTCATGTTTGACATTTCAAAGGCCTCGGGCCATTTACTGTAGCTGTCTATAATTACTAAATACATTTTATTATAATATGGCCCCAAAAAGTCCGCATGAAGTCGATACCATGCTGTAGGTGGCGTTGGCCATGTTTGCGGGGATTTTATGGGATTTTTAAGATTTGATAAACAGATTATACATGACTTTCCAATATTTTCTATTTCTGAATTTAAATTAGGCCACCAAAAATATGACCGTGCTATTTCTTTCATGCGAATAATGCTAAAATGTGTTTTATGCAAACTTTTTAACACTGCTTTTTGATTTATTTCTGGAATTATTACTCTATGTCCCCAAAGTAAACAGCCCTGATCCACACTTATTTCATTTTTCCTATTATAAAATGGTAAAAATTCAGCCTTAATATGATTTTTATTGGGCCAACCTGTTCTACAATATTCAATTATTTGACTCAAAAGTAGATCCTTTTCTGTATTTTCTTGTATTATTTTGAAATTCAAATAGTCTATTTCAGAGCTGTTTGTATATATTACATGCATAAAATTATCTACATTATATATTGAATGGGCATGTTGGCTGGTACATTCTTTATTGTCAGGATTTCTGGACAAATAATCTGCTGGATTATTGTTAGTTTTTATGTGTTTAATTTTGTAGTTAAAAGCTGAGAGGAATATAGCATAGTGTTGTAGCCGCTTTGCCACCGCCATTATCATCACATATTTTGAAGTAATTTATTTCTTACTTGTGACCGATTTTATGTTCTTCTGGTTAATTTAGTCGTTGCACCGTGCTGTCCGAGTGTCCTCGTCGCCAATATTGTATCTTGGATTAAAACTACTTAATTTTGTAGATTTATTTTATTGGAGCGTAGCAATACACAACACCCGACCCTGCAGAAGAGAGCGTTCCGTTTTACACATACTACAGTAGACGACCCCGGTTATCAGTTTGGTTTGTGGCAAGCAATGTCAAGGAAAAGATGAATGATCTGTGAGAAACAATATGAACAGGAAGGAAGTGAAGGTTTTGACGTTGAGCGACGGAGATGTATGGAAGAGAGTCATACTGCGTTGTCCCTAAGGAAAATGTGTTCAAGTACACGATAGCAAATATGCGGCAATAATGTGTTTCCCAACAACAACAGAAACAAGGCACATTTATTAAGTGCCTGTTGATTTTTCCATCGTGTAGAAAGGCTCTTGATATAAGTAGCAGCAAAGATAGATATAACTCCGTAATAGATGGATACAGTCTAAGGAAAAAACGTGCATCGAAAATCACGAAAATTTGATTCTCGATCAGATGGCAGCACTAGTTTTGGCCTACACTCGTATAGAGGGCGTTGACTGTTTCGTTTGTTATTTATAATTTAAACGCATACCAGTGAAAGAACATGGGTCAAAATCATATAAAAATAATTAATGCAAATAAAAAAATCATTTATCCATATGTAAATACATTTTATCGTATTTTTATAAATATTTATTTTTAGTTTTAAAGTGTGTCGACAGATGGCAGTGAATTTACTGGGGTTACAAAATTTACTATGACAGTACCGCTCTAGTATAAGTTACTCTATGGTAGCAGTAACAGTCATAATGACTCAATGAAAGTTTCATCTTTATACCTTTGTGGTACAAAAACATCTAACACATAGTTTTTGGTGACTTTAAAGTACACATTTTTTTTTAGGTAAAATTGTTTCTAGGTACAGTAACATATTTGCAATGTTACACACCCGTATTAAAGGCACGCATGATCCCATTAGGTTAGGTGTTCTATACTGATTAATAACTAAACGAAACTTTTTATTATGATTAATTTATTTCTGCAGTTATATTGAGAAACTTACCCTGCATTTTGCTTCCAATATTTGAATGGGTACCTAACTTCAAAACAATATCATTTGCATTTCACACCATCTCACATCAAAGGCATTTCAGGATAGGTATCACTATTTATTTGTACGTAAAAATACACTGACAATATTCATTAGTACTCAAACAACCCCAAATACTAAGTGATTTAATATTTAAACTAAGATTTAAAGACCACTAGGTGATTGTACGGCAACAATAGCATAACTAAATGCATGTGATTAAAATAAACTTATTCCATAGTCCAGTTTTCTTGTATTTTATATGTATATGGTAAAACATACCTAATCTTAACCACAAAACGAGGACAAATGATGTAATATACGGTATACTGTGTTTATTATAATAATATATAAAATAAAAAAACTTAGTTGAATTTATAGTATCATCATGATTGACTAATTGAAAAAGAAATTGCGTAGCTCTGAATAGGTAAACAAGTTTGGAACTATAAAATGTCATCATAATCATTAGGTAACCCATTTAGCCCGACCAGGTGTTGCACCGCTTTATTTTCATGTTTTTTTTTGTAGTGGCTAATTGATACTATATCGAAAATTCATAAAAAATCCAGGGGTAAGATTTTTTAGTTTATAAGTTATCTGGGTATAGTTTTTTAACAAAAATATTACATATTTAGAAACATACTAACATTGCAAGTTAAATAAAAGCTTGTAATAGTAACCAACCATCGAAATCTATAAAGCTACCAGATGCCAAACAAGTTTAAGCATACGATTCGTAAAACTGAATTCCCATTCCAACCGCGTCAAAGGATCCATCCACTCATTCCAATCATTCGGGAATCCATTCATTTCGCTCGTCGCCTACACAACCTGTTTTATACCGTATGCCTATATTAATAAGGATAATTTTAGCAACGCCGTGGACAAGCGTATGAAATTATTGAAAATAGTTTGAATTTTTTGCTATTGCTGCAAAATGGGAGTTAGAAGTTTTGTTTTTAGATACCTAACTCGGGCCGGATGAGGGAATATAAAATAAATGCGAAAGTAACTTTTTCTCTATGTCTGTTACCTCTTAACGTTTGAACCGCTAAACCGATTTAGATAGAATTTCGTATGGAAATGTTTTGAGTTCCGGGGAAGGACATAGGAATTCATCCCGGAAACCTTAGTGCGGTGGAATTTTTTATAAAACTGGTATATGGATGTACTAATTTTACGCATTTTGAAGCCGTGGGCAGAAGCTAGTTAGTTATAAACTCAATATCTAAAGCTTGATCTTTAGATTTAGGAGCTGTTGAAACGGGTGTGCACTGATTTTGAAAGTATTTAAAATGGACGCTGAAATCCACGACCGCAGTTTTAAGTCACGTACCGCATACACGGGATATACTTACGCTTCGAGCACCTGCGAGTTTGAAATTTACCAGTACGGAATAGAATTATTTTCACCATAGAGTAACTTATACTAGAGCGGTACTGTCATAGTAAATTTTGTAACCCCAGTAAATTCACTGCCATCTGTCACGGAAGTTTTGTTATTAAAGTTTTGTAGAAAATTTTAAAAAATATTAAAAACTGGCTAGGTTTAATGAACGGGCTAGGTGACTAATTAGCTGGCTAATGTAACCAGTTTGCTGTGACATATACATATATGTCAGTATTAACTAAATTAGTTAGCGAACGTTATATCATATTGTCAGTAAACAGTGCTTGTTTGATAAACGTGCTTGTACAGCAAACATAACATTGCCTCCGGGTGTTTAAATTAAATTTTCTCACACTTTTGCTATAAGCAAAGAGGATATAATATTATAGAGCGGTACTGTCATAAGTGTCATAGTAAATTTTGTAACCACTGTAAATTCACTGCCATCTATCGACATACTTTAAAACTAAAAATGAAGATTTATAAAAATACGATAAAATGTATTTAAATATGTATAAATGATTGTTTTTATTTGCATTAATTATTTTTATGATTCTGACCCATGTTCTTTCACTGATATGCGTTAAAATTGTTAAATAACAAACGAAACCGTCAACGCCATCTATACGACAGTAGGCCAAAGCTAGTAGCGTCCTCTGAACGAGAATCAAATTTTCTTGATTTTCGAGGCACGTTTTTTCCTTAGACTGTATCCACCTATTACGGAGTTATATCTATCTTTGTTTTCACAAACGCATTGTATCGATTTCAGTGTATAGGTAGGTATATAATGTTATGCTGTTCTAATATTAATTAATACCAAAGATAGATGTAACTCCGTAATAGATGGACACAGTCTAAGGAAAAAACGTGCTTTGAAAATCACAAAAATTTGATTCTCGATCAAAGGGCGCCACTAGTTTTGGCCCACTCTCGTATAGAGGGCGTTGACGGTTTCGTTTGTTATTTATAATTTTAACGCATATCAGTGAAAGAACATGGGTCAAAATCATATAAAAATAATTAATGCAAATAAAAAAATCATTTATCCATATTTAAATACATTTTAACGTATTTTTATAAATTTTCATTTTTAGTTTTAAAGTATTAGATGGCAGTGAATTTACAGCGGTTACAAAATTTACTATGACAGTACTGCTCTATCTTATTAATACACACAATTTATGAATGTTCAGCAATTGAAAATGTATAAGTAAATTAATCTCTTCGTTAAGAATCTACTATGACCTGTCAAATAAAACGTAAACCCATTTTGTCATTTTTTACCGTTTGGTCACAAATCTAGAAAGCAACGACTGGTCTGTTAACCTCTCAGTGCCCAGTCATACAATATAATTATAAATTATCAACAATGTAAGAAACATATTGCTTTATTTGAAAATTGAACCAAAGACCTATATAACTCCGTATAAGATGAATAAAGTCTAAGGAAAAAACGTGCCTCGGAAATCAAGAAAAATTGATTCTCGCACAGATATGGCGCTACCACCAATACCAACCTTTGGCCTATTCTCGGCGTTGACGGTTTTTTAATACATTTCAGTGAAAGAAAGAAGGGTCAAAATCATATAAAAAAATCATTTATCCATAATATACAGTGTTTGATATTTTTATTTTTAGTTCTAATCGTGTGTCGATAGATGGCAGTAAATTTACTGTGACTACAAAATTTACTATGACAGTACCCCTCTATCCTATATATTCTCTTTGATTGAACGGAACAAAACACACGCAACTCTGTTCCTATTGAAAACTATTTAAATTTCATCGAATTTAATAAGTCCTATAGGTAGGATCGGGAGGTTTAGGAGGCTAAGCCAGGTTAATTTTGACTACTGTCTACGTTTTAATGAGATGTGGAATGAGATGTCTTGCAAGATTAACACGCTGTTACGAGCAATTATCAAGTTTGATAGCATTCCACGAGCCCCCGGGGAGCGGTTACTTTCGCAGCTTATTTAACTTTGCCGGATAGCAGGCCCAGGGCCAAATACGCGCCAGGTTACATTAATAGTTTGATGTGACACTGTACAGTTCTGTGTTACACGAGGTTTAGATTAGACCCACTAACTCCTCATATCCCTTTTTTTGTCGGTGTGGGAATGCTGTTACGCATCGTTCCCTTGGCCTGAGGTGGACCAATTAGGGAGGGGGGGGGGGGGTTGTGGGACTCACCTCCCGGCTCTTTCCATTGAGAAAGAGGGGGAAGAGCCTACCCACTAAACCTTCACCGGCGTTTCCCACAATATGCCGTTTGGAGATATATTATCGAGTCGCGGACAACTCAAGTCATTCTAAGTGGTTTGGTGCCCATCCTCTCACCTCCATAGCCTCCGATTCTATAGATTTCGTGCGCGACGATCTTAAAACTAAAGGGGCCCGCTGACCATATCGGCCTGTCAGTTAGATTAATTTCTCGAGGGACTACAGTATGGGATTCTTCAGAAAAGTAGCGTAGGTGTTTAAAGGGTCGGCAACGTGCGTGTAACACACCCGGAAATGCAGGAGTACATATACGCTAAGGTGGCCGCTTACCACCAGGCGGGCCGTATGCTTGTTTGCCATCAACGTGTTATTAATAAAAAATTAAATGTTACTGTTTTAGTCCTTATACTGCGTTTTTGGTCAGGCATACTCGTAAAATTTTACTCGTGTTGTATACGAGTAGCATACCGTTCGGTTGGTTGACACTTAATCTATGTGAAACCATAGAGAAATATAAGTAAGAAAAGAATGGTAACTCCATACATCGGTTTGTTTACCAAAACGCGAGTTATTTCGTAGTCGACATCTAGCGTCAAGTAGTGGATTTATCAGTACTGCTACTTGACACCAGATATCACGAGTGTCACGACTGATAAATTTACAACTAATATTACAAGCAGAAGGAGTTGCAAATAGAGTTCCGGTTAATCCGATTATAATACTAGCTGAAACTTGTTGTTCGTGCGACATCTATTGTCAACTAGCAGTACTGATAAATTCGCTACTTGACGCTAGATGTCAACTACCTCCGCTTTCGGTCGGTCAATTATGACAGTAATTCAACATAAGCTACAGCAATCTTTTTATTAAATAAATCCGCCTTCATAACATCTAATATTAGCATTTTCTTGATTCATTGTTACTTAGCTTCGAGCTTTGATTGACGCAAATTCAATGGGAATATATTATTGTTAACTATATTAATACTTAAAATTATTGACTTGAAAATTTAAATAAATTACAAATATCACAAGTTATCACAAACATTATGGCAAGTACAGTCGCCATCAGATATATCGGAGCGGCCGAGGTGGTCAAAATGTCTGAACACGCACTCTAACGCCTTGGCAATAAAGGCGTGCTCAGATATTTGTGAGCACCTTGGCCGCTCCTATATATTTGATGGCGACTGTACTACCTACATAATTCCACGCATCTTTGTTTCTTTAAGATTAACAATCCTTCATCTCGAAGGTAATGGAGCGTCAAGAATGACATCAGAAGAGATTTGTTTCGACTAAGTACAATTTACTGAGGTGTGGTGTATTATCTTCACGCTCGCAATATGAATTTGTTGGCAACAAATACGTCATGTCGATGGAATATAATATATTATGTTTCGGACGAAATACCGCGAATAGGGTGTTTGACTACTAGCCAAATCAGTTTCTTTTTTCGAAATGTCAAAACGATTTTGCTACTATGGAAATTTATATGAAATACTAGCATGTGACGTCACAATCAAATTACCTACTCTTTATACTTTTTTACGGGTTTTAAAATAGAAATTATGTCAAAAAAACTGCTGTCTACGTTTCACTATCTTCTGGTGCTTTGTTTCATGCATGGTTTAAAATAATTTATTTTAAATACAGTGAAATATCCTATTGTTGATTAATACGCCCGTCGTACTAAATTTATATGTCGCCTACAACAGCCATCAAAATAATACCTATCTGTATGTTTGTCTATCTAATTCGAATTTTCCACTCATTTACTCTAAGGTTAGCTGGAAGAGATCCCTTATAGGGATAAGCTCGCCTTTGTACCTGAATTTATATGAATTTCATGTTAACAATTTTTGTTTTGTACAATAAAGTGATTTACTACTACTACTAATACCACAAGCCTTCTTAAGTTATTAAACATTCTCATATTCTGCGTAAGATGATAAGATTAGTGTCGTACTCTGAAAGAGAAAGTTAAAACTATAATCTGCATAGTTTCCTAAATTACTGGACATAGGTATCTGATGATTTAAAACCCCTAAGCGCCACTTGCACGATCCTACTAACACGGGGTTAACCGGTTAAACCGTTAACCCAGTGTAGAATTAGCGCGGATTCTATTAAAGTCAAAGAAGGACGCCTCACCGTTTCTGAATTTAACCCTAAGACCCTAATGATATGTTATTCGAGTTCATAAATATGTATACATACCTTAATTCATTGCAATATGGTGAAAAAATGTATACATATTTATGAACCCGACTATATTTGAGCACTTAACAATTTCGCCTAAGGTCTTATTAAATACCGGGCCTTCGGTCGGGCTGTGTAGTCTTGTGGCCTTATTTAGGATTAACTTGTGAGGTAGAGGGTTTAGTTTCAAATTATCTCGAGGAGGTTACGCCATCAAATCATTAGGGTTCCGTACCAAAAAGGTACAAAAGGAACCCTTATGGTGTTATATATTTGGAGGCAATTAGGTAGGTAGGATATACATGCGACGTTTTGGGAGTGAAATTTTGTGTTACATGCAACTACTACTTTTTTTGCACGTCTTACAACCCAAACGGTTTCATAGATTTTAACTTGTGAGGAATTGTAGGCGGTTGAATGTTTTCAATTTTTAAACTTATTGAAAACTTTTTTTTTATACTACGTCGGTGGCAAACAAGCATACGGCCCGCCTGTTACTTTGTAACGAAACAGAGAAAACTATATTTCAATTCAACATTTCGTGTTATATATGTATGTCACTTTAAACACTCGCGTTTTATACACATAATTAATGTCATTAACGGGTCTAACGCGATTAAATTTCATTATTTTACCTTTTGTGGTGCCGTTATCCTTGTGCAACCTAGCTGAAACGTCGGAAAAAAGGTAAAATTATAAAATTTAATCGCGTTAGACCCGTTAATGACGTTAATTTTGTGTATTAACGAACACCCTATACACACGGCGCTAAGGAGTTGAGCACACACATGCAAATGAGACATTCGTGTTTGCTCTCTTGTGCAAATTTCGCTGTTTTGGGGCTGCTTTAGATTTAATTAAACATAGTATTTGCAGTATTTGAATAAAAGTATTTTTACGGCATAAATTATGTTAAATTTTTATTATAATGTAATTAAAATTCGCAGTCAAAAAAGGTTTATTGTTTTTCCCCTCACTAGCTCGGAAAGCTGTCTTTTATCCTTTAAAACAAGCGGGGAAAAACGCATTTTATCCACTAGTGGGGAAAGTAATTTGACCTTGGATGGAGCGTATTTAAGTAGCTTTTGACAGATAACAAAACGTAAAACGCTCATAATAATGGTTCGTTCGATATTAATTATCATTAAATAAATGGTTTGAGAATCTAATAAAAAATACCATATTTAGCTTTATTTAATAATTTTAAGTTATAAACCTTAAAATTCCATAAGAAACGTTAGATTTTTTATAACGATGTTAAATATAATTCTGAACGCACAAGTGGAGTCGATGGAATTTCAAAACGCATCGTTGACATTTCATACGTCAGAACAGAAATGTCAACAATCAACATTGTCAACAAAATTTTCACGTAAAAATCAGAATTTCCAGTGTTTTCTGTTATAATATCGTACAAAAATAAGTGATTCCAGTGATGAAGATGATCTAACGCCTGTGGATGTTGTACTTTCCTCGCTATAGTGAGGGGAAAAGTTTTGTGTTACACACGTGTGCAAATGTATTTTACTTCTCGTGTATTGAAACACTCGCTACGCTCAGGATTCTATTTTAAAACCACTCGCTTCGCTCGTGGTTCAACTATAGAATCCTTTCGCTTACTTGTGTTTCAATTCCACACTCGCGGGTAAAATACAACTTTGCACCCTTGTATAACAAATAACTATTTCCCCTCACTAGCTCGGAAAGTTGGCGTTTATCCTTCAATACAAGCGGGGAAAAACGCGTTTTATCCACTAGTGGGGAAAGTAATTTGACCTCGGATGGAGCGTGTTTAAGTAGCTTGACAGATAACAAAACGTAAAACGCTCATGATAATGGTTCGTTCGATATTAATTATCATTAAATAAATGGTTTGAGAATCTAATAAAAAATACCAAATTTAGCTTTATTTAATGATTTTAAGTCATAAACCTTAAAATTCCATAAGAAACGTTTATAATTTTGAACGCACAAGTTGAGTCGATGCAATTTCAAAGCGCATCGTTGACATTTCATACATCAAAAATGTCAACATTGTCAACAATTTTTTTACTTAAAACCTTTTCTCACCGACTCGCGTAAAAATACACAACTTCCAGAGTTTTCTGTTATAATATCGTAAAGAAATGAGTGATTCCAGTGATGAAGATGATCTAACGCCAGTGAATGTTGCACTTTCCTCGCTATAGTGAGGTGAAAAGTTTTGTGTTACACACGGGCGCAAATGTATTTTACTTCTCGTGTGTTGAAACACGATACACGTTTCAATTCTACACTCGCGGGTAAAATACAACTTTGCACCCTTGTATAACAAATAACTATTTTGCTTTTCAGTTTTTTCGACGGTTTAATTTCGTGTGAAGTTGGTTCTGTCGTTTTATAAATACTTTTGTATGAAATAGTAAGATTATCACGAATATGATTTCTGATTTCAGTAATCTGTTTTACGAACTTAATGCCATTATACCTTAAAAGCCGCTTTTCAAGATCATTTAATTAATCCAGTGAGTAAAGTGGCTTGTGTAGGATCCCCTATTAATACGTCTTAGTTGATTACGCCAAGACTGATTAGAATGCAGCCGCAGGTCCATCATGCATTGCAATTAGTGCTAAGTGTACCTTATTTAGGCGATGGATTACAGGTGCCACGGACGAACGGACGCAATTTGCTAGGCTCTATCCGGCACACGGTATAAACGACCAGCGACTCACAGAGCTTTTGTAAGCTAGTTAGTACAATTAGTACCCTGTAGTGGGATCCCGACCACATACCGAGGCAAGCCCTAGATTGGAATCCCCAAGGAAAGCGAAAACGTTGCCGTCCAAGGCAGACCCAGCGATATACTATTATTGCAGACGCGAAGGCGATTGGGAAGACGGAGCGAACTCAAGCACGAAGCTCCAGACCCAGGACGCCCTCTGTCCCATCTAGGGGACAGAGGACAGTAAGACACATTAGTGTAGCATTCACAAACTTTTACGGAGATCTGTCCTGAAATGTAGAGGAGAACTGTCGGACAAACAACCGATTATAAGAAGGCATTTTGGACCAAGCTGAAAAGGAGACGCTTCGCGCTCCTTCGGTCAAATACAGCCCAATTTTCTTAGGCAGTCTTAGGCAGTTATAGCAAAGCCACGGCAAGCGTTCTAAAACCGCTTGCGCTTGTGCTTTGGCTGCAGCAGTTTAGTTTGAACCGGCTACCTGCTTTGAAACTGGCACTGATTAATCCCCCATCTGCCTCCAGGCAACGTACGTGTTATGAGTTTAAGAGGTCATAAGCATGGCTTTACGTACGCTACACATGGGCAATTATAATAGTGCATTTCGATGCTAGTGCGGAAAGTATGTCATTACTCCACGAGTACCGAGATATCTTGCAAGACTCGGGACGAGTGAAGAATGACATTTCCGCACGTGTATCGAACGACGTTTTTTAATACAGTTGCGAAAAAATAATAAAAACAACAAGTAAGTAAAAAAAGCTTTGGAAAATTAAAACGCCTCTTAGTAGGTAGTAAAAGTAAGAAAAAACGCCTCTTCTTTGACAGGCGTTTCGGCAGCTATTCCGTTCCATTCAAACAACTTATTAAGAACGGTTTTTCAATATTAAAAAATAAACGTGTTATAATGATGATGAGGTAAGTAATTAAATTATAAAATATGTATATTTTTCGTATACTTACATTAACAGTAGGTTTTTATGTTGATTACGACGTTTAAAGGAAACTAATATTAACACTCATCAATAAGTAGTCATGAATTGGAACAAGTATAAATTTAAAAAAATTGGAAAAGTAAAAAGCACTAGTTCGCGAAAACCAACTTTCCGCACGCTAAACAGCTACGTAAAGTAGCACTTTTTGAGCAACTGTATTAAAAAATAATTTATTTTAAGAACAAAAATTTGACAGTTCCGAACAACTGACAGGCCGATATCGTCCGGCGGACTGATAGTCAGTGGGCCCCTCTACATCAACACATTTAACTGGCCCTGGGTAGACTTTATTATGTTGTAATAAGATTTAAGAATGGTCAGTCGATTGTGTCAACATTAGTACAGTCGAGTTCATAAATATGTATACATTCTTCACCTTAATCCATTGCAATAGGTGTTTTTTTTACATATTTACGAACTCGACTGTACTTACTCACTGAGCTGTCGCGAACTAATCTCAGATAATGTCTGTAATTTCGAGCGCGACAGAAAAAGGGCCGAGTAATTACTTTCTTTCGCCTCGGACTTGTCGAATTACTTCTGCCATTTCTACGCCTTGGGCTCGTTTCACATAAAATCTTAAGCTCAAATTGTGTACTGTTTGGCTTCTTATCAAAAGTACAGTCAAATGAAATAGGTCTTCTTTCAAAAACTCATGATATTAGGCTTTAATTAATTTAAAGTTTAATTTTATTTCTCTGCAAATGTGTTTGCGTTGTTTTCACGCAAAGTTCCTGTCGCCATCCTTTGTAATTATTATATTATAACAGATTGATGACTGCGTTATTAGTCATTATTAGTTTTAGTTCGTAACATAATGGACAGGAAACTTCGTTCATTGTAAGTAAAAAATACACATTTAAGTAAATATATGCCGAGGACTCTGTATACAAGAAACTAAACTACTTAGCCAAAGATGCTAAGTAACTTGGAGAGAAAACAGAATTCGCAACACGGAGAGACCGAAACTCAACAGCAGGACTGGGGAGGCAAACTGGCCCGGGCATACAAAGGCAAACCTCAACTAATGGAAATACGAGGAAAGAAATAGGTATTGCGTGTATCTTAGTACCATGCTTATAATTAAAACACATAAAAATACTATATATATCTGGGTGTAAATATATGAAGTAGGTTCAGCGTGTAAAAACACTAAACACCTAATTTAATAATTACAGTCTTTACCAATGTAAAAAAACATAATATATGTACACATCCATCAATGCATCATCATCATGTAGGGTGCTTTGGGGTATATTCGAAAACGGGGATAAGTCGAAAATCACACATTTCTACGCTGGCAACACTTGTCAAGACGCCATGTTTATCTGCCCCCCCCCCCCCGCTTTAGTTCACTTCGCGTCGCTAGTCGTGAGCGCACGCTTGCTGTGGTCTATTAAATAAAAAAGGGCGATTTAGTGCCTTATGAGGACTTTCGAAATTACCCCATAGCACATAACTCGGAAACCTGATAAGTTAAATCATTGTTCGTTTGTTTTAACGTTAGATTGTCATTTTTGTCGTATTAATGAGTACAGCATAACGGTCTATCTGTAGTTTTAAAAAAGCATTCGAATTTAACCCACGGGAGAACTTTGAATGAATGTACTAAATTAACCCCAAACTAGGTTTTCATAGTCCATTATCAGAGGTTGTCAACCCAGGAATTAACATAACGTTACGGTTATCGTGGTCCGAAGTACTCCGAACGCGGTTAAAAAATGTTGACTATCACTGATCTTTACTGATCACAGCGCGGGGGAAATTCGAAAATAAATTGTAATAAAAAAAAACATGTTCTTTACCGTGAATCAGCAGGATTTTTAAGGGGATAAATTAGAACGAAAAAGGAATATGATCCTTAACGCATATTGCATAAAAACCATTTCTACAGACTTTCGAAATTATCCCACTTGCTTTCGAAATTACCCGCTCCTTAAAAAATGGTGTTTAAAATATTTTATTTTTTTATTTACATTTATTACCAAAGCAATTACCAATTTAAGCAACGCATTAAAACGCTGTTTTCACAAACCGTTGACGAATATATCCAATTTCGCAAAGATGTCATTACTTGGAAGGAATAATTCTTAGGTTCTGACTTACGAGCCCAAACCCTAACATACTCTACACTCGTTAAAATTTTGTCGAATATACCCCAAAGCACCTTAATAAATTATGTATTGTGTGTCATGTATGTGTTTTACATTTCGCGGCAAATGAATGTCCCTATGACAGTTAATTTTTAAGTATATATTATGGAGTAGCAGGATCAAAATTATTTTCGTTGTCTTGTTTTTCCCCATAAACTGTGACGGAGTGGAGCTTTTTGTATGGGATGAAATTTAGTTTTTAATTTTTCTCAAGAGAATTATAATCTACAGCTAGAAAGACATACAATAGCACTCACCTTTTTCTTTTCATTTGATAAAAGACAAAAATAGAAGCGTGACAGAGTGGTCAGAAACAAGACAACGAAAATAATTTTGACCTGTGATTTTGACCCAACTGTCATGTAAAATGTTTGTAGACATTTTTGGGAAGTTTAGCACATTAATTTGTTTAGAAATTTATTATTTACCTTAGTAACAAAAATACGGTAAAACATATTATTTAAATTAAGCCCCACCAAATGTGACTTGAAGGAAATGTAATGAGAACCATCATTTGGCGCGAGAGGTATAACGATATCTAACACGCGAAATCTGTCATTTCATTTGAGCTACCTACCAATATTGTCAACAAAATCATTATATCTGGTGTATCTAAAACCAACGCCAAGACTTAAGGTCTTATAGAACAGCTGATGGGCTACAAGATTAAGCAAATTTACCCTAAATGAATATCTCATAGTTTTTGAGATATCGGCACTTTTGTATAGGTACCTTTTGTAAACCGGATTCTTATAAGTGCCGATATCTAAAAAAAATGAGGTAAATTTATTTAATCTAGTGGCCCATCAGCTGTTCTATAAGTTTTGACGTTGGTTTTAGGGACACTCTGTATTCAACACCCTCGAAAACCGCCCTTACTCTTCATCGTTCGAGTACCAAAGAAACGATCTACTAAACTCTAAGCTTCTACACAGGTTTTAATTAAAAACCGCTGTATTTGTTGACCCCAAATCTCTCTTAACTTAATCGAGTACCGATTGAGTCCATTATTATTCATAATTATTCATTACGACCCGACTTCCACGAAGTATTCAACCGCAACGAACTTCGCCGTTTGGCGTCGAATTGCGTCACTGGACTTTGAACCTTACAATAAAACGAATATCATCATCGTTTGGCTGTATGTAACTGAGCAAGCAGATCTTAGGTCGCTGAGGTTAATACAAGAGTCAAACCACTTACTTTTATATGAAAATGCGGATGTGTTAAGTAGATCGTAATTAATTAGAATTTGGAGTGTATTGTAATTTCCCAGCAGTGGGACACAATAGGGTCACAATAATAATAAAGACCGGGATTTATAGGCCCGTGAAATCCAAAATGGAGAAACAAAATATTAATAATAATTGTAATTCGGAATGTAATCAAATATTCATAATTATTAAATATTGTAGGTCAAACAATAATTTGCACAAAACGACGTTATATATATTACTGATAAATTAATGAAGAATTAGGTCTCTACCAGGAAAATTTCTAAATAAAATGCCTTTCCTCATTGTTGCATAAATCATAAATCATGAATCATCTTGATTGTATTGTACCTCCACGTGCTGACATGTCCAAGCTCTCGGCAAACAGAAAATATATTCTTACATGCTATAAATCATTTTCAGAGTTTTCAACGAAGCTTCCATATCTTTTTTTATAATTTATAAATTAAAAGCCAAACTAAAAAGACCAAACTAAAATCATTCTAAGTTAAAACCCAACTAAAAACCATCGCGCCATGTTTCACAAATATTTTTACTGAATAATGCAACTAAATCGATTGGTCCGTTTTGGAGATAAGTACGCAGTTGTTTTATGCGATAAACGCAGAGTTGAACGTATGCGATCAACGGAATGTACGAAAAATTAAATTTTACATTAGATAATCTAACGACACTTTTATTGTTTTACGCGGTAAGCGCATTAGCTAGCCATACACGCATGGATTTGCCCGTCGGATCTGCCCGAAATATGAGTCTGGCGGACACATCCGCACGCACGGACGGATTGGCCCGTCGGATCTGCCTGAAAGATGTGTCTGGCGGACACGTCCGTCAATGTGTGGCGAGAAATAGACACAGATTTGTCCGCCGGATGCCCGTCCGCTGCCCATCTGTGTCTATTTCTCGCCACACATTGACGGATGTGTCCGCCAGACACATCTTTCAGGCAGATCCGACGGGCCAATCCGTGCGTGTATGGCTAGCTATTGTCATTTGTCATAGGTACATTCCGTTAACGCATGCGTACAACCCTGCGTCTATCGCATAAAACAACCGCGCGCTTTAGAAGCATTCATTCATATGCACAAACACACATACAAACAGTCTGCCAGTCAAATGCACACGCAGGATAACAAGGTTGATACCTTGATTACCTTAGATACCGCGAATATATCATCAGTCCACTTTTATTGCAAATTGCTCAATTGATAGTAAAGTAATACCTTAAAGTGATCTGTTATAAAACTTATACGAGAAAATATAGCGTTATTGAAGAGCTTTGTAATACTCGTATACATAGTAAGCTGAATCGAATACCTATTCGATCGTATTTTATATGATCATCCACCTGATTGACTGACTTAAATTCAACGCTATCTAATGAAGATTCGTGTTTTTGGACATAAAATAAGTAAATCACAATATTTACATAGCTCAACCGAATTTTACGGCTTTATAATCGTACCGTTTAAGTAACCTGAGGTATATTGAGGGAAAACCTAACCGAGCTTACCTATATACCCTACCTATACTATAGATAGAATTATCAAAGAACATGTTTCGGCTTCTAATATAGTATATTAAAATTAACGCTGTTTCTTTCTTATAAAATATCCATTTAAATACTTGCTATTTACACAATATTTCAGCAATATCAAATACCGGGAGTCGATCGTATTTTACTTACACCACGACCCGTGCAAGTAAAATAAAAACTTGTAAAGAGAAACTCAGGGGTGAAGGTCGTAACCCCTATTTGGTATGAGATATTAAAAAGGTAAGGTCAGTAAGTTATCCTAATAATACAAACAAATTATATGGGCATTTGCCTGAAATAATACATGATGCAACGTTCGGCTACATTCCCAATAAAGTATGTTGATCCTGAGTTCCGATACCTTTGTGTTGGATTGGCCACAGTATCGTGGTAGATGCAGTAGGTAATTGTTAAAGTTACCGGGCTTTGACTTTTTTGCCGCAGTGCGAGTTGTCAATGCACCGCTTAGTTTTTGTCGAGGCGAGGCGATGCGGTCCCGGTGCCGGTACCTGTGTGAGAATACTAAGCGTGTCGGGTTGAAGCGGTGCTGATAAGGTGGTGAGCTTTTAGGCGTGATACAACATTTAAGTAGGCTATCTCGCAGTAACCGCACTTATATCTGTCTGTCATGTTACTTGCAACTTACAATGTACCTTACTGTTATCAGAAGAGTTACTGTGCCACATTTGATATTATCATGAGCTGCGCCTACTGAATGCGGGATGCGTTATCTATGGAGGGAGGAGTAGGGGGAACTATTTACCCTAATGCCCCTCATCGGTACTTGAAGCCAGGTACAGTCGCCATCAGATATATTGGAGCAGCCAACGTGCTCAAAAATATCTGAAAGAGCACTTAACGCCTTGACAATAGAGGCGTGCTTAGATATTTGTGAGCGCCTTGACTGCTCCGATATATCTGATGGCGACTGCACTAACGATTTCAGGCACACGAACATCACTATGCCCTTTCAAACGGAATATAAAATAGAATCTACTTGTGTATATGATTTTCTCTCTGCGTCATGTATAGGTAGGTAGGTATATCTTGTTTCGTCTTATTTAACGAAGGCGCCTAAACAATACCTTTATGATTTTACTGACGTAAAAAAAAAGTGTCTAAGGCCTCCAGTGCCCAGTTGCCCACGGCTAGAATCGAACGCAGGTCACTGCGGCACCTTTTTAGGGTTCCGTAGCCAAATGGCAAAAAACGGAACCCTTATAGATTCGTCATGTCTGTCTGTCTGTCCGTCCGTCCGTATGTCACAGCCACTTTTCTCTGAAACTATAAGAACTATACTGTTGAAACTTGGTAAGTAGATGTATTATGTGAACCGCATTAAGATTTTCACACAAAAATAGAAAGGACAATAAATTTTGGGGGTTCCCCATAGTTGGAACTGAAACTCAAAAAAAATTTTTTCATCAAACCCATACGTGTGGGGTATCTATGGATAGGTCTTCAAAAGTGATATTAAGGTTTCTAATATCATTTTTTTCTAAACTGAATAGTTTGCGCGAGAGACACTTCCAAAGTGGTAAAATGTGTGTCCCCCCTGTAACTTCTAAAATAAGAGAATGATGATACATTACCATGCAAACTTCCACCGAAAATTGGTTTGAACGAGATCTAGTAAGTAGTTTTTTTAATACGTCATAAATCGTAAACCGCAATTTACTTTTCACTCACGTTTCACATAAAAAATACATTGTTAAAATTATGTAATGTACGGAACCCTCGGTGCGCGAGTCCGACTCGCACTTGGCCGGTTTTATATTTGTAAAAAGGTTAGGCACCTTTCATTTCATTCATTCCTTGCTTTGTGTGTATTCAAAAGGTCTTATGTATAAATCATTACATCATACATGTCCCCTTGCATAGCCTTTGCCTTAGCCTTTGGCTAGTATTAAAGATTTCGACCTTAGTAAGTAAGCCATGTGTTTATTTATCATCTCATCCGATTTAACTTAGGTAGTCTGGTATAGCGAGCGAAATGGAGCTGCCGCCTAGATTTATTTCAATAATTTTCTTTCTTAAGCTAAGGAGTGCACTATATCCTAACTCAGTAAGTACATATTGTAGAACAATTTTCAGACTTTAATATACGAAATGTCGATATCGGAGTGCATTCGGCTGCAGCATATTATGCGCCGTCGCGTCGCTATGAAAGTATGGAGGACACTTTACGTAATGCCGTGGTCTGTCGTTAGCATAGCGATTTAGGGCAAAAAGATTTATTGCAATTAAGATCGAACACATAGCAGCATTCTAACTTAAAGTAACCTAGGATTCATTAGGCTACATATTTACTCTATTCTAAAACATTGGCGAACACTATTACGAAGATCTTACTTAAATGCCAAAGGAGTGAGCGGTTAGGTATCATGAGTCAAGTATGCGTAGGTAAGTTTGACGAAATATAAAGTAACTCATAGGAATAGCCAAGCATCATTGGGGTTAGTCTGGTTTTCTTGGAATATTTTCCGTCACGAGAGCTCCTGGTAAATATGAAATGTAAGTTTATATTTAGTAAATTATATGAATACAAAAATTATAATTATGTTGTTGTAGTAAAATATAAAAAATCGGTGGTGGCCGAGTGGATATGACGTCCGACTTTAAATCCCGCGACGGGTCCAAATCCTGGCTCGTGAGCAATGAGTTTTTCGGAACTTATGTACGAAATATAATTTGCCATTTACCACTAGCTTTTCGGTGAAGGAAAACATCGTAAGGAAAACTGCATTCATCTGTGAAGAAATTCAAAGGTGTATGTGAAGTCCCCAATCCGCATTGGGCTAGCGTGGGGACTATAGCCCAAGCCCTCTCGCGCATGAGACGAGGCCTGTGCCCAGCAGTGGGACGGACGTATATAGGCTGAATTATTATATTATTCTCTTTATTTATTATTTTCCTTACATTAGGTTTTTTATAATATGTATATAAAAGTAAAATATAAAAACACTTACAAAACAATACAAAATACATATAAACACATTATAAAAACCTAACCTAGCGTGCCGCCAGCAGCGGGGCAGGGCCCAAGCTGCCGGTGGTCAGGGCCGCAGAGAGAGGAACCGGCGGACTATCCGCGCCGTGTCCAAGATCACTGCCTTCTGCATCTGACCCTTGATCCAACCACCCAGCGAGAGTCTCTCTAGGTGTTGGTCAAGACTCTTCGCAATGAGACCGTTCACTGACATGACTATAGGAACAATGATCGTCGAGTCAACATTCCACATGGCGGTTATCTCGTGAGCCAAGTCTAGGTACTTGCTGGACTTGTCCTTCTCGGCCTTCACGAGATTCTCATCATGGGGGATGGTGACGTCGACGAGCACAGCCCGGCGCTGCATTCGATCTATCAGCACGATGTCAGGCTTATTGGCTACAATAGTCCTGCCAGTGATGATAGACCGATCCCAATAGAGCGTAGCACGACCATTCTCGAGAACTGGCACAGGTAAATACTTGTAGTACGGTACTTCGCGGTCCACAAGGCCATATAGAAGAGCAAGCTGCTCGTGAATAATCCTGGCTACGAGATTATGTCTGTGCAAGTTCTCGCCGTTAGCAAGATGAGAACAACCGGGAATGATATGTCTGAGTGACTCTCCGGGACGGCGGCATGCCCCATATTATTATTATTATATTATGAAAATCATGGTTACAAGCGGGTGTTCAAATGCAACACCCCCTTTTTTGAAGCGATCTTGAATTTCATTTGTCATTTACTTTTATTTTAACAGAAATAATAAATAAAATCGCTCGTGAAGCGCTGGTGGCATAGCTGTAAGAGCGTGCGACTTTCAATCCGGAGGTCGCGGGTTCAAACCCCGTCTCGTACCAATGTGTTCTTCGGAACTTATGTACGAAATATTATTTGATATTTACCACTCGCTTTTCGGTGAAGGAAAACATCGTGAGGAAACCGGACTAATCCCAATAAGGCCTAGTTTCCCCTCTGGGTTGGAAGGTCAGATGGCAGTCGCTTTCATAAAAACTAGCCTACGTCAATTCTTGGGATTAGTTGTCAAGTAGACCCCAGGCTCCCATGAGCCGTGGCAAAATGCCGGGATATATAACGCGAGGAAGAAGAAGAATAAATAAAATCGCTCATCCTGTGGACTAGGTGCAGCTTTATGCAGCTTGGCTCTCGAGGTGAATCAAAGCGGGGTTACTAGTATCGGAGCGGCCCATTGTATTGGTCTGTAGCCGGTATTACTGTGTAAGGTATAGGAGTGTGTGTAATTACATATTGAATAAATTTAGATTTAGATATTTATTCTCCTAAATCTCATAATATAAAATTTACAATATAAATTATTCTAGACTAATCTACACGATTGATTGATGATCGTCAGTAAATACAATTTACATTATTTGATAAATTCAAAAATACAATTTATTTACATAATATACATTACATTATCAAATAAATTCAAAACTACAATAGAACTCATTCGTTGTACTAAGCGCCAAACATGTAAAACCAAAAAGTTTTAATACGACTATTAATGTCGATATCGAGTTGTATCAAAGTTTTATCTTTTACAATAGTAGCCGTACCATGAGTTGGCACTTGACGTTTCGTTAGCTACTGCATAAACTCGATCGCAGTCCATATCACTCGCACTGATATATTGGTGCAATAGAAAGGACATACGATACGATCGAGTTGAGGTTCACGCAGTCGCTAACGTAAATGTTATACAACTCGTAGTAGCCGTGCAGACCTCTTAAAGTTACTTGACACTTGTTACTTGTAAATTTACTACTGGAGCTCATTTCTGGAACGGTATTAGTCTAATATTATTAGTGTATTGCCATGGTAACCCATACGACTTGACAGTTCGTGGGCTAATAATATTAGGCTAATACCGTTCGAGAAATGAGCCCCTGCTGCATTGTAAATACTGACGATAAGTTCGTGTAAACCTACATTATGAAAGTATTTGACGCAGAGCTCTCACTTTGGGCTGACGCGGCGATCTATTTCCAGAGGAGGTAGATTTGCATCGCTCCGGGCCGAGAGCCACCCTCGAACGGCCGCCGTCCCTTAAGCACACTGCATACATTTATTTTATAAACTTGGCATTTTTTTATTTTTTTATTTATGCATTTATTACCTCTGGTAAATATAAAGAAAAAACCTTGTCACTAAAATAGTTAGCCATTTATGAAACAAAGTTAATAAATAAGTATGTTACATACAATATTTACGTATACAGATAAATTTTGTTTTCAGCGTCAATGATTAGTCATAAAACTCATTCAAAAACGAGACAAGCTGTGTTAAATTAAAACTGAATTTACTTAATCAAATACACATTCTCTATCTAAATAAATAAATAATAGGTATTGGACATTCTTAATAAAATTGACTAAGCACCACAGTAAGCTCAAGAAGGCTTGTATTGTGGGTACTCAGACAACGATGTAATGTAATATATAAATACTTAAATACATAGAAAGCACCCATGACTCAGGAACAAATATCTAAGTCAAATCAATTTAATTATTTTAAAATGTTACTAATCCCGTTTAAATTAAATTAGCATACAATAATATTTCCCTTAAATGATGCGCCCAGAAATTTCCCACAAACGTTTTACACAATACGATTCCTCTTAACAGTTTCGAGTTAACGAAATTTCAGTCTTCTTTCAGTAGCTTGAGTTTGATTACAAACCATAATATCTGAGAGCCCGTTTAAAATCTCAGTATTTTCAAAGTGGTCCGCTCATCCGTTCGTCACTTAAACTAGTCCAAGCTCACTTCCAACTTCAACTACAATTGGTCCACAGATTCATTCCATATTGAATCTTACGTCGGAAGAACTAAAGTTTTTAATCTTAAAGTAGTAGTAGCTTTGATAGATCTCTTAAATGCAGTTTTGAAAGTAATATTGGATAATATTTTAGTATCCATTTAAGGTGTTGGCACACATTACAATTACACTTTAAGTAAGTCATACTCTTATATCCTATTGGTTTTGGCTCAGCCTCAACATGTACTGAACTCAGGTAATTACATTTTTACGATTGTGCCTAACGCTAACCAACATGCATGTCTGATACGAGACTAATACAAGAGATGAACACCTAAAAGTGGATAATCGTAATATTTCTCCTTGTGTCGACTTGCTCAGTATTAAAGGTCGAGACCAAGGCGGTTATAATTACAACTCTCCGTTTGATAATTTTCTTTGTTTAATGTCGATTTGCGGCGATATGAATAGCCTCGCAAAAGTTAGAATGGATGGTATTGCGGATCTGATCACTCCATCGGATTGGGCTGCGAGATGGAATCTGATTAATTGGAAGATGGATAAAATACACTTACATTTATACCAATCAAAATTGAACCACCGAGTAATTTAGGAGACTAGAGAAAGAGGTCCGAAAGAGCGTATCAAGCCCACTGTGTCTCAATATTAAGTTACCATATTAGCGTATTTGTTTATTGTCACGTTAACATATCCAATAATCGAAACAAGACGCAATTCTGTAGTTTGAGGTCTCTTTCGGTCAAATTAAGTCTACCGAATATCCACACACCCTCCCCACAGGTTAGGTACATAGCTGAAATAATATAGCCTGCCCCCCGGTGTGCAGCAAAAACATTTCAGTAATAACATTCCGGGCGGCAATATCCATTTTCATTCCGTGCACCGAACGCCGTAACCCGATTTGACGGTGGTCCGGAACAAAGGCCTTCCCAGATTTCCGAAAATTCAGTTCTGCAGCACGTGTCGTGTGATGGCTTTCCGGACTGATATCTATTTACCATTTTGTCGCATCTGGCTTGGTTTAATCCGATGTCTCCTAGGCAGCTTTTCTTTACCCTCCGAGAGAAAGAGGGAAAAGAGGTCTGATGTGTGTCTGTCTGTAGCATCGTAACTCCTTAACGGATGAACTGATTTGAGTGAGGTTTGTTTTTATAGAAAGTGTTCTATATTAATATAGTTCTCACCTAGTTAGATTTAAACTCAGTGTTTTAATTTTGTCCGCTGTTTAAAACGTTAATGTTTATTTATCGAAAGTACCGTACTTGCCATCGAGCTTTTAAAATGAAGCCTATTTTTAGGGTTCCGTACTCAAAGGGTAAAAACGGGACCCTATTACTAAGACTTCGCTGTCTGTCTGTCTGTCTGTCCGTCTGTCACCAGGTTGTATCTCAAGAACCGTGATAGCTAGACAGTTGAAATTTTTACAGGTGATGTATTTCTGTTGTCGCTGTAACAACAAATACTAAAAACAGAATAAAATAAATATTTAAGTGGGGCTCCCATACAACAAACGTGATTTATTTGCCGTTTTTTGAGTAATGGTACGGAACCCTTCGTGCGCGAGTCCGACTCGCACTTGACCGTTTTTTTTATTTAGGAACTATAAGTACCAATTAAAATAAAAAGCGCGGAGAAACTTGTAGTATCTGTGTACAGTCGGAAACGGACTGACACCTGTAGATAGAGAGAGCTGATATTCGAATTATCGCAAACATAATAAAATTCAGTTTGAGTACTTCCTGTTGACGCTGTGCTTGGGAGTTTTATTCTGTTTCAATTCAATCACAATCTTATTACTTTACTTCAGGAAACAAATGACATTGTACGCCAAAAAAGTTCCTGTGTAAACAGTCTCGCTGCGAACAAGGGATTACACGGATATTCATCGCCCAAACCGCGTAGACCTGAAATGTAGGAATGCCTACTGGCATTGTCCGGGATTTTATAGTTAATCTTGTTACATCACTAGTTATAATTCCTTTGGTCAACTTAAAGTTCAGTAATATGCCCGCTTCGTGTAAGTGAATTCAATAATAACAAATGAAATCAAAATCAAATCAAAAACATCTGTGACTCTCACATCATCATTCATCATAATTCATAATTTAAGAGCTTGACTTGTCGGTAGAGTAGACGATAGTTTTTGCTATCCTCGGCTAAGTTTTCTTGGTCGCTATAAGACACAACATTTGAGTTTTCTGTTAGTTGTTGTGTAAGCTTGCTCGTGGTTTTCTTCTTCCTCTTCTAGCTTTTATCTTGCCTTCAACTCAATGAAAACAATGACACGTGACACGATGAAATTCTGTCAAATTCTGTTACCGTAACACGGTATTAGACAAACAATCATACTTACATATGTCCTGAAAAACAAAATTACCTTACCTTTTATCAGCAATTGGGTAAACAAATCATACAACCCCATTC
This sequence comes from Cydia strobilella, assembly GCF_947568885.1. Classification (NCBI taxonomy): domain Eukaryota; kingdom Metazoa; phylum Arthropoda; class Insecta; order Lepidoptera; family Tortricidae; genus Cydia; species Cydia strobilella. The sequence continues at coordinate 2,789,941 of NC_086061.1, read as the reverse complement.
AAAGGAAAGATAAATCCCATAATTGAATAGTTTACCTTCTTTTCCGGCTGTTTGCAGTGGAGGTGTTACCTTATATTTCATGGATGATTCATTATTGTGCCCAAGCTGGCGAGACGCGTGAGTGACAGTCACAACACGTTAATGTCACCTTTTCTCGTTGTTTACCATGAATATACGATCTCTGGATAAGACATGGTGGTGGGGGGGAAATGACCGAACGAGATGGTCTAATGAAACTTTCAGTAGGAGTAGCAGAGAAAGCGCTATTATTGTTTGTCCTTGTCATAGTCTCATTTTGTTTGCAGATTGTTGTTTGTACATTATTTAGACAGTCCGCATGTGTAGACCTAATCGATTAATCGAAGTGAGAAGTGTGACTTTGCTGTAATGACTGTCAATGTCATAAGTACTTTGTGGACAAAAGGTAGCCATAACTATAAAGACGTTGATCACTGAAGTGAAGAATGAATAAAGTAGTTAATGAAGTATTTTTCGTTTAGCAATTGCTTGAAAAACGTGTGCAAAATAAAACGGACAACTTACTCAAATAAAAACCTACTATAAAACTAACAAAAACCAAAAACCTTATTAAACAACGTTCCCACGCGAGGCTAAGCTTTTAATAATAGACATAATGGACCATGAATGGACTTCACAAATCCAATTTCCAGCCCGCCGCCGGCGGGAAAAGGCGTGAAATTTGTCAAACTGCAGCAGGGGGTTGGTCGGGACAATAGACGCCATCACTCTGATATGCGGCCACAAGGTTGGCGATAAGCGGCAGCGATTTGAGTTTTTTTTTTTTTATGGAAAATTTTGTATGTCGAGATGGTTCTTAAATTGGTTTCTTACAACTGGTTCTTAAAACTTGCTAGATAGCGCAGTTTTAATATTGTCGGGAGACTTAAATGTTAAAAGGTTTTCAAATGGAATCTCAGAATTCAATTAGCCATTAACAGATTTGCATTCATAATACCATTTGTTTGTCACCGTGAGTAGATGGTTAGTATGTTAACAAGACGTATTATGTGGTTACACTCATCATGCCTCATAGTGTAAGTTGCTTAAAAATAGTACTGAGTGGCCGGCAAACGGCCGTCAATCTGTTGTCGCGGGGCGAGGTAATTCGAGTCGGGGCGGGGCGGTGCGTGGCCGTTCTATATGATAATACTATTACTTATTCTGTGGTTATGATTCGTGTGTTGACAGTGCACAGTGGCAGAAACATTTGAAAATCTGAACTATTTACTGAGAAAAACATATGACTAAGTCATGTTCATTTTTTTCCGATGGCGTCAAGCACAACTCATTTAACATGAGTTGCATGATATAAGCATGACTGGCACAAACCAAACCTTACCAAAATATCACCCTTGTTTCTTAAGTAGTACCGGAGTTACGCATGACTGGCCCATGAATCATGTACAATTGTTTTTAGGGTTCCGTACCCAAAGGGCGAAAACGGGACCCTATTACTAAGACTCCGCTGTCTGTCTGTCTCTCCGTCTGTCACGAGGCTGTATCTCATGAACCGTGAAATCTACAGTTGAAATTTTCACAGATGATGTATTTCTGTTGCCGCTATAACAACAAATACTAAAAACAGAATAAAATAAATATTGAAGTGGGGCTCCCATACAACACACGTGATTTTTTTTGCCGTTTTTTGCGTAATGGCACGGAACCCTTCGTGCGCGAGTCCGACACGCACGTGACCGGTTTTTTTCAAATGCATAGAAAATAAGTCACGCGTATTTATGTCATGTAACTTAACTTACTTACATGCCGTCGTGTGACTAATATAGTATAGAAGAGAGCCATGCGGAACTCCTTAACTCGAATAAAATGAAAACTATTCAATTATACGAAAATAAATGTAAAGCCCGCCTATTCTGTGACCATATTTCCTACATCTACATTCTTCTTCTTCCTCGCGTTTTCCCGGCATTTTGCCACGGCTCATGGGAGCCTGGGGTCAGCTTGACAACTAATCCCGAGAATTGACGTAGCCACTAGTATTTACGAAACCGACTGCCATCTGACCTCACAACCCGGAGGGGAAACTAGGCCTTTTTTTTGGGATTAGTCCTGTTTCCTTACGATGTTTTTGTTCACCGAAAAGCGACTGGTAAATATCAAATGATATTTCGTACATACATTCCGAAAAACTCATTGGTACGAGCCGGGGTTTTAACTGATTGAAGTCATACGCTCTTACCGCTAGGCCACCAGCGCTTCTATTTCCTACATCTACATCATAAAATAAAAATTAATTACGATGAACCGTCAGCGATAACAGCATTTGAATCATTAAAACTTTAAACGTAGTTGTCTCAAAACTCATGTATTAAAGTTACATGAGTTGCGCGTGGCGCGGCAGATAGGGCTCTGAGACATACGGCCCAATTCTAAAGGGGTACACTGATTATCAGTCCGCCGGACGATATCAGCCTGTCAGTTAGAACAAAAAGTTGACAGTTCCGAACAACATAGCATAGTTTTTCCGGTATGAAGAGAAAATTTTTCGTAGAAACGTATACTCGTAATATGTCATGATTACCGCTGCATAGGTTTATTGATACCTGATAACCACTAAATATATTTATCATAGAAATAGTGGCCCAACAGACAGGGCATAGCAGCACTAGCGAGGTGAACACTAAGTGAATTTAAACTGCTATCTAGCACAAAAGTTCTCCCATTGCCTGGGTTTTCGACTTTTATCACGTTCAAAAAGCTGAAAACAGAAGGTCCCAAGTGACAACCTTTTAATATGATTTTACTTCCTTTTATTTAAAGAGAATCTAAAGGTCTTTTCATACGGACTTTAGGCTCATAATGCTGGCAGTTTCGCGAGAGTTCAAGAGTAAAATTACTAGTCAAACGACTTGAGAAGTTAGAAGTAAATATACTATAAGAGTTCCTTATGCGATAGCGATAGAAATGAGGTGATATTATATTTACGTACATTTCTAAAATCTTTGTTTATTGCATACCTATATTTTAATCAGATAATCTGAATGATTAAGATATCGGAAGTAAAACATTATTTACATTTTTAATCTGAAACAATAACTGAAAAATAAAAAAAAGGACACTTACAAGTGTGTATATAAAACATTAAAATGTAATATTTTCTTCTACTGATTTACTTACTCAAAGATGAACTGCTGTCACACTTACCTGAAAAAAAAAACCAAAGTAGAATATTACTCAACTGTTCTTGTATGTATGTTCTTGTATGTATACATTATGTAAATGGCTCGACCAACAGTGAGTGAATACATACAATCCAATTAATAGATTAGAATATTGTACACCGTATTGAGACGTTTTTGTCATCACAATTGTGAATGACGCATTATACTTAACACATTCAATGCCAGCATGTGCTACGTGCTACGAGCGTAGCCGATAACACGGAAATAACCGTATGTAGCGAAAAGCGTCTCATTCATCTCAGCTGAAAGACGTCCACTGCTGGACAAAGGTCTCCCCCAAGGATCTCCACAACGAACGGTCATTCGCTGCCCTTAACCAACGGCTTCCCGCGACTTTAACCAGTTCGTCGGTCCATCTAGTCTGGGGCCTTCACACGCTGCGTCTTCCGGTACGTGGTCGCCACTCGAGAACCTTTCTGCCTTATCGGCCATCGGTTCTGCGGGCAATGTGGCCCGCCCACAGTCACTTAAGTCTGGCAATTCTCTGAGCCGTGTCGACAACTTTAGTTCTTCTGCGGATCTCCTCATTTCCGATTCGATCACACAGGGAAACACTGAGCATAGCTCTCTCCATTGCTCTTTGAGTCTCCTTGAGCCTTCTTATGAGGCCCATTGTGAGCGACCACGTTTCTGTGCGAGAAGCGTCTACAAACAGAAAACTCGCCTAGTACTTCACTTGTAACTGACAAGCTGACAATGTACCTAATAAATTCTTGCAAGTTGGTTGTAACTTACTTACTTTTATTAGTCGTCTCGATGTGAAACTTGGCAAGTTTGAAACTATTGAGCTGATCTGTAGAGTAAGGATAATCAAACCTTTCGGTAGCTACTAGAAAATCCCTCGAGATTTCGTTCATATCACATGATTCGATTTGACAAGTCCAATAATACTTTGGTGGCGTACAATAACGTCGGCAATAAAAGTATGTGTATATATAGAATATTTTTTTTAACTGATTTTAAAAAGGAGGTTCTCAATTCATCGGAATATTTTTATGTATGTTCGGAGACTGTCGAAATTTATATTTTGCTTTCATGGTTGTGCTTTCTAGTTGGTCCCATTGCCATCAAGTCAGAACCCGATAAAAGGTTCTTGGAGAAATCCAGGGAACTTTACAAAAATTATATAATAAATTTTTCCCCTTAACTTGAATTTTTCGTCAGGACATAGGTACACAACCCTTGTTCTTTTTGTATTAAGAACAAGAACCATTAGAAATATTTTGTGGGTCAAGCAGGCGTAAACTCACTACTTTAATCTTATGAGCCAAATTTAGGGTTTTCTGTTTTGTGAAATCAGTTATTTTTTTTGGTAAAGATTATTTTGATCAAGGTTGTTCAAAGTTATATCAGAACTTATTACATTGATTCACACGGACGAGCACTATACAGTTACACACATGTTAAATGTTAAATTTACTGGTCATAACATGTAACACACAACATCTAACACTCACACGTATACATAGAATTAAGTACATTCATTTACACAATTTTATTTGGAAGCTATTTCTACAGGGTGTTAAATACGGGGCAGTAAAGGAAAATATATATGTTTCTATAAACTACCATAGAGTAACTGATACTAGAGCGTTACTGTCATAGTAAATTTTGTAACCCCGGTAAATTCACTGCCATCTGTCGACACACTTTAAAACTAAAAATGAAGATTTATAAAAATACGATAGAATGTATTTAAATATAGATAAATGATTTTTTTATTTGCATTAATTATTTTTATGATTTTGACCCATGTTCTTTCACTGATATGCGTTAAAATTGTTAAATAACAAACGAAACCGTCAACGCCATCTATACGACTGTAGGCCAAAACTAGTAGCGCCCTCTGAACGAGAATCAAATTTTCTTGATTTTCGAGGCATGTTTTTTCCTTAGACTGTATCCATCTATTACGGAGTTATATCTATCTTTGAAACTACTTACGAAGTTTTTATGTGGAAATGTGTCAACTGCTATTAAAGTAATTAGGTACTAAAACGGTCATCAATATGACGAAATTTGCAGATTCCATTATTAATATATGTTACTTCTTGTTTATATAATATATATTTCGGCGGCAAAAATACTTACGATTTTTGTAACTAATTCCAATGAGTTAAATCTGATTCTCGACTGTATAGCAGATAATATGAAGGCTTCTTGAGTTTTTTAAATGTTTTTTTTTTTTTTTAAAGATACATTTAAAATTAAGAATATCTTAATGAATAGCCAATATTCAAGCAAATTCGAACGATAGAATCAAATAGAAACGATACGGTTTAGATATTTTCTTCAAACAAAAACGTCATTCTTGACACTGACATCTAATCCATATCGTTTCTAGAAATAGTAAATGACGTATCTCATTGTTCGAATTGGCCTGACTATCTTATCTTTTACGTGTTCCCTTAACTACCCCCATTTTCTATTTCCCATCAGCGACTGCACCCGGCTTCCGCCGGCACGTGCTCATTTCCGGTTACAGATAACATCTGCCATAGATATATATGAACGTTAATCTAATATGGCGTAGCGTTTTTCTATCGATTATACAGATAACTCAGATAAGTATATCAGCCGGCCTAGCCAAGGTGACAATCGCTATCGCTACGACAACGAAACGCTTTGTGTCTCTATAACTCTTACATATTAGTGCGACAGTGACAGTTGCGTTTCGATCGGTACGGAGCGTAAGCGATTGGCGTGTTTGGCTACGCGGCCAGGGCGGATAACACGACTAGCGGAGCTCCTTCTGTCTCTTTCGCACAGGACTAGTTAGAAAGATCGTTATGAGAGGTGCCAGAGACAAAGCTCATGTGACAGGTCTTGCGATGATAACAATAGGCTATGGCAGCGGTTCCTAACCTGGGGGTAAAACTGACATTTTACGGGGGTACCTATCTATAAGAAAAAATAGTAATGATTACGGAGGAGGGGTAAAATCGAGTTCCCTAGTTAGTCAAAGGGGTCACAGTATTTAAAAGGTTAGGAACGCGATCGCTTATGATAAATATAACTATATTATTTTCAAAATAAAACTTTTCATTTTGGACACTAGATTTGCAAACTTTAATGTTAATTTTCCGTCTACAACACTGTAATTTGGAAGATGAGGTTAATTGTTATTTTTGCTACAGCAGTTTAGAAATACTCCAACACCCGAACATTGCATCTAACTTTTAAAAAAACTTGTAAAAACAGCGAACAAAAGTTTAAGGTCCGTCCACTGTCCGTGTCCGCGTCTCATGCATAGTGAATACCATTGACCTTTCGTCCACTCAAGTCTATCGTTTGATATAATACAAAAGGAACTGAGCTTTTCTACCGTCCGAGGACTTGGTCCAAGTACTCAAGCGGAGCGTTGAGTAGAGCAAGAAGCCGGACGCTCAAATACAATAAGAAACTGGTACAATGGGAGAACAAAACAACTTATTTCCGCCAAAGCTATTAGCCTACCGGTTCGGACTAATAAAATTCAATATGCCTGGGAATATATGAGAAAATCAATCAAAGTGGTATCTCGACCTTTGAACGGTTGCTGTTTTGCAGGTTGTGGCCTGTATCCGCTAAGGCAATTTTCCTTTAATTATGCACTTCAATTATGAAAAAACGTCATTTTTGACACCGACATATCTAATCCATATCGTTTCTAGAACTAATATATGACGCTTATGTTCTTTATGCCAATTTCGGCCATTTTGAACTTTTAGCAAATACAAAACGACAGATAAATTCTATCTTGCTTTATCGAATCTACGCACAAGAAAGAATTTCACGAGAATCTGTTGAGAAATGCGACCTGCAGAGGAGGGTATCCGGACATACGAAAGCATTTTTGCCCAAACTGAAACAAAATTATGTTTATGTTAAAAGACCTTCGCTAACACTCGGTCATTTATGGAATTTTTAGGAGCGTCCGCCAGCACATAACTTGTTTCTTCTAAGGTCACTTTATACGAAACGATGTCCAGCTGTGTGGAGCGATAAATTGAATGTCAGAGGACACTCGTGACCTACTTGCAACCAAGGCGGCGGATCAAGACCAGCCAGGACTAGGACATATACTACGACATAAGACTTTTAACTTAAGTTTGTTACTTTAGGAAACGGTAAACTTTGAGACGGTTGGTAACTGGGTTACGTCGTAATCTAGTTTTCTGTTCCCAATAAATTACGAAGGAGACTTTTATTAATAGATATACCTATAATAATCTGACATTGCAATTAATAATGGATACCTGTGGAGAGAGATATTGTCTAAAGGGGCCCACTGACTATCAGTTCGCCGGACGATATCGGCCTGTCAGTTAGAACAAAAATTTGACAGTTCCGAACAACTGACAGGCCGATATCGTCCGGCGGACTGATAATCTGTGGGCCCCTTAACAAAACTAGAACTTATAAACATTCTAAGATCTCCCTTTGCTAGGTCGATTGTAACGAGAAACACATAAAATTGGTTTCGATCCTTTTATTTAATAGGTAGTAAGCAGAAATCAAAGCTGGTTGAATTGTCTAAAAACGAAAAGACCAATCTAAATATCTAAAATGTTTTAATTTAATGAACTGCTGACACAAATAATTGAAGCAAAATTGTTTGTCTAAAACCCTACTAAGTTTGGCTAGGAATTAAATCCTGAATAAAAATTTGTGCTTTTTGTTACATTTTTTTTTGTTCCGATCACAAACTAAAAATATTTACGACGATTGAAGAACGATTATTCAACTTTAATAACATTTTGGTTAAATAATCATGAGGCTCACGTTTATTTCAAACAAATACTTGAAAACCTGATTAAGATTAAATTTAATTCAATAGGTTTATCATCTCAGATAATTAATTATTAGTATAAATAAGTGAATTGTAATATTCTTATGAGTAATAAAAATTATTTAAACCTATCTCGATCATTCATATCTCCAGCTATCACTCTGACCTTGTTTCGTCAAGCATTCTGTTATTGTCAAGTACGTGCCCCAAGCAAGTCCCTTTTTATTGCATGGACCCGTACGGATGACCCTCAGGCCAAGTATTCTTATTGGCTTGCAAGGGGAGTCCAGTTTTTCGACCATTGTTCGTACAATATACCAAACCAAGACTTGTAGACGATGAATAATGATAGTTAGTTTTAGTATAAATATATATGATAGAGCGTAAGGACCTTGTAACAGTCAATTGAATAGTATTAGTTAATTACCAATGAACAGTGAAACTTAGTGTTAGTGAACTATCAGTGATATGATTGAAATATGAGGGTACCCCTACAAAACCAGTCTGGATTTGTCAGGTACGTAAGCACATGTGCTCTCCCGAATTTCGGTGATAATATTGCAATATAAAGCTAGAGGTAGGTGGAGCTGCTAGTGTATTAAACAATATAATAATATAATAATAATAATATGGTCTCAAGATCTGCCAGCAACTATGCAGTGCTTTTATACTGGTTTGTCTGCGCGATCGACTCATCCACAGATGGCAGTCAATGGGAATAACACACCAATTGCTCGTGATCGTTACGACGGTGCCTTTTTTGAATTGGGTTTTTTATGTTATAGTTATTGCTATGGCTCGTAAGAATAAGTATTAAATTACGCAGGGAAATGAAGAATAATACGGTGATTATGATAAATATATCTGGCGTCTAAATTTATTCATAACATTTGTAAATTCTTCGCTGGTCTCAGGTGTTGTTCAGGTGTTAGGTAAATACGTAATAGTGGATTGTATAATTAAAATGGTTTACTTTCTAAAAAGACAAGAAATACAAAAACCGGCCAAGTGCGAGTCGGACTCGCGCACCGAGGGTTCCGTACTTTTTAGTTTTTGTTGTTATAGCGGCAACAGAAATACATCATGTGTGAAAATTTCAACTGTCTAGCTATCACGATTCATGAGATACAGCCTGGTGACAGACAGACAGATGGACAGACGGGACAGCGGAGTCTTAGTAATAGGGTCAAAAGGTGGCAAAGTCAATAGTCGTTGGGAATCGAGATGACAACGGTAAGTTTTTTAAAGCTCTAACTGTCGAAGCTTCGAATATAAAATTGCCATAGTAAAATTTTAACATAGAGATTCGATTTGAATATTTTAGTTAAAAAATATACAATATGAATAATTAAATTACAAGAACATATTGATACATTAAATTAAATTATATACTTAATATAAAACTGAAGTTGATTTTTAATACAGATATCTCTATTCTATTTGGCCTAACGAATACAAGATCATTTTCTAACGATTCGTAACACATTTGTCTAGTAAGATCAATGTGGGGAAGACCAGTATATACAAATTTGCTGGGAAGACCGTCATAGGGCAAGATCTCTAGTAACTTAGACACAGTCAGAAAGGAAGAGCGTCAGTCCTTTTGACCTACCGATCTTCTGTGAGTGGAGCATGTGTATAACCATAGAGTAACTTATACTAGAGCGGTACTGTCATAGTAAATTTTGTAACCCCAGTAAATTCACTGCCATCTGTCGACACACTTTAAAACTAAAAATGAAGATTTATAAAAACACGATAGAATGTATTTAAATATAGATAAATGATTTTTTTTATTTGCATTAATTATTTTTATGATTTTGACCCATGTTCTTTCACTGATATGCGTTAAAATTGTTAAATAACAAACGAAACCGTCAACGCCATCTATACGACTGTAGGCCAAAACTAGTAGCGCCCTCTGAACGAGAATCAAATTTTCTTGATTTTCGAGGCACGTTTTTTCCTTAGACTGTATCCATCTATTACGGAGTTATATCTATCTTTGGTATAACGCAAGTTACAGGCAACGAAAGAGCTAGTACACGGTCTTCCCTAATAGTCTTCCAAATTGACCTTAACCTTAGTTCACCCTCCTTGTGCTTACCGTACGATACAGTCAAGGTATATGTCGGCGCCCGATCGTAGTTCTTGTGTATAGTCTTCATTTTCTCAAATTACTTTCGTCTAAGACGGTAATCTGTGAAACAAAAGCAATGGTGTGTGAGCGCCGCACGCGCCGTGGCACGCGCTTACACACAATGGCACACAATGGCCAACCGCTCGCACAAAAGAGACAATGTCTTTTGTTAAACAGATTACCATCTTAGACGAAAAAGTCATTTGAGATGATGCAGAATATAATGTTTTGACGATAGTCATATTAAACCAGTAGATAGGTAGGATGCCCGAAGGAACTGTCAACAGAAATAGGCTACGCGGGGCTCCGTCGACTCAGGGAACGAGACAATGATTTTCGCGATATGCCTAGGAATTTCATGATCTGTCTGATTTTACGATAGGCAGCTGACATATAGACTCCTGCCGGCCTAGCCAAAGTGACAATCGCTATCGCTGCGACGTGGCTGCGACAACGAAAGGCTTTGTGTCTCTCTATCACTCTTCCATATTAGTGCGACAGTAACAGTTGCGTTTCGATCGCTACGAAGCGTAAGCGATTGCCATGTTGGTTACGCGGATTGTGCCACTAGTAAAAAACAAAACATTATTTATGTATCTAAATCTGTAGATCTCTGTCTCTTCGGCATTTACGCCAAGAACAAGCGCCATTATATTTCAAGGCGTAATTGCTTGCTCGATTTATGTCCCACTCTTAATTCCCGGCACTTAATTGCGTTAAGGGCCCTTAAACATGTTGGCTTCTTGGGATTCCACTATTTAGTCTCGTGTTCAAAGGGTTTACTATATTCACACTACGTTTTTGGGGTAGGACGGTATATATTGTAAGTAGTTATATGATTATAGTGAGTTAAAATCTTATCCTTAATCATTGTAGATCTAGTCATTATTCTGTGTTATCTTAATTGTAAGTAGGTACATTTATGTCAATACTATTTATGTTATTTTTAACCCCTTCTTTCAACTAAAAGGAGGTTCTTAATTCATGGCGAACTGCAAGTTAAAGTACTAACCAGTGTAATTTGATGTCGGAAAGCGACATCTGGTGGGGTAGAACTGCTGATTAATACCATAAAACGATGGCATAATGTTTTGTGAAGAAACTTCTCATTTTGAAATAGTAATTTACAAGAGTAATTTCATAAATATCACCTAATTATCGACATCAAATAAACTATTCAATAGAGAGTAAATCACCAACAATGAGCTGAATTATACATCCAAACAGAATTAAAAGGTCAGAATTTACATACAATTTTCATACACAATGCCCTTTTAGCGCCGCAAATGTATTATTTGCTGACAATAGCCAATTTACGGTTTAAATGTATAGAAATTCAATGTAAGGCAGCAAAAGTAACTTTTGACAGCTCGTGTCTCAGTTTTGCTTTGTGTTTTGAATTAAATCTGTATCTGTTTGAAAATAAGGTTTTGTTCAGAATGACAGGGCCGGGTAAATATGAGGTTGGGAACGTTGTTCAATATTTGAATTACCGGATTTTATGCTAGCTAATGCTTATAATTATTTACTCGATTATATAGACGAATAACAATATATCCTACAAATAATTGTATAAGGGTGTGCTAAAAGTCAAATTAAAGCAATTTAATAACCCGACTACGCTTAGGATTTACAAGCAATTTTGATATGACCAATAATCAGCACTTCAACAACTGAGACTATACATTCTTATGACACCTTACATAATTCTTCAAATTGTGTAGGTTAAAAGATATACATACTGTAAATGATACATTATAAATTATAACCCTTCTCCGGCAGTCGGCTAAAAAGGTCTAGGATTAACTAGTCAAAGTCGGACTTTAAGTACTTACAACCGCTTTGCGTGAAATTTAACAAAAAACTTAGGAACCGCTGGAATTTCCAGGGTTAAGCTACAAAATATTGTGATAAATAGGTACTAGAGGAGTAGATACCTCTGTTTCGTGAGTGAATGGATCGATGATCGGATAACTCGTTCAGTGCACCGCCGGGAATCGGATTTGATGAACAATCTGCCGCGAATGAACGAAGTCTGGAGGCCGATTCTATTATATTATAAGCTTTTATTTAACTTGCAATGTTTGTATGTTCAGGCCAAATCTTGTAAGCTAAATCAGATCCACTTCCTATTATTCGATTGAGCTGGAACTTCACATACAATACATAATGTACACTAAAATGTATGTGTTTCTGTGTGTGGATTAAAATGTTAACGGAATGGTGGCCGCTTTCGGATGAAAAAAGTCCCTGGCGTCCGTTGGCTCGTTGGGTGGACGACTTCTGGATGAGATTAGCTCAGGACCGGGACAAGTGGCGTACTGGAAGAGAGGCCTATGCTGCTCAGCAGTGGGCGATAAAGGGATGATATTAATATGACATAATGTAATTTGGGCGACAATGCAATATTATAGGCCATATTAGGAACTGTGATAAAATAACGCAACCTTATTGTCTTTGGGTTTGTAAGAATTCTCTCGATGTGTACTAGTTAACAAAAATGAAATTATTACAATAAACTTATTGACAATTTGATATGGTCTACATCTTATTTTTATACGACCTGGATCGTGAGCACCAATCAGCGTTAGCTCATGCTAGATAACAAGTCTCAAGGTCGTATCAAAATGAGGTGAATACCACATCAAATTGTTTCAGTCCAAATCAGCCTTCTGTGCAAGGCCCGTTAGCTTTGAGTGGTTTCTTTAAGCTGTTAACAGAACAATAAGATTGCGCTGAGCTTTGCGTAAGCCATTTAACGGCTTTAATGTTATCTGTGACAATGAAAAACTGCGCAGAAGTGATGTTTTGAAATAAGTGTACTAGAGGTATATTCCGTTTGATTTTTTTCGTTTTTTTTATAATATTCCAAAATTCGAAAAAAATTATTAATAAGCAGAAACGTCTGCGAACGATAAACAGTACGAACGATAGGCAGTAATTTTTCCACTTTTAATTATAAAGCCTGACCAGAAATATATAATCATTGTCAAGAGGGCGCTGTTATTCTCATGTATACAGTGATTTCAGTATAGTATGAAAAAATTTGTTCCAGTGAAATTCCGCAACATGGCGCGTGTGATCATATATTCCTGGTCAGGCTTTAAGCTTAATTCGAAAAAAGTCAAACGAAGGGGCATATCTATGATCAATATGTATATATCAAATCAAAACATATTTTCTATAGTGTAAATTAAATAGAGGAAAATGAGGACTACGTTAATATGGAGAAGCAGTCTTCCCCTTTCCTCTTAAGGCAGATAATAAGCATAAGGCAGAGGTAATCTACGTTATTAGGTCACATGAGGTAGATATAGAGTACTCTTTATATCATATGTCAATATAAGATACAGTGTCCACGTTTTTCAAACTGTGAAAGGCATTTTTAAAGTACTAAGCTCTTACTTACCCAAAAACTATCTTCATTGGCGCTAAAGTCATAAATATTCTCAGTTTAATTTGCAGCCGTAATCCGGTGTTTAAGCTCGTCCGATTGTATTAACTGCCTCGGGCAGATGCTTTAAGATGATTAAAATGCAAGCTCCGGAGTTGCTGTGTGGTTGTCGGATTTTGTATCTTAGTAAGCATCTGTGGAATACTTTTTTTTAGGCTCCGTTGCTCGCTAAAGCAGTTTGCGGTCCTCTAGGCTTAGCAATGCCAGAATTGTCATTTGTAAAATGCTATAAAATAAACAGTAGGTCCAATTACTTAAATTTGGTAGTATCGTTATCACACATTTTGCTTTTTGCTGGCAGCCTAATACGAGCATATTCTTCAGAATAATAGTTTTCTACTAAAGCGCTGCAATCTGCCTAAACCTTCACCCCCTCATCATATCGACTAAACCTCATCATATCGACTAAACCTCATCATATCGACTAAAAAACGTCTAATACAGTACTGGTAAAACCCCCCCCTGAATCTCCACAACAACTAGTCGGTCTCTACCTAACGGTCCCTTGCGATATTTTTGGAGGACTTTTACAGCTGTGTCCTTTGTTAGGGTCCCTATTTAGTCAAGAACCTTTCAGCTCATGTGGTCACAAGTTATTAAAGCAATGTGAGCCATCCTCGGACTCCTAAGACGGGTAACTCTAAGGCTATAAGGTAAGGATTACACTTTGTGAAGTATGCAGGCAACATCCACTTCTTCAACACCTCCTCTTTTAAAGTAGGTAAAAATATAGCTTATGTAAACGCCTCATAAAAACGAATGACGACAAGAATATTGATGCCACGGTGGAACACATGACACAAACATACATAGGCTGCTAAAATATTCGGAGTAAATTGATCAACAGCAATTTCAGTGTTTTACAAATAAAACGGTAATAGAATTTACCTTTAAACGTGTTTACGTCTGAGAAAAGAGTACGTAAATGGGTCAAAACATTCGTGAAAACCAATGTCTTTTAAGTAAACAAAAGTTGACAATTGAATACAATTTTTACAAGCCTCTAAAGATAAATTGCGAAAATTAGGCTTCCATTTATTTTATGATATTCACAGGACAAGTCGCATAACCTTAATTCATACCTACTAAAAAAGTGTGTGACTTAAATGCTATGCCTACCGTAGATATACCTTAGTGTAGAGAAATGTAGGTACGTACTACAACATTATACAGGTTGTCTGGCGTGTAAGGGAGCGCCACCAATTACCAGTAAGTGATGGATGCCTCATAACTACATTGGACATTTATATTACTTAATTATACACTAATACTAAACACGTGTATGTGATGAAGGGTTTTATTTTATATCAAGACGGCCGAAGCGAAGGTCTCGTTTACGCTTGAACAAAAATGGTTTAGTTTGTATCTCCGGTTGTTCTCTAGGTTTCATTTCTCAACCAATTTTCGTGATTTTGTGAACACTCACATAATTAACAAGTTCGATAATTATATGGATATTTTGTCACTCACAGAACTACTAATTAGCTGCATACTGTGTGAATGTTCACACAAAGTGAATAAGAAAAAGTAATGATAACTAGTGTATATTTATAAATAGATAATTCTTAATTAAAGATGGCTTACTGAGCGCCTGTGTTCTTTGATTCTGAGCCGAGCTATAGGTACACAAAAAGTATTACAATTTTTCTGTAATAGTCCAGACGAAAGACGAAGATTGGCATTAGCATGAAAGTAAAACATATTATCATTGACGTCGGCTGTACAATCAGCATGAAAGTAGTGAATCAGACTATGCGTTAGAAGTATCTACCTATTATCTTATAGCTTAATAAAAAGATATAGAGGGTGGCTTAAAAATTAATGCATTCCCATTGCCAGGGAGGCTTTGGGATTATACTGAGCAACTTTTAATATGGGACCAACCACGAAATCGCGAAAAAAAAAATGTACCCTCCCATAGAAAATGGCCCACTTAAAATGTATGAAACAGCCAAATATTTTTGGTCGATTTCGGGGTTGGTCTCATAATAAAAGTTGCTCAATATAATCCCAAAACCTCCCTGGCAACGGGAATGCACTTATTTTTTAGCCACCGTTTATATCTCTGTATGTATATAGAAGACTGTGGCAGATAATTAAGATCGCAAAACATCCAGGATTGCAAGTACTTTAGGAGCGTCGTTTTGTTTCATCCGCTACTTTCGAAGCTGACAGTTAAATACACGTTTGATTAATTACTTAATTATCTTATATTTTGCCGATATTCAAAAGTCAGCAACAAACACACACTCGAATCACTGTACGTATATTTAGACCAGACTCTGTCCCGGCCGAGGGTATGCAGAGAGCTGATTTAAGGGAACGCAGTGTACCACGAAATTTGGGGGATTTATTACTGAGCAGTTTTGCGAAAAATTTACGGCTGGAGATATAAATACGAGACATTTTAATGCGGTCATTGGCTCACGGTAAATTTATTTTTAAATGAGCATTGTTTTCAAGTTTTCTTTTTTAAGGTTACATTCTAATGACATCTGCAACAGCATGACAATCTATTCATTTGGTAAAGTGTAAAATGAGTGAGAGATTGAACGTTGTAATCGCGACAGAAATGCAGCAGCGACACGTCAACGCTGCAGTCGCCATCTGAACGTAACCTGCACTTATGATTCGAACTAGCTTTCATTTAGATCAACCGGGGATATTTTATGAAGAAGTATGATTCTAAAAGAATTCTGTAAAGAAAACGACAGCAGCGAGAGTTAAGGAAAACTATCTTGTGTTAAGGAACTTTGAACTTTGAAAATTGGAAAAAATATCTTGGTATTTTTTTTATAAAATAGTCATATTTTTACGTCACGTACAAAATAAATCTTACCAACTTGATAAGATAACATTTCACTGTCGATGGCCAATCACCGGGATATCAGGGTCGAATTGTAAGTTATCTCTCTCAAAGACTTTGTCCCTTAGATGGAGTATTTTAAAGCAAAGAGCCGGTTAAAGTCGCAAACGTCTTAACTCCATTTGAAGGAGATAAGTTTTTGTTATATTGTCTTTGTCACACAATGGTATATAACATTATATAACAGCCAGTGAGAGAGTACTGTGCTCCATCTACTGGATTATTGATCTGTCTAAGCCTTAGTGAGATCAAGTGAGATGCAGGTGCTATCGCTTGTCTGGCTGTCACTACGGCGTTCCGTTTACGAAAGGACCGTTATCTGCCCGTAATGGACTAGGATTGTGCAAATAGATTTAGTAACAGTAAATGCGTTCTAATGGCATTACAGGGAATTGCCAGCAGAGTGTGCTATAGATGGGCGAGCATTACGAGGCCGTTTATTGACACAAGGCTGGCAATCCAACTTTGATGCTTATGACAAATAAAATGTTCTCGTTAAATTGTCATAGGTCGTGATCAGGTCTGTGTTCCTGACATACACAGGAAAAATCAAACCGACGACAGTCTGTATATTGTTTTTACTGTAGTAGCTTTAGTTACGCATATTAAGTCCCCGGCAAGCTCGGTTCTCCATACAATCGTAGTTACGCTCTCATTTTAAAACGACTAGCCAGATTGCTCTGAAACTTTGTACTTACAATTGGATAAGGTACATATCTACTCGTATGCCTATAATTATAAGAATATCTCGGGGTTCAACATTCAGGCCAATTGGAACGTACACTGATATGTGATATCAGAAGAATGATATCATTTAGTTAGCGTGCATTTCGCTCGTACTTGTCCGTAGGTACATGTATTGGCGCGAGCGAGATGCACGATAACTAAATGACATCATTCTGATGTCAGTGTACGTTCGAATTGGCCGGATTATCTATGTACCTACATTAAACATACAACGCTGCTGATTCGACAGTCGGCACTGCTGAGAGGTCAGCTGATATAACAGTCATATTCATTCGGTTCTACAATCCCAAACAAACAGCGTTGGCAACCCTGACAATGGCTGTTTACCATCTGCCGTCCGCACAACGTTTCAGGCAACTAGTGCTGCGTAAAACGAGAATCGAAATTTTTTATCTGCCTCTATCCCTCTTGCATGTTTAAGTGATAATAAGGCAGATAAAAAAAATTATATTTTCGTTTTTCACGGTAGGGCCTCAGGGCTGTGCCTAATAGATATTGCATTTTGTTTTTGCGAAACCAGAGCTGACCGCAATTTGATTAAAATTGTTCACAAATAAAGTGATAGGCTTATGAAGGATTTGTGTTCATTTAATTTACTTACATATATTTGGAACGTAAGGGTAATAACAAATAGGTTTGAGTAAATTGAAAAAAAAAAACCTACAGTTTTGAAAAAAAAAACTAAGTAATCCGACTAGTCCGACTACGGCATTTTTGTATGATACAAAAGAAAAAGTGACCAAGACTTCCAGAACCCACGGCAGGGATAAAACCAGCGTATTCTGCATTCCAGGCATTTTTCTTTCTTTCATGACATCTAATTCAGATAATCTTTGTGATGGATTTACCTAAAATGTTTTATACAAGGATAACGGAACTGTCTCACCACTGACGATGAGCAAAAAGAAAAGGAGGAGGGACAAACGAATTTTTTCTATTAGAAGTAGAAAGACATAGAAAAACTTAATAATTTGATTATAAAAACTATTTGTGCCATTCTCAATCAAAAGGGTATTTATTGTCGGTTGTATTTATTTTGGAGCTTTAAAGAAATTCTAAAGTCAAATACTTCTATTAAATTAAAGAAAAATATATTAGATTCCTGCATCTTACCTTCACTTACCTATGCATCCCAAACTTGGATTTTCAACAAACAAACCAGAAACAAAATATTAACAACCCAAAGAGCCATGGAACGGAGCATTCTGAATCTAAAATTGAGACACAGAAAGATAAGCACAGACATAAGAAAAACAACTAAGTTGATTGATGCTCTAGAGCACAGCAAAAGATTAAAATGGAAGTGGGCCGGTCATACTGCCCATATGAACGAGGATAGGTGGGCCAAAAAGATAATTTCATGGAAGGGACCTGCAGGCAAGAGACCCAGAGGCAGACCTGCGGAGAGATGGCTCGATGAGATTTTAAAAGCAGCTGGAAAAAATTGGACAGATAAAGCGAATGACAGATCTATGTGGAGAAAAATGGAGGAGGCCTTTACTCTATAAAGTGGTCCTTGGTAAAAATGTTATTACTATTTATGTTATTTATTTATTCACTTAAATCACAATATAATTGTAAATCAAATTATTATTAAGGAAATAAAGAGGCTTAATTATTATTGTCGGTTGTCAATAAGGCGCTATTGCCATATAGCTTTAATTTGAAGTCAACCTTATCGACAAGCGAAAATGTGGTGCCTTTTGGTTGAAAACGTCACATTTCATGATCAAATAATTGTTTTTCAAATGATGGGCAAATAAAAAGCTAGCTTCTTCCATGACTATGACATTGCTAATTGAGTGGCACTATGAGTTTGTGAGCGTCGGATACATAACTGTCGCTCCGCTGTCACATTACCAGATCCTACCGGGACCGTGATTGTCTGATATCCGAGTGTGATGCGGATATATCTTGAATTTACAGTTTACTTGACGGATTTAGATTAACTTATAATTTGATCAAAAGTTTTATAGCCACAGAAAGGTTAATTTAATGAGATACCTTATAGGGAAAAGGGAAAAGCTATAGCTAATTAGCCTCAAGACGGAAAAAGCTACTTATTTTCCCACTCTCGTGGATCAAACTAAACTTTCTCATCAGTTTATGGAGAATACATAAGCATCAGAACCTTTACGAGCTGGTGTGGTGAAACAAATAAATTGTGAAATAAAGGAGTTCTGCGGTACCTTACCAACATTTAAAAAAAAAGCAAACCATACAACTGAATTGAGAACCTTTTTCTTTTAGAATTTCGAAGTCGGTTGGTTGAGGTCGGTTGTTGTTGGTCGGTTGATGAGCTGCAGGGGACCATCGAGTGCGCTGACTTCTGGCCGAAGGGTGTCGTGTTTCGGAGGTTCCAGGGCAAACTGCCGAAACCGACACAAGAGCAGCCGATTCAATATTGTCGCATAAATAGTGTTTAGTTTTAAGTTTATATAATACATATATGTATGTTAGTCTGTAAGGTATTCGTAATATCGGCCTTGTTGTCTAATTTAAATTTTAAATAAAATAAAAATAATAATAATAAAGGCTACTACTATTAAAGGCTCAGTTAACTTCCTAACGATAAAATTTATTTACTTTATTTGAATGTCTGATGTGTCAAACTTCAGATACCTAGCTGCTTCTCAATTATTTAAAATGTGACTGCAGCCGATACCCAATAACAGCTCTGCTGTTTCGTAACAAATTCACTAAATGGCTTTAAGTCAGATTTTTGCTAAACAGTCTCCATATTTACTCATGTACCCGTGTAATGAAAGGAGACTAATTACAAAGTAGTTGCCTCAAAATTGTCCCTACTAAATTAATCTCGGTTTCAAGAGTTACGGTTTACCTAACACGATAGAATATAAGTGACTCAATTAGCTATCGTACTAATGTGAGGAGTCAGTTTGAGTATATTAATTAAGAAGAGCAAGTACCAACGTGAAATGTCAGTATTTTTCATAAGATCGAATGATAGAAGAGTTCAGTTTAAATGGCAAGTTAGTTGCTGTGAGTCCAAATCCCTTATTCTTTTACCTATAGCACTGTACTCATGTTTTATTATTTTCCTTAAGCCCTACGCAATTACGTTACGGTTAGGCAAAGCAAAAGATGTAATATCAATAGTAAAATTCTACACATTCTAACCGTCGTATACTATGAATTATCTCAGAAAATTTTTTCGGGCTCGGGCCCTAAATCTGTTCAACAAGCCTTTGTTTCTTTTAAGAGCGGTCTTAAAAAGCAACTATCTCGATAGTATTAAGGTTCAAATTTATGTGACAGCTCATACAGAGAACAATCCGGGTTATATTTTATTAGGAGATAACAAAACGTGTTATTTCCGAATGGGCTGTTTCATTAATTTGAACCATATAAATAGGATGGTAAATTTGCTTTTTAAACAGGTTTATTCCTGTTACTTATGTCGGGGTTATTAGCAGTAAGGAGTGTAAGCACTGCATAAAGTAAACAATAAGTACCTTCTGTTTAACAGATTAGGGCCCGAGCCCGAAAACATCACCTGAGATAATTCATACTACCAAAGATAGATATAACTCCGTAATAGATGGATACAGTCTAAGGAAAAAACGTGCCTCGAAAATCACGAAAATTTGATTCTCGATCAGAGGGCGCCAGTAGCTTTGGCCTACTCTCGTATAGAGGGCGTTGACGGTTTCGTTTGTTATTTATAATTTTAACGCATATCAGTGAAAGAACATGGGTCAAAATCATATAAAAATAATTAATGCAAATAAAAAAATCATTTATCCATATTTCAATACATTTTAACGTATTTTTATAAATCTTCATTTTTAGTTTTAAAGTATGTCGATAGGTGGCAGTGAATTTACAGTGGTTACAAAATTTACTATGACAGTACCGCTCTATCTTATTATGTACTCTTTGATACTACTTGTATGCATGCAGAGATGTAAGTACTTGCATTTCTTGGCCTTTAAGCGTCTGCCTTAAGATATCCAAGAAGTTTAATAACTACTCAAATATTCACATCATACTATCAAAGATAGATATAACTCCGTAATAGATGGATACAGTCTAAGGAAAAAACGTGCCTCGAAAATCAAGAAAATTTGATTCTCGTTCAGAGGGCGCTACTAGCTTTGGCCTACTGTCGTATAGATAGCGTTGACGGTTTCGTTTGTTATTTAACAAATTTAACGCATTTCAGTGAAAGAACATGGGTCAAAATCATAAAAATAATTAATGCAAATAGAAAAAAAACATTTATCCATATTTAAATACATTTTATCGTATTTTTATAAATATTTTTTTTTTATGGTGTGTCGACAGATGGCAGTGAATTTACTGGGGTTACAAAATTTACTATGACAGTACCGCTCTAGTATAAGTTACTCTATGATACTATGTATTGTCCTTCTCTTAGCGTATATAACATATCACATCCCGATATCTATTAATAAGTATGTGATTTGGTAACGTTATGAAAAGCCAAACTGTCTGTGTCGTAAACCGTTTCTCTTTGACGTGGTAGTAACTGATGTAAAATTAAATTAAAAACAAAGCGAAAAAAATCCAAGCTAAAGTTAGCGTGTCGATTTTCAAAGGCTTTGACGGTGAAAAATGTATTTTCATTTCAGTAAATTCTTGTGAATACTTTTATAAAATTCATTTGGAAAAAAGTGTAGAAGTATATAAACTATTTATAAGTCTATTATTTTTTCAACACACTTGTTTATTCCACGTTTTTATTCCACCGATTTTTGACTCATAATCCTAGATATTAAACACGCGTGCTCTTTCAGTGTATTATTCCACTCGTGCTTTTTCATTATATTATCCGACTGAGTTAAGAAGCTAACTGATTGCTAATAATATGCATGGAAAGGGAGCCTTCTTTAATTGGTCGGACTGGCGGGCACCGGCGCGCCCGACCGCCTGCGCAGTGCGCGGCCCGGCCGGCCCGCCTGCCGCCCGCGGCCGGGGCGAGCGAGGGCCGGCCGGCAGTACGAGTATGACAGATGAAACACACAATACTAACTGTTTTAACTATTAAAATTTGATTAATATGAGTTTCTTTTTTTTCTCGCAAGTGTGTTGAAAAACGTCGTATGAAACGCGTGTGCATTGGTCATTACACACATCGGCTTTCTTATTGCGCGCTCGCTTACAGCTCGCGCGCACAATATCGCCTCGTGTGTATTGACCAACTTAGCACACTTGTATCATAATGTACTATTATAACCTGGGGCACTAATTACTCTTTTGTGAGTAGAAATGTATTAAGTATCTAGTTCTAGCAAAACAACAACAACTTAATTTTGATACAATAAGCTTTCCCGAACATGTTTTCGAAGAATAAAATACTGAATAGGTGAATTTGTTGATAGTTTCACGTTTTTATCTACCTTATTAGCGTTCATGATTTTCAAAACCCCACTAATTAAAAAAAACTTATTAAACATCCTTTAAAATGTGTACAACATCATATTGTTTATGCAATTTGTTCAGTTTTTCGATAAAATGAGAATTTTTTAACATCTTAACAATCCTAACAAGGCCGTCAATTTCTCCAAATTGGCAACGCAGGTGGTGTCAACGGATTTTCACAGAAATTCCTCAAAAAGAAATAATTTCGACGAGATGCTGCAAATGACTGTCCTATAACCTCTAAGTAGGTACGTTCCTGTTTTTATTCTTGCCAAGTTTATTTATTTATTTATTTAAGCTTTATTGCACAATACATGAAGGTACAAAAGGCGGACTTAATGCCTTAAGGCATTCTCTACCAGTCAACCAATGGGTTAAACCAGAAAGTTTGTTACGATAAAAGACTTATTAAACATATTAATAACAGGTCACTCGCGTATTTTAAGTCGAAAACGCCCTACATGTTGGACTGCGGCCCGCAGTCTGCGCCGGTCCGTCACCGTCGACGCAAGCTCCTGATGACGCTCCTCGGTACGGAGTGAAACATGTCGAGCGTTTTCGACTTAAAATACGTGTGACCCGCTATTAATATGTTTAATACGTCTGTGTCTCACGGAAGTTTTGTTGATAAAAGACTTTATTGGTACTTGTTTATGGATCGTAATTAAAATATTATATCAATATTTTGCGTAACAACTGGAAGGCAAATCGTACTCATCCTTGAATAATTTTAGTTAGTAAAATGAATGAATACCTTGGCCGAAATTGTAATATCAATCTTTTATTCTGTGCAGAGTCTCTTTGTAGACGAGCAAATACTGCCAACAAATATGTTAAAGCGATTGTGTTTGAAGTAAAGCAGATGCAAAAAAAAAATAGATTGTATTTTGGTTCTAATTTCTCAACAAAACGGAACATGTGTTCTAAGTATTTCGAAACTGTAACAGGTATTTTGGCCTAGAATAATTGTTAAAAATTAATATTTGAGAAATCATTGTTAATTTAGCTACACTGAACCTTATGAACTTACAAATTGCCATGTTCAAGATCATCAGTTGGCCACTGCATTCATGGCAGATATCGTGCGACGCTTTTTGCGTCAAGTTTAATTACTTTTTACTGGCTGTTTATTTAATCCCACACAATTATGTACATTCATTGAGTCCCACCTTTGCAGCTTAAACAGTCTAAACATAGATCTAAAACTACTGCGGGTTTTTACCATTGTAGACAAAATTAACTGATCATTCATAAACTTTACTTAAAGTCTACTTCTGGTCAGTTTACCATGTCTTTTAGATCTGATTGCACAGTTTGGGTTTGTTTTATTCCTAAATCAAATACTTAACCAAGGGCCGATATGTACGTAAATTAAAAAAAAATTATACTTAACCATCGTTATCATGAAACTATAGTACATTGTTGCTTACTTTCTAGCCTCTTCAAAAATGTATTATATTTTTACCTTTTTTTTTAAAACTGTAGTCAAATATATCAGTCCGTGTGTTGGCTATTTTCGAGATATAATATCTGTGATCATATGAAATAAATAGTAATTCGGAACGGATATAAATAGCAATCACGTCAACAAAGAAGACAAATAAAACTATACGAAACATTTTTTATAAAAAAATCTCGTGGTGAATTTCATTTCCCACAAAAAAATATAGAGGACCAGTGAAAATTACGGATGGAGACAAGCTATGACTGCAAAATCGCCTAACAATGTATTTGTTTTGATTCTTTAAGCATGATTCAAAATTCTAAACAACATGAGTCATATCCTCAAATAAAACAGTTGTTGCTTTGAACGGTTTGCAAGCGGCCTCGCCCTTCGCTGGATTTGATTTGGCTTCAAACCAAAGGGCTTATCTCGCAAGGAAATGTTGGAGTGACTTTGCAATGGAGATAACACTGTGTATAGGTAATCGAATTAGGCGGATGCTTGCCAATACGAATTTCGAGCCAAAACTAACACAATTAACAGATTGAAGCCAACAGGGGGCTTAGATATGCTGAAATATATTGAGCCAAATTGGAATTGCCTTTGATTTCTAATTACCTTTAAAAACATCCTAGATTCTAAATATTAAAACATCCATATTTCAATTGTGCATGTCATTGTAATCGTCTATAAGCTATATACGATTGCCGCTTCCCATCAGGCTGACTGTTTGCTTGTTTGACATTTTATTCTGTGTATATAATTGAATAACATTATACAAATAATTTGAGCAAGTAATAGACCTTCTAAAAGTGCTGATATAGAATCATTAAACTTTATTGCACAGTAAAAGTTGTACAAAAGCGAAGAAGCGAAGCGAATCATTAAATGCCCCTCATTTAGACAATGATAAAATAATATACACCGTGGCAAAAAAATAAGTGCATTCTCATTGCCAGGGAGGTTTTAAGGTTATACTGAGCAACTTTTACTATGGGACCAACCCCGAAATCGCGAAAAAAAATTTGGCTGTTTCATACATTTTGGCTGGTCCATTTTCTATGGGAGGGTAAATTAGTAGTAAAAGTTGCTCAGTATAATCCTGAAACCTTCCTGGCAACGGGTATGCACTTATTTTTTAGCCACCCTGTAGAAAGAAGACAAGCTCAAATATGAACATATCATTACTGAATATGTGAATATGGTACCATATAAGGATGTATATAGGCTTCTGCCTGAAGCAAATTCAATAAAAGTTGTTTGTACAATATCCAACGTCGAAAGTCGAGATCGAAAATGTTTACTTAATATCGGTCTCCGTGTTTACATAATACGATACTACGTATGCGCTTTAGAATTTGTTCTTGATTAATGATTAATTAACCGCCCGTTAATTAACAGATCCAAATCGTGCAATCATTTCTGGTTTTTTTACGTTAATGAGCTCAAATTAAAGTACAATTTACGAGTGCTGACATAAAATTTTGTTCAATAATTACCTACGAATACAATTTAAAATTGCAAATTTTAAGATAAGATTATTAAGCTTTACAAAAAGCTTATTAACGTAAAGTAAAAAGCGTATCTACAGTATAAGTTAGACAAATACATACATTTCGGACGTACTGATCAAAGGTCCTCACCGCAGTCCTGCCGAGCAGCAGCGCATCCATCTCGCTCTCCGGCACCGCCACCACCGCCACCGTCGGTGCTGGGCCCGCCTTCATTGACACGTTCATTTTGGACTTTAAGTTCTTTCACAATAGGTTCAATTACAAGAGAATCCTCAACAGCTGTTACGCCACTTTTACTTTCATTCACATTTGTTAGCACTTCTTAAACTTCAATTAGAACTGTAGCAATCTTTATATTTTCAATGGCTGTTTTGTCACTTTTATTGTTTACAGTAAATTGTGAAATTTCTATAAAATTAAGTTCATTATCGAGTGTACATTCGCTGACTTTGATAACACTGTCACTGTTCAATTTTTTTTATATCACTCACGAAGTTGGTGTTGTAATATTTTGTAAATTTATATGTTTGTTTCACATGTACTAATTTATCAGAATCTATTATATTAGTTTGGAAATTATTTTAACATCACCATAGAATTCCGCTTAACCGTATGGAAATTACTTCATGAATAAGCACATTCAATTTCAACTTTATAACTAGGCACTATATGACTATACTATGCTCAAACTCCAATGCAAGTTTGTACTAAGTTCTAAGAACTTTGGCTTTCTAGTTCTATGTCTACAACACTGAATTTAACACCGTTCTGAGATAAACTGAGTGGAATGTAAACATTGATCTTTAAATTTATTCACGACTAATTGAAGTCCAAATTTGTACAGCACGTTTGTTAAGTTCGTCTTCGGCGCATTCGATTTAAAGATTTAAGTTTATGCACTTAAAGTTGTGTTTGCACGGATTAGGATTGTTTAAGGGAAGTCAGAAAATTACGCATGATTACCAAATTATCCCAGATTTGCAGAATACTGTCTTTCAATGGGATTTCTTATCCTTTATACACTCGACATTTCTTTAGGCTTTTGTTAATACAAATATGTTTCACCGTCACTTTATCACAATTCTTGCACCAGTTCTTTCTTTTTTTTTTGAATTACACGTTTTTTGGTTTGAATAAATAATTGACAAAATAAAATCAGAACTGATATGATGTTATTGTCTTTACTAAATTGACTATACTACTCCGTCTATTATTTTACTTTCTAGGGGGTCTGTATAATTTAGTCTACTTTTGAAATCACTGTCATTCATAACACTGTTCACATTCCGTTGTCACTTTTTTGTTCTTATGCACTTGTTCCCGATTCAGTCTTTAACATATTCTTTTTTTCTGACAGTTTTCGGGTGGTAAATAAAATTCGTATTTTGGACCTTTGTTACTGGTGATATTTACTTGACTCTAAGTTTAACTGAAATCTGAAAGTAAGTCACAATAGTAGTGGTTAAAGGTGATTTATTTAGTCTTAGAAAAACTAAATACAATGTTGTTATTCTCATATAAAATGTAACCCCGTGTTTTTAAAAAATAAAAATAAATGAGCTTCTTGGAAAACGAATAATAATTACATTGATTTTAAATTAATTATTTTAACTAACATTATTTGCACTAGCGAAAGTCTACTAACAATAGCTGAAAGATAAGTAAGTGATGAAATTTATTCGACGACAAATTCCTACAGATAATGGCATAATTATCTGTAGGAATTTGTCTTCCAAAACTTGCCAGTTACGCATATAAATTAAGGAAAACTTGATCGCGATCAGTAATTGCCAATCCACCTGGGTCAAACTTATCTAATTGCCAAGATTCGTGTTCTTTCAGTGATCTTAATAATAAATAAATAGTTGTCACTGTAGTTAGTAATCGTCGCAACTATTGCGGGCAACAGTTTGCTACTATTCAGAGTTGCTGGCTTTTATTGCCACTATTATGAATTACCTAAAAGTTATGTGACTTATATTAACTTTGTTGCCTCGATAGTTAATTCATCAGTAGATAGAATAATCACAAATAGAATGCATAGTTATTATTACTGTAACAAGTATTAAGGAGGTTAATATTTTTCGATTGTATAGGTATGTTTATTTGTCAACTAGCGACCCGCCCCGGCTTCGCGCGGGTTACACAAAACCTTAACAAATTACACACCTAAACCTTCCTCAAGAATTACTCTATTGATAAATGAAAACCGCATGAAAATCCGTTTCGTAGTTTTTGAGTTTATCGCGAACATACATACATACGAACGACGCGGCGCGGGACTTTATTTTATAAGGTGTAATGATTTCTTTGGTTAGCATTCAACGTCACCGCCGTTTCCAAAACTTATTTCACCTATTGATTGAACTTGAATAGGTTTTTCATTATTTTCCCATATAAATAAGTAGGTATATAGTCATTTTGTACTAAAGATGTCCTCAAATAGTAATTATTTTCAAACAAGTTTGGGAACAAATCAAATTATTTTATTAAATATTTTGATTTGTGTGTTTTTTTTAGAAGCGAAGCCAGCGAAGCGATAGCTAAAGACGCCGGTTCGAATCCGGCCTTCACCACTGGAGGGCTTCGTCACTTTTTCTTTAATATATGACATCTATTACAGTTTTTATTTTCAAACAGTTTTATTTGAAGAGTATTTATCAGTTGCCTCATTACAAAGCCATATCGATTGCTACATTGAACGAGCTCAATACCCAACGGAATAGGATCCTAGAAGACCTAATGTCATCATAAATCTCTGGGAATCGGCAGCATCCCTCGATTCCACAAAATTTATAATAGAAAAGGAAAAATCTTGCTCTTGGAAAATAAAGTGGCCAGTAATATTTTTAAAGCTAATGTCCGCTGAACATTTTCATCAACTTTCTCAGCCCTAAGTAATGTGCGATATTCATCTGAATAATTTCAGTTAATTTAAATGTGAAAGAAGTCATAATTACAGTAATATAGCCGATAAATATACCTACATATGAGTAGCAAATTATTGGTAAAGTGAGTAGCAAAATATTGGTAATTTACGTAAACGGAATCATTATCCTTAAACCTTATTAACTCTAATAAGGCCCACTTACACAAACCCACTAACCCGGGGTTAAGCGGTTAAACCGTTAACCGTTAATCGTTTTATCCCAACGACGACAACGCACGGCCCCCGCGTGCCAGGCGCGGATGCAGCAAGTAACACTGAAATTCGTATGATTCATTTTTACTCCTAGGAGTAAAATAAGCGATACAACGCCGCTCGCGCGACCAGTGCATGCTGCGCGCGGTGCCGCTGCCGTGCCGGTGACATACATGCTTAGATCTTTAAAACTACGCAACGGATTTTGATGCGGTATTTTTAATATAGATAGTGATTCAAGAGGAGGGTTCATATGTATAATACATCAGCATTGCACCCGTGCGAAGCCGGGGCGGGTCGCTAGTGTACTATAAACCGAAACGGCCTCCAGAGGGCCAATTTTTTAATTTCGAGCGCTCGATTTCGTCACTCGAAAATCTGTGGAAAACGGCAAATTGATATTTTTTGAAACACGAGCAATAGAAATTATAAATCTAGTGGAGATATATTAAAGTGAGCCAAACGAAATCGAGAGATAATACACAAATAAATCATTTATCTATCTATTTATCAAAAATTGTCCCCCTGGATCTCCCTTATTGCACGGTGGGCAATATAATTAGCTCCACGCATGATTTATTTCATTATTTTTGTAATCATTATTTATATCGTTTGAACACCGGAAAAAATTAAAACACTCTTGTAAACCTTCACATTATTTAAATATTTTTTTTTAATGTTGAAATATTTTGAGCTGTTGAAACGCTCATAATTTTTGGCGCGAATTCGACAGAGCGTGATTTAGTTATTTATTTATCGTATCGTAACTGAAACTCAATTTTTTTTTTTCATCAAACCCATACGTGTGGGTGCAAATGCATATCGATGGTATTAGCCATTGGAACTCTGGTATATAAATGTAAATGTAATTGTATATGGAATTTTTATTCTGAAATAAATTATTTGAATTTGAATTTTAATTTGATATAAGAACGCTACCTCGTTGAGTTTGTTTTTGTTAAAAACTGACTGTCCAATGCTTACTTTTTAAGTTTTTTCCTTCAGATCTATAACTTGTCACTGAAATTCTTAATCTTAACTTAAATGGTCGTAACCACATACAAAATGACAACAAAAAACGTTATATGAAACCATTGTAACTGCAAAATTGAGGACTGAGATAGGTGGCACCGTACGCCCAGTTCATTATGCGGTAGGTAACTAGGTTGTCAAACGCTAACATTCGGCAATCCAGTTACCGTGAAAGGTACGACGCCGTGGCAACGTGAACAGGCGGCCATGTTATTATTTTCTAATTTAGTGGAACCTTTTTCCTGTTACTTGGGAGGTTTCAACGGCGTTTAAATTCGAGGCTCGATGCTGGATCTGGCTAATCGATGGATTATGTTATAATTAGATGGTGCTATTGATTACCGACAGCCTTTGATGCGAGTGTAAGCAATCTATAGCGACAAGAGAGACAGAAAGTTTTGATGTTTTCGTGATCGTTTAAAATTTCCAATTGAACTGTTGTGAAACTATTACGTATTGTGTAAATAGACCCTAAATCCAAACGATTTTATCATTAAAGCAGATTTTTATTAACGATGGCAACACACAAACGGGTTACTTTTGAATATGCGTTCAAAGTAAATAAAAATATAATTTAAAATGGAATTAAGTATGTGGTCCTCAAACAAAATGGATTTAATTCACTTTAGCAAACTAAAACGAATAATTAATGGTCTCTGTCAGTCTCACGTCACTGCCTAAAACAGTAATTTGAACATAGTTCGAAGTCAAACTGGGTTTTGAAAGTTAACAGCTTCCAAAGTAAATATTGAAAGCTCTATTATTGTCAGAATGTTAATGAACTGTTTCGGTTTACAGTATCTTAGAAGTGAATGAGAATGAGAGTATTGTTATTTAGGTATCAATAATAGTATTTTAGCATTTGAACTAGATATCACTTAATTTTTTCACTTAGGTTTTTGAATAAAGTTAGTCTTAACTTGGGGTTTAATCCAAAAGGTAAAACCAACCCAAAGGGTAAAATTTGGATACGGAACCCTAAAAAGGAAGGCTAATTATTGTGAAGCTCAACCAACAAAAGGTTAAACATAAGGTCAGAACCATTTCGTTGAAGCACTCAATCCAGCCATTAAAAATACTCGCGGCTCCGTGTATCGTTAACCTGGCCATCCCAGTTGTAACAGTAGTTATAGCATTTATATGGCTTCTCAAAGGCTTTATGGGTGGTATTATGTTACATGAGTTAAAAGCGTTTTCACATTGTCTGATTCGATATCGGATGTCGGAAGGAAGTAAAATGTGAGATATGTGTTTCTCTGTACATTTATTAAATCATTATTACTAAAAAAAACGTTAAATAAAGCACAAAAGGCTGACTTAATGCCAATGGCACTCCTGTAGCTGTTTTTGTCACAGGCGCCTTCCGACATCCGATATCGGAAAGGCGCTTCCGATAAATTCAGCCATGTCGAAGCCCCCCGTCAGCTGTGGGACCGATAATATTTGTTTGTGTGCGTATGTGTAGGCATGATGTTTATTGTAGTGTGCGTGACCGCTAAAGACGGCGCCCGGGCGCGCCCTCGCTGTCTGACTACGGGGATGTAGGATCCTACATCCGATATCGGATCGGAAAATGTGAAAACGTTCTAATGCAGAATGCTTAGCTTTTAGGACAATATGTACTGAGTGACGGTGGTTCTATAATCGTTAAAACCTTTGCTTGTACATTGTGACGATTAATAAATTTTTGTTGGTAGGTAAAAGAGGTGGTATAAGTACTTATGATAGATTATAATCATCAAGTACGCCATTGGTACTTATTTTTTATTGTGCAATAAAGTTTAAACTAAATAAATAATAAATATAATGCCCTTAATGGCAACTCTACGTATTGTACATATGTACTTTTCCTATTTATAATCGAGTTCCATAATAATAATTGCTAACCAAGTTCCTACGGCGACCAGGCTCCATCACCAGACGAGTTGACTGACACCATAATAATATAGCATCATCTGACTTGTACATGTATACAACTCTAGCTTGGCTGTAAATACACAAGATGTTGTTATTAATCAACAAATAATATTTCATTACAAACAGCCAGTAGACAAGGTAAACTAAATAAAACTTAGCGAAATAGACAAACCAACGAAAAAAGTAAATCGCCGTGTACCAATTAAACGTTTCAAACCCTAATCTAGCTTTCAGTCTGCCTGTATAAGACTCATAAAGGAGTCTTTTAATCTAATTTTACTGCCGTCTTAAAGAAAATAAAGCTCCTGCCATAGACATGTAAACAATAAAGGAATGGTAACGACGCTCCGTTCTTAATTAATATTTTTAATGGTATCCTATTATTTTGTAATGTATTTAAACTTATAAAGACATCTATTTTATGATTCTCGTTAGATGGTATTGTTGCATAACGCTTTCAAAGCGCATCACAGCAGTAAAATCACGCTAAGCGTGACATTCACAGGTTGTTTATTGTGAATTGTTATATTTGTAGCAAAGAAAACGTTTTACTACAATATGACTTTATTGACTGACGTTAAATACTTGACGGTAAACACATGGTGACATTCATTAATCATGAACGCAGATACAAAAGCGATAAATCATGTAGTTAAAACATGTCGTCCCTATACTTTATTTGCTTTTCTGATTGCGTTAACGTTTAACACATTCACTGCCAGCGTTTTCGTAGCGCTACGCTCGTAGCCAATCCCAGCATTTTCCCGCTTTGTAGAGGAAAGCGACTAATAGGAACAGAAAATCTGCCGAGCGGGTTCCCGGCTCTCAATGTGTTAAATTAGACCCTGCAGCTCGAGTGGAATAAAGTGAATGGAATAAAACGCACAATCAAGGAGATAAGATAAAAAAAAAGAAAAAAAAAGGAAGAACAATAAGAAAGATGTTAGATTAGAAATTTACAAATGTTTTAACATTTTCAGTTCTCAACTTGCGATACATTACAACGATACGATGTCTATAAAACAATTTTTAAAAAACGGCCAAGTGCGAGTCGGACTCGCGCACGTAGGGTTCCGTACCATTACGCAAAAAACGGCAAAAAAATCACGTTTGTTGTATGGGAGCCCCACTTAAATATTTAATTTAATTCTGTTTTTATTATTTGTTGTTATATCACCAGAAATACATCACCTGTGAATATTTTAACTGTGAAAATTTCAATCACGGTTCATGAGATACAGCCTGTCAGATATAGACGCACCGGACAGTGGAGTCTTAGTAATAGGGCCCCGTGTTAAGCCTTTGGGTACGGAACCCTAATAAAAAAACCATTTTGATTTACCCTGTCTTTCACATTGACAGTTTTTATAATTTATATTTCTTTGACGCTGTAAAGTTGTTTATTCATGAAGAAAACCCAATTAAGTCCGAAGACATGAAACAATCGCCTTGTTAGGTGAAACGTTCACGCTGAGCGCCAGTCTGCCACGTGCTTGTACTATGATAACAGCAATATACCTAATAAGTGGCGAAATAGTAAGCCCTATACCGTTATTATGAATACTATCCGTTGTTATCTATCTATTGTTATTAACTACTAAGCTTGTATTTCGCTTTCTGTGTATCTTTTTAACTTTATGGCGCACAATAAAGAATATTTACTTATCACAAGATAAAATTCTAAATGAGTCTTTATAACAATTCTTCAATGTTCTAAGAACAAATTAAATTACTACTAAACAAACAAACAAACTAAACAAATTAAAACTTAAATCGCGATTAAGTCCCGTTTTACAATTTAAAAAATTAATGACTTTTTATCAAACTATTTTAATTTGTTTATTTTAAGTAGACACACTACTATTTATACTGTCCGCGCGCCAATTCCGTGCATTCGGAGGTTGAGGAAGTGGGGGGGGGGTGCCGCGCCACCATCACTCTGTCATGACGCCCAACATTCCTAACATTCTATAAATTGTATATACAGATGTCAATCACAATGAAAAAATCAACGATGATCAACTCTGGTCAACGTGGGACTCGAACCCACACCCTTGGATTGCCGGTCCAATGCGTTACCAATTGCGCCAGCTGACCATCCTAACATTCCTCAGCCGTGCACGGAATTCGCGCGCGTACAGTACTATAGAACACTTATTTCAGTTTATAATTCTTCAATTTACAGTAAATGACGTAACAATCCCGTGTGGTGACTGTACTTATGAATGTCAAAAACCGGCCAAGTGCGAGTCGGACTCGCGCACGAAGGGTTCCGTACCATTACGCAGAAAAAACGGCAAAAAATCACGTTTGTTGTAGGGGAGCCCCACTTAAATATTTATTTTATTCCGTTTTTAGTATTTGTTGTTATAGCGGTAACAGAAATAAATAAATAAATAAATAAAAAATGTTATTTATTTAGGTCATCATCTGTGAAAATCTCTCTAGCTATCACGGTTCATGAGATACAGCCTGGCGACAGACGGACAGACAGACAGAGAGCGGAGTCTTAGTAATAGGTTCCCGTTTTTAGTCTCTGGGTACGGAACCCTAAAAACTGGTTTCTTTAAATGTGTTTGCCCCCACATTTAACTTTCACGTTATTTAATTTTAGTTAAAATATAAAATGAAATATGGTTGTATTTATTTGTATTAATATTACAGTCTAAATATAATATAATATATATGTTGTGAGGGCACTTCATTAGTAGCTGTACCTACACTCGAAAAATGTTTACCCGCTATTTTGTTACTCCAGTAGGTAATTGGATTTATCACCTCGATATTAGAAACATCCATAATTTAACTGACGATTGTTTTATTGTTGACAGCTTAGTTGTGGTAAACGCATGCCTTTGGTAAATTATACTAATGGCTACAATTTTATTTATGACCGAAACTTGTACAACGTAGATAGTTCTTGATTAGTATAAAATCAGAATTACATATTGTTTTCTTTCTTAATTATTTCTAAATATCAACTTAGAAAACTACTTACTCACTTTAAAAAAATTGGTTTTGTTTTACATATTATAAGCATAATAAAGAAATATGTGCATAACTAAGTTCTCCGAAAATTTTAGACCTTTTCATTTTACTTTCTAGTTTATTCTTCCAAATTCCAAAACAACAACATCTTTTTTTAATATCATCAAAATGTAATTTTACTAATTTCGCCATAATATCACGTGTACATTCTCACCTTTAACCACTATCCTACAGGGTGTATATCTAACATTCATCTAAAATAAACGGTTTATAAAAAATATCCATCACTACGAGAGCGCGGGCGAGCGAGCGTCAGCGGAGCGTGTGCCTTGCGGCCCGCGGCAGGGGGCACTGACGGACGAGCGTCAAACGCTACGCTACAGTATAGGGACAAAGATAATAACCTATTCTCGCATCTACTGTTCATCTAGGTTTACCCAGTAATAAGTGACGTTGGCTTTATCACACGGATAACCCGCCTCTATCATATGACCGCCAGCTAGCTGTGCGAAACTATCATCACTTATTTCTTTGCAAACCGTGCTTATACCATAGAGTAACTTATACTAGAGCGGTACTGTCATAGTAAATTTTGTAACCCCAGTAAATTCACTGCCATCTGTCGACACACCATAAAAAAAAATATTTATAAAAATACGATAGAATGTATTTAAATATAGATAAATGATTTTTTTTATTTGCATTAATTATTTTTATGATTTTGACCCATGTTCTTTCACTGATATGCGTTAAAATTGTTAAATAACAAACGAAACCGTCAACGCCATCTATACGACTGTAGGCCAAAACTAGTAGCGCCCTCTGAACAAGAATCAAATTTTCGTGATTTTCGAGGCACGTTTTTTCCTTAGACTGTATCCATCTATTACGGAGTTATATCTATTTTTGCTTATACCCTTATTTAAAGGATTATACGATATTTTTTACGATAATTTCATTTATAGATTCACCAAAGAAGCCGAGAGGTTACGTTCGAATCCCGGCTGACGAACGATAGGGCATAGCTTTAGTCCGTGACAGTAACCTTTCTTTTAATATTCAGGAATTTACATTTGATCTTCGTATTTTGGTTGCAACTACTGCTTATCCAAGTTAATCCTAAAGGAGGTATATGTGTGCTGTGAACTTGGTGATTATTGCTGTGTTATTTATGTTTTGGCTATATTAGAGCAGTCACACATTAATTGATCTATTGAGGTACATAAATGTTTCCTAGCCATTAACTTGCTGACCAATTTTGGCCGACCGAAAATATTTGCTCCCAAAAATATCAATAAATCGCCGGCCGTTTAAAAGATACCCGTATATATATTAATATACACAATAACGACTGGCATGTGGTTCAGGTTTCCGCCTAATGGCTGGCGACCGCCAGGCGCTTAGTGTACTTATGTTCAATTCACGTTTGTTTATGATGCATTGGATGACCAACCTTGTTTTATTCAAACTATAGATAGTATGATACAAAACCATCATTTATGGTCTGATGAGAGACGAAAGATTTATACTTATAACATTTGTCACCAAAGTAAATCATATTCTAAACTAAGTATACATCAGATACCAGTTACAGTTTGAGAAATGAGAATATCTATCTTGAAAATGACAATTTACAATATACATTTGCTCAGCTAGTATTATTTAATCGGATTTTCTAGGCTCTTACTTCCTTCATTGTCAGGTATTATTTACCATCAGGAACGATTACCAGTCACCCACACACAAACACACGGTATTAATTACAATAAGCTTCAATGGGAACCTTTAATCGCCCGTGAACCAAGAGCAAATCATTAAACTGTAACTTATAAGAAATCGTATCACAACTGCTCCTTCACCAGGAATGTATACTTTATTGTAACGCTTTAAAACTATAATTACACTAACATAGAAGACCGTTATGTGGAATATAGTAAGTTAGTTCAGAGCCCCGAGCGATCGCGTATGCATTATGTCTATATTTGTATGGGATTTTGAACAGCGCGCCAAGCGGGACGTTTTGGAAACTCAAAATCCCATACAAAATGACATTAACGCAAACGTGTACGTCACGTCACGCATTCGAATGAAATTAACACTAGGGGTACAGGAGTCCTCGATGAGTTTTGACACCGAGGCTTCTCTAGGAAGGCTTTTTTGAGATGGATTACATCCAATACAAATACATCTTTAAAGGCATTATGCTTTGATCGTAATACGTGTTTATTTTTCTTGTATGTCTCATCATTCGCTTGCCCTTATCCCATTCATTTGGGGTCGGCGCAGCATGTCTTTTTCTTCCATATACCTCTCTCTCGCCCGTCATCTCATTATTCACTCGCGTTCTTTTTATATCATCTCTCACACAGTCCATCCACCTTTTCCTCGGTTTTCCTTTCCCGTTACTTCCCTCCACATTCATTCGTAATACCTTTCTCGTCACATGACTTTCACTCCTTCGCATCACATGTCCGTACCACGCTAGGCTACACTTACTAGAGGTATATATACAATAGCTTTCTAATAGCTATTTTAGTGCCTAAATACTAGACAGGTTCTTGCGTTCGTTCGTGAGTACGGATCAAATAAAAGCCAATGATGTAGTTTTAAGAGTAACCGATTTGACCCTCGTATATATTCAGCGAAAATTACCTGTTTTTGTCGTTATTCAGTCCCGTCAGACGAGGAAAACCCATTGATATTCAATTCAACGCTTCTATTGCGCATCGCGCTCGCTCAGTCAATTATCAATCGTTGAGTGGTAGGCACATTGTTAATAACACCGCGTTGAAAAATAAAATCCCATCTGAATACTCAAGTTGTCACAGGCTAAAGGATCCGTTTCGAGTGCAAGGTCGACCGTCCCCCACTCGCCCCATACCCGCGTCCTCGCTCGAGGCCAGCATCCAATTACACGCAGGAAAAGAGTTCCTTTGACAGACTGCGCATTATAAACATATAGAAAAACCGCAACCGCATCATTCTCACACGATTTTTTGAGCGGGACAGACTAGAGGGCCTACTGAAAAAATCCAAAAATCGATATTCCGTTTTATGAGCTTCTCTATTGTTCTTGCCTATTTGAGCGATAGAGAGGCAGATAACGAAATTTCGATTTTCGTTTTTCGCGACGGGCCCTTAGCAGTCATATAAGTGTTTGTGAACAAACGAAAGCTGCCATAGACATAATTTATCACACGGTGCTCCACGTATGTAGTTCGTGAACTCAAACACAAATTAATCGAGCCTACCTGAAGGTTCTACCTGTCAACCATAGTGCACCGTGCATAGGGCTAAACAGAGATGTAATAGAAATGATGCAAGAAGAAAACTAAGAAAATTTAATTTGGAACTATTGCAAATAACTAAAAACGTAATAAACTATATATACAATACACAAATAAAAATATTATAATTATAATTCTCATGTTGACGAAATATGAAGGGTACACGGAAAGAACATGTCTAGTCACTTTAGTAACATTTTGAGTAATCGCAGTTTTAAAATTTGGAACCATTTCAAAATGTATGGTAATTCCGTGACCAAACAAAAAAAAAGTTGTATTACATATATTATACAGTGGTAGCAAACGACATAACTAATAGTTTCTTAGAAGCTCTATATTTTGAGATGAAAATCTCATTTTCCGAAAAAAGTGACTAGACATGTTCTTTCCGTGTACCCTTCATATGCGCTCGGTAGTACGCTCTCAGACGTTCATAGTATGCATGGGATTACTAAATGCAAGAACGCGGCTCTTCCTAAATGCTGCTGTTTGGGATCTGCATCTAGTGATAGAGATCTGTGGTCGCAGGACTCTAGGTCTGTGGTCGCCGAAGTGTGTTAGTATTTAGGTCTTAAATGATATTTAGGAACGATCATTAAATTGTGTCCCAGACTACACTTGTCTACTTCAGTCGCAAAATTTAATTAAGGGGAAATAAATGAAAAATTTGTCAATATTGCTAGTAATCTAGCAATATTTTTAACCATCTGAAAAAAGCGTAATGTGTAATGTTTTCGGAATGTGTAAGCCGATTGTACTACTACAACTACTACTGCTGTGGCGCAACGACCCGAAATGAATTTTGGCATCCGACACCAAAGACCGCCATGCTACTCTGTCCAAAGCCGTTTCTGTCTTTCTTTTCTGTTTTTCAAAATCTTTTAGTCGTGCCGCGTTGCAGATTCGCAAAAACTCGAGGGTCGCTCGGTGTCACGGGTGCAAGATTATATAACTCACTACCTACGGAGTTAAAACTAGTACGGAGCGATATCGCTTTTGCAAAACGTCTAAAAACGCTACTAACAAACCTCGCTTGCTATACCATTGACGAATTTGTCGAAGCGTGTAATGACTAAATTGAAAACCTAAACCTTGTACGATATTATTAATCATAACTATGTGTGTACCTATTATATACCTACCCAATTTTGTGAATTAATTGTATCAAATTGTATATACTTATGAAACTTGACATGTAAAACACTATGTTTTATGAATAAATGCTTGAATCTTGAATCTTGTCCAGTCGACGGCGCCGAGTACACTAAAGTCTTTCTGCACTTCGTCTCTCCAGCGGTACCTAGGGCGTCCAGACGGTCTTCGGCCACTTGGTACTCCAGAGTACGCCCTTTAGACCCCCTTCAGCACCCCCCCCCCCCCCCCCCCCGATTGTAGTAAATTAATTTGGGATATACAGATGAACATAGTATTATTTGATACCTCGTAATTTTAAAC
The DNA here is from genome assembly GCF_947568885.1 of Cydia strobilella. Lineage (NCBI taxonomy): Eukaryota > Metazoa > Arthropoda > Insecta > Lepidoptera > Tortricidae > Cydia > Cydia strobilella. Next base: position 2,750,557 of record NC_086061.1, on the reverse strand, counting down.
ACATAATAATATTCTACTGTTTAGATTCTTAAGGACTCTTCGGTAGTCTTCGACAAATGGTTAGTCAAGTTAGTGGTTAGTGGGTTGTTGTTGTTTGACCGAGCATTAACGAAGGTCTCCGTTTCAGCTTGGGCAAAAATGCTTTCGTATGTCCGGATGTTCTCCTCTGCAGGTCGTAATTCTCTACCGATTCTCGTGAAGTTTTGTGAGCATGGTCGATGATAAAAAAATTGCCGATTTAAATTTTGGAATATTTTCAAAATGGCGGAGCTTATACATTTATTCAGATTAAAGCTATTCCTGCGAGGTCTACAGCTCACTTGTCTATAATTTATTTGAACATCCCATAATCCAAACAGCAAATATTATTAATATTGTCTTCGGTTACCGCGATAGTTACTCATGAAATAAAACTATGAAAACGGATTATATCGCGTATATTGAATTTATAATACATCCCGACGTTTCGAACTCTTTACAGCGTTCGTGGTCAACGGGTCACCAAATATTATTATTTTATATTTTACCAGCGACCCGCCCCGGCTTCGCGCGGGTGCAATGCAGACTGATATTATACATATAAACCTTCTTCTTGAATCACTCTATCTGTTAAAAGAAACCGCATCAAAATCCGTTGCGTAGTTTTAAAGATCTAAGCATACATAGGGACAGACAGACAGCTGGAAGCGACTTTGTTTTTATACTATGTAGTGATAACAAAGAAGGAAATTATATTTTATTATATTTTTTACAAAAACTTCTTAGAAAACAAAAATATGTCATGTCTCAAGCCACGTAGTTGGAAGAAGCGCTCGCCGGGGAATTCACTTAGCCGAGTCGCTAAGTAATAGCTTAGCTAACTCGGTAACTTAGTTGCGAAGACCGTCGTCCCAAATCATTCGGATGGCCGCTAAAACGTGTAAAGTGCGGGAGCTAGGAGTCCTAAATAGACACCCTTCGTGATTGAAGCGTATCTCACGCACGACTTTCACTTCATTTCAATTCAATTCAATTAAATTTATTTGCATCAGATATAATTAGTCCATAGAAATGTTAGTAACAAACAACAGTTATTTGTGCAACAAGAGAGGAAAGTTGGTTTTTCTTGCGAGTGTTTATTTTGAATCCCGAGAAAGCGAAAGATTCTATAATTGAATAACGAACGAAGCGAGTGATTCTAAGTTAGAATCTTGAGCGTAGCGAGCGACTCAAAAACACGAGATGTAAAATAACTTTGCTCTCGTGTTGCACACATAATTTTTCACCTCAGTAGTGAGAACATATTAAAGGTAAAAATGTATTTCGAATTACACAGAATAATACAGTTTTTTTTTTTATAAAAGTATGAAGTGGCAGTTCATGGCTTGCACTAAATTAAAAAGCTACTTTGTATCACTCCCTGGAGTGAGGAAAGTCGCACTTTCTTCACTCCCTAGAGTGAGGAAAGTCGCACTTTCTTCACTCCAGGGAGTGACGAAAGTAGGCTTGTTCGAGCTGCTGAGGTGAAATAGTTATTTGTGCAACAAGAGAGGAAAGTTGGTTTTTCTTGCGAGTGTTTATTTTGGGTCCCGAGAAAGCGAAAGATTCTATAATTGAATCACTAGCGAAGCTAGTGATTCTAAGGTAGAATCTTGAGCGTAGCGAGGGGCTCAAAAACACGAGATGTAAAATAACTTTGCTCTCGTGTTGCACACATAATTTTTCACCTCAGTAGTGAGAACATATTAAAGGTTAAAATGTATTTCGAATTACACAGAATTTATTTATTTATTATATTAAATGAAAGAAATACAATTTAAAATTAAATAAATAACTACCTAAACATAGAGTATAAAAATTAAACTAACCTAAAACATAAAACCCAATCATAAAAAAAATGCCCCGTCCAACAGGTCGGCCTGCGGCATGGACCCCATTACGCCGGCGGCGTTACCTCTCTGTACCGCTAGGGCGATACGCTGAGAGAGGTACGCACCGGCCCTACGGTCCCCTGTGGAATCGACAGAATAAACCGGACCGGACCGGACCGTACCGTACCGTACCGTGCCGTGCCGTGCCGTACAGTACCGTGCTGTACCGTACCGTACCGTACCGTACCGTACCGTACCGTACCGTACCGTACCTTACCATAAGAAAAAATGTAATAATAGTATGAAGTTCATGGCCTTCACTAAATTAAAAAGCTCCAGTGAGTGACGAAAGTAGGCTTGTTCGAGCTGCTGAGGTGAAAAACTTATTTTCTACGTTAGCAACTTATATAAATACTACTATATACTATATAAAATTTATTTTTTTATATATAGTTTATATAAAGTGTGGACACCAAAAAATCCGATCATGCATGATATGGTAAATCTTTTAAATTAATGTCGTTTTTCAAGCAGCAATTTTTTTGTAATTATGTGTGAACAATGTGGTACCTTTTGCTTGAAAACGACACTTATAGTCACATTCACACGAGCATTCTGTTTGCGGGATACTGCACGTCATTCGAACAAGTAACGACAAAACTTTCTCTACGAGTGCTACGTAAGCGTAGCTGAGCAACACGGCTACGCCGTAGACACCTACGCAACTTTTGCTACCATGCCCACAAGTAACTTACACAATCTCGTATCTTGCTGCAAAGTCTATTGAAAACGCGCTCGTATTACATACGACAAAAGTTTAATATTTCAAAACAAGTGGAGGTGTGATAAGATTATAATGACTAGACTTTGATATGCAGTATTTCAATAATGGAGAGCCAGTTTTACGAGTTATCGTAAATATTTAATATGCTTATAAAAGCGATATAGTTAATTTTTTTTAATGGCGAGTAGATTGACTCGTTTAGTATGACATAATAGTAAATGGCAACGGATAAAATGTAATAGATACTTGGCCTTTCGATGGCAAAATAAAAATAAATAAAGGAAAAGTTTTTATAAACTTTTATTAAGGCGGTTCCCTGAGGCAGAAGGCGAAAAAATTCCTTATATGATCATATTTTTCTAAGAGACATTGATATTCGTAGACGTGGAATAAATATATATAGTTCTTGATTATATTATCTTTAATTTATAAGCTTCCGATACACGAGTTATGACACTTCGCTCGATACACTTAATTCCCAAAGTAACCTCTAACTAGGACTTTAAATCCAACAATTCCTTTTAATTAAACGTGAGTGACCCGGTTTAATATATTTAATATGTCAGTGCCTCACGGAAGTTTTGTTATTAAAACCAGTATTTTTAATCCTAAATTGTAACTAATACATCTACATGCATTGAAATTCCATCCTTATTTTAACAGCATACAGCACTTTTATGAAATTATTTTACATAATATCACTAGTCAATGTGATGATATACCTATCACAGTTCGTATTGGCTTGCCGCATATAATAACAGAAATCTCATAATATTTTATACCTTATTGTGTGTGCCATAAGGCTGTTATTATGCGTACCAACTCACATGAACGCATTCTACTTAGTACCGAAACACGTCGTTAGGTACGGCTACGCGAATTTCTTTCATAGACTGAGAGCCACGCATTAAGAGGAAAGAAGACGGCCGTTTTTCTCCATACAAACGTAGTCCTCATTTTCCTCCCTGAGTATTATGGAAAATATTTTTACGTAATTTGATGTATATTAATCATAGCTAGGCCCCTACGTTTGACTTTTTCGATATTTTGATTATTTTAAAAATAAGGAGCGAAAAACCGAATTCATACAATTTTTTAAATGCTCCTAACTTATAAGAATTCAAAAATTTGAAAAAATCTAACGTATGGGCATAGCTGTGGTTGATATACAACAAATTGTGTCAAAATATTTTAATAATGTCAATATCCAAAGAGGAAAATGCGGACTACCTACGTTTGTATGAAAAGGCGATTTCGCGTCCTCCACTTTCGTCTTAAATAACAATATAAATTATACAATAAAATAAATATATGCACGGAGCGAAATGCGCAAGGTTAATCTTCTGAATGTATGTAGGGTTTGAAACGTCGGGATGTATTATAAATTCAATATACGCGATATAATCCGTTTCCATACTTTTATTTCATGAGTAATATATCTACTGAATGTATATATCTCTCTGAGTACCTATAGATATACTCTTTTATTTAATAAACGGGTCTAGCACGATATAATTTCATTATTTTTACCTTAACTTACGTTACGTCTCAGCCAGTTGCCATGGTGTATTTTATACGCGGACGACATCGTACTCATTGACAAAAGTGCACAACAACTGCAAACGACCCTAGAACAATGGAGGCAGGCCCTGGAAAGAAATGGACTTCGCATCAGCAGAAGTAAGACCGAGCATTTAGAATGCAAGTTCAGTAGTGATACCACCACCTCCAACAGGATCTATATCGAAGGAGATCAACTTCCAAAGGTATCTCAATTCAAATATCTCGGAACGATGCTGACGGCCGATGGTGCCATTGAATCCGACGTCACTCACAGAGTCAACGCTGGCTGGCAAAGATGGAGAGCCCTCTCTGGTGTTCTTTGCGATACAAGAATGCCAATCAAAGTCAAGGGCAAAGTTTACAAAACAGCCGTGAGACCGGCAATGATGTACGGTGCTGAATGCTGGGCAATCAAAAAGGCGCACGAACAAAAATTACATGTGGCAGAGATGAAGATGCTGAGGTGGGCGGCTGGAGTAACAAGACTCGATAAAGTGAAAAATGAATACATCAGAGGTAGTTACAAAGTTGCGCCCATCACAGATAAAGTCACGGAAAGTAGGCTTCGCTGGTATGGCCACGTGATGAGACGCCCCGAAGACCACGTAGTTCGGCAAGCCTTGGCATTGCCGAACAGGGAAGCAAACAGACAAGGAAGACCTAAAGCCACGTGGTGGTCTACTGTGACCCGCGACTTGGAACGAGCCCAACTTACCCCAAGGACAACTCAGGACAGATGGTCCTGGCGCATGAGAACGAGGAGAGCCGACCCCAAATAATGGGAATAGGGCAAAGAGAAAGAAGAAAGAAGAAGACGTTACGTCTCAGCTGGGTTGCACCAGCTAGCTGTGGTCACGGATGACTGACGTCCCACCAAAATGTTAACGGAGATATATGCGTAAACAACACAAAACTACCCGATTAGTGTATAAAAAAGTTGGAGGTAGACAAAACAACGCGTCTCGCGTTTTGTACATTAAATATGTGTAGAATATACTATTTTTTTATACGCAAGCTCTTGGACTATAATAAATCCGTACGGGTCTCTTAGCGTGTTTATTTTTATTCGCAATGTTTCAGAGCAGCCATCCGGCGCTGATAGGGGCTCAAGTCTTCTATAGTATTTATACACAAATAATTCCCATAATAGGTACAGGTTTTATTTATCAACAAAAACATTTAGAATATAATAGAATAGAATAAGATTTTATTCGTAAGCACAAACAAACATTACATATTATTATTATTACGAGCCTATTGTGTTCCACTGCTGGGCAAAGGCCTCCCCCCTCTTTTTCCACTCCTCCCGGTTTTGAGCTACATCTGGCCAGTCGCTCAAAAAGGAGTCCAAGTTATCCCGCCATCGCCGACGAGGTCTGCCGGATCCCCGGTTTGACTCATGGGGCACCCACTCTGTGGTTATTTTGGCCCACAAGTCATTCGGCATGCGGCAGACATGACCAGCCCAGTCCCACTTTAACTTGTCCGCTTTCCGAGCTACATCTATTATTTGGGTTTTAGAGCGCAGCATACATAATATAACAATAAAACATAGAATAAGATACAGATAGATTTACATAGGTAAGTACTTGCCTATAAGATTAGTGCACGATATCTAGAACAGTGTCGTATGCTAAATATTAGACCGCGCGCAGTTTCTTTTCTAACCCTTGCAGCGGTGTCACTAGGATTTAAGAAACCCGATGTTGCCAGGTTGAAAAGTTATGCCGTTTCCCACACCTTTGAAAACATCGCCCGCTTGGCTACAAATTTAAGCCTAAAATGCCATAACTATCAAAGATTGGAACTAGGGACACTGGCGATTTGCACTTGACCCGATTGCAATATTGCGTTCTGCTATATTGGCAAGTATTTCCAATGTCTATTTGTTGGATATTCGCAGCCTCTCAAAGTTTTGAAGTCCTTTCCCAGTCTCCGTATATTTAGTTTCAATTTGGGCAAAAAATGGATCTCATTTCATTTTTCATTTCATTTCATTTATTCGTTGCAACCATGGTATTACAGATGTTCTTAAAATAAAGTGAGTACAATCATGGACCCTACTAGGGCGTAGCAACATTTTATATCTACTTATTTCTAAGGTAGTCTTATAAAATAAATCTATAAACAATAATAACAAATAGAATAGATAATTAAAATCAAATATTTATAGTATTACAATAATTAAAATCATACATTGTCTATATTATTATATCACTATTACATTTATCATGCTCCATTTTTATTAAGTACATTATTATTATTATTATTTGTCTAATTATTCATAAATTCTTGTAGGGTGTATGGGCATTCAGTTAGAAGGTAGCTCTTGAGCTTGTTTACAAAATTATAATATTTGGTTTCATTTCTTATAAACTGAGGGACGTGGTTATAAATTCGAATGGACATTGAGTAAGGGCCTTTACTGAACATTTGGAGGTTAGCTGGATTTGCTTGCACAAGTTTATTTCGATAACGTAAGTTATGTAGTCGTGGTTTGGGGTTTTGGATTTTAAATAAGTCTTCGTATTTTCGCATCTTTTCATCTAATAAAGTTATTCGTGTATGTTGACTAAGAAACATTGTTAGGTACATCATTTTAAAACAAAATAAATTGTGTAGATTTTTTTAGTTCCTTGATTTTAATAACAGCTTTCGCCGCTTGACGGTAAAAAAATTCTTTTAGCTCTGAAACTCGTTATGAAATTAATTTTTCTTAATTAAAAATATCTTTATACGAACCGTAAATAAGATACAATAAAGTACTTTTAACGCTAAAATAGAGTATTTTTAGCCAAAATATAAACGACATATCGACCGGGATATCGATAGGGGGGGGGGGGGTTGATATAAGCCTTGTGAAACTAGCCGTGAATCATTAAAACCTGTTAAAAAAATGTAAATGGTTCCTAATTTAAAATCCACAATCATATTTGAGAAACAAACATCTTTATTTCACATATCCGTTAAACTAAAGTGTATAAGTGTGTGTGTAGAATTATAGCATCTATTCAAATACTTATTGTCAATTTGCTTAAATACGAAGACAAATCTCGAAGAATATTCATTGTCCTTCAGTGGCATCACTCAAGGTTAATACGAGCACAAGGCAACTAAAAAGGATAATACTGTTTGTTTGTTAGCCTGATGTTGAAAATATCTGCATCTACATTGTGTCAGCGCTGTTCCTTGAATCCAAACTTTCAACTCGCAAAAAATGCACGACTGGTGAATTTTAAGCCAATACTTGCTATTCTGTTTACTCAAAATACCACATTTTATCGGGAAATGTAAAGGACTTACGATTTTCTTTAAACGCGGCATCATTGTTCACCGGTATTTGCAAGAATACCGTATATACCGGTTTATAGAATGTCGTATCTTTCACGTCTATAGAAAACACAACCTTTTCTGTAAAGATCTAAAGACGGTTGTACTACAAACGTTAGAAATATAACTACTCAGGAGAGGTTTTACTGCGAATAAAACTTTATGACTGGTCCGTAAAGTTGATTTTGGAATGGCATCGTAAAGTTTTACTGGAAGTAAAATTTATATTCATATTCTTTATTTGTATTGATCATACATTGTCATAGATGCGTTATTTACATTATTATATACAATAGGTATGTCAGAAACATATATAGATTGTAATTAGTGGGAATAATATAATAACTATTCACTATTGTGCGGACATTATGGCCACTGTGCTTTACTGTTTTATTTGCAACTCTCTGAAAGTTCAATTAAGTACAAAGAAATATAGGTAGGTACCTACTTCGTCCATAATGTTTAGTTGTAAAAAGTAAGTTGTAAGATGTTTACAAGCTTTTATTTAACTTGTAATGTTTCTTGTAATATGTTTTTTTTTTATGCAATAGGAGGCAAACGAGCAGACGGATCACCTGATGGTGAGCGATTACCGCCGCCCATGGACACCCGCAACACCAGAGGGGTTGTAAGTGCGTTGCCGGCCTTTAAGATGGGAATACGCTCTTTTCTTGAAGGTTTGAAGGTCATATCGGTCCGGAAATACCGCAGGCGACAGTTCATTCCACAGTTTAGCTGTGGTAGTTTAGTAGTGTTTGTTCGGACCGAAACTTGCAAGTTAAATTAGACCTACTTCCCATTATTCGATTGACCTGAAACTTCACATACATTATTATGTAAATTGGGTGCCAATGCAATAATATACTACCATCGAGCTAATCTGATGATTGACACAGGAGGTGGCCATAGGAATTCTGTGATGAAACAACACAACCTAGTTATATTTAGGTTTGTTTGAATTGTCCCTATGAGTAGGTATTAGTTACCTGTTGAAATAAAAGTACAGTCGGCTATAAAATCTTGAATCAACAATGAAATTTTTGACAAAAAACTTATTAATTTCGAGTTTCAGAGGTCTTATCTGCTTAAAATACAGCGGGTATTTTGTGTCGAGAGCCTAGGCAAGAAATCTTAAGTTGTAATAAAACTTGTGTTCTAGTTTTGTGTGAAGCGTTCGTACCTAAAGCATTCTTGCAGCTTTTTCTGATCTTCAACAGAATGCCTTGAATATCTACCGCTGATTTCTTACTTATTATACTCCGAGGTGGCTTAAGAAATTATCCTATCTACTAGGAATTACAAACTCGATAAGCGTAATTAAATGTTTAAAAATAAAAGGCTGCGATGCAAATGTGGATGGTTCAAAGAATGATATTAATGATACGAGTACCAAATTATCATAAATAACCTATAAATTTTATGAGGATCTTTCGATTCATCCCCGACGACTTAATTTAATATTGACTACATTATTATGGAACTTTCTTGAAAACATCCCCAATCAACCAAACCAATAATTAATCGGATAATGTGGCACTCAATATGTGTAGTAAATAATAATACTTATAAAAAAAAAACACGGTGGAAGATATGTACAAACTTCACTTTTTGATTTTGGTTTATAATTATAGATTTGTACTAGGTAGCCTAGCTACGTGTCCTGCCCATTTCCACTTCATGCCTATGCAGTGTTCCAGGGCATCTACGATCTTGGTTTTTTCTCTTATTTCTGAGCTTTTTATTTTATCTAGACGTTTTATTCTTAATATGTTTAACCCTTGATTGTAAATAGATAATGAGTCGGAATAAAAGGCTTTTTTTTTCTTTTTTTTATTATTATTATTTATTATAATTATAGATTTAAAATTGCAAAGCACGTAAACAAAAAACTTTGAATTTAGCCAAAAGACATTCCATTCATATTTCAATTATGATTAGCCTCGAGGCTCGAGCAATTAAAATAGCGCCGAATAATCAGCCCCACGGGTGACCACTCTCAAATTCCCGTCTCAATTAAATACAATGCAATTTCTTAATAGAGAAATCGAGGATTTAATTAAAATTCGCCATAGGCCAACAACGGCTGACACGTCACTTGTTCACTTCACCCAGGGGCCTAGCCAAAGATAACAAATCGTAATTTATGGATTTTCCGTAGCATCTGTCATCCCGTACATTTTTCTTTTCATTTTGCGTGTCGATGTGCGTTTCTCATCTTGGATAGGCTCCCTGTTATCCTTTGTGATAAAAGCTATGTGATACGACGCAAGTTATTGCAAGATAACAAGATCCTAATACTACTAATTACAAGTCCCACGCGATGGTGACGGCGTAGGCCGCGAAGCTGCGGGTGTTTTTATTTTTTATACTGTATGTTTTTTTTATTTCTATTGTACTGTAATATTATTTCATTGTTTTCTAAACATGTTTTTAAAACGTATCTTGGGCGGTATTCGCACTGGCACCGCATTCCGTAACCCCTCATAGTTATTCTATAGAAACTGCAAAGAACCCGACAAAACCCGAGTGTTATCAAGGTACGCCATCTATTTGAAATTCATTACAACCGTAACAACGCCCCCTTTTGCCGAGCGGCGAAAATACATTCTAACCTAGAGGCTCTAGTTGACATCGTGACGTGGTTAAAATGCTAATACAGCGCTCCTAGTGGCGAGTAGCTGAACTGTCCAAGGTCACGGTGTTCAATAATGTTAAGCCGTTGTCACGGCAACCGCCAGGAGAGGCGGGGTCGCACGTAGCAACAGTTTGTTTTGAGTACTGTTTAGGACATATTCAATGGAGTTGAAGTCTTAATTATCTGAAGATAGAGTCGATTTTGGAACTTCACAAATAAAAGTTTCCGATATTTGTTGTGTAGTTGAGCGCTCTCTGGACTAATTAAATTCAATGTTTGTATCTCGAAAGTACTAAATTGGATACTTTACTCTAAGAAGCTTCCTATGTCTATGTATGTATGTTGCGAACAGATTTAGCTGTGTCAACAACAACTGTGTCAAGATTAACCTATGTCAAGTAGGTACTAGGCCTATAGTGTGTAAAAAAAGTAAAAATACTTAGTGTAGGTAACTAATATAGCTTTTAAGTTAATGTAACTTACCACACATGGACTTATGGGTCTGAATAAAGATATATCTAATTTAATTTATGTAGCGTACAGGAGGTGTCATGACCATCTTCTTGTGCGGCTGATTTCGAGTTCGTTGCCGAATTTAGACTAATTACGAGACAAATGCAAGTATAGTCGTGTTCACAAACATCTTTTCAAGGCAACGTTTCAAATAGGTATAATTGGTGTTCCGTAACCAAAGGGTAAAAACAGGACCCTATTACTAAGACTAAACTCGCGTTTTGAACACATATTTAATTATACGAACGGGTCTACCGCGATTCAATTTCATTGTTTTTACCTTAAATTCCGACGTTTCAGCTAAGTTGCACCAGCTGTGGTCACGGAAAGACTGACGTCCCAGCAAAATGTCAACCCGAACCGCGAAATTCAATCGCGGTAGACCCGTTCGTTTAATTAAATAACTATTACTAAGACTCCGCTGTCCGTCTGTCCGTCTGTCTGTCTGTCTGTCTGTCTGTCTGTCTGTCTGTCTGTCCGTCCGTCTGTCATCAAGCTGTCTCTCATGAACCGTGATAGCGTGATACTTGCGTGGTCGTAACGCAAGTATAAATAAGAAGTTTTACGGCCGCGGTCATCAGTTTGGTTTGCGAATAGTATCCGCAAGTGAACAGTAGTAACTCGGCATAGAAACGTGCCCGGAATCCCGTAGCCGGATTATACTGGTTTATACCGGACGGGGATACTTATTAGTGATTTGTGAGTATAACTTAGCGGTCAGCGGTTGAGGATGCAAGTGGGATTAGTTGAATAAGATTTTTTTGTCAAAAATTACTTTTTTTATACTACGTCGGTACAAACAAGCATACGGCCCGCCTGATGGTAAGCGGTCACCGTAGCCTATAGACGCCTGCAACTCCAGAAGTGTTACATGCGCGTTCCGACCCTAACACCCCGCACCCTCGTTGAGCTCTAGCAAACTTATTCAACGACAGGAACACAACACTATGAGTAGGGTCTAGTGTTATTTGGCTGCGGTTTTCTGTAAGGTTGGGATCTGCTCTAGATCTGGAATGAAATCCGCTGTGCTGTGCCCTACCACACAACGCGATATGACATTCACAGTGCCCCTACCTCTCTTTACATTATTGATACAATCTTTTATCGCTGACTGTACTTTTCATTAAACAGGCAACTAATAAGGCAGTTAAAGAGTGTATGTAGTTTTAATACTAGATACCCTACCAAACTTGTGCTACCTAAAGCAAAATCGAAATTATGCAGCAGGAATTATTACTGCATGGCAATAAAAGTGTTCAACAACATTCCAATAGAAATAAGAAAAAACCCACAACCACTATTTGTTAGAAAATTACATGAATGGCTTATGAACAAGCAATTTTACTCCCTTAAGAGGCCGTAGTCGATTTTGGAGCAAAAATTTTAAATTGATAGATTTAGTCGTTGAAATTATACACGTTTTGTTACGTAATATCTAAATAACAAGTATTGGTTTCTATTAGCACGTCTTCTCATCTTGCCTTTTAATAATGAGGTCGCAAGCGTGCGTCACCGGTAATATATGAAAACAAGGGACAGTTTTTAAAAATTCATCAAAAATTTATGGTGGTATATTATACAAATTGATGTATAAGAATAGTTTCAACAAATGTTGTAGATTGTTTAAGTATCAAAATTACGTTGAAATTAAGTCGATTTTCAGAGAAATTGTCACTTGTTTTGAAGTAATTTCTGGAGAAAATTGATTTCGTCTAACTTTCATTTACACTACTTCAAAGTCATAATAATAAAAATGTAGACTGATAATCGTCAAGTACAGGATATGTGTAATACAAAATTACCATGTTTAGCCGTCCAAACTTTACGAAATTTACAAATAAGAGCGACAAAATCAGTGCTTTACGCGCGTTTACCTAAACGTCCATCAGAAAAGCAAACATTACTAATTTAGTGAGTCTGTTTTCAACAAATTGATCTGATAAAAGGTAAGATAAGAAGATGCGCTAATAGAAACCAGTACTTGTTATTTCAATTAGGTAACAAAAGGTGTACAATTTCACCGACTAAATCTATCAATTTTACATTTTTGCGACTAAAATCGACACCGGCCTCTTAAAGAATATTTAGCATGTAAAGGTTTGTAGACTTTGTAGTAGTATGTTCCTATAAAATTTAATGACTGTTTTGTTATTTATTAATTTGCTATTTTATAGTTATAGCTAAATTAATTTAGTTTGTAGTTTTAGAATTAAGATATATTGCGTGCTGGATCTCGGCAGATTGTGATGGACTTTATACTAACACCTTTTGTACTCACTTTCATGCAATAAAAAAATATGAATTATCAATACGCATCGAGACAATGAGGGCTTTCGTTTTTTTGCTCACCAGTTGGCGCCTCTGTTGATGGTGGTCCAAAAGACTATAGAACAGCTGTCAGTCATTGAAGTGACAAATGACATTTGACATTTCGAACTATGGAAAAGACCACCATCTACACTAGCGCCCCTAGCGGCGAATTCATACGCGTTAGCCCTCATTTTAACAAGCCCTAACACAATTAGGTTGCGTTGTTTTATCGCAAAGTTCAATCGAATAATGGCAAGTGGGTCTAATTTAGCTTGCAAGAATTCAGTGGCACACAACAATTCTAAGGAGACTAAAACGAAGTGGTTACATTATTTTAATGTGTAGTTCCTAGAGCTAAATATTTTTTGTTTCAATCTCAGCCTTATATTATAAAACTTGAGCATAATATCGTGTTGGAAATCAACTTTAAATCGTTATTTGTAAGGACCACCTAGAAACTAAAAGATCATTCTTTTTTTTTCGCTATATGACGTTTAATTGTCGCCATATTGTTTAATTGTGATTGTCATATTAGATAAGAGGTAGAAACGGGAGTTGGAAGGGGCAGACCTCGGCGGACTTTCTCTGATCAGATCGGGGAAATCCTGAAGAAAGGCCAGGTCAAGAGCACCCTAAACCGGCGAGCGTGTATGAAAAATGTTATGAAAGTGAAGGAAGCGAAAGAGGTATGTAGAGGTATAAGTGACCATGTCGCTAAAACTCATAGTTTCCGAGATATAATCAAAAAACCAAAAAATTGGACCCTCAAACCCCCCTCTCCCCCCGGCTGAAGGGCTACGGCCGGGGACTTTTGATATGTTCACCTGCTATCTAGCCTAAACAATTTGTCTTCCAAGCATTTCCTTCTATACTTTGAGCATTCGTTGCCTGGCCTCTATTTAGTACTACTGCTAAAAGAAAAAACAAAATAAAAACCAAAAAATAAGTAAAAACTGTAATAATTTAATTTCAATTCTTTTTTTTTTTAAAGGGAACCGCCTTCAAAAAACCAACCCACTGAAAAGAACAAAATAATGTTTATATACCCCACCAGCTAACCTTGTCCAGTCCCTATCCCGTCGTGAAGCAAATTTCTGCCAAAAAGTAATTAATGCCTAATAATAAGCAAATTAATAACCATCCGGGTAATGACTTAGTTTTCGAAGGCGGTGCCAAACCAACAACCAACTTTTCTGAAAACCGCATCAAAATCGGTTAAGCCAAACGCGAGATAATCGCGAACAAACATACATACATACGGGTCAAACTGAGAACCTCCTTTTTTTTTGAAGGCGGTTAAAAAATAGGAAAGATTTATAATAAAAAAACAAATACTATATCAAGCACAATAAACCACAACATTGCATTATTGCCCCTTCACTGAAACCAATCTATTGTAATCTTGCCAGAAATATCAGTATTACTGGAAATCCCATAACCTATAACTCTGTCCATGATTGGGCCATTAACTGGAACGATTGTTAGCGTTGGCCGGGATCAAGTTTGCCTGCCTCTGGGTCCTTTAGCTTAATTACATTAGATATAGCACTACGAAATGAACAATAACATTTGTACATAGTAACAAAACTTCCGTGAGACACAGACATATTAAATATATTAATAACGGGTCACTCACGTGTTTTAAGTCGAAAACGCTCGACATGTTTCACTCCGTACCGAGGAGCGTCATCAGGAGTTTGTGATTCAGCGAAAAGTACGGGAGGCTATCGAAATTGGTCGTCATCCGAATTTTAACCGTGATTGTGGTTGGTCAGTGCCTCCGAGCTGGAAAACTGTTTTGGGTACTACGTCGGTGGACAGTGTGGACGAACCATTAGCGAATGACGTAGTGAGTGTTGTGTGCAACCCATCATTTGACAATAATGCCGTAAACGAGGGTAGTTTCTCGCCCCCCCCTGCCGCCACCGGCGCCCGCGCCGAGTCATCGGGCGCGGAGGGCTGCGGCCCGCAGTCTGCGCCGGTCCGTCACCGTCGACGCAAGCTCCTGATGATGTTACTCGGTACGGAGTGAAACATGTCGAGCGTTTTTGACTTAAAACACGTGAGTGACCCGTTATTAATATATTTAATATTTGTACATAGTGCTGTACATATGTGCTTTGTATGAAATTGTCGTCGGTGGGAAATTTTCGCGTTAAGGCTGACATAAGCCCTAATTAATACCACAAGCATACGAGCAATTGAAGACCAATAGAATACAGAACAAGTTAAAGTATAAACTTTTATCCGTCTAGTTATTTTCCCGTTTTCGGAAGTCTGTTAAAATGGAGCCTACAAAAAACAATCATATCCGAACTCACTAACATTATGCAAAAGTGGCAGTTTCGATGCTTTTTGAAACACACGACATAAACTGAAAATCATAGATAGCAACGCTTCTCCTAGTGGGTGGTCGGATAAAACAGTTCATTTTCACTCCTTTTCAAACTGCCCTTTATGAACGTTATATAAACCTCTTCTGACTAATTACAGAGCCGGCTCAAAGCTAAGAAAACACTTAATAAGATAAGATTGTGCTTAATAAAGAAAAGGAGCGTATTTTTTTATTGCGTTTTACGTCAGCGTTGGAGTAATTGAAACACAAAATACACATACAGATTGTGCAATCTCATAATAAATTTGCACATTGGCTATTTGTGTATTTTTTTATGATATAGAAG
The DNA here is from genome assembly GCF_947568885.1 of Cydia strobilella. Classification (NCBI taxonomy): domain Eukaryota; kingdom Metazoa; phylum Arthropoda; class Insecta; order Lepidoptera; family Tortricidae; genus Cydia; species Cydia strobilella. Next base: position 2,734,891 of record NC_086061.1, on the reverse strand, counting down.
GCAAAACAGCAGATTAGTCTGCTGATGCTGATGGTAAGCAATTACCTTAGCCCATGAACACCTGTACCATAAAAAAAGAGGGGTTGCAAGTGCCTTGCCTATGGATTTGACATTCTTTCACACAAATACGGCCGTACAGATTACTATAAAACGTGGCACGGATGAATTCTAATCTACCATACATTGCTCCGCCATTTTGAATAACATTGAAACCTGAATCCAAAAAACAAATATAAGTATAAGTACAAGAATCGGTTAATATATTATTTACACAATCGGTACCCTAGGTCAGCTTATAAAAACAAACCAAAACAAAGTAAAGAATATTTGTTCTGTGACTTTTCTATGTTAAATTTTGTAATGACGCCTAATTTGTGCCTAATTGGGGTTCTCTGCAAACACTTCAAGATGGCCGGTTTATTAAGCTCAGCTTTTAGAATTTAATAATATCTTAATTTTCAGTTTTCGTTTTTGCTAAAATTGTTTGATTCTAAAAGCGTAGTAGTCTTTGAAACACAATCCATTTAATATAGTTCGTAAGTTAAGATTAACTGAAATCTTAATTTAGTCATAGGTTTTTACACGCTGAAATTCCGTAATAGTTCAGTAAATAAAGATACACAAAATAAAGAAAACGGAAGATTAAGATAAGAAAGATTTTCAGAGCATACTAATATGTTGTCTTCAATATTTGCAAGTCATGTTGCAAGATCTTAATATATCATATCATAATATATGGACTTTTTGATACTCGTAAAACAACGAAACATCTTTTAGTCTGAACTTCTTGTGTTATTTAGAATCGTCTCAAAGAAAGTAGTAGATGGCCGCTTATTAAAATACAGTCAGCGATAATACAATGCATATTATTAGTATAACTACTATGTAATAAGCTACATTTATGATACACAAATAAATCATTTTCATTTTAAATATATTAATAACGGGTAACTCACGTATTTTAAGTCGAAAAACGCTCGACATGTTTCGCTCCGTACCGAGGAGTAAGTTCCTGATGACACTGCTCGGTACGGAGTGAAACATGTCGAGCGTTTTTCGACTTAAATACGTGAGTGACCCGTTATTAATATATTTAATGTCTGTGTCTTATGGAAGTTTTGTCATTTTCATTTTCATAAGTTAACGTTTGTTTCTTTGCTTTAGCTGACCCCAAGGCGTATTTCGTGGGGTTGGGTTCCGCTGTTGACTTGAAATTACAATATTCATAACTGCTTTTGCTACCACAGTATTCGCTTTATAGGATCAATGGTGGGGTTGGATGTAAGAATAACATTTTTAAGTATAGGAAAGGCTTATTATTAATTATTCCTTACAATCTACGATACGTATTGCACTCCTTAGTAATTTTGTTTTTTATTAGAAATATAATAAATAATCTTACTCGAATAGATATACTATTATCTAGAATTGGTCAGATGGTCAGAAGTACCTAACATTTTCTTACAAAGGCACACCATACGTCCCTCGGGAGCTGTTGTCAACAATTGAAGCAATATTATATATTACATGATTTCATCGGCTGAAATATTGTTGATTTGGAGGTTATTTACAAACTTTTTCTTACAAAGGCACACCATACGTCCCTCGGGAGCTGTTGTCAACAATTGAAGCAATATTATATATTACATGATTTCATCGGCTGAAATATTGTTGATTTGGAGGTTATTTACAAACTTTTTCTTACAAAGGCACACCATACGTCCCTCGGGAGCTGTTGTCAACAATTGAAGCAATATTATATATTACATGATTTCATCGGCTGAAATATTGTTGATTTGGAGGTTATTTACAAACTAAAATGGAGAGTCATGTTTTATCAGTTTGTTTCAAGCCAATCCGAACGTACACTGACATCAGAATTATATCCAAAATGATGTCGTTAAGTAGAGTACGAGGGAAATGCACGATAACTAAATGACATCATTCTAATGTCAGTGTAGTTCGAATAGGTATGTATGTCTGTGTAAATTTACATATTCCGACACGACATTTTTGGGATTTTGAAGGTTATATAATCTATAATAAATATAGCTTTTAGGGTTTCGTACCCAAAGGGTAAAAACGGGACCATATTATTAGTAATAGGGACTCCGCTGTCCGCCCGTCCGTCTGTCTGTCTGTCTGTCTGTCCGTCTGTCACCAGGCTGTATCTCATGAACCGTGATAGCGAGACAGTTGAAATTTTCACAGATGATGTATTTCTGTTGCCGCCTGTAATAACAAATACTAAAAACAGAATAAAAATATTTAAGTGGGGCTCCCATACAACAAACGCGATTTTTGGCGTTTGTTGCGTAATGGTGCCCGAGTCCGACTCGCACTTGGCCGGTTTTTATTATCAAGGTCTTTGAGTAACTTTACTCGTTTATCTTTTTTAACTGGACTTTTCCTTTACTCCTGAAGCACCATTAAGTTACCGTAAACATAAAGTGGATACAAAACATGATTCAAGCGTATTAAAAGTTTTCAACGAGAAACAAGAGCCATTGTTAATAAGAAGCTTTGGATTGTTGTTGTCAGCATCTGTTTAAAATACTTCATAATATTTTGCCCCCTGGATGTTAGTGTGCGTTAGAGTTGAACAATTTGCAGAACAATTGTCCAAACAGTAAGCAAAAAAATGCAGATTTCATGTTTCAAAAGTATTATAAGAGAAATAGGATTTTTGCGCCGAACAGCTAAGTACCTAAATGTTCCTATAGAAGACGAAAAATAACAAATCATTTCAATGAGCAAAATGGCTGATTCTGACAGAAGAACTAAGGCTGTTGCTTCTTTTTGACCAACGTTTCTTCTTTCCGCACACGAAGCAAGATTATGCAAAACTCGCTTATTTCTCTAGAGGACATCTCGAGGCGCTACGCAAATGGAATTATCCGACAAAAACACGTTCGAGACGAGTAACACGACATTACGTGTTGTGTACAAATTACGTTGACATCAGACTTGTCTCGAAATAGAAACATGCTCAACTTGGCGGGGGCACTGCCGTGTCATTAGATTTTATGATACATGTAAGGTTTTTTGGCGATTTTGAAAACTTATACCACGGAAATAGTAGTACCTAAGTATATTTGGCAGAATTTAATTGAGATTGAAAACAGCGGTTAAAACTTTAGAAGAACTTGATATTTCTGAAAACGATTAAAACACGTTATTTTTTATCGCTTTATAAAATGGCTCTTTTCGGATAATTTATCTCTTGTGATTGGAGAGATTAATTACGTCTCATTAATGCATACATTATTATCCTGCTGTTTCTACGATTTTAGTTGGTAGTGGGAGTTGTAATTTTTATTTTTATTTTAAATGTAATTTAATGCTAATTTTAATTGTAATTTTTTTTAATTGTGTTTGAACTGTATATTAATAAAATTGTATTTCAATTTTAAATGTAATTTAATGCTAATTTTAATTGTAATTTATTTATTTTATAAGATAACATTTTGCGCATTTCAATATTAATTAGATTCTCGCTCTCTTAGACATTTGTATGCCAACCGGCAAAACATAGTGCTCAATGTATACCTACACCTAAGACCCATGTATACCTATGTTTTACAAATAAAGCATTCTGATTCTGATTCTGATTCTGAGTTTTATTACCGTTCCGTAGCTAAAATGGCAAAAACGAAACCCTTATAGTTTCGTGAAGTCCGTCTGGTCGTCCATCCGTTCGTCTGTCCGTAAGTCACAGCCATTTTACTCGAAAACTATAAGCTACAAGGGTGTTTCTGACCATGGGGCTTTAAATTCAGGGCTCGATTCTACTCGCTAAACAGAGCTACTTTTATTATGGGACAAATCCGGAAATCGCGAAAAAAAACTTGGTTTTTTCATACATTTTGGCTGATCAGATGTCGACGTTTTCTATGGAAAAGCCAAAAAAAAATTCGCGATATTAGGGTTGGTCCCATAATAAAAGTAGCTCAGTTTAGCGAGTAGAAACGAGCCCTGAATTTAAAGCCCCATGGTTAGAAACACCCTTGTAGCATATACTGAAACATATACTGTATATTTTAATGAAACTTGGAAAATAGGTGTAATTGTAAATATTTTATAAGCCGCTAAATAAGTTAGAAGTTACAATTTAATAATATATATTTTAGGCGGAGCGTGCTATAGAAATGGATATTCAAGCCAAACGTAAAGGCCTTCATGTATTAAATTGTAATATCGTATCGTAGTGTTACTTTTGTGCATACCTATATTTTGGATCATTCCAAAACCGCACGTGAACCACAAGGTACGTGTCCGTTTTCTTATCTAGCGCAATTTTGTTAGCGGCGGCGAATTTATTACAATACTCGGTAAACTCGGTTAAAGATTCCAACCGAATAGAATGCATTTATCTCCTAGCCGGCATCGTGACGTGTGGCATAGGTGCTCAATTTATACAGTTGTTCTATTTTTTTGCCTAAATGCGTGGATGAGGCTGCCTTTACACTGAGGCGAAGATGAGCGAAGATGAGAGGAGACGTGAGGATATGAACCAATAGAATTGGTTATAATCCAGCAGAGCGGAGACTTGTTGAAAACCAATGCAACCAATAGGTTGATTCTCACACGATTCCTGTCATCTCCGCTCATGTTCGCCTCAGTGGAAATGAAAAGGCAACTTATTACTTATGATTTTCGCAGTCTGTTTATGTCGTATCTTCCACCATACCGTCTTAAACTAACACGATTTTCACTCATACTTTTAAAACTAACAAGGGACTTAATCGGGAAACGTCGGGCCATAAATAAACGTAAGTTTTTACTCGATTAAGTCCGGTGTTAGTTTTAAAAGTATACCGTCTTGCCTTTGCCTAGCCAAGGTGACAATCGCTTGCGCTACAATAACGAAACGCTTTGTATCAATCAATCAATCTTTAAGTAGTATGGCTCCATCGGTACTGTCGATGATTTCGCCAACGTCAAAGTGGGATCCACGTGGGATCGAATTAATATTTCTAGATTTTCTTCAGCCAGTGTACGGTAAATAAAATTATGGGCCTCTAGGGCTCTAGCCAGGCACGGTTAGAGGTAGAAATACCAAATGCTCTTAGAGCACGACGTTGTTCGGTAGTTATTCTTGTTGTTGTCTCGTAAAACCGATAGCTGGATTTTACGAGAAGCACGTGGACTACCGGCCGTTGACTCCAAAATGGTGGTTAAACACGCTTTGAGATTAATTCTCCATTCACTGCACACTACCAAATTAGATTACTGTATAATAAAGCTATCGATATTACACTTTAAACAATATTAATGAACAAAAAATAAAGGAATTAATCACGAGGCTACTATCAAGATGGCGTTCGAACCGGAAGTCCAACGCTTTGTATCTCTCTATCACGCTTCCATATTAGTGTAACAGTGACAGTTGCGTTTCGTTCGCTACGGAGCATAAACGATAACGATAAAAATAACGATAGGCCTTCTTTGGCGCCCGCACCTTATATACAAGTGTACAATCCTTTCTTAGCTATGACGAAACAACGCGATCTGACAAGCAGTAGATTAATATACTCTCATAACACTATATTATCTCAAAATGTTACGGCTCGTACTAATGAATGTCCGAGTGAGACGCGATGATTTATAAGTGCTATCCGTCAACACCAAAGTATTTACACGAAGTTGGACACCGTTGCTTATCTTATCTTATCTTAGATACAGAAATGGCAACTATCATGGCATAAAAAATATGTACGGAATCATCAGAATTTTCCAAATAAGTTTTAAAAGCGCGATATTAATGGTAATGACTAAGCACTTCTGTAAGCTCAATCAATCATTATGGTAGCTTTTTAATGACAATCTGTTTAACGCTTAGAATAATATTGGTATTTTATCTTCCTGGGGGGGAGGAGTGAAAATTGATTGCTGTAGGGAACTGTCGATATTTTATAACGTGACTTTGGCATCTGTCCAATCAAATTAATGAATCGTCCTGAAACGCTGCATACAGGCACAAATTAACTTTCATTATATATTTAAATATCTCACAGTAGTTTTCGCATAAACAATTTTACTCCACATCTTAAGCTTGTAGAGCTCGCAAACCCTATTTTCCCATTTTTTAAAATATCCCAAAATCGGAAAATGAGAGGCGTGCAGTCGTGTACCGTGTTGTATCTTAGTAATCGAGATAAAATGCAACTACTACAATATTTTACCTTGAATATATACTGATATTGATACAGCAGATAGTAGCCCGATAGGTTAAAAAAAAGTATATTGATAAGATAACCAGAAATATAATATTTTTTTTTCATTAAAATAATACATTGCAATATCTACTTTAAAGCATGCTTGCCAAGTTTAAAACGTAAGTAAAGCTAACCCTTACTTAGTGCAGTACGACATAAGATGCATAGTCGAACCACTCAAAAGTTGTTTATATCCAATGACTGCACTTAATGTGTTGACTTGGATCAGATGGTAGTCATATCTAAAGTGTACTACAAATATCTCGCTCACGTCCTAACGCTTATATAACATTTGCACTACACTCGTAAACTCAGTTCGTGGAAACTCGTGTAAAGAAATTACGACAGTAAGGAAGATCTAATCATGTGTGATAAAGTTGCATTGGTGACAGGATCCAATCAAGGTATCGGTTTCGCTATTGTTGAGGAATTGCTAAAACGGGGAGTAAAAACCGTGTACTTAACTGCAAGAAACGAGCAAAGAGGTCTTGAAGCTATTGAGAAGCTTAAATCGAAGGGTCTCAACCCGAATTTTCATCTATTAGAAGTTACTGATTCAACAAGTGTGAAAAAATGTGCGGATTATGTAAAAACCAAACATGGAGGCTTGGACATTCTTATCAACAACGCAGCAGTTTTACCAGAACACTGGGAAGAAATCATTTATGAAGAGGCAGTTCCAGTAATTACCACCAATTACCACGCTATCCTGACCATCCAGGAGCACTTTTTCCCAATCCTGAATCAGGATGCAAGAGTCCTAAACATCTCAAGTGATTTAGGACACATTTCTAATTTGAGAAACAAAAACTGGATCGCTAGACTGACGGCTAAGGATGTAACGAAAGCTGACATCGATGCGTTTGTCAACTGGTTTTTAGACTCCGTGAAAACTGGGACGTTGAAACCAGAGGACTTCACTCAAACTCAAATGCTTGCTTACCGGGTTTCGAAAGTAGCACTATGCGCGTTGACTATCGTGCAACAAGGAGAAATTGACAGGAACATTTCAATAAATTCTATACACCCTGGATTTGTTCAGACATCCATGACGCGTGGTTTGGGCGTTTTCACAATAGAAGAGGCCAGCAAAGCTCCGGTGTATGTAGTTCTGGATGTGGATCAGTCGGTAAAGGGACAGTACTTTTGGTACGATAAAAAAATCAAGGACTGGCGCAATCCTGGCATACCGCTGTTCGGTGATTTTGAAACTATAAGAAAGTATATGTAAATTGGTTAATTTACTTAAAGATTTACGTTATATTATATACGTCTAATTTGTTTTTTCTGATATTTAACTAAGTTATCACAATATATTGATAAAGTAACACGATTTAACAGAAAACCAGCGCTGTGGTATTTATTTATACCAGAGCATATGCTGAGTGGCGTCCTTTTGTAGCCACTATAGCGGCGCCAAAATTTGTTGTTACCTTACCTTACTCCTTTTTCTATAACTACCATTGTACCTAGCTTTAAGTGTTTAGTGAGTAAGTTCTTTTTTGTAACTGAGGTGGCGCTGTTTGTAGAAGGTCTTTACAATAAATGTCTTTTCTTTCTTCTTCTTTCTTTCTTTCTTTCATTTTCACTCATAATATTTAACTAACACGGGACTCAATCGCGTAGAAACTTAAGTTTATTTATGGCCTGACGTGAGTAAGATGCTAATCCTACTGCTTCAAAAGTAATCGACAGACGACTCAGTCACAACATGCTTTCAATAGGTCAGAAATTTTTATGGACTATATCGAAATAACATAAAAATTTACCCGTCGTCGTCAGCCACCAACGCTGAGCAGAGTCGGACATTAAGCATTGTTTCAGTAAATAATAATGGCGCCAGCCCCTCAACAAGGAATCCAATGTCTGCCTACTTATCTGGAAAATGCTTAATCATTCAGACACCATATTTCATAAGCTCTTGTTACCCGATAAATTGTAAATCTCTCAGTTATTTAGCCGTCTGGTTTCGGAAACTGTGACGTCACAAAAGAGGGTTTTTCAAGGTTTAGGTCGTGGTATTTATAGAATATTTGTGCTTATATGGAATCAAAACTCCTTAGACTAGGCCTTAGACATAGTGGGTTTTGTTAGAAAATTTGTTTGATTAGTGTTTCGTTGTCAACAAAGTCAAAAGATATTATAAAATGAAAAAGAAAATAAAAATCTTTATTTTCAGGCAACTATTTGCCCTTAGATAAAAGCCATTTAAAGGCGTTGGAGTGAAATATATTCAGTTTATCATGGCGATCAATTAGAAATATCAATATTTATCTTTATTTTCGACTGCACGTCCTATTAATTGCACGTATTACAATTCCTATTCGAGAATTTGCTACTGAGCTCAAACACGAAGTTCCTTTGGCCTCTTTCCGGCTGGTTCATCAGACCTCCATGTTAGCATATATTATGACGGAAGTAAGTAGTATTAAGGTGGTTCCCTGAGCCAGAAGGCGAAAAATCTCCTTATATGATCCTGTTTTTCTAAGAGGCGTTGATATTCGTAGACGTGGAAAAAATATATGTAGTTCTTGACTATATTATCTTTAATATCATAGCTTCCGATACACGAATTATGACACTTCGCTCGATACAATTAATTCCCAAAATAACCTCTAACTCGGACTTTTAATCCAACTTTACTCGGTTATTTATTATGTGATACTATAAACAAAAAAAGAAGAAAAAAACAATCTTAACTTACATAGTAATTTCATAGCTTTCGAATTTCGATATTGTAGGGTAACGTTTTTAAAATAAATAAAAATCGACAAAATTCGATCAAAATTGACACTTGGCGCGCATGATCTTTCCCGTTCTTTCTTGCGAAATGTGACAGAGACAGCGGCAAACCGATGGAACGGCCTTAATAGTCATAATTTTGTTTGATGAGCTTGCACCTAGTGTTAGTAAATTGGTAACTGTATTTAGTACCCTAAGAGTAGTTTAAGTGTAGTATATTTCCATTACATGTTTTAGTGAGAGCTGTTAAGGGAATAAGTGAATGTCCTTAATGTGTATTTGTAAACTCATCTCCTGCTCACTTATTTCTGTTTGCTTTCCAAATAAATAAATAAGTATGTATTAGGAATTACAAAAGTATAAGTACAGTCGAAGGCAAAAATATCGATCCAGACAAATGGCTCAAAAATATGTGAACACGACTTTATTGTCTAAGGTGTAAGAGCGTACACATATTTTTGAAACTTTGGGGATACATATATGTATGCCCTTGACTGTACTCTAAATGTCAAACGATATGGAAAGATGCCAAGTAAAAACATTGAAAAAGATTCATATTCCCAAGCCATACAAGCTCCGGGAACAAAACAAATAAGTACACAGAGCTCACCACTGAATTCCATTCTAGCTCCATGAAAGTTGATAGTAAACCTAAGTATATTGAAGGAAAGAAACGTTTTTATGTTCCTCCGGCGAAGCGGCACCTATAGACAAAAGATTTTACGATCACGCGATAAAACGAGATGAATCCGCCACCACTATAAACTGGTGTAGTTGTTTGACACCACAGTATAATAGGAAAGTTTCCATAAAGTTTCAATTTATTTCAAAAACAAAAGACGACCAATGTATTATTCAGCCAACTTAAACGTATCTTGTCAAATCACTGTATCGAGGCGGGTGGAGTCGCGGGCGTGACTAGTTGTTGTTAGTAGTAGGTAGTTAGTTAATATGAGTTCTAAAAACTTCCGGGTTTCCACCAAATGAATGATTCTCAAACAAATTCCTTGTTTGAGAACCATGTATTTGGTGCTAACAATAAACGCAGTATTTGAAAAGCTACTTTACTGATTTCTTTTTGACAGCATACCTAATAGCTCTGTCTGTAATAGTTTCAGATCATGAGGTGGTCAAATACACACATTGGATCAAAGCATATTGCGGATATCAAAAACTACTTAGCGATAGTCTAACTGTAATTCGCTACGTATTATTTCATAGAACTTTTTCCAAAACTGAGATATGAAAATAACTTAGATATTGTCATTTTGCTCCTAAATTAAACCTTTTTTATGTATATACAAATTCTCTATAAAGAAATAATACGGTAATTTAAGTGGCAATTAGCTTAATTAGGAAAATACCCCATCAGGACTGTATCACGGTTACCGCTATGATCAATAACACGATGTCCTTTGCCTCCGGACATAATTATCTGAAACCTATATTATGTTGATTATCAAAATTGATATTCACCAGAAAGTGATCAGGGCGATTTTGTTATGTTTGACCAAATTGACCATAGGTACTCGGTGGGGTCAATATAAAGGTCATATTTTTTATGATATAGTATAGGAGGCAAACAAGCAGACGAATTGCCTGACTGTAAGCAATACCGTCGCTCATGGACACCCGCAACACCAGTAAGTGCGTTGCCGGCCTTTGAGATGAGAATACACTCTTTTCTTGAAGGTTTAAAGATCATACCGGTCTGGAAATGCCGCAGGCGACAGTTCATTCCCCAGTTTAGCTGTGCGAGGCAGGAATTTCCTAGAGAAACACAACAACAACAACAACATACATATTGAACAATTTTTACTGTAGGTATCACTTACCTCTGCAGTAGGCCGGTAGGCACCCTTGCCCTTGCCATGATCCGGAGAGTGACGCAGATTTTTGGAATCGATCTGCACGTTCGTCTGCATCTTGACACACTTTTACACACACCGCATATCTTGCTGTCTCTTGCAAAGCACTATTTCAGTTTAGTTAGTATACTTGACTGTCGCACTAAGGCGTATCAGTTTTCGCTTCCAGTTCATCTTTTCACTATCTATTTATTAATATTTTTCACTGTTTATGCCCTTTATATTATTTACACTATTGTGGGTAAACTTAACACTTGTCTGATGTTTACTTTAATGGAATATTTTATCAAATTTGGTTGTTTTACACTAGATCTATATTTAATTAGGTCTATCTAGAGATATTCACTTTAGTGTCACCATTTTCACTGAAAATGTTATATTGAAAAGTCACAAATTTGTTTAACATTTTTCGATATTGATGATTTTATTTGCATTTCGGCCGTCAGCTGTCCAGTTATTATTTTCTACCTGTAACAATACAAACATAACTATTTTAATTGTTTAACTTAATATAAACATAATACAAAAATCCTCAATAAAAAGTAACTATGGATTTTTTTCACATAAAACCTCATATTTTTTGAAAGTCGGTTAAAATGTAGTATCATTTATGCTTCCTACCGGCACCGTTGCTAGCTGTGTTTTTATCAGAATATTTGACTAGGTACATTATTTATTACATACAAACAAACCCTATATTCCTTTGTAGATTATGTCTTGATTAAATAAGACGAGTCTTCGCAAAGTGTGTATTACATTACTACTAAACTTTAACAAAACATCCTGATTTAGAGAAAATATCCATCTTCTTGGCTACAAGCGCAACAACACGTACTCCAAGTAAACAAATAAGCTATCCACGATGCGCAACACATTTCACATTAAGTAGGTATTTCATCTTCCTTCGTAAATATAAATAAATAAATATTATAGGACATTCTTACACAGATTGACTAAGTCCCACGGTAAGCCTAAGGAGTTTTGTGTTATGGGTACTCAGACAACTTAGGTTAAATGTCAAATGCTAACGAAACCTGTCATATTTGTTTTATTATTTGCATTGAATTCCACTTTGTTTATATAATTATACAATTTTACCTGCATTCATGGCAGCCCATATTACGAAGTTATTTTCAATAATAATAAAACTTTAACATTGAATAACAATAAACAAATATAATCAGAGTTGGTCATATTTGCCGAGAAAAATTCACCAGAGTAAAACAAAAGACGAACGGAAAAAGCATATTTTTTTATCACACCGGCCAGCGCGCGCGGCGGCTGCACCATGCAGATTTGCCATGTTACAAATTTTGAGTTGTTTCCTCGTATTGGCTGGAATTGATTTTAAGTGTTGATTTTGAATGATAGAGTTAGACCAAGATAAGTCTTCAACGATTTTGATAGCACACGATTTTGATTTTGATTTTTTTCATTTCATAGAAATTTGACGTTTATAACACTTGCACTGTGTGCTATCAAAATCGTTGCAGACTTGTCTAGGACTAACTCTATTTAATTGCGTTTTTTTGGATTTGATTTTTAATAACTGTTAGTATTTCCCTCGTGTTCATTTGGTGAAAATAGTTAGTTAGTTGTTGACTTGCTACGCGGGTTCTCTTTTCGCAGGCGCTTGTGGCTACATACTTAGGTACGGTTTTTCCCTTTTTAGGGTTCCGTAGTCAACTAGGAACCCTTATTATAGTTTCTCCATGTCCGTCTGTCTGTCCGTCCGAGGCTTTGCTCCGTGATCGTTAGAGCTAGAACGATAAAATTTTGCATGGATATGTAAATTAATAAATGCGACAAAGTGGTAAAAGAAAAACCTAAAAAAATTTATAAAGGGTAAAGTGGGGATGAAAATTTTACACCCTACGGCGTGGAGTGTCGTTCGATAGGTCTTTCAAAATGAATAGGGGTTGTCATATTTTTTTTTTTGATAATTATAATATTTTCGGAAATAATCTCTCCCAAAAGAAAAAAAAATTGTGTCCCCCCCCTCTAACTTTAGAACCATGGGTCCAAAAATTATGAAAAAAATCTTGCAAGTAAAACTTAGTGAATACTTTTAAGGAAAACTATAGCGAACATGATCGGTTAAATCATTTTTGAGTGGTTGCAAAAAGTCTTCCCTTCTTAGTAAAAGTGCAGCTAAGATAAGACCTTTTGCTTGTTACAATACAGAATACCCAAAAATGTCCCCTGTTGTAGCAGTCTATTATGACGGATAGGTAACTACGGAACCCTACACTGAGCATGGCCCGGCATGCTCTTGGCCGGTTTTATAATCAGCTACGCTCATAGCGCGTAGCTCGTTCTGGCAGTGAACGTGTTAAATAAATATATATTTATTTCAAAAAATCTCTAACATCTTTTATGATGCTTTTATTTTTTAGCTACTAACATAACCTCGAAAGTGTAAACAATAGTTGACTACTTAATTAATAGGGACCCCAATCCATATTAAACTACTTTAAATTCGTAACAATGCTGATTTTGCCGATGATTAAAAACAAATTCATTATAAACTCATTAAAAGAGATGAACGGGAAGCGTTTCCATGTTTCGCAACTTGTTGTTACAGTAAATGCGTTCCACCCTGGCTCGTTGGTGTCATCTACAGGCACAACACATGTACCTACGAAATTAAAATACGAACGATACAGCAGACGATATTTTTTTGCCGTTTTTTGCGTAATGGTACGGAACCCTTCGTGCGCGAGTCCGACTCGCACTTGGCCGGTTTTTTGTAGATTCATATCATATCATATCATTTATTCCATTGTAATCATGTTCATTTGTACATACTGGTCTTACATATTGGTCAAGTCGGTACATGATACCCTGCTAGGGTGTACAATATTGGATCTTAAACTACTTATTTTGAACTTATACCTAGTTTTAATTTCTTATATAAACTTTAAATAAAATAGAATTGTCAAAAAAAAAAAAAAAAAAAAAAACAATAATAATAAGATAAAACTAATTCATGCGTTAATCATTAATAATCATAAATTATAGTCATACTCATACTCGAATGAAATTTAACAATAAATTATTAATAGTTATCATAAAATTCATAAACAATTTAATCATTTCGCATTATCCAGACTTTCATCATTAAAAAATTCATCCATTGAATAGTAACATTTTTCTAATAACATTTCCTTTAACTGTTTCTTAAATAATTTATCGCTAACTTCTAGATTCAGAAAACCAAGCACTTTATTCATTACACGCACACATCGACAGTAAGGGCCGTTTCTTACCATAGCTAATTTGGAGGGTGGCAATAATAGTTGGGGAACGACAGGTTTGCGATTTGGTCTTGACAGTTTTTTTATCTCAAACAACTGAAGGTGACTTTTTACAAAAAATGCCGCCTCCATTATATAAATGGAGGGTAGTGTTAGTATTTTCAGTTGTTTGAAACATGAGCGGCAGCTGTTTGGTACGCGCGTATTTGTTAGGATACGAATGCATTTTTTCTGCATAACGAACAGTTGATGCACATCGGTGCTTTCTCCCCACAGAATAACACCATACCGTAGCCATGCGTACGCATATGCGAAGTATGCGGATTTAGCGGTCTCAATGTTCGTATTAATCTTTAATATACTTAATGCGTAGATGAACCTAGCCAGTTTGGATTTTATATCTTGTATGTGCGATTTCCAGTTAATACTTGAGTCTAGTGTTATACCCAATAGTTTGCACTCATCTACTTCTTCGATGGTTTTATCATTATCAATTTGTAAATTTATATGCAGCGGGTTTTTTTGGTTTGGTTTAAATTGTATTATTTTCGTTTTATTCAAGTTTATATCGAGGTTATGTTCGTGGAGCCAGTCAGTAACTGTGTTGAGAGACTCCAAAAGGCGAGTATTGCATTCTACACTATTTGTACAGTTCAGTAATATTGAGACGTCATCAGCAAACATAACGCATGATGTGTTCAAAATTTTTGGCAAGTCGTTTATGTATGCTATAAACAGAAGGCATCCTGTTACACTTCCTTGCGGTATTGAGCAAGTCGTGTGCCGTATTTCTGAGGTAATTATACGCGTTTCTCCTGTATTATTGTCTAAGTGTTCTAATTGTACATATTGTCTACGGTTATAAAGGTAAGATTTGAACCATTCATGTGCGTTTCCGCGAATTCCCATGCCATATAGTTTGTTAAGTAATATCTGGTGGGAGACGCGATCATAGGCTTTGGTCATGTCTAATAACAATCCGACGCCGTATTGTTTATTATTTATGCAATTTAAGGCATCTTGTATATAATTATACACAGCAAGGCCGGTGGATCGCTTACATCTGAATCCATATTGGTTATTATCTAGAATATTATATTTTTCAAAAAATTTGTATACACGGTTTGACATTAACTTTTCAAATATTTTAGAAATAGACGGTAAAAGGGCAATAGGCCTATATTGGTTCAGATTAGTTTTCTCACCACCCGGCTTGAGAATTGGCACGATTTTTGAGACTTTTAGCAGATCTGGAAATACTCCGTCGTTAAAAGATTGGTTTATTAAAAGTCTTAAAGGTTCCGTTAGTTCCTTATAACAGTATTTAATAAGTTTTGGTGGAATTTCATCTAAACCGCAGCTTGATTTATTTTTTAGATGGCGAATGACGTAGTTTATCTCGCATTCAGTTACTTGGCTTATATAGATCGAGTTAGCTGTAGGGGTGAGCACCGGGCGGCCGACCGATGTCGCGCGCGCAGGCACTACGGCGCGACTGGCCTGCGGTGACTCACCGACCGATGCAAAGTACTCATTGAACATATCTGCAATACATTGGGGCGATTCTACAACACGATTTCCGATTTTAAGTGATATGCTTTTGTTTTGTGGTGGTTTTTGTTGCGTTGTATTTTTAATTATATTCCACATCGTTTTGGTTTTGTTTTTTGACCTTTTCATTTCACTTGTGTAGTATATCTTTTTAGAAGTGCTAACGCATTTTTTTAGGATGCTTCGATATTTTTTATAATACGTGGTTAGTACTTTGTTATTCGTGTGATTAATCAATATTTTTAGGAACCTTTTATTTTGACAGGCTTTTTTAATTCCAGATGTTAACCAAGATCGTTTGTTATGTTTACACCTTATTCGCTGTATAGGCATGTATTTATTTAAATTTTCTTGGAGTTTATCGTGAAAGTTATTGTAGTTTGTATTTACATCGTTACCGGAGATTATGTCGTGCCATTGTATGTTTTTTAGCCCTAGTCTAAATGTTTCCATATTTTTATTGCTAAATATCCTTTTATCTTTGTATGCCATCCGTTTAAGGGGTACGCTGTCAGCTGTTTTGAACATGTATATTATACTTTTATGATCAGAAAGACCGATTCAAGTACTTATACTCTCTTGCCAACGGGTTTGGTCTCCATTCAGCGCAAATACAGTCTATCATTGAAATTGGATATAGTTCCTTTAGGACTTCTGTACTTAAATTGTACCAACATGCTTTCATTGTTCTTGAGTGTATTTATATTAATGAGTGCCCGTCAACCGACGGCAAAGGACTCGGACGGAGCTCATACATTATTTAGGAACATTTTATACTGGTAGTTGTTGGTCAGCAGATCGTGACCAATGCCAATCACTCTACGACAATGTGTTGTATTATGTAAGTAGCTACTTCATTGTGCAACGGAGCAAAATCTAAAATGCACATTGTCCTTTTGCATAAGAAACAAACACTTAATATTGTCTTCGGTTACCGCGATAGTTACTCATGAAATAAAACTATGAAAACGGATTATATCGCGTATATTGAATTTATAATACATCCCGACGTTTCGAACTCTTTACAGCGTTCGTGGTCAACGGGTGACTGAGGAAAAATTACAAAGTGCAAAAATACCCACATACTAAAATAATGAACAATCATAGACTACAAACTTTAAGATATATATATACGCGATTAAAAAAAAAAAAAAAAAAAACTATGCCGGCTCCAACCCTACACCACGGACCCGAGAAGATTTAATTCCCTCCTAAATTGTAGGAGGGTATCCCAATATGGGACCGGCAACAAACTCGGCGGGACACATCTTTTCAAAACATCAGAATGTCCAGCATCATCCAACACTAAGGTCTCACAGTCTATGTCTCGCTTGCTCCTTTATCAGATGGACTACAGGATCCCAAGCTGGTGGTAGAGAAAAGCCATCTTCCCTATTAAAGTTTGGATATTTCTTAATCTCAATGGCCTCGCGCAGCATTCTGGGTATGTAACGCTTCTCCTTGGCAAGAACCAGAGCAAACTGGCAAACTTTAATAGGGAAGATGGCTTTTCTCTACCACCAGCTTGGGATCCTGTAGTCCATCTGATAAAGGAGCAAGCGAGACATAGACTGTGAGACCTTAGTGTTGGATGATGCTGGACATTCTGATGTTTTGAAAAGATGTGTCCCGCCGAGTTTGTTGCCGGTCCCATATTGGGATACCCTCCTACAATTTAGGAGGGAATTAAATCTTCTCGGGTCCGTGGTGTAGGGTTGGAGCCGGCTTAGTTTTTTTTTTTTTTTTTTTTTATCGCGTGTATATATATATATCTTAAAGTTTGTAGTCTATGATTGTTCATTATTTTAGTATGTGGGTATTTTTGCACTGTAATTTTTCTTTCATAGTTTTATTTCATAAACAAACACTTGTTTATCGATATCACACTGCATTATCGCTTACCATCAGGTGATCCGTCTGTTCGTATATCATTTAAAAAAATACCTACATTTGTGTGTAAATTTTCATGTTGGAATAGTTTTTTATAACCTGACATATTGTTTTAAGTTGATTTATCATTCATCAAGAAGATTGTGGCGAGCGGAAACCCAATGAGACTGCATTGTATTATTACAGACTAGCTCCGGCTTCGCACGAGTAGTTTAACAAATTTACACAAAACATTAACAAATTATATACCTTCCTCAAGAATCACTATATTGATAAGTGAAAACCGCATAAAAATCCGATCGGAAGTATCTCGAACATACAGACAGACAGACGCGGCGGGAGACTTTGTTTTATATTAATATGTAGTGATTTCCTAAAAGGCCTGCCGAAGAAGGGTTATATATTACCTATCTTGTATATCTAACTCTTCGGCACCATCAGCCTACGGTTTCAACAATTTATGAGGTGTCATTAATAGGGAATATTACGCGAAACTCTGCGCAGGGGGCGCCACTACCACAATCTGAGGGTCTATCGCAAACAGAGAAAATCGTAGTTTCGTTATCTAACATCTCTGTCACTCTTGCATATTCGAGCGATAAAGAGGCAGATAGCGTAATTTCGGATTTGCATTTCCCGGTAGGTTCATTCTAAACA
Organism: Cydia strobilella; assembly: GCF_947568885.1. Lineage (NCBI taxonomy): Eukaryota > Metazoa > Arthropoda > Insecta > Lepidoptera > Tortricidae > Cydia > Cydia strobilella. The sequence continues at coordinate 2,716,708 of NC_086061.1, read as the reverse complement.
AACCGCATCATTACGCTTAGCATACTTCTGGTCAAGTTTTTCGTGATTCTATTTACATGAGAAATTTGAAAGTTTGTGTGGAACCCTCGGTACGCGAGTTAAACGAACTCGCACTAGACCGGTTTTTTTTAGAAAGTTCTACTCTCGCTACATAAAAACGAACACATTTTTATGAACCGTAAACACCGGAAGAATTATATGCCGGATGTAATTAAATTTATACATCACATAAAGAAAAAACCCAATAATAAATGCATAATAATTATGAACTTATTGTATGCCCAATAACCAAAATAATTATAGTAAAGGTCATCATGTTCTAGAATCATTAAAATATCTAGTGCTTAGCAGCGAGCTGGAAAATGATTTGCTTAGTTTCATGTTATGTTTTTCGACTGTGCAGTGCCTGATCAAATACTTATCCTTTCAACACTTAATTTTTCCATGTGTTTGAGTTAATTTGTCTTCACGATTGCAGTGAAATATTTATTCTAGTTCTAACAAGTAACCGAATTTAAATAAAATAGTTGCTGACCAATTCCTTAAGGTGACTGTCCAATTGTAACTGCCGCTGCACTGCAGTTGCGACGTTACGCGGTGCCGCACTACTGTAGCAGCACGACTGCGGCTGTTGCGGCGTGCAGTCGCGACAGCGTTCGTTGATGGCTTGTCAATGTCAAGTCATATAATGTCATACGTACAAATAAAATACTAATTTACTTTTGTATTTTTTACGTGAAGAAGCGAGTGACGATAATGCTACATGCTACATGAAAAAGAAGACCAGTTTGCCTTTCTACAATAGTCAGAGTCCGACGAAGGCAGCTACGCAATATTAATAAAAAATCTGATATTTAATGGTGATCCTTTATTCAGATAATATTGCCGATTAAATGAAAAGCAATTCAACATTGAATGAGACTTAATAATTGACGAAATACAATCAAATTACTCAAATAAAATTAATGCAGAGGAAAAATTATTCTTAACATTAAGGTAAGTTCACAATGTGAAATTTTCTTCCCCATCCTCTTGCCTAAATGCGTGACCACCGCACACAGCAATCCGACGGAAACGGGACTCATGGAGTTCGTGATATATACGGGGGGAGTGCGCACTTGATCCACCTGCATCACGTATAGGTACTCGGCCGTCAGAAACGTGCGGCTGGATTTAGAAGTCTGTAATAAACGTCCCCTCAAAACCATGCCAGGTAGGCTCTTTTAGCAGGCCTCTTATTGATTTCTGCAAAGTGATTCGTGGGTTCTGGAGATGACGATGCGACACGTAAGAATAAAATTATCCAATGGTGGGCAGGCAATCGTTCGGTGTTAGCAAAATATTACAGATTTATCTTTCTAAGTATCCATATTAAGCCAATTTTACTTTCCTTAGGTACCAAACAGTGAAGTATGATGAATAAAATAATTTGTAATTTACACTTCATATTGTCCAGTTGCAGGTGTGAATGGGCGACGGCACTCTATGATATGACCGCACCATCCATATAAAACTTGACGGGCGAGACAAGAAATCCTTTATGAAGAAAGATATTTCCCTCGCCTTGGCCGATAGAAAGAACTTTTAATAAATTAATTTGAATAATAAATGGTTTCCTCGTGTTGGTGTGAAGAATTACGTGTTGCACTGTAACACAGTTTGTTTAACCCTCATGCCTTGAGACCTCCGCAACTGTCAATATTCTAAATTTTAAACCATTCGCTTCTCTCGTGGTTCAATTTTGTATCGTTTCGTATGTTTGGATATCAATATGTTACCATGAGGTATTAAATAACATCTTTGCCCCTTGTAATAAAAATAAATGATTGCTTCTTTTATTTAGCTCAGGAATGGCTTTGCAATGACAAAATGAGAAATTGTCACCATAAACGACATTATATAATATGATATATTACAATACAATTACAGTTGCCAGGAATATTCGGCAACTATTCGGTATTTGGCCACTTTGCCGGATATTCGGTATTCTATTTGCCTCTCTATCGCTCGTGCCCTGTCGAGCTTATAGCTATCCTCGCAAAACTACGAAAAAATAAAAGAACAGTTTATTTAATGAATCTATAAATAATATCGTCGTATTATTTGAATCCCTAAATCAATAATCTCAAAATACGCTAAATTTGTGAAAGCTGATTCCACAAATCTGCCTTAAGTTATATACCTTAGTTTTATTGGATGTATATAATGTACAAATTTCTAGAGAAGGCGGAGAATGTAAAGTTATAGCAAGAATAGTGCCTGGGCGTGGGCATAGATTTAATAATAAACTATATAATTATTTTCTGGATCAACAAGAGTAGAACCTAAATCAACTTCAACTGAATGCTACTAAACAAAGCCCTCAATGTCAACCTTACGTGCAGAACATGTTGAACATATAATGTATACACTTTTTTGGGAAACAGGTTTTTCGTAAATTAATAAAAAAGTAAAAAATAAGACATGTTTTATTTTTCACAACTCTTTATTAACTTTAGTTTTGTCCGCCATGATCGTGATATCAGCAGCTTGAGCCTGAACTGCAACTTGTAGGTACCTGGAAATTAGAAATTATCTTTTCAGTTTCATGTTGTATTTTGAATATAACTATGTATTTTTGTATGTATATGATTTATTGCTTGCAAGATGGTTATAAGTTACATATATGTATGTCTGTTTGTTGAATTTAACTTCAAATCAGTAAAACGGAGCTAGTAGCGGACAAGCTGTGTTAAACGGTTTGTCTTTAGATATTCTGGCCACATCATCACAGAAAATAAATAGGTAATAGTGACCCGACCACCAAAATGGAATTTTAAATATTCGTAGTAAAATAATATTAATTTTATACTTACATCGACGTGATCCTCACAGCAATATTGTGTGTAACACTTGAAGTATTCCATTCCACATTTACTTCACGACAACACCGTCTTTCACGTAGGTCTTCGCGGACTATAATTTTTGTAAATCATTCCCACAAGTGGAAACAAGGTTTTTGATATATTAAGCAATCAAAATCTACTGTTTAGGTATTAAAAATTATAAATCAAATCGTAAGAAACTAGCGGTTTAACTGATTTTTTTTATTATGACAATTGATGACAATGACATCTTTGACAATTACGTGAGTGACGGATTTATTTACTATGGTTCGATAACTTTTACTATACGATGACATTATTATATTCAGCCTCGCGAGAAGGTCAAAGGTTTGTTGAAATATCTTCAATCCTCGATTATTATATCGCAGCAAATGTCGGAAACTGTTTAAAAACCTAATATCTCGAAATGGTTTTCGAAATAGAACATTAAAAAAAAAATAACAATCCTAATTAGAGATTGGATTTTGCAAGTAGTGAGTGAGAAGTGCGACTGTGTGCACGTTTTCCCCCGCAAAAAATGGCAGAACGATTTGTACGGTAAGATATCGCTTGGGCTCCTCCCTTCCGACGTGTCGGAAGCCGGTGTTGCGGTGTTGGTGTTGGTGGGTTTGCCAGACTATAGTTAACTTCCGAATTTGACACTCTCTTTTTCGGACCTATCATTCTAGTTTCCTAACTGGCTCTGTGATACTCGTATGGCTCAATATAGATTAGCAAAAAAGTTTACAGTAGTACTACAGTCGCCATCAGATATGTCGGAGCGACCGAGGTGCTAAATATATCTGAACATGCACTCTAGCGCCTTGACAATAAAGGCGTGTTCAGATATCTGTGAGCTCCTTGGCCGCCCCGATATATCTGCGATATATGGCGACGGTACCATCGGGGTTGTTTATCCGTGGGTGTAATAACTCCTTAGAACGTAGTGGTTATATCCTCTTTGCTTAAAACTACTAATATCTGTGATCAAAGACAATTCAGTGCAGGTGACAGATTTGACGTGCGGTCTGCAGCCGCAGTTGCAATAATAAACCAAATACGCAAAAATGGCCATGCTACGTGCAGTCGGTCTCGTCATTCATTTTACTATGGAAATTGACAATAACACCGACGTGTCGGAGCAGTAGTGCAGCTGCGGTCGGGAAAACGTTAAAATCACCATATTACGTGCAGTCGATATCGTCATTCATTTTACTATGGAAATTGACAATAACACCGACGCGTTTGGGCCGCCGCAGTAGTGTCGGAGCAGCAGTGCAGCTGCGGTTGGAAACGGACAGTCACCTTTAGCCAGTGCGGCCGCACTTCTGACTGCGCGCACTGGTGATGATACTAATGATTTTTTCGAAGCAACGTATTAATGTAATGCCAAGTTCTACGTCTGCTATCAACCAACTTGGCTCTTTTTACTCAGCAACTCAATCATCAAAATCACAATAAAACAACATTCATTAATAGCATCCATATCAGCATAGATGAATTTCCACAAATTTTAAATTACCTAATTCGAAGATTTAATCTACAAATCTGTTTACAGTGCATTAGTGATGTTTCTAGGTGACTCAGTATTTATTATTTGCATAGCTCTGCAGCTGAAAGTGCTAGTGTCAATATTACAAGTAATTGGCATTGATACGTTTTTTATATCTAGAAGAGGATGTGGTACGCCTTATTCCTGTTCGTCGTCTACGCAGCTATCATTTTTCAAAGTAGCGGAACGGTACGCATTTTTTATTGTATTTCCTGTCGTCCCTATATCAACGTACTGGAATAGTTTTAATCTAAGTAACTAACATCCGGAACTTTATCTATATTGCAAAAGGAATTTGCTTTATGAGTATAAATTAATGTTTGTGGTTCAATGGTAGTGATCCTGTCTATTTACGAAGCAGTTCAAATCCCGGTAAGGGCATTTATTTTGTGTTCCTCTCTAATATTTGTTCCTGAGTTATGGATGTTAGCTTAGCTTGGGTGATTTGGGGCTAGGTTGATCTGTGTAAGATGGTCTCCAAATATTTATTATTTTATTTACGCAGCGTAGGTACTACAAGCGAACACGAAGAGGCGCTGCGCGGCGCGGGGTGAATCAAACCTTTGATACCTATCCTACGTGGGCGATCTCGTTGCGAACGCGAACGCCGTAGGCTCGCCGCACCGCGCCGCGCCGCGCCGCGTTGCTTCGCGTTCGCGAGTTGTACGCTTACGTAAGACGCAGCGTAACTTGTACTCTCAGTGGCTAAACAATATAATACTATTTTTTCAGAAATTCTACATGGATTTTGAGCACCCGAACTTAACATACTGGAACCCCAAATTCTACTCGTATTTAAACTTCACCGCGCAAAGACGCAGCCGCCGAGACCCTACTCACTATGTCAACGTGCACTCCAAGTGTTTAGTCGACTTCGGCAACGAAATATTGGTTGGTTCTTACTGTACTTAAGCATTTAAACAGCAAGTCTTGCACTGTGAGTTGTCGCATAGTCTCGCAGTTGCTTAGGTGAGCTGACGTGCTGATATAAAAAAAGAAATTTTATGATTGCCCAATAAACTAGCAAACAGCAACTTTTGTAAACTTCAGCAAGCCAAACATCTCACAAATTTGTTGAATAATCAAGTCTGTTGTTTAAACTGATGGTAATACAAGTATTTTTTATGTATATTGGGAAACCCAGAATCACTAAAGAATATGCCTTTGATACTTTAATCGAACGCAATAGTTATTTGTTATACAAGGGTGCAAAGTTGTATTTTACCCGCGAGTGTGGAATTGCAACGAAGAGCATGCGAAAGGATTCTATAGTTGAACCACGAGCGAAGCGAGTGGTTCTAAAATAGAATCCTAAGCGTAGCGAGTGTTTCAACACACGAGAAGTAAAATACATTTGCACCCGTGTGTAACACAAAACTTTTCCCCTCACTATAGCGAGGCTCCACAGGCGTTAGATCATCTTCATCACTGGAATCACTCATTTTTTTACGATAATACGATATTATAACAGAAAACTCTGGAAGTTGTGTATTTTTACGTGTCGGAGTCGGTGAGAAATTTTTTTTTGACAATGTTGACATTTCTGACGATGCGTTTTGAAATTGCATCGACTTCAACTTGTGCGTTCAGAATTACATTCAACATCAATTAAAAAAAAAACAAATGTTTCTTATGGATTTTAAGGTTTATGACTTAAAATCATTAATTAAAGCTAAATTTGGTATTTTTTATTAAATTCTCAAACCATTTATTTAATGATAATTAATATCGAACGAACCATTATTATGAGCGTTTTACGTTTTGTTATCTGTCAAGCTATTTAAACACGTTCCATCCAAGGTCAAATTACGTTCCCCACTAGTGGATAAAATGCGTTTTTCCCCGCTTATTTTAAAGGATAAAAGACGGCTTTCCGAGCTAGTGAGGGGAAAAGTATTTTTCACGTTTACATTTTCTAAGCTTAACGCAAGGTTCAAGATTCTTAAGTTCAATAGCTTACAGTGCCACTAGTTTATTTATTTTAGGCTTAAGATATTAACTATTTACTATTCTACAGACAATTGTTTTGAAAAGTTAAGTTTGATTTCATTTAGTTATTTTTCTTCTGTAGACCCCTTCGGGGTAAAAGCCTCCTCCAGCTGTTTCCATATGACTTTATTTAGGTATATTGTGTTATACATTGCCATAAGTACATATGTATTAAGTTAAGTACATATGTAACTAGAGACTGATGACCCCACAGTCAAACTCTTTATTGAGTTTTGCGGGGCTATGATTATTGTAAGAATACTCTGTATTTTATTAAATAAATAAAATAATAAATAATAATTATTTGCCTGCAGTGGCAACAGTTTGTCCTGCCACCTGGCTAGTAGGGGTCCTCTGTCTCTACAGCTTTGGGACATATCAGTCAGTGTTTCTCACTCGACACCCTTTTGGGAGGGTGTGAGGGGGCTCTTCCGCATCCCTGCTGTGGAGCCTGATTGGTGTCGCACCCCACCTTGTGCGGTGGTCGTTCGCCGTCATTTTGAGGACGGCTGTGTATCTGGTGCTTGCCAGCTTTGTCACTGCCGGCCGTTATCCAACCCCACGACCCCTAGCCTGGTGATACCGTTTGAGCGGGGCCAGATTTCGAGGCCGCAGTGAAGGCGACTGACAGCTTAGCCTGGCGTGTGCGTCGTGCCTATGTGTTGGCGTTGGGACATATTACGAAACATTTCAATGTCCACGACGGCTGTACACACTCGTCGAGAGCTTCTCGCCGAAAGTCTCGGCACCGCTCCGATCCAATCGGAGAAGCGAGAGACGAGACATGAAGACAGAGACGAGAACGGGGCAGCATGTACACACTCGTTCTTGGCCTGTCTCGGGGTCTCTCGACGAGTGTCTAAAGCCCGCATCGTACTTCCATGTTATATTTAGAAATCGATCTCGTATTTAGAAATGTCCCTTAAATCTTCAGGTAGATGCCTACGTGTACGAGTTTAGGAGCAACGAGTTTCGCCGCGGCTTCTTTGAAGTTCACTACAAGCTGTGCGATTTTATGAAGATGGAGAAGGTTTTCGTGCCTTTTGCCTTAAAGTTTCTCCCTATCAAATTATGCCCGTTTCCCAAGGTAATTCCTTCTTTTTTTTCGTATCAAGTTTCCCTTTAACAATGGATGCTCAGAAAGCAGCAAATTTTAACAGAAGTACGATTAAGATATGATCAAATATTTAGGGGAATGTTAACCTGGTAAGTAACTTAGACATTCATAATCTGGATAAGCAAGTTTTTTAATGTTAAAATGTTTGTGTTGTTTATTAATTTTACGTTTTGGTATAAATATATTTTTGTATTTTCAGGGCGAGTACCATTTTGTGGACATGTACCTACCGGACATACCCTTACTCAGAACATTTCCGTTCACTAAGGGGCGCTTATTTGTAAACATTAGCAACTGTCACACTGATGAGCGAGTGCTGGAGTTCTACATCGATTTATTCATCAAGGAAAAAGCGAATAAGAGGAAGTAATGCCCGTTAAAGTGTTAATTTCCATTATCACGATTTTGTACACTTCCAGCTTCCATAATAAAGGTGACATTCGAATGTCAACTGGACCTGTATTAATATTGCAACACCCAATGCGGTGGCGTTGATGCAATTTCCTTGATAAAATGAGTGACGGATTGAACGTCATAATCGCGACAGTAATGTGCCGGCGAGCGTCAGCGTCACTCATTTTATCAAAGAAATTTACAGATTACAATACAATACACAATACTCGCAACAGTATTACAGCTGTAGTTAACATCCGAATTTAATTATAATAAGATGCACCTATATCAGTACGTCTACCAATATTAACTACGGATCCATATTAAGAGGCCTGTCGGATCTCAGATACCAATTTTCATCAAGATCAGAGCAAAGATTAATAAATTCAAGATGACGGCAGTTTTCTTTACAATTTTGACTGCGGATTTATGTTAAAGGGCCTTTCGGATCGTCACACGTCACATCAATTTTATATACGATCAGGACAAAAATGAAGAAAATCAAGATGAAGGCATATTTACAGATTTGACTGCGGATTCATATTAAAGAGCTTTTCTCAGATATCAATTTTCATCATAATCAGCTAAACGATGAAAAAGTTCAAGATGGTGACCATTTTTTTGGAATTTTGACAACGGAGCCATATTAAGAGAGGCCTTTCGGATCCTTAGAATTTTTTTGATCGAATCCATTATTATTCTGCAACATGCACATTGCTAAGCTAGATGTGTGTTCCAAAGTTTAATGTAATAACTTCGCTTCGCTCGCTCGTTCGATAATACTGATTGACATTTACCATTAACGCCCACTCTTTAATTTGGATATAGTAACACATCATTATTCACAAGACAATTTAGAAAAAGAAGCTACGAGGTCAAGCAAATCATCAATTCAAAACAAGTGCAAGTCAGGCTATACTCAAAGTAGAGTTCCATAGTTGCCCGTTGCCCAATAAATGACAACCTGTTGTTACATTTATTGCTAATGACTAATGACTGGTTTAAATCCGCACTCCGATGTCCACCTTATTAACAATATTATTCTCGTGATCAGAAATACGATGCATGTCGATATGAATTCTTAATCATAGAGAAATAGGTATATAAATTTTATTACAATGTTCAACATTTATACTCATCCTTATCTAATTTACAAATTGTACTTCAAAATTGTTTTCGTTATGATTACCTTGAATCTTCATTAGGCATGAAAATAAAAAAATAAAAAATAAAAAGATAAAAATCGGCCAAGAGCAAGTCGGGCCATGCTCAGCCTAGGGTTTCGTAGTTACCATTCTATCAGAACAGGCCAAACGGGGACTATTAGTAAGTATCATGTACATTACAATCATAAGGGAGTACCTTTGCAGCGCTTTGTACGTATTTTTACTAAAAGAAGATTATTTGCAATAACTCAAAAACGACTGGACCGATCATGTTCGGTAAACAAATGATCATAGAGCAAAGCCGCGGACGGACAGACAAACATGGCGAAACTAAGGTTTTCTAGGTGACTACGAAACCCTAAAAAGGGATTAGGTGGAAATTTGATGATATGTAAAGTGGTGTGGACTATTTCATATTCTTTGTCAATATACCTAATCAACGCTTCATTGTCAATGTTATCGCAGAGTAATGATAACGTCTCTTTGGTTTCCTACGACAAAGCAAAAATAAGGAAATTAAACAAATACCATTTTATAAGAAGACGCAACTGAAATGCGTAGCGATTACGTCAAAAGTAAAATGAAAATAAATAGGAGACTCCAAACCGAATACTTACTAAATAACATTATTGATAAAGAGTTCCAGTCCATGCTGTTTCCTATGAGCTTTGTGCCGTTTCTCTTCTTAATGTCTCATTTTATTGTCATTAATAATTTTATCACTCCCGAAAGCCGTGTGTCGTCCTATATCAAATCTTTTATCGGTTCTATTATTCTGGTGTTAAGTCACGTCTTTCGTTTTTATTATTATACCGAAGCTTTTAAAAGTTTTACCAGTGACGTTGTTGTTTTTCTTTTATATTTCGATTTGATATTTTTTTCTATAATATCAATTTTGAACCACATTATCAGTTCATCACAGAGATCTAACGCCGTTGAGCTTATTATTAAATTGCAACATGTGCTCAATTCTATTAAAATTGACAAAGTAGAATTCCTTTCTAAGCACAAGAACCGAAATTGGTACACCGTGTTGATGGTTTTTAGTGTCTACGTTTTTCATTGGGTTTTTGGTAGTCGACATATTACATTTCTTAATCTGTTGGTAAATTTCACACTGACAGGACCAATGGTAATTTATGATATGCATGTAGTTATTGTTACTCGTACTATTGTAATGATAAAAAACGAACTACTTGCCTGGAATCATATAATGGAAGAATATAAGAAAAAATATACATCTCAAGAAGAAATTATAAATGTGGCTGTCTCGGAAAGCGATATGTTCGATGCATACGTTAATGTGATAAAAGCATTTCGTTTATGCAAGAAAGTGTTCCAATTTTCGGTAAGGTGAAGTATTTCGTTGTTATTTAAAAGTGAAATTTATGAAATTATAGGGGCCTAAAATTTGTTTGAATAACTAAACAATGAAATGTAGCATTTTATACTGTCAATTTATTTTCAGTTTGCCTATTATGGATTCCAAACTTTTATACACATTTTAATTGAGTTGGAACTTATAATCGAACTTCGAAAAACGAGTGCCGGACTAAATTTCGTAAGTTAACAAAAAATCATGTTATATAGTCAACCTCAAAAGTTGCCACTTTTCTGTTTCTATTTTCGACTATAATTTGAATCTACCTATTTTAATTTTTCAGTATCAATCTACGATGATGGCTGCTCTGTCCATTACTTGGAGTATGAAGGGTTTTTTGTTAATGGTAGTATTAAGCATCGCCTGCGAAAATTTTTATAGATCTGTGGAACTTGCTGAAAGTTCTTGTGCCCAGCTTTTGAGTTACTGTAAATCTAACGGTCAGTATTAGACTCATTTTATAGTTTTTTTCTGATTAAACGTAGTTCGTTCATATAGAATGCATGAGTCTCGAATAACTAGGGGTTAAATATAAAATGGGCTTCAAAACAACAGGTATAGTTCTGAAGTCTGTGTCCTGTCTGAAGTGCTGGCCTAGCGGTAAGAGTGTGCGACTTTCACGGAGGTCGCGGGTTCGAACCCCGGCTCTTACCAATGAGTTTTTCGGAACTTACATAAGTTCCGAAAAACTTATTGGTACATACGAAATATCATTTTGATATTTACAAGCCGCTTTTCGGTGAAGGAAAACATCGTGAGGAAAGGTTTAGTTTACCCTCTGGGTTGGAAGGTCAGATGGTAGTCGCTTGCGTAAAAACTAGTGCCTACGCTAGTTCCCGGGATTCGTTGCCAAGCGGACCCCAGGCTCCCATGAGCCGTGGCATAAGCCGGGACAACGCGAGGAAGATGATGAGGTATAGTTCTGATATTATCTGCATTCTGCATATTTGCCGAGCTTTCCTCGATCCGCCACCTGGGGACGCGTTCTCTAGGGGTGAGGCTCTCCCGAGAAGTTCTGAATATTAAAAGTTTAACATAAATATGAAACATAGAGTCAGACCAAGTGAGGTGAGGTGAGGCTCCCCCAAGAAAATGGCAGTGATTTTAATAGCATAGCGCTATTGAAATTGCTGCCAACTTAGCTTGGTCTGACTATTAATATTATCATAAAATTATTTAAACACGCTCTGTTTGTTATTGAAAATCATTTAACAATACAATAAGCAGTTAAATCGGAAAAAATCTTAAACCTAAAACACCTTTCTAACGAGCAGTCCTATATTACGTATAAGAATGTAACTAACGGGCCAATTCATATCTAGTGGATATCTACCTATAGATATCAACTAGATATCCACTAGATATGAATCAGAAACGATAACGAGATATTTAAGAAAGTCATGTCAAATTTGACATTTCCGCGATTCCGAATGTCCTTTTGAACGATCTCTTTAAGATTAGCTTAAGATATTACTTAGACATCCAATGGATATCTAATGGATATCCCAAAGCGTTACGATAATAAAATTGTAGCGTGAAATAACATTGCTTTCTCGAATCGAACTGCAAAAGATAACAGAACTATTTGAGAACTAAACTATAACGTATCTATTAGATCTCGTATTGTTCTCGTAATTATCATGTTTTTCGAATTGACCGGTAAGAGTAATATTTATATTAATTTATTCAGATATGCGCAAGACTTGCAAGAACGTGCTGCGGCTGAACCGCGCGTCGCTGCGCAAGATGTCGGCGTTCGGCGTGTTCGAACTCGACGCAACGTTCCCGCTGCGGCTGCTCAACGTGCTCGTCACTTACTGCGTCGTGTTACTGCAGTTCGCCTTCTTGTCGTCTTAGAAACGCTGTTTTATTTTCACTTTTGAATTTTAAAGATTTCTAGTATAACGTCGGGTTAAGCTAGCACAAACATAGACTTGCCTTCTAAATAGTTCAATGGATGTATAGTTTATTTTTAATTTTAGGTGTAACTAAAAAAAATGTTAATTGTCATTGTTTCCTTAAATTATAACTTTTGAACATAGAATTGGCTACGACCTTCGCCTGCAGGAGTTGGGTTGTCACCTTTCTTTCTGTCACCTCACCTTGATGGACACCGCGCCGAAAACGATGCCGAGTGGCTTGTCTGAGTAGTAAGTAGGTTCTTCAGTTTAGTTTTAGGCTTAGAGGATATAACCAAACGGAGTAGCCATTAACAGGCGTTCCCCTCTGTCGAAAATAGTCGGCCAATGGTCATACACAATGTATGGACTGCCGTTTATCTGACATGGCTATTCATAATTCATAATTCTTTATTGCAACCATGGTACAGTATAGATGTAAATTATAATATACAATGTCTCACATGGACCCTGTAAGGGCACAGCATATCAATAGCTTACTCATAACATTTATTATTATATTTTTTATTGTATTGCATGTAGCAAATTATTAATTTATCTAAAAAAATATCAGGTCATAAAACAATTATTCTAATTACACATGAGATCATTATTAAATGTATTATAATAAATAAATTAGTGTACAATATTCATATAATAAAATTATTTTGTTATAAATTTAGGTATGTATGTCATAGTGATTTAAGTAAGTATGTCATTGTTTTAATAAATTACTTAGAAGGTGTCTGTAACATTATCATTAAAATAGTACATTATTGTCGAGGCTCGGAAGTAGCTACTTGCTGGCTAAGGATTCGTTTTAAACGGACGACCTTGGGAGTCCGTTTAATTGAATCCGAAGCCAGCAAGTAGCCTTCCAGCCGAGTCATATATAGTGCTTTTCTCAAAAATGGCGCAATAAATACAAATATAATAGAAATATTTTACAGAAGCAACGTTCTTATGTATATATTTTCACAGAAAAAAGTAAAAAGATTTGCTTTGCCGCCGTTTTATTTTTTTAATTAAAAATAGAAGTGTATTTTTCTGCTGAAAGTACGCCAACCTATTTGAGACACCTAAATAGTCGCGGTACCAACATTATAATAATAAGTACTGATCATCTGTTTGGCTGTTTAATGGACCTATGCCTTCATTTGATATGGCCACTTCAACTTTTAAAAAGTTTGGAACTCGACAAATAATGGAATTTGTATGCAACATTGCAGTCCTGAAATCGAGACTGCAATGTTTTTAACTTTTTAATTTTTTGACTGACCATAAACTACGCACTTCGCGACCTACTTTTTAACCGACAACGTTGACTTTGCCGTCCATTTTTGAGAAAAAGTCCTTTAAGTCGTAGTAGCATTTATTTATTAGAAAGTCTTTCAACATTTTATTAAATTGTTTCTCATTTGCTTGAGCTTTAATGTCGTTTTTAAGGTGGTTATATATTTTAACTGCCATGACGTTTGGACTTGTACTATGGAGTTTGAGTTTAGAAGTTGACGGCAAAGCTAAATCATGTTTATACCTTGTTTCGAAGCGTCGGGGCTGGTCTACTAACTTTGTAAATAGTTCCGAATGTTTTCTTACGAATTTACAGGTTTCAAAAATATACATCGAAGTTAGGGTTAGGGTCTATTTTGACGTTACCTAAGTATACATATATTTGACGTTCCCCTTCCCCGAAAAAATTGGCACTTTTGTACAGCAAATTACAGACAAGGTGTATCCGTTGGTTATATCCTCTAAGGTTTATGGCTTTGTTAGTGATGTATTATTTTTATGTATTAAGTTGTTAATAAATAATTTGCAGTGTTTATACAAAATTGAGGTTTGATATTAAAAGATAAAAAGCAAAAAAAAACTTGTTTCAGAAACTTATGTGTTTGTTATCTCTAGTCCTAATATCCTTATCGGCTGAAGCACAGCATAGTAGGGCAATCTCAGGTGATGATAAACCAACTCCGTTGAATTCCCTGACCCCAAATATGTATATTTAGACACCAAGTTTGTGATTCTAAGTGACTTAGAACTCGAGATATTAATAATTAACTATAATTCAAAATGGCCGCCATAAAATTAAATATGGCCGACGGAGGAGTTGGTTCCTATCAAAAAGTTAAAGCTATGGACCTAACAAGTGCCTGAAAAAAAAACTGGTGATTTTGTCCAGCGTGTTATCCTGTATAATTTTTGCGTCATCTAGTGTAAAACTCTTTATTTACATACAAGATATATTTCATATATCTTTATTGCGATCGTGTTCATTACAGAGGATGGTACAAAACATTTTGAAGTAGGTACATGATACCCCGTTAGGGCACTGCAACAATCTTAATACTAGGTACTGAACTATTTACAAATAATACATTATTGAACTAGGAAATTTCTAAATAAATTATGATAATAAACAAAAACTTTGGTTAAATGTCATTCATATTGCATTACTACTCATTTATAATTGTATATTTAATTCATCATAAAAGCCCAACAAATATACAGTGGTACTACGTAAACGAAATTAATAACTAACTTAAATCTAAAATAGGCCCTTGAGGCATTGTACCAAGGATGCTGGCGGCATTTCCTCGCTGTATCGCAATGCTGATATTTTTGAAATAGGTATCCTTTTCTTTAGTCCCATGGTGTGGTATCCTAGTTGAGATAGGATCAATAGGATGTCAACAAAGTCACGGCCAGTAAAAGGCGCCAGCCTGTCCGTCGGTCCTCCATGTTTACTTTCCTAAAACGAAACGCAACACAATGTACGAACCTCGCGTAGAGTAAGAACTCTTGGCACCTCTCTGCCTGGACATGACACGTCGCCTTAGCTATTTACATACAAAATCATAAACATGCTAAGCCATAACAGCCTGTATTGCGACCGCGTAAGAGACTGCGGGCTGTGGAATGATGCATTAGAGCCGGAAGCTAGCTCAGCCATATTGAATAACGGCACTTGATCTTTATGGCTAAGGCTAATAAGGCATATCTACACAAGTGATGTCATCGGAGAAAATTGCGTCTCTCAAAAGACAATATGGGGCATTTTTTGTGCGTGCTTCTTGCTTGACCTTTAAAGTAAACTTTGAGCCTCAAGTCTTCAGTTGACGCAGTTCGCTGCTTATTGCGTCACATTCTATAGAAATCTATCTGTCTTCAAATAAATGTAACGCTGTAAGCAGCGTACTTTGCCAAGCCCTTAAAGAATAAAATAACTAAATCTATTTGATAGTAAAGTTAGTTATGGGCAATGTGCATTGTAGTTACTCGGTGCAGTGCAGAAAATGGCTCATATCGATGTCGTCGAAAGTTCCCTGATAAACAAGACCATAAACACGATCCTTCCGCGACTGCATCGGATGTAAACAAACCAGTAAACACTCAGACGAAAGACAAATTCATAATAAAGACTGTAAATTAAATTACAAATCACGAATCTGTAGTAGCGATGCTACCTGGATTAGGGTAAACTCGCATTATTTGGTGACACGCCTAATTCGGTGATACAAGTTTTGAAGCATGACACCGAGGAAAGCTAGTGAATTAGGGCCTTTTAAATGGGCCTCACGGCAATCCTCCGAACCCGTGAAGCCGTGAGGTCCCATGACACGCCTAGTGACGAAATAATGCGAGTTTACCCTACTATATAAGAAACATATGCGAAATAAACCCATTTTCGACCCATGCCACCGAACCCTAGTGGCCGAGCGGTTTAGACATCTGTCGCGTAAACGGAAAACGCTGGTTCGATTTCAGCCCCGGGCACTGGAGGCCTTGGTATTTTTTCCTATGTATATGATATTTATTTCGTATATAGTTTAAATGTAATGTGGCTACTTGTAAAAAACACAAATTAAAACATTTTCATAAGAAAGTAATTTAATTTGTTCTTAGGGTATTAATGGCAGCGTCAACTCTCTTCGCTAGTCCGAAATTACCGATTCAACTAGGGAACAAATCAAATTATTTTATGAAAAATATTTTGATTTGTGTTTTTTAAGTAGTCGCACTACTATATGTAAATTATAAACTGAAACAGATATCATACACTAAAGAGAAAGTGACTTAGTCCACCGGTGGCCAAGGCGGGAATCGAACCCGCTTCTTCAGCTTACGCGGCTAACGTCCTGACCACTAGACCACCCGGCCACCACGACGGTCGGACGGACTTGGTCACATTTTCTTTAGTGTATGCTATCTGTTTCAGTTTATCACCAAGACGATTTTGTTAAATGTGAGTCCGGCTCCAGTGCTTATTATTAACTCGTCTCTGCCAAAATATAAGTGCGAGGCGGTAAAATAGCAAGTACATGTGTCAAAGTGGGTCAGTGCTAGAAGCGCATTTAGATTTTAAGCACGTTGCGTCCTGAGGCCCGTTTCTTAAAAGCTTGAAACTTGTAAATTACAAGTTGTAATACAAGCGGATGTCACTTTTTGACAGCTTTTGTTAGAAAGGGAGTTCCACTTGTATTACAAGTTACAAGCTTTTGAGAAACGGGCCCCAGGTCGAAATTAGGTATGCAAGGGGGACACACTGGGGGCCTAGCCAAAATGCCAATCGTTTGCGCTACAACAACGAAACGCTATCTGTCTCTCTATCACTCTTCCATATTAGTGCGATAGAGAGACAGATAGCGTTTCGTTATCGTAGCGCGAACGATTGACATTCTGGCTATACCCTTGATATTAATTACAAATCGATATCGAATTGTTAAGGTACCGTAGTAGTCAACTAGGAATAGGATAGTTTCGTCATGTCCGTCCGTCTGTCTGTCCACTGTCTAGCTATCACGGTTCATGAGATACAGCCTGGTGACAGACAGCGGACGAACAGACAGCCAGCGGAGTCTTAGTAATAGGGTCCCGTTTTTACACTTTGGGTACGGAACCCTAAAAACTAGAAAAATATTTTTTTAGGATACGCGCCCTACGTATAAATTGAAATTCTCAATAATTGACACAATTGTTTGGGTTTTTTTTATAAGTCGTAAAACCTTGTAGAACAACTATGAGAGTAATTTTAATGTGATAATAAATGATTTCCTATTTTACAAATACCTATAGCTGGTGTAGGATTAAGCAAACGCACTTTGAGTGTATCACCAAGAAAGTCTGAATTCTTTATGTACAGGTATCTTTATATAAGAACTTTGCAGTAAAGTTTTCTCTTCAAAAATTGTCTTGTTGAAAATTGAGTTGACAGTCTAAAAGTACAGCCAGGAATATAAGCTCGTCATTCTGTATTATACTATCGGCCTGATTCGAACTATAAGATATGTCTAAAATTTGCTAAAGATACGATATGGATCGGATATTATATGTCAGATTAAAAAATAAAAACTTTTATAAAAAAAAGATAAACCGACTTCAAAAAGGATGAAATAAAATATTATCCTTTTTAGGGTTCCGTGTTTAAGTATATGCGTTACCAACTGATATGTTTGAAGTCGGTCAACCTCACAGCACATCAACCCCTGATCACTGAACCCCTCGACCCTAAACCACCAACCCTTCAACCGCCATTCCCCGACCCCTAACCCCAGACCTCTTAACTCCTAACCGTAACCCCCAAACCCTTAACTCCTAACCCCTCAGTCCCCGACCCATCAACTCACCTCCCCTCAACCCCCAACCTCAAACCCCCCAAACACTAATACCCTCTACCTTCACCTCTCACACCTACCCCTCACCTCTCAGTCTCTTTGGTTGTTTCAAACATACGACGAGGGAAGTTTCACATTTCGTCGGTGGTCTTCATCATCAGTAGCCTTACCACGAGTTTGACATTGATATATTCGCTATCGTGTGCGTAACTTATTGTTTATGCATCTCGCTCGTACTGGCATATTAGTGTACAAAGTAATTTACGAAGACGCTAGCGAATATTTAGTGTCAAACTCGTGGTTAGGCTACAGTTGCACTACATCAAATTGGTGGTTTTTGGGAGGAAATTGGTGGTTTTTACATTAGAAAACACCGAAATCACCATACACGTGCCTTTAAAACTTGAGGAGTTCCCTCAATTCCACACGGATTCCATCATCAGATCAAAACCAAAAATGTTACGAAAACTTCTTGGAGGTAACTTCTTTCAAGCAGAAAAAGAATTACTCAAATCGGATCATGGGTGCTGGAGTAATCGCTGAAATCATTATCATCAAAACAGTCATCATCATCAGCTCCACTTCATCAAATTGGTGGTTTTCGAGAGAAAATGCTCGAGTTGCTTAAGAAAATACCCAAATCACCATACATGTGCCCTTAAAAATTAAGGAGTTCCCTCAATTCCTCAGGGACCCCATCATCAGATCAGAACCAGATTAATACGGGACCAACTTGAAAGTAGCTCCTTTCGAACAAAAAAAGAATTACTGAAATCGGACCACGGGTCTCGGAGTAATCGGTGAACATACATAAAAAAAATAAAAAAAAATAGCCACAACCGAATACAGAACCTCCTCCTTCTATGAAATTGAAGTCGGTTAAAAAGTGACGTTTTTGTTTGAAGAAACGTCACTTTTAACACTGACATATCCGATCCATGTCGTAGCTTTTCGCAAGTTTTTGACGTTCTGTAGGCCTAGCACATGATTGGCGCGACAGTATCTCGCGGCGAGATAGACTACCCGTGTTTTTCTAACTGTATTAATTAAAGAGGGACCGGTAGTCTATCTCGCCGCGAGATACTGTCGCGCCAATCATGTGCTAGCCCGGCTGGCCGTATAATATGTTTACGTATTCTTTTCTGTACCTATTTGCATTTCTCGCGTCATAAAGTCGGCCATTGTGCGGCCTTTTGGGGCCCTTCTGCGTCTCCGGCCAGACTTTTTATTGTTTTATTCCTTTGTGGAGACTTGTTGTTAAGTAATGAGATTACTGCAGTGAAACTTTTACTGGACTTTGTACTGTTTAGTTTGTTAAAATGTGGCCTTTGCGCCTTAAATTTTTGCCTCAACTCAAAAGTAAAGTTTTACCAACTATTCGTGTAAAATCATTTATTATCACATTAAAATTACTCTCATAGTTGTTCTACAAGGTTTTACGACTTATAAAAAAAACCCAAACAATTGTGTCTATTATTGAGAATTTCAATTTATACGTAGGGCGCGTATCCTAAAAAAATATTTTTCTAGTTTTTAGGGTTCCGTACCCAAAGTGTAAAAACGGGACCCTATTACTAAGACTCCGCTGGCTGTCTGTTCGTCCGCTGTCTGTCACCAGGCTGTATCTCATGAACCGTGATAGCTAGACAGTGGACAGACAGACGGACGGACATGACGAAACTATCCTATTCCTAGTTGACTACTACGGTACCTTAACAATTCGATATCGATTTGTAATTAATATCAAGGGTATAGCCAGAATGTCAATCGTTCGCGCTACGATAACGAAACGCTATCTGTCTCTCTATCGCACTAATATGGAAGAGTGATAGAGAGACAGATAGCGTTTCGTTGTTGTAGCGCAAACGATTGGCATTTTGGCTAGGCCCCCAGTGTGTCCTTGCATACCTAATTTCGACCTGGGGCCCGTTTCTCAAAAGCTTGAAACTTGTAAATTACAAGTTGTAATACAAGCGGATGTCACTTTTTGACAGCTTTTGTTAGAAAGGGAGTTCCACTCGTATTACTAGAAACGTATCACTTGCTGCACACTTTCTAGAACAACAATGACCCTCTTTCAGAGCATGAGAAATGAAAAATTATTTGCAAACTTTTAACTATTACACGTGAATTTTATACACACATTTTAAACACCAAACGAAGAAACAAGAGTTTTATAAGTATATAATGATTATGTGTGTTCTGACTGTTTGTAACGTCGTAGCTCCGCGCTAAAGCCACTTTAACTGTTTCTGAGCTACAACCGCACACACAAAAACACATGTTAAACTTACATCACCCTTATTTTTGTGTCAGATATTTAATAGCAGTCACCAACCCTCATTATCCCAGAAAACAATGCATTTATATAAAGATAACTGGCTTTTAGTCATACCTATTCATAAAATGTAAGCTTCCACTTTCCATGTTCATGTCCCGCACACAAATCTTCGCTATCGCCCTCTCAGGCCCTCCTACATCTAACAATGGGAGGTTTATGGTCTGGAAAATGCTGTTATAAAGCGGTGCAGCGCTGTGGTTTACTGTGCTGATATTCCCGTTCCGTTCCCGTTCAATCTTCGCAATAATAATTTATGTTTCTCAAGTTCCTAACATAGTTTCGATGCACAAGGAGGCCCGACCCCAGATAAACTGGGATAAGGGCAGGAAGAAGAAGAAAAAGTTTCTAACATAAATTAACTTTTTTAAGGTATAATTTTAACAATAGAGAGATAGAGCCGGTGTCAACAACTACAGACCGATTTCAATTTTAAGTTCTTTGTCCAAAATACTCGAGAAAATCCTTAACTGTAGATTAATATCATATCTCAACAAGTTTAAAATTATTGCAACAAACCAATATGGCTTCAGAGCTGGAATCTCAACTGAAGATGCTGTCGCTGACTTTACTAAATCTCTTGTAGGTAAACTGGACAGTAAGCTTCACTGCTATGGAATCTTCCTCGACTTGTCTAAAGCTTTTGACACCGTCTCTATCCCCATTCTCGTTTCAAAGCTAGAAAAAATCGGCATACGTGGCGAATCTCTCGACATACTTAAAGACTACCTATCTAATCGCACTCAATGTGTTAAAATCGGCACCTACTGTAGTAATGACGAAACTATTTGCTACGGAGTTCCCCAAGGAAGCATCCTTGGTCCAACTCTCTTCCTTGTATATATTAACGAACTATGCCAACTTTCTATCCCTAACTGCGACATATTCACCTACGCAGACGACACGGCTCTGCTTGTGTACGATAAAACCTGGGAAGGGGCCAAGATCAACGCTGAAACCGCACTAGTCAAGGTCATGGAGTGTCTGAAGAAGAACATTTTAACGCTCAACCTTGAAAAATCGAAAGCAGTGCGTTTCCGTCTTCCACACTCTTCAAAACCTCCGGATATTACCAATACAGTTAGGGTCCACACCTGCCCCCCTAAATCTACAAACTGCACTTGTACCTCCCTCTCTGTAGTCCCCCACATTAGGTATTTAGGCGTGTATGTGGATCACAAGCTTGATTGGTCGTCGCATACTGACGCTCTATGTACTCGACTCCGCAAGCTAATATACATCTTCAAGCAGCTTCGGCACACTGCATCTACTGAAATCCTCTCCCTAGTCTATCAGAGCTTGTGCCAAGCTGTCATTACCTATTGCATCCCAGTGTGGGGCGGAACCTATAAAACCACACTGCTCAGGGTAGAGAGAGCGCAAAGGGCAATCCTCAAAGTGATGCACTTTAAAAAACGCGACTACCCTACAACTCAACTCTACTTAAGAGTCCAAAGTGCTCTCTGTAAGGCAGATATACTTACTGCGTACAATTTTGAGACAGCATTCATTAGTGCCATTTAATAATATTAACGCCCAAAAACGACAGGGACACGCTGTCTGTAAAACGGTGTCTTGCCGCACAGCGTTTGGCCGTCGACAGATCGAAGCGCAGGGCGCACGTCTATATAACAAAATTAATAATTTAATCGCAATTTATAGCTTGACAAGGCGGGAAGTCAAAATTAAAGTACAAGACTGGCTGCTAAATCTAACTTACAATGAGACTGAAAATCTCCTCGTTATAATAACATAGGCAGAGGCGACTAGCTAATGTATAATTAAAGTGTAGATAAATTTAAATAACTTAAGCAACTATTTATTTATAGCAATTAGTTTAATGTTTTACTATCTTACTGCTGTACACGACCTTCATTTTTGTTTCGACATCGAATTTAGACGAACTTTAGCCCCTAAGGCACAGGTGCTTACCTAGTTTAGGGGTCGAAAGTCTGACCTCTCCATACTGTCATGTTTGTACAAACCCTTGTGTAATTGTTTATTATGTAACGTGCTCCTTATGTACAATAAAATATTTTATTATTATTATTCTCTTTATTTATTATTTTTCTTATGCTAGGTTTTTTATAATATGCATATAAAAGTAAAATATAAAAACACTTACAAAACAATACAAAATACATATAAACAAATTATAAAAAACCTAACCTAGGGTGCCGCCAGCAGCGGGGCAGGGCCCAAGCTGCCGGTGGTCAGGGCCGCAGAGAGAGGAACCGGCGGACTATCCGCGCCGTGTCCAAGATCACCGCCTTCTGCATCTTACCCTTGATCCAACCACCTAGCGAGAGTCTCTCAAGGTGTTGGTCGAGACTCTTCGCTATGAGACCGTTCGCTGAAACGACTATCGGGACAATGATCGTCGAATCAACATCCCACATGGCGGTTATCTCGTGAGCCAAGTCTAGGTACTTACTGGACTTGTCCTTCTCGGCTTTCACGAGATTCTCATCATGGGGGATGGTGATGTCGACGAGCACGGCCCGGCGCTGCGATCGATCTATTATCACAATGTCAGGCTTATTGGCTACAATAGTCCTGTCAGTGATGATAGATCGATCCCAATAGAGCGTGGCACGACCATTCTCGAGAACTGGCACAGGTAAATACTTGTAGTACGGTACTTCGCAGTCCACAAGGCCGTATAGAAGAGCAAGCTGCTGGTGAATAATCCTGGCTACGAGATTATGTCTGTGCAAGTACTCGCCGTTAGCAAGATGAGAACAACCGGAAATGATATGCCTGAGTGACTCTCCGGGACGGCGGCATGCCCGACAAATGTCGACCGTACCGTCCTTCAGGATATATCTCCGATAGTTGTTCGTCATCATAACTTCGTCCGCAATTGCACAGGCAAAACCCTCGGTTTCTCCGAAGAGGTCCCCGAATCGTAACCAGTTCACCGACGCGAGCAGGTCTACATCGGGTCCCGTGAGGGCCTTGTAGAACCGCCCATGTAGCACCTTACTCTCCCATACCGCCTTGCGGCCCACAGCACTTTGTACCACAGGTTTGTGCCAGTTCTCGTTTGCCAAGGAGAGCGGCGTGAAGTTCCTGTCCACTGCCACCACATCACGATGCATCCCACACTCGTTGTTAAGGAAATAATTCCTGAGATTGCACACCTCGCGGTTGTGGAGATCTTTGGCGTTAAGGAAGCCTCGACCTCCACACTTCCGTGAGATGTACAATCTCATAACTGACGAGCGTGGGTGTAGCATACGGTGTGTGGTGAGTAGTAGACGGACCCTCCGATCCAGGGCGTCCAGCTCGGTCTGAGTCCACCTTAGTATGCCAAAGGAGTATATGAGTATGGGCATTACCCAGGCGTTGAAGGCGCGCACTTTATTGCCTCCTGACAAAAGACTGTTAAGGACTTTTGTGAGCCGACTGAAAAAGCGCTCCTTCACCGACCGTCTAATACCCTCGCCCTCAATACCCAACGACTGTGACATACCAAGGTATTTATAGGTTTCTGATTCAGAGATAGATCTGAAAGACATTGTCTCAGAAAGTTGTAAATTTGTTGAATTTACAACCTCCCCCAGCTGTACATGCATAACCGCACACTTATCGACACCAAACTCCATTCTGATGGCGGTACTGAAAACTTCTGTGGTTTTCAATAGCACCATCAAGTCTTGGTTATTTGGCGCAAATAGCTTGAGGTCATCCATGTACAGAAGGTGAGAAATGACTTCACCCTCTCTCCGAAGCTGGCAACCTAACCCTGAATCCTTCAGCAGGGTGCTGAGGGGATTCAGAGCTAGGCAGAACCACAGGGGACTCAGACTGTCACCCTGAAATATTCCTCGCTCGATCCTTATAAAGTCCTGCGGGCCAGGGCGGTCATCCCCACCTCCTGGTTGACGAAGGACTGTGGTCCACTGCCTCATACACGCACTTAGGAAGGATATTAAAGCTGCATCAAGTTTATACAGCTCCAATACCCTTCTCAGCCATGAGTGAGGCACCGAATCATAGGCCTTCTTATAGTCAATCCAGGCGGCCGAGAGGGCCCCCCTGTTCCGCCGAACTTGCTGGCATATGGTCATGTCTATGAGGAGGAGCTCTTTAGTACCACGGGACCCAACCCTACATCCATTTTGAGCGGAGGCCAAAATGTTGTTAGCGACAATGTGCGCGTTAATTTTTGCTCTCAAAATGGATGTAAGGAGCTTGTAAAGTGTAGGCAAGCACGTGATGGGTCTGTAGTTCTTTGCTTCCGTGGTACTACCGGACTTGTGGAGCAGGAAGGTTACACCAGTTGTTAGGGAAGGTGGGAGGGAACCGAGCTCTAGGGCTTGTTGGAACTGCGTTGCCAACCGTGCGTGCGAGCATCGAAACCATTTTAGCCAGAAGTTGTGCAATCCGTTCGGTCCAGGACTTTTCCAGTTCTGGGTCGTACGGATGGCACAACTTACGTCATGGGGGCTGATGGTGATAGCCCCCATAGGTTCGATGTTCTCGCTCTCACGTTCGACAACGTCTATCCAACCGCCCTCCGTGTGTTCTACAGGCACTGACCAGATGCTACGCCAGCCGCTACGGTAGCCGCACGTCGGACACACGAGAGTCGGCTTCCTCCCACCTTCGGTACACCTTCCTTTGGTCACTTTGAAAAAGACGATTCTGCTGGAATCGATCCACACGCTTTCTGTAGCGGCGAATACGGTTTGCCCATGCATAGACTTTCTGCTTTAGAAAGTCGATGCGCTCTGTGACATTGGCCATGTAGTCGCGGGGCCTGACATCCGTCCCCGCGAACGCCTGGTTCACAAAGCGCATTACTCGGGGGCGGTTGTTGCCCCCCCAAAACAGATCAGCTTTGCAATGAGAGTCCTAAACGAGCTGATACGTCGCTCGATCCGCGCTTGCCATGCAGGGACACCTCCGGCGGTCCTAGGTGCAC
This sequence comes from Cydia strobilella, assembly GCF_947568885.1. Classification (NCBI taxonomy): domain Eukaryota; kingdom Metazoa; phylum Arthropoda; class Insecta; order Lepidoptera; family Tortricidae; genus Cydia; species Cydia strobilella. The sequence continues at coordinate 2,691,465 of NC_086061.1, read as the reverse complement.
GTTCAGCGTCCGGAAACTTGACTCGAGCAACACGGCACGCCGCGATGGCTCCGCAGTACATGATCGAGTGCGTATCATCTAAATCTTTACTAGTCCGTAAATGTGGCTCTAGTAAAGCGTTTAGGGCTCCCACTAGCGCTAGATTGCGTCTATTTATAGGCAGACGTGGTAATCGTGGCCTAGAGTTGGTTGTGGCGCGATACTGCGTAATCGCCTCTTCCAAAGTCCTCCTCAGTTGCTCATTGGCAGATGTACTCACGCTCTGACTCACAAAATCCCCCTCGTCGGTACTAAAATCAACCCGCGGCGCCCCCGGTGCCAGGTCGGGTGCGGGCACCGGATCCGGCGACGTGGCGGGCAGATCTCGTACCGAGGTGGAGTCCGCGCGAGCAGAGAGAGCCTCCTGGCGAAGCTGATCAAGTGTCGCGTCATCCAACCGCTTTAACCGTTGAATGACGCGCACCTGGTCCGATAGTCGCTGCTCCGATACGGTGATGGTAGGTTCAAGTGCCTGAAACAGAGGCAGCATCCTTGAACGATACGCGGACAGCCGGGTTCCCCCCTCTGTAACCCCATAGTAGGCGCGCATGACGTTCTCATTCATGGATTGAGTCCATCTCATGCGACGCACTACACCACCGGCAGCGGGAGCCGTGGGCGGGGCAGGATGTCCCGCAGGCCCCAAGCGTGCCGGCAGCGGTGGCCGCCCTCGTCGCGCAGGTGGTCGTGGCGGCGGCGGCGGCGGCGGCCCGCTCTCGTCACTCGACTCGCTGGTGTCGGGCGCGGTGGCGAATTCATCGCCCGACGACAATTGCGAGGAGACGGACGAGGCGGGCGAGGGTGGTGGGCGTGCGTTGGTTGTGGTAGACGCTTGTGGACGCGTTTTACTCCTTGTGATCATTTTCTTTTCTTTATAATTCGACCATTGTTTGTCGGCTAGTTTTGTACATATGTAGTTACATTTTTGCGGTCACGTACCCTTTGCGAGTGTCGCATTAATGTGAAGAGGTAACTTTTCCACAAGAAAGTACAAGGAAAATGTAGAAAAAGCCAGTAAAAACATATTTGATTAAAAAGAAAAGGAAAATTTAGTAAAAAACGCGTCTGACGTTGACAGCGTCATTTTATTATTATTATTATAATTTCGACGTTTCTACTATACCCGGTATTACTATTGTAAAGCTAATTTGGAAGTCGTGGTGGCCTAGCGGTAAGATCGTGCGACTTTCAATCCGAAAGTCGCGGGTTCAAACCCCAGCGTATACCCATGAGTTTTTTGGAACTTATATATGTACGAAATATTATTTGATATTTGCCAGTCGCTTTTCGGTGAAAGAAAACATCGTGAGGAAACCGGATTAATCCCAATAAGGCCTAGTTTACCCTCTGGGTTGGAAGGTCAGAGGGCAGCCGCTTTCGTAAAAACTAGTGCTTACGAAAATTATCGGTATTAGTTGCCAAGCGGACCCCAGGCTCCCATGAGCCGTGGCAAAATGCCGGGACAACCCGAGGACGATGATGATGGTATTGTAAAACTAAGTTGTCAATCGCTCACGCAGACGTTCAAGACGTTCGTACTTACCTATAGTTTGGTCTAACGCAGCGTACTACGTAGGCGAACAACACGAACGCGAAGCCAAGCGAGGCGGCGCAGGGCGAATCCTTTCAATCCTTTGATACCTATAGAAGTGTCCTAGGTGGGTGATCTCGTAACGCGAACGCCGTGGGCCCGCCGCGCCGCTTCGCTTCGCGTTTGCGAGTTGTTGGCTTACGTAAGACGCAGCGTTATGGATATGTAAGTTTAAAAGCATTTGTAGCAGGTGATTAAAAAATACTTGCAATTACTCAAACCGTCAACATAAAAGTACCTTACAAGTTTTTTTGTCAGTAACTCACTGTGCGTGCCTGACAGGTACACCGAGCGGCGGCGGCAACCACAGCTGCTGGCCGAGCCAACTGGCAGGACGAATCTGCTCCGTAAGGCACCTCTCAGCCGTACTATACACGTTCTGAATCTCGTTGCCGACAAAACAGATCTTTTTTATTGCCCTATGTGGGAATTGTCAAAAACGTATTTATATGTATTGTGTTATGTAATGGATTGAAATTTAATTTGAATTATTGTGTAATGACACATTTAAATCTAAATTGACTATTGTGTATTGTAAGTAATTGTAATAAATTGAATTTTTAATTTGAATTATTTAGTTAAGTAGTAATAAGGATTATTTTTAATTTAAGGTAAAGGAACTATTATATTAGGGTTACCTGTAAGGATAGTTGCTGTATTTAATAAAATAAAATAATATAATAAAATAAAGTGCTATCTATACTTTGCTTTGACGTTAACTGCTCCAAGAGACAATCGTGTTTATTTTATTTTTTATTTTATTTATTTAAGGTTTACCAACAATTGTTGACATCGATACATTAATAATGTACTAAGCTAAAACATGTAAGGAGTGGTGTCACAATTACTTACAGGTAAACACCGCATGCATAACAAATATAAGTAAACAACTATAGAAATACCTAAATATAAACTTATTTTCTAATTATTTGTGTTTTAAGAAATATTTTCGGACAGATGTTATAAATTTATTTAGTGGGTCACAGTGCATATCCGCCTTGTCACAGCAACCATTAGCAATTTTACATAACCTGTGATAGCTACTAGGAGAAATATCTTTGTTATATATAAAACTGGTGAAACAAACGAAGCAAAGATAAGCTATTTAGTTACATTTCCTTTCAAAACATGTATTTAAATAGCTTACCTTTGTAAGACTTCTAAAACAAATGAAGACCTTTAAGCTATTTTATTATATTCATTGTAAACAATGTATCTAGGGTCATTTATTTAGTCAGGTAAAATGATAATAAATTTAGAATAGAAGAAATCCATACTTGGAATAAAACACATTTATTATAAGTACTTACATTATATTCGGACACCGCCAAAATAGAACACCACGTTTCCAGAACACCACGTGTTAAATAAAATCAACTTTTTATAATAAATATCACAATGTGACCACGAAGGTAAAGAGACTGAAGGTGTGGAGTTTAGCCGTCCAGACTTCCGTCGCCAGCTAGAGTCGGAGCAAGAATGCCCCCTCCACAAGCGGACAACCCTTTTTATGCTAAAGTCCCCACCTTCATTCGAACTAAGTTTGTACAAGACAATCAAGACAACTTCCGGTTATTAATATAAATTTAATTTACTTATGAACTACTGTTATAACTATTCATAATTTCACATAATTAATTTAGGATTTATCTAACCGTTATTTATAATTTATTACATCACAAAACCCTATTCGAAACTAAAATGTACAAAGTGTACTTCCGGTTAACAAAATTAATTCACTATACGTTTAACAACTTTTTATTACTATTCGTATTGCTTTTTATTTAATTTAAATTATATCTAGGTCTCTTTAATCATTTATTATCTAACACCTGCATATTGGAGAGTTAGTGCCTGAAACTGTTCTTTTAAGCGGGGCGTAAAGAGGGGTGATAGCGTTACGGGGGAAACGAGATGGAGCACGAAAGTTCAACAACGTCAGCAGTTGCGGACAATCTATTTTGTGGTTCACTAACTTGTACAAAAAAGTTGCATCCAAGTGTTGAGATAACATCACTGTAACACACTAAGTACTTGTTACATATGTATAACCATATCACCCATTCCAGAGTTACGGTTGGGGTATAACGTATACCTACCGAGCAGCATTTATTATTGTTAAATTCAGGACTGGAGTATAATCGTATACTTCTAAAGCCTAAGCCATTACGATGGTAAAGTAAGACGTACTTTGAAGCTCCGTAGTATTTTGACAAGGGTTTTATTATGTCGTCTCGGGGTTTCGTATATTAATGGCGCTAAATAAGAATATTTGGCTGGGTTTTACGCTTTTATGCTATTCCTTCATAGTAAGAAAGAAGTAAACGTCTCACAATAATATATGATATTCGAATTTAAACTGTTGTGAGACATACTAACATTAAATCATTTTACGGTTTAGACTCACTTGTTTTAGTCACTCGCGCGACATGTTTCGGAGAGCCTAGGTCTCCTTTCTCAAGCACTAATAGTGCGAGCAGCGTTCACGACGACCGTGTATTGCGTACTAGGCTCTCCGAAACATGTCGCGCGAGTGATTAAAACAAGTGAGTAAACCGTAAAATGATTTAATATATGATATTTTACAGCGTGCGACACAATTAGACGGCGAGAAGTGGTGTAATAATCATAATCATAATTATTTATGATTATGATTATTAATTACTTAAGGATGACTCACGTTAGACCGGGCCGTGACCGGGCCGGAGCTTCCGGCGCTTACTTTTCTATGACATGACAGGTGATCACGTGATGCTTTCCATAGAAAACGAAGCGCCGGAAGCTCCGGCCCGGTCGCGGCCCGGTCTAACGTGAGTCATCCTTTATACTGTTAACCTACGTGCTATAGAGAGGAAATCCCTTATCGGATGGAGATGTGTCTTATCCGTTTATTAATCTGTAAATCGCTTAATATCTACTACGTGGTCTACATGCACGCACGTGTAGATGTGCACGTTTGCCTATCACATCATAATTATATGAACTAACTTAAGCTAAGTAAAAGGGTGTAGGTAGGTACCTAAAAAAAGTTTTGGTTTTTAGGGTTCCGTACCTCAAAAGGAAAAACGGAACCCTTATAGGATCATTCGTGCGTCTGTCTGTACGTCTGTCACAGCCTATTTTCTCCGAAACTACTGGACCAATTAAGTTGAAATTTAGTATACATATGTAAGTTTGTGACCCAAAGATGGACATGTAACGTAAACAAATAAAATTAAAACATGGGGACCACGTAAATGAGAAAATTAAAAAAATAAAGTTTTTCAAACTATATCGTGTTACATATCAAATGAAATACCTCATTGTGAGAGTCAGATATATTTTTTTTATAATTTTAGGATAAACCATTTAGAAGTTATTCAAGAAAATATACAAAAAATTACCATTGGCACTTTATCTCCGAAACTACTTGGTCTAAAATTTTGTAAAAAATACACAAAATAGTTCTTTACCTATAGATCACAGGAAAACCTATTAGAAATCAAGCGTGAGTCGGACTTTATTACTTAGTTTTGATCCGACCCCTACGGGTTTTTTAAAGACATTTCACTTACATTTCACATAAAAAATACATTGTTTAAATTGTGTAATGTACGGAACCCTTGGAACGCGAGTCCGACTCGCACTTGGCCGGTTTTTCTGATCCTTTATACAAAGTAAAACCACATATTGAAAGTATACCATTTTCTCAGATGACAACCAAAACGCAGTTGCAAAAAAGGTGTGTGCGTGTAATCTTTACGCGCGATTGAAGTAAAACTTCTTTGACGATGACGTTTATCGCTATGTTGGCACTTTGACATGTGTTCTATTGTGCGTGTGTCACTTCTAAACGTTACTTCTGTCAGAAAAATAAACTGAGTTACACTCTAGTCGCGCCTAAAGAACTTTTACTAAAAAAAATAACAGCCTTGTTTTGGTATGTATTATGTAATACTGTACCGTACAGTTCAATATAACTCTGAACTTGTGGTAGTGTTAGTCAGTTTTGGTTGAAAATTACGATTTAGTTTAACAACAAGGGAACATAATCCGACACCACTAAAAGTGAAGAGTTAAGCGGTATCCTGATTATCGTTAGGTACCCGATACCGCTGACAGTGAGCCAGCGAATTGTCACCTGCCAACCGTATTGGGTTTAACGAGCGCCAATGTATTGTCGTCATCGTGTGAAGATGACTGGAGCTTGGCCTTTGACATATTATATACCTACGTGACACATTATATACCTATGTCTACAAATCTATATACCTACATAGGTACATATCCTTTTTGGTCTCTCACATAGAGAGGGCTCGGAAAAACGACCGTCGTTTTGTAAACAACCATAACTTAGGAGCCATTTATGAGTCGAAAATGTTATAACAGTCTATACGGACGTCATTGGGGCATATTTATTGTTGACATTGGTATAAGGAACTCTCCGTTGTATGAAACAGGATTATGTTTTTTTAAATGACGGGTGTTTTTCCGAGCCTTGCACATAATTAGTGTTTAGTGCGGGTTTATACATTTGCTATTGATTTTGTTACTGAACGCATGACTAAATGTACCTCAATGAACTTGTGCACGAAATCAGTGTTAAGAGGCCATTATGCTGTTCTGCCAGTATAAAAAGTGCTATAAGCCTTTTCAGTGAATATTATACAAGTAAGGGCAAATCGCCTAGCATGGTACGGGCATGTGATGCGGAGGGATGAAAGTCATGTGACAAGAAAGGTATTAAGAATGAATGTGGAGGGAAGTACGAGGAGAGGAAAACCGAGGAAAAGGTGGATGGACTGTGTGAAAGATGATATGAAACTAACGCAAGTGAATGATGAGATGACGGGTGACAGAGATGTATGGAAGAAAAAGACATGCTGCGCCGACCCCAAGTGAATGGGACAAGGGCAAGCGAATGATGATGAGTGAATATTATACAATATATGGACTTCATCCCCAATTTTTTTGTTGGAACCTTATAAGCATGTTAAAACTCAAAAGAGTAAATGTAAATATTTAATTTAGGCAAACTGCCGGTTTTCGTAGCCTTGATTCAATTCACAAAGAGCCGTTTAAACCGCCACGGCATTTACCGCAAACAACACTATAACATTACATTAGTTATTAAGTCACATACAAGCCATGCGTCTACATCGAAAAATTCTAAGACCAATCCTCATACCATTTACTTACAGCGTTCTTCAATGTAAGGAAGCTTGGTGGTCAATCATTAAACAGGCTCAAGAGTATGTTATAGAAATGGCGTATTAGACTTTTCGTATGTAAGTGTGTGGCGGTATAAAGTAGTCCTCGATAGCATCTCGCGTGCTCGGAATGGTATTAGGAGGGAATTCTGGTTATAACGCATACCTTTTTAGATTACGGTCACACGAGACTGAAAGCGGGTCTGTAAGAGAGCTTTGTAATTGGAAGACAGCATAGGAAACCTGTTGCGATGTAAAGTAGACTATGCAATCAGATTATAAGTACACTGGTGGAACTCATCATTTTAGAGGTTATTTAAGGAATAAAACTTTAATTAATCCTTACTAGAGGTACTTCGTTTTTTAGCATTAGAACTCCACAGAAGTAAGTATGCAGTTTTTATCAGGCTCTTTAATTGTTAATAATTATTGAAATACCTAATGCAGTATACACCATAGACGGTGCAGACCGGGGTTCAGGCAGACGCAGACCAAAAAGGAGATGGCGACTTGGACGCATTCTACCCCAAATGGTGGGAAAATGCAGATGACAGGGTCGAGTGGAGAAAACGAAGGGAGGCCTTTGCCCAGCAGTGGGACACCAAAGTAGGCTAATTAAAAAAATGCAGTATGGCAAATACTTTTAATTTACTTCAAAATTTTACTGCAACAAGTGCCGATTTGGAACCACAAGCTTACTTCTGCAAAGTTCTTTCTAATGCTAAAAAACGAAGTATACAGTATATAATTCTTAGGTTAGATTAGAAGTAGCACCCGAAATACTAAATAGTCAGTTCAATACCCTAGATATTCCAGTAATATAATTTGCATAATATTATTTGTAATAACCGCCCAGTTCAAATGTGATTATGTCACAGTATTTAGCAGCCAACGCTATCACAACGGAGGATACGCAATTTTGTATTAAATTACGTGTTTATTTAATCAACACACAAAGGTTTGCAATATTGGCGAATCGCCTCCGGTCAATAATCCCCTGCATCGTTAATTAGCCTGTAGCCGTTAGCGCACGCGGTCATAAAGATCCGAACAGGAATAATTAATCAACTGATGAACATAAATTTATGTAAATCGGCTCTGTACCGGAGCTGTAATATTCAGGAGGCTTTGAAAGATATTAGACTATAATGTGCGAAATAGAAGATTAGTATTGTTATGATAATGCAGTATATTTTAATGGAATAGTTAGTTACCAAAATCATAGAGTAACTTATACTAGAGCGGTACTGTCATAGTAAATTTTGTAACCCCAGTAAATTTACTGCCATCTGTCGACACACTTTAAAACTAAAAATAAATATTTATAAAAATACGATAAAATGTATTTAAATATTGATAAATATTTTTTTTTATTTGCATTAATTATTTTTATGATTTTGACCCATGTTCTTTTGTTGTTAAATAACAAACGAAGCCGTCAACGCCATCTATACGACAGTAAGCCAAAGCTAGTAGCGCCCTCTGAACGAGAATCAAATTTTCTTGATTTTCGAGGCACGTTTTTTCCTTAGACTGTATCCATCTATTACGGAGTTATATCTATCTTTGCCAAAATGTACCAACCTTGATCAGCTAAAAAATACAATAGGCCGTAGGTTAAGTACCTTCTTCTGCATATTATTACTCCTCAACACATGTCTAATGCCCATATTATTGATGGCATCTATATAAAGGGATCATATTCATAATATTATGGTACCAGGTCAAACACATTTTAAAAAGGTCACTTCTGTGGACAATACAATAAAAGTTAACGACGATGGTACTTAAATATCCCGTTTTTCTTATTTGAGTCTCAAGTACTGAATAAATGTATCCCGCCTGGAAAGGTGCCGCGTAATTATCTTTAGATTCCCTTAACTTTGCGATGTCTACAGGAAAGACGCGAACGTGTTTGCTATAAAATGTGTAGAGTTACTCCAAGAAACCAGTGCAGGTATTATTTTAAACGTCAAACTTCTAAGAATTTATGATGTATAACTAAACACTGGCACTGCGTGTGCTGTCAAAACCTCTACAGAGTTTTCTTGTTCTAACTCTATAACATCAAGTAAAAGAAACCTGAATTCATAAATAAAAGTCCTAAAACGCAATTTTACTTTCGATCCTAAAACCAGAAATAAAACAAAATGTTTCTATCAAACACGACATCTTTGACAAAACTACATACATAATTAAATATACTAGATACTAGTAAGACGACCGAAATCATAGCAAGTGTTTGAAACAAACCAGGTTCTTAACCCTGTTTGAATTTGAATGCCTTTGACCTGCGAGTGTCTACTATTTATGATAATTACCTCTAACGACTGGCCAAATGGCTACTGGTTGCTAATTTAATCCTTGATTCCATGTATTAGAGTCGCATCAGCTGGCAGTAGTGCATCTACTACGAGCTAGTTGTCAGAGTCAGTTCCAAAACGGACTTTGATTTATAGGTAAGTATAGTATAGCTCGTAAAAGCTAACTGCCATTTAGTTTCGATCGCAGTATGGATAGCACTCATATGCAAATGAAAGCAGTTAGAATCTGATACAACCCGTATACTCGTAACTGGGTCTAATATTTTTTTTCTTTTTAGCTGATTTGGAGTTAACAATTTGTTAAGATTATGATTTCCTATTGATACGACCTTGAAAATCGCTCGCGCTATTTGGCCCCCGCGCGTCTAGAAGTAATAGACATTTTATTAAATCAAATTTGTTTACCTCATCTAAATAAGACTAGTTCCTGTAAGTGCACTTTACTATGATAATATTATTTACGATACGTACACGTTAGTAAATACACGTTTGTTTATTTACGAAACCGGGACGAAAAACCATGTACCAAGATTCAAGTTTGTTAAAACAAAGCTCTTCAAGTCAAAGGGACTTCTCTAATCAAGTATCTCTTCTCACGCAGTATTATTTTAAGCTCAATTTTGACGGAAGAAATAATTGCACACACACTTATTAAGTAACGTTGCTTAATTGATTTAAAGTTCATGACATCTTAAGCATTTAAAGTAGTATATTGTTATGTTAATTTATAAATTAAAATAATCCCGATAGAGATATATTTAAGAGTCCCCGGCAAGCTCGGTTCTCCATACAAACGTAGTTACGCTCTCATTTTAAAACGGCTAGCTAGATTGCCCTGAAAAGTTGTACTTACAATTAAGGATAAGGTATATCTAGGTCTGTAATTAGTTTTTATAGCTTCAGATACAATAGTAAAAAAATAAAGCCAATTTAAATTTTTCATACAAAACTTGTTTTTGCTCTATTTCATTTATTTTATAATCTAGAGCTATATAAACTAATTACAGACCTAGATAATTGTATCTTATATCATTGTATGTGCAAAGTTTCATTACAGTCCAACACGTAGTTTTAAAATGAGAACGAAACTCCGTTTGTATGGGAAGGTGAAATTCGGTCGAGCGATCGTTATAAAATTAAATGCTGAATGGTGGCTGAAAATAAAACTACAAATGCGAAATCGACTATGCCTATTTTCTTTTTTTTTCTTATTCACAATATAAAAACAAACGAATAACGAATCAAGCTTATATACTTGCTTAAGTAATGATTTTTTTACATGAATGCAAATCAAATTAAAATTTATTAATATTTTATGTCGTAACGATTACTGTTTGCTTTTGTGTACCACTCACATAGATTTTCATCTAAATTTGAGTTCTACGCGTCTTAAAATAAGCTCTTAATATAGATCTCAAGCAAATTATTAATGCTTAACAACGTATAGATAATGTTGCGGCCCACTGCAGAGGCTCTCAAGTCAAGGAGGTTTGCTCTAGAGACTGAAAGGGAATATTGATGACGAGAAATCGACGCGAGGCTGAAGTGCCTGTGGCTGAAATTTATTAACAAGATATAAATTTTAATAATAAACACGTCCATAAAACCGTCCATCGTTTGGGACTAAGGTTACCAAGTTTCTTAATGGGCACTAATTGTTTATCTGTGAACAATTGAACGTGTACCATACCATAAGTATTCGTACAGACTAATAAATAGTTACTTTTGGATTTATACTTGTTCGCATTAAGAATACTAACCTTAGTTGTAAGACTTCATACTGCTACTAACAAATGTAATTTATTGTAATTTATTATATAATTTAATATTAATTTTACATGTTATTCAATTGTATATGGACATGGTCCGAAATAAAGAATATTCATTCATTCATTCATTAATCCTGCTGCTTGTGTATATAAACTACTCGTAGTTTGATTTGCGGAAACATACCACATTTTTATGGGCTTGACAAACCTAATACAATTTTAATACAACTGTGAATTGAGAATGTAGGCAAACGAGAAATAATCGCAGTAGCTACCCTTTTGTACAAGCCACGAACATTTCCTCACAAATAACTTGAGATCATGAATGGAATGGAATTCGATCGACGCGAATTTTATTGAAATTTGAGAATACCAATATTTATATAACTTCTTATCTATGATGGTTATTAGTACATGAAGCTGCTATTTCCAAAAAATTGCCAAAAAAATAAATAAAAATCTTGGTTGGTCAGTTTACGCGCTACAATATCGCAGATGATCAAACTTATAACATTACAGTCACCAAGTAAAGTTATTTCATTCTGCATTTTAATTTTTCATCAGCTAAATGGATCGGTAATTTATGTGCAATAAATCGAAGGTCATCTTAAATTTTGACAAAAACCTAATAAATGAATTCACTCAGACTCTCAAAACCTTCAACAAGTTAACATTACTAATGAGGATGAATGTATAACTGCTTAAGTAGCCTTTTGATGTCCCACGATACGTGCTGTATAACTTTGTGCCTTAATTCCAAAACCCCTAGCCAATTCTATTCAAGTTAAAACTTTACAACTATTCTCTAACAAAATTAAATGAGACCGGAATAACTATCTGTACCCACGCAAATTTTAGTATCGTCAGCCAAATATCTGAATAACAACTGGAACATTTGGTCGGACAAAGATAAGAAAAAAGCCGGCCAAGTGAGAGTCGGACTCGCGCACCGAGGGTTTCGTACTTTTTAGTATTTCTTGTTATAGCGGCAACAGAAATACATCATCTGTGAAAATTTCAACTGTCTAGCTATTACGGTTCATGAGATACAGCCTGGTGACAGAGAGACAGACGGATAGACGGACAGACGGACAGCGGAGTCTTAGTAATTCCCGTTTTTACCCTTTGGGTACGGAACCCTAAAAAACTTTGGGATTTTCGACGCTCCGTTAAATACGTACACATATATAATTTCCACTATAGGTTGTCTGGAAGAGGTCACTTTTTTGCGATAAGACCGCCTGTTGTTTTCCTCTACTTATGTTGTTGTTTTTTCTGTATTGTTTTCTTTTATTGAGTTGTGCAATAAAGAGTATTTGTTTTGTATTGTATATACAGGCTACATATACAACAACATGCTTAGGTGAGACCATTTCGTGGCACTTTTTCTTTTTATTTATGTTTCTCTGTTTTGTGTAACTTTCTATTTGTGTGTGCTAACGAATAAATTATTTCTATTCTATTATATTCTATATAAACATAAACATGACATTTAGATTGCCCAAATAAGTCTTAATTATTTTGGCATCTCCGTAGTCGGGTAAAAAATAGATGATAATGTTATCTAACGGGAATTGCTCGTAACCATGTCCCCCTTTAAGCCATAAATCCAATAAATTGCCAGCAGCCTTAACCCGGCGACAAAAAGGCCCATCCCTGCATAATACGTGCCCAAAAGCTAAAGCCATGCAGATACCACCTCGATAAGGGTCTACCTCCATATCCTTGAATAATTACATGGGCAACCGCAATCTAAGACCAGATCTTGACAAAGTTACATGCAAATTAAGACCTAAAACATAGTTACAAAAGGTTGAAAGTGAAATGATAAAAAAAATTAAATGGGGCAAAGCACTTGTTACGCTCTTCAGACACATTTGTAGTATAAATAGTGCAATTGTATAAATATAGTCTTTGAGTACATAAGTAAGTATATGTTTAAGAGTAAACATATACTTACCTATGTAATTCATAATTTATAATTCATAATTTTCATAATATGTACTTGATATTATGAGTTGTTTAAAAAAATTAATAAATTTCACAAGCACCTATTTAAAATGGCCTCATGATGAGAGAGAAATTTATTGTCCACTAAGTAGAATGGTAAAGTTATGTTTGTTTATTTTGAATTTATTTGATAATGTAATGTATATTATGTAATTAAATTGTATTTTTGAATTTATCAAATAATGTAAATTGTATGTACTGACGATCATAATATAAATTCGTGTAGATTAGTCTAAGATAATTTATATTGTAATTTTATATTATGAGAATAAATATCTAAATCTAAATCTAAATCTATTACGCATGCAGATCACAATCTGTTTATACTGCATAATATGTGCTAACACGCGTAGCATCTCTACGGCGTAGCATACTTACTGTCTATCCAGGGCCACGAATAGTCACACTACGAATACTAATAGTTACACTGACATTAAAACGACATCTAAATGATGTCATTCAGTTATAGTGCATTTCGTTCAGGCGGGACGCACGATAACTACGTAATATATTTAATACGGTTTTCCCGTGTTATCGGCTACGTGCTGCGTAGCTCGTGCCGGCAGTGAATGTGTTAAGAGTTAAGACTTCAATTCAAACATATTTTTTCCAGAATAAAGGTAAGCAGCTCTAGCAGCAGATCAGTGTAAAACTTTATTTATTTTTGGGGTACAATAGCAAAACCAGAGGCCATTACGAAATGAGCGAAGCAATGGATGGGCGCCATAGTTCGCAGAGAGATATATCAAGGGATTAAAGGTTACGTACGCTATTTTTTTCTCTGAAATATGCAGGGTTTCAGGGTCACCCTAAAGCTTGAAAAATACCTTCACTTATGATAGTTATGATAGTGAAACAGACTGAATTTAAAGTATTTAGACATACATAATTTGCTTATTTTCCAAATGCAATTTGAATATTTGTATGTGGTAATTGTGATACTGATATTCATGTAAAACATTTGGATTATCTATATATTCGTCGGTTGTAGGTGTCTTTATCTACTGTTTCCGGTTGAGTTAAAGTATTCATGACAATCCACTTTCTTCACTTTCTTTCTTTCTTTTTTCGTCTTTCTTCTTTGTTTTGTAAGTTTGACATTGGCTCAAGTAATAAGTGCGATTGAATGGGGACGCTATCTAATGAAGGCGAATATCGGCGAAATGTGGTTATAGAGTTTCCGTAATATTCAAGCTTACCAGGAGGTTTCAGGAATTAAAGCTTGTATGAGAACTGGCATTTTAGACACGTAAGTTATTTCCTCTAAGATATTATTATTATTATTTTATTACAAAAAGGCAAGCATTTGACCGCAATCTCACCTGATGGTAAGTGCCGATGCAGTCTAGGATGGATCATGCTTACCTAAAAGATGTCTTCACTCTCGATTTAAAAAGATCCAAGTTATAGTGGATTGGGAATATATATTATCGTAATTTTTATTTTCGATTGTACAATCATAGGTACGTGCAAATAAAATGCGCTAAGCACCTCTCATAACTCGTCCGAGCTTTGTGGGCCGAGTGCGGTAACTTTCATATTTAAACCATTGCTTTCAGCCCTAGTGCACTCCGCTCGTCAGTGAATGGCGGCGTTAATAGCTTTTTTCCCACGAGCGTGGTAACGACTTGTTTTATGCTCCGCCTGGCCCTAAAAAAACACTGACGTTTAAACGTGGTCATTATATGTAAAACTTCCGAAGGCCACCCCTTATTTCAGTAATGTCGCAGACGGCAATGTTCTTAAAAAGGGTGACATTCGGATGTCAACTTGATGTCGCCACGTAGGTATCTGTCAATTTCCTTGATTAAAGACTGCTGCTCGTCGCCGCATTACTGGTGTCAAAATCATTTTGAGTCATGCTGAGTGTTCACCTTTTTCAGTGTAATTATATACAGTGTACAAGTTAGTTGTAAGTAAGTCTTTTTTTTCTTTTTCTTTCTTTGTATATATTGTATAACTGTGTACTTATACTGAAATAAATGATATTCTATTCTATTCTATTCTTTTCGTTGTCTTGTTTAAACGTGACGGAGTGGAGCTTTTTCTATTGGACGGAATTTAGTTTTTAATTTTTCTCAAGATAATTATAATCTACAGCTAGAAAGACATGCAATATCACTCAATATTTTTTTATTTATTTGATAAAAGACAAAAATAGAAGCGTGTCAGTGATCAACAAGACAACGAAAAGAATTTTTACCCACTGACGCGATTATGACGTACCATCGGTTACTCATTTCATCAAGAAAATTGTCAGTGTCACAACAGTAACGCAGCTGCAGTTTTCATCCGAATGTCACCTTAAACATTCACGACGTATTAGGCACATAATATCATTGAATTTAAATTTTGAATTTAATAAACCTCTCATTACCTTTGAAATCGTCCGTTTGAGCTGTATTAGCGTGCCAGAAAATGTAACTGATACGAAACATTACCCAATTTTATTCTTATTCGTCATATACACGCCATTTAAACATTTCACACACGCCATACGAGAGATAACATCTCCCCGACCGTAATTAAAAGGTGAACAAACAAGTTTGCCCTCGTTATCGTCTCCAAACAAATCCGATCGTGTAACCTTTATAATCGAGGTGACACAGAAATTACGTATTAATTCCCCTGGAGAATGTCTGCGAACTACGTCTAGTTTATAAGGCGTGGACACACGATATCATTTGCAGTCCCGTTGGGTAAAACGGCTTTATTAGTTATATATTCGGGTATGTATTTAGTTTGACTATTCAGTTGGATTGCGAAAGTTAAATAACAAAGCGACGGTCGCGGTCGGTCAGTAGAAGAATTACCCCTTTAGGTCAAGTCAAGTCAAAGTCAAAGTCAAATCATTTATTTAACAGCGCAGTACTTTCCTCTCCCCTTTAGCCTTGAAAGTCCCGACGTACTTGTTAAAGTACAAATTCGAGTTTTGAACTCTTCCAAAAATAAAAGAAAGTTCCAAATTCAAAAATCACATAAATTTACAAGGCTAGGCTAGTTTCTGATCCAATCCTTGGGATGGATCCTAAGAATCAAGTAGCCAAACGTACTAAGGATACGGGAAACCACTAAGATGAGGAGTATGGAAGTAGTAGAGCATTGTAAGAAACCCCTGAAAATGTTAAAAATAACAGGGATGCGTTGTGGGCGTAGCTATAACTAATGGCTAAGCTCGACCTAATGAATATACGCTAATGGAGTTCAAGGTGTAACACATTAACTTAAAACAGTATATTATTTTAAGCTATTTAAAAGATAACTTAACATCTTTTTACGGTTATTATATTATACTTTCCAGAATGTGACAATAGTCGTAATATAATCAAAATACGAGTACCTATTGAAGGCCGTTATAGTTAAATTTTTAAACGACTATGCGAAAGCCGAAATTTATTTAGGAGAAAACCGAAGCCCATTTAGAATATTTCAAACATTTTGCTTATTCCTATTGCTACATGTGAACACGTGTCCGAACTTATCCAGCTACAAGTTTTATATAAAACTTGAACTGCAAGAGTCCGTAGATAAAGTCATTTACATAATTGTGACTAGCAAATTGCACGTTCGAAGAATTGTCCTGGGAAACTCTTCTGAGCTATGTTTATTTTACCCGACTGACAAAGAAAGAGTAGTAGTAGAGTAGTAGTAGTAGAAAGAGTAGTATTTATATTGTTGGAAGCGAATGATGGAGGAACCTTTGCTCACATGTTGTTTATGTCTCCATTTTAGCGTTCTTCAAATCTATGGACCCGTACCTATTCGAGCTATGTATGTGATAAGAATAAGTCATATACACAAGCAAAGAAACTCGTACAAAACCCTGCGCGGTTCTGCCTTTTCTCATATTTTGCCGCATTGTTCGCGCAGATAAATCACTTTCAACTTGACTCGTAAATCTACCGGCGGAATTGGTTGAATGCAGCGGTGTTTTACTGCTCTTGTGAGGAAATGAGTGATTTTCTTTCAATCTGGAACTTTGCTGAGATTA
Source organism: Cydia strobilella (assembly GCF_947568885.1). Classification (NCBI taxonomy): domain Eukaryota; kingdom Metazoa; phylum Arthropoda; class Insecta; order Lepidoptera; family Tortricidae; genus Cydia; species Cydia strobilella. The sequence continues at coordinate 2,674,552 of NC_086061.1, read as the reverse complement.
CGAACAACAGAAAGGTATGGAGGTAAAAAACATGCTGCGCCGACCCCAAGTGATGGCAAAGGGGCAAGAGAATGATGATGATGACTGGAACTTCTGTTTTGAAAGCTAAAGACACTGAATATCAATTTCTGGGTGAGTTGGAGCATAATCTGAGCAAGATGTAGTTTTCGCCCCCCAAAATTGTGGTCATTTGATAACATCGTGTCCTAAAATTCCTTGGAACAGAAATGGCAAATTACAACACCTACCTTGCAAATTCTATGAAACTTTTGAATGTAAATATGTACAAATATACGAGAGAATATTTATTTTTATTCATTGTAATATATATTTCTCGTTTTCACATTGGAAATAAGCTTACCTGTAATTTTAACCCCCAATAGAAAAATAATGGAATGAAAGATGAACCGAGTTTTTCCAGTCCGTTGAGTTGGCTCTTAAATAGATTAGGTTTCAACTTATTATTCAGCTTTAAGCTATGCAAACGTTATGTTTGACGATCTTTTTGTGAAATTCTTAGTATTAAATTTGATGATCTTCATAATAATTCAATATTATTATGGAATAATATTAACATCAATAAATTGCTGTGATAATTAGTTTAAGATAATATACATATATGCACATATAAATATATTTCGTTTATAATATAAATGTACATATTATACACCATTCATAAGTGCTTGTTGCTAGGCCTATATGAATAAAGTATATTTGAACTGAACAAAGCCACGTAAGGTCTACAGCTCACTGAGCTACTAGTTATAGGAACAATAAAAAAGATTAATAAATAAAAACCGGCAAAGTGCGAGTCGGACTCGAGCACGAAGGGTTCCGTACCATTACGGAAAAAAACAGCAAAAAAATCACGTTTATTGTATGGGAGCCCCATTTAAATATTTATATTATTCTGTTTTTAGTATTTGTTGTTATAGCGGCAACAGAAATACATCATCTGTGAAAATTTCAACTGTTTAGCTATCACGGTTCATGAGATACAGCCTGTTGACAGACGGACAGACAGACGGACAGACGGACGGACGGACAGACGGACAGCGGAGTCTTAGTAATAGGGTCCCGTTTTTACCCTTTGGGTACGGAACCCTAAAAAAACGAATGAATATATGAGCATAGACCTTAGCGAGCTCGGCGCCGTCGATTAGACAGAAAGAGCTTTGGACAGAGCAGTATGACGGTCTTTGGTGTCGGAGGCCATGATCCACTTCGGCTCGTCGCGCCACAGCTGTTAGTAAGTAAGCAAAGCTCAGTAAACAGAATTTAGCCCATTTTGGTAATTAATTGAATCCAATACCACAACAAAGTGGCCGCGTTTACCAACAAGCTTATCGCGGCGACGACGGGCTGTCAGTGAAGTAATTACCTCAAGCCATACGCATGACACTGTTTGATGCAATAGCGACTTTAAACGTTCACTTATTAAGTTTAAATTTCTTTGCAATGTGAAATAACTATTAGAAATTCATCTCATAAGAACATTAACATCATTATAGGTTTTCAATTATTATACATTTTACAACACAGGTTGTCTAGGCAAGCAATATTCAGCTGAACACAAATATTGAACTGATGTTGGCCACAGAACGTTATAAGACTTGTAAGTAATCATTTCATATTTACTATGGCTGAACTAACATCTTTTAGTCTAATCTCTGACTAATAACGACTTCAATACGGCACTATTCTTTTTAACAATGTAATAAATCCATCAGTCAACTCTTCACGTAAATATAAATAGCTACTAATCACAGTTATGCAAAGTAGGTAACATATCTAACGGACCTTTATTCATCATTTAATATGCTGAACATTAACAACTGGTTACACCAGTAACACCCATAACCTAGCTTTACGAGAGCTGTGACATGCTTCCAATATTAGTGCCAAACTGTCGTCGCCTTGCCTCACCCTGCCAACCTTTCCCAGCTTAAAAACAAAATAAACACGACCTTATTCGGTCAGTATAACAACTATGTCGAGTTTCACTTAATTTTGTAAACCTGTTAACCGCTAAACCAAATTATCCCAAACTTGGCCAGTATTCATCCTTCACGCGCAGTCGTAAAGTTCAATTTCATTTGCGTTAGACGCCAGCGAAAAGCAATCAAAATTATTGCTTTGTTTCTTGTATTATATGCTAGGATTTAAGGGTTACTTGGGTGTAACTAATTTCAAATACATTTTAAAATCATAGCTACAATAACGTATTGAATGTAAGCAATTGCTGTATGTAAGTTTTGTTGACTCGTGCAGTGCAACATACCACTGACTGACTGACTGATTCATCAACGCAGAGCCAAAACTACAAACGATGGAAAGTTGAAATTTGCACACTATATTACATTTGTAAAGTGCACAACATATAAGAAGCGATTTTGAGAAATTCAACCCCTAAGGGGGTTAAAAAGGGGATGAAAGTTTGTATGGGGTTCAAGTTTTATTTTAAGCTAGGAACTTAAAACTTTGTAAAAAGGTATTTTATTAAAGGAAATTATTTGCAATAATATACCTTTATGCTAGTTGTAACGTATTTATCTATAGGCCAATAGTTGCCAGAAAATTAACATTTTCATTTTAATTAAAAGATAAAAAACTTATTCCAGCGTTTTGAAAGCAACGGTTGAAAGTGTGCATCGGGAGCGATTTTTTTTTTAAATAGTGGACTTGAAAATCTTCTAAGGGGATTGAGAGGAATTATAACGAGAACAACTTTTTACAGTTAGGGACTTGAAACTTCATAGGTTGTAACAGACAAATCTCGTGCGTTGCATAATAAATTAACAAATGATTAACCGTCCCTACTGCTTTATTTTGCTGCATAATGTTCTATGCTCATGTAGAATATTATATAACCACCAACATACAAATCCACGCGTACGAAGTCACTATAAGCTATAGTAAATAATAGTGATAATAGTACGAGTATAATTGTTGCAGGCTTTCATAGCTAAAAGTTTTTCTTTAATCCGTACTTAGAGTCGGTGTCCCTCAAAGTTCGCGTCCACTTTTCTTATACGGCACATCATGAAGGCCGAGCCATAACTGACCTTTTCATGTCAACGTTTAGCAAATATAGTAACTTAGGAAACCAGCGTAGTATGATCTTAGAATCGACACAATACGTACTCGGAAAGAAATACAAATTAACTTGAAGCGATGGGCTACAATACAATCTGAAGTTTTGTCGCCGGGGAGCTATGTTTAGTTTATCTCCCACGTAAACGATCGACTCTCCTTTCTGACTTTAAATAGGCTTGATAAAGGACAAATAGGAACATAGTTTAGCATTTTTTGTGGTCGCTAGCGTCGTGTTTATGGACAGCGTAATAATATTTTATAGTCATAAATTTACGACGATACGACCTATCCGGTAAAAATATGGCTCTGTGGCAGGTTTTAACTGCAAATGGATAATTTGTGACATAATAAATATATATATTATTTAGACCACGCATCCCAGGACACTGGTGGCCTAAATACTGATATTGATATTACATCACGTGGCAAATAACGGCTTAATTAAAGCGTTGATTACAAACGAGCGATGATGGAATATCTATAGTCACGTAACGTGACTATATTATTATTAATACACAACGGTTGTCGATTAATAAACGCCGGATATATAAACCCGCGGATTGACTGAAAGCACCGAGAATTTCAATTGACGGAAAAATTAATAAGTTCTAAATTGTCTCACGCCTCTAAGTGCAAGTATTTACCGCATAATGTAATGGAATAAAAAAATCTGTAGATGCTTTCCTGTTAGCTAAAAAAGAAAATATTATATAACATTTTTTTCTTCCTATCATCTAATCTTTTTATTCCAATAGGTCTCTACGAGGCTCAAGTTACTACACATTTAGCATCGTCGCCTCCCCTGCTACTTGCAAGGCAAGGCATTTAACAAAATTATGCACTATGGTGTTGAATAGGATTAAAATTAGTTAGTAAACACACTACTGTACCCCAAGTGTAAATTTTATGGGAGTTTGAGTTTCCAAAACGTCCCGCTTGGCGCGCTGTTCAAAATCCCATACAAAAATAGACATAACGCAAATGCGAACGCACGTCACGCTATCGAATGGGTTCTCCCATTAGTTTTGCATGCTTGTTTGCCACCGTCGTGGTATAAAAAAAAGGCCATGTTTTGCAAGTTAATCATACTTGCATCATATACCTATCATTTGTTTAAGGATGTAAAATCCGTACATCCTCTAAACATCCCTTCGTCAGTCGAGTAAAGGTAAACTTCAAGACATTTACAAAGACTAACTGACTACACCTTTCTTAAATGTTAATATATTTTTCCTTTTTTATTGTGGGACGTACCACGTTATTACAATCTATAAATTGTATATACAGATGTCAATCACAATGAAAAAATCAACGATGATCAACTCTGGTCAACGTGGGACTCACACCTACATCCTTGGATTGCCGGTCCAATGCGTTACCAATTACACCCTGCACCTACACCTTACACCTTTCTTGTCTCAAAACAATGATATTGCTGATCACGCACGGCGAATGCCATGAAACTTTCAGACTTGTGCGACCTCTATCAGTCACACGCACGTAATTGCCCGAGATAAGAGCCAATAAAGGGGGAGTGAGGGCGACTTGAGAGGCATTACTCGGCAAGTTTCTACGAGTTCTACATTTCATGCAGAATCCAATTAAATAACTAGAATTAATCTAATCGTACCAAACGTACGTTAAGTAGCTCCAATCAAATCTAAGTAAATGAACACTATTAAATATTTATCATGCAAATTCATCACTTAAAAGTCACTCTTGTGATTAAAATGCAATTTTTCTCATCAGTTTTTCCAGACTAAAGAGAGCCGTTACGAGCTGGTGTGGTGTATAATTTACATAGTATAAAACAAAGTCGCTTTCCGCTGTCTGTATGTCTGTCCCTTTGTATGTTTAGATCTTTAAAACTACCGAACGGATTTTGATGCGGTGTTTTTTAATAGATAGAGTGATTCAATAGGAAGGTTTTATGTATAATTTGTAAAGGTATTGTGTAAATTATTTGAACTACCCGTGCGAAGCCGGGGCGGGTCGCTAGTAAATCTATAGACAGAAAACAGCGATCCCGCTGAATTAAAAGCAATAAATCTATGTAAGAAAACTATTGGTGATTTACAGATGTTTTACAGGAAACCGATACTACATCGGTTGTACCTTTATGTACCTATTTATATACTTTGTTTTGTGTCTTCAGGCTGTCACCCTCTAATCCTAAACTCATTTGAAGTTTCCGTAGGTAACAGCAGAATCATCTTATCCAAGACGGACGGCCGGCCGGCTTGGCGCCGCGAGCACGACTCATAAAAACTTACGGGCAAGGCTAAGGATATCATTGGAGTCGGGGGAGTGTTTGTTTCTTTGATCTGACTTCAATTTTTCAAGTGAAACTACCTACATAGGTACATGGAACTTAAAAATAAGCGACTAGTTCGAACACATTTATTAAATATGCAAAATATGTTGTAAACTCTAATTACTATTTATTTATTTATTGCTGTATATACATCTTTTTTTAATTATTTTTTTCTTTTTTAATTATCTTTTTTATTTTTTCTCTGTATGTAATGACTAAACATGATACACACACACAGTACAAAATACATTATTACCTACACTACATCCACATAACAGCCCCACATATCCATATACGCACACTAATAACACAAATACGCATAAAGTTATAAATATAGAGCTGTACCTAAGAAGGGTACATTATGATAGTAGCGACCCACCCCAACCGTCCCGGGACCAGTCTGAAAATCAGCGCGTAGCCCTCTGGCACCGCACATGGTGAGATTGGGACCCTTTGCCTCACCATAGATTTAAGTTATAGTTATAGTTATTATGTTAAGTTGATATTTAAGTTTAAGTTTAGTTTATATTGTATTTTTAAGCTATCCTTTCACAAATTGAAGATTTTTTTTGGTGTGGCAATAAAGATTTTTTTTTTTTTAAATACAGCAACAGCAAAAGTTGAGCAGGTAGTATTTTTTATTTATGAGAACACATTCTATGTGTTTTCGGAGTACCTTTGGCTACTTTTTTAAATTGTGGATATTTCTGCCTTATAAAACACCGAAAAGTGCTCTGAATTGGACTCAGGCACAGGATATTAAGTTCAAATATAAGGTACAAAAACAATAAATAAAAACAACTTAAAATTACAATTAATCTCAATAAAAATGGAAACCAGATTTGTATCTGGTTTTAACTCAGCTCGAACAGTGGCTCAGGCGCTCAAATATCACCTCTATCATGTTGGTATTAGGTTAAGTGAGCCACTGTACCCGGCTATTATTTTCCGAGCCACTGTTTCCTACCCTATGAATTTTAATGTAAATCGGTTCTGGAATGTTCGGTTCAATAATTTTGATCATAGTGCAATAAATGTACAAAGGCGAAGATCCCATTTAATTAGGTATGTATAACACTCGTATTAGGCATAATTCCTACGCAACGTGATCGCAACGCCCCACATTTCACCCAAATAACTATGGATGGTATAGAAAGGATGCACATCTCTTATGGCAGAATTGTTGCAAAAGTGACCGCTTTCAGCTTTAAATAATAGTTCCTAATATCTCCGGTGGCGCTAGTTAGGCTCTGGGACATAAGCCATATAAGGCAACAAATAACCCGACCAAATTACGTAGGTTGTTTTTGGTAGTATTTCGGTGTATGGTGGCGCCGCCTAATTACTGTTTTTTGATGGACACTTTTCATACATAGAGATTTGGCTCCTTTATATAGTCTCCATGCAAATAACGATTGTAAATAATTCAAGAACCAAGTAACTTCCTCAACACATACACGTGTAGGTCGAATACATATGTCATGTTTGCGACGAATCCTCAGCCGCAATGCATAATATCATTATCCAGACCCTCGTAATCGGATAGCCGGGGGAGAAGAGAGGTAAAGGTATATAATTATTCACAGATAAACGTTGCCACGAGGAAACGAGTCTAAACCTTCGCCGACGAAACTGTGGGTTTTGATGGAGCATGGGAACTAGCGAGTGGAGAAATAGTGCAAGCTAAATAATGTTAGTACAGTTTGTAAAGAATTTCTACGAGATATGTTTTTAGCTTGAAGTATATAGGTAGTTTGTTTAGCAAGTTTTGGTTAAATATATCCTAGAATCTACTGGACCTAGGTATTTTCGACTATTCAAATGTATTAAGTACCTAAATACCTGTGTAACCATTATGATCGAAAATACTACAAATTGGTGAAGTAATAGGTCTAGCCAGTAAAATGGGGTGACTTTAGGAAAAAATGAGTTAATAAGATAGTTTTTAAATTGTCCCAAACTTCGCATTACGAGTATTCTTTATTACTCAAATTGTTCATGTAACTAGTGAAATTATTAATGACTTCATATTATCCCACTACCTAAAATCTTATAGTTTTTTTTTGGCTCAGAAACTGGAATTATAATTTCACCCCAGTATTTGAAAGCCATCCCGTTTTACGGTATTCCGTTTTAATACTTGAGCTGGGAATAAATAGGTACACTATACTCGTAACTTGACTGACGAAGAAGTGCGTGTAATGTATAGAGAGCACAGACTGTTTACTGTTTACACAAGTTGGACATGAATGAAACATGTATCGTGTTTGTCGTCTGTGATCGAGAGGTGCGGGTTGCGGCCGCACTAACTCAAACAAAGATCTCATTAGTTTGCAAATCTTCATGTGAGAGCACGTATTGACGTTATACTGTTGGCGATTCTTAATCCTAAACCTTGTTGCTGAGGAAGAAGTTCGAAGATTAGAAGCGGAAAATCTACAAGATCGACAACAAAAACCACTGTTTCCAAACTATAAGTGGCAGTAGGCGTAAATTTTTCTTGAACCGATGGATGGAAAGCAAATATCCTAGCGACAACAGGATAGATCACCTAACTGGTTAAAGGATGACTCACGCTAGACCGGGCCGGACCCGGGCCAAGTCGTCCGACATGTCATTCTCTATGACGGCTGATCGGTGATCACGTGGCGCTTTCTAGAAAACGAAGCGTCGGAAGCTCCGCCCCGGCCCCGGCCCGGTCTAGCGTGAGTCATCCTTGAGATACAGTCAAATGCATGCAAGTCACTGCCAGTCACTGTCGACATCCTTGGGGGTTATTGCTTTCTAGCAGTGGTCGCATTTCAGTAAATATGATGATGATTTTACATCAAGATTATTTGGAAGATATATTTCTTAATATGAAAGATAATAATAATAATTCAGCGTATATACGTCCCAGTGCTGGGCACAGGCCTCGTCTCATGCGCGAGAGGGCTTGGGCTATAGTCCCCACGCTAGCCCAATGCGGATTGGGGACTTCACATACACCTTTGAATTTCTTCGCAATTGTATGCAGGTTTCCTCACGATGTTTTCCTTCACTGAAAAGCTAGTGGTAAATATCAAATGATATTTCGTACAGTCATAAAGTTTTATGTTTCGTACATGAATTATTCGAAATATTAAAGATGTTTATCTACACACATTTCATAAACCCTCTATGATGCCTTCAAAATCCGTAAATAATGGCCAACATTAAGATAAACTGTTTTGTTAGAGCAAATTTTTTATTTGTGAAAATGTTATTATTGCTAAATAATAACATCGATTTCGATAATATTATTTTATTCAAATTTCGAACGTCTCTGAAAAACAAAGAAATTTGATTTGACCTCTATTCTAATATCAGTCGAGATGACGTTTTATTCGAAATGAAATGTCAATTGAATACAAATTTGACAAATCTCGCTTGTTAGTTGGTATCGAACGATATGGCAATCGACCCCCACTCTAGTTTGTCTGAATTAAAAAAAAACTACGGATGCGTGACATGCGTGAAAAAAGTTTTCTTAGCCGCCATTTGACGTGCAGTTTATCTTTTAATTAGTTTGTAAGTAAAAAATAATTTGTTTTGTTGTTTTTAAAGTAACTCTAGCAAAAGTTTCGTGTAAAATGTGCGATAAAGATATTTCGGAGACGCCACCTCATATCCGCGAATTCTGCCAGAAAGCAACTATGCCCCAATGTCGGCTGTAATATGAGGTTAGTGAATATATCTTAGAAAGTTTATAATATGTGTGTAGATAAAGCAGTGTATGTAACTGTACATAATTAGGCATTAAAACTCGAGTGTGGGTTTATGAAACGAACGTAGTGAGTTTCATAAAAGAATCACACGAGAACGATTTCATTATGTAGCAGTCACATAAACTACTATTAACTATTATCTAAGCAATTTATTAAGCTAACAACAAAGTTTAAAACGCATTTGGAATAGTTTACTCTATATTAGCCACATAAATTAGCATTAAATAAATCCGTTTAAACCCGCCAAGATTTAGCTTAGTACCCCATTTAATACTTAAGTGATCTACTGGCAGCTAAAGATCGACTCAGTATAACCAATTGCTACCTATACGCCTTAGAGAGACCAGTATAAGTCTGGCCTAATGCTGAATAGGGATCCGCAAATATCTAAGTCATATTATACTAGTCAAGCAAGTTCTTAGTCTATTACAAAATGCTTTGTTGATAGCCAACACTACTGGGGGTGTTGTTGAAACCGCCTGCAAAATCGCAGTGATTTGAGCTGTCGGGCTAACCAGCGTAAATACTCACCAGATTCTTATAGCAGTTGCAGATCAGGAGGTTAAAGATATGCTAGTCCCGCTGAGCGTTATTCTCGCACTCTACAAGAAATAGGAGTACATCAGGGTGGTAATCGAGAAGGACTATAAATCACAGCGCTCGCGAACATGACGCCATTTTCCCTAATCGAATTACTGTCACTACATGGTGAAGTACACGGGAACTGGCCCTGGCCATTATCCTGATACATTATGCATGGACTGAATATGCTAGAATTAACAGTCAGTATCAAAAATAGCGGATCAAACTACGCGTCAAAAGCGTTTTTGTTCAGACCGTTGTCACAGCGTTCAAAAATTGTTCAGAGCGTTGTTGAGACCGCCTCGCTTCTGCAGCGCGTCTACGATGTTCGCTGAAGCTCGTACTGATAGTTTTCAAGCTATCCAGCGAAAGAAGGTAGCATCACTGTTAAGCAGACTGCGAGGCAGTAACAATCGTATTCTGAAGACTGTAGCTGACAGGTTTGACTGTCCCATAATATTTGGGTTAGTCAAGCTTGTCAAAACAAATTTAGAATATAAGTTTTAAATTATAAGTACATTAGAATTTATTTATTATTAACATTTAGTTTTGAGATTTCTTATAAATAATTTAATGTAACTAAAAAAATGGGTCATTTGTTATCCGACAATAAAGAAATTTAATTAAATTAAAAAAAAAGTATAATCTTTTAATCTTATATCTGCCATTCTCTAATAGCTTAACAAAAATAAACATATCTCTACATATAGAACATTTCTACTGTAAGAGATACTATGGACAGCGAACTGTCGAGATATATTTCTCTATATCTCTGTTTGGAAAATTATTCCAGGGTGGCAGAGTTGTTGCATCAAATGCATATTTCAAATTTTGTGTGTTTTCTTTAGTAACTCGTGCACCAGCTTTCGCGATTATGATGTAGCGTTCCAGGGTCTATTTTTATTTTACTAAACTGAGAGAATCCCACGTAGGGTTGTGTTTAGTTTTAATACCAAACTATTCGGAACGCATCCTTAAATTGTTTCGTTATGCCACTTTTGTCATCTCGTTCATTCTCACCTTTTATCTTATATATATCTCTCGTTTGGGGCATGCGCATAACACAAACAAAAGGAACAGAATTTTGAATTTGATGGAAAAAAAGAAAGAAAATGTCAGAGCTCCGTGCGGTCGGATTTTAAATGTGATTCGGTGAATTTTATTATTAAAATACTTTAAAGAAGATCATTGGATGTGAAGATAGTAAAAGTGAAGTTACACTTAAAGTGGAGTTTATCTGGAGCCACGAAGACCTGCACAAGCGCCACGGGGGTGAGTGTAGGGATATATTTATATATACGTTTTTTTGTTTTATCATTGCATCGAGAAACGGGTGCAAATTCTTCGAGGCAACTAGAACCAGCGCAACAAAAAACAGTCAAAATCCAGGTCAACCGGGTGACTGGAAGGCTTAGAATCCATTTGGTCCTTCGAGCCGGATTTTTCATTTTCGGCGCCTCGGTAAATTTCATCCGTTTCTTATCATCTTTATATTTCGAGCGGTCGAAATATAATCATTTTTTCACTGCGGTTTCATTTCACACCAATTTTGTGGGAATTATTTATTTTTAGGCCTCATTTTTTAATATTTTATATATTGGCTGGGGATTTTATTTTACTATATTTCATTCTTATATTTCATACATACCACATTTTTTGGTCGCGGACTTTGTAAAAGAAATTCAATTGCAAAATTCAATTTGTCATAAATTCATTATATTGGTTTTGACATTTCAAATTAAAACAGTTTTGGTTGCTAAGTTACCATATTGTCAGTTTCAGATACTATAGGGTTATTTCGTTCTGTTTGGTAACTGCTACTATAGCCTTGTGGTTGTAGTAGTTGCTTAATATTAGTGAGGTCGAGGGTTCGATCCTCAGCTAGGTGCAATTTTTGTATTTTTCTAAACATTTATATTTCTAGTAAAAGCGGTATAGAGCATTATTTATCGGTATTTAATGCTAATTACGGTACATAAACAATTTTTCAGGGGTTCTAAACATTTTCTTTCAGTTAGCGGAATAAATATTTTATAGTATATTAAAGTTAGCGGTTAAAACTTAATATATTAGTTGTGCGGTTTAAATTTAAAGATTTATTGCGGTGTGCGGTACAAATACATTAAAAATAAAAATAATGTGTAATTGTAATTTGTAGCTTTCATGGTGTGGTTCTTGTTCGGGTTCGGGATCCTATTGCTTATATTTATTTGGATTTCGTATTCAAATACTAACGTAAACATGGCGGCAGCTAGGCGGATACAGTTGCTGCAAATGAAATATCATACGGCATGTCGTAGTATGGATGTTTTGAATGGATTGGCTTGTAATCCCGAACTGTCTTCGGAACAAGAAAGTGATTTTATGGTGCGGTTTCAAGATTTAGAGAAAGTTTATGAGGCATTTACGGAAATGTTTTATGAACTTCAACTCTCTGCTGCGGATATAGAGAGTTTTGATTTGGAAGGTCATCTTCAGGAGTACGAGACTTACAACAAAAAATATTATTTTATCAAACAACGTCATTTAGGGTTGACTAATTTGAACGCTTCAGCTAATGCGGACAATAGCTGTAGCAGCGGTAGCGGTAATGACAATCCTAAGAGCGCGCGGAATAGGGCAGTTCTCCCTAAAGTCAAACTTCCTACCTTTGCGGGACAGGTGGAAGAGTTTGTTTCTTTTATGGAATTATTCCAATCTTTGGTGGGCAATGATACCACTTTATCGGATACTGAAAAAATGTATTATTTAGCGGGGTCGCTTTTAGGTGAACCAAAGTCCTTGGTCCAGCATTTGTCGGCCACAGGGGACAATTATTCGGTCGCGATAGATTTATTAAATACACGGTATAACAACAAAAGGTTGTTGGCGGATCGTCTGTTGCACAATTTGTTAAGTGCACCTCACGTCACCACTAAAGGGATAAGTGGTTTAAAAATGTTTTTAAATACTTTGATGGAAAACACAAAAGCCTTGGAAAAGATGGAGTTTCCTGTTGATTCGTGGTGCTATTTGCTGTTTTATATTAATTTTCAAAAGTTAGACGGCAACATGAAGAAACATTTTGAAGACAAGCACGCTGATAAAGAATTACCCACATTCTCGGACCTTATAAGGTTTTTGGAAACCGAAATACGGATTTTGGAATCCAGTGCGGAGCCACAGGCCGGTGCGTCAGCGGGAAGACGTAGTGGAAGTGGACAGAGCCATGCGGTAAAGGCTTATGCGGCATTTCAGAGTGCGGGTTCGGCGTCGTCGTGTCGACTATGCGGAAAAAGCGGACACTTCATTGCTAAGTGTGACAAATTCTTGGAGATGAAACCTGCGGCTAGGAAGCGTCAGGTGGTATCGCTTAGGTTGTGCTTCAAGTGTTTGAATGGTCACAACATTAACCAGTGCACTTATAACAAGAACTGTTACAAGTGTAATTCGGCTAAACACCATTATTTATTACATTTCGATCTTCCGGCAACTGGTTCAGATCGTGAACAACGTTTGACGTCAAACAAGTTTACTACAAGTGGGGAGGTTCACAACGCTAGCTCGTCCTCTCCAAGTGCTCCTATTGTGAGTGCACCTTTTCCCAGCGGCAATCCAGGAAGTGCGGTCCCTGGAGTCACTGGACTAATGGCATCACAGGTCAATAAATCTAATATGTATCAGCGAAAGGTGCTACTTGCGACGGCAATAATAAGAGTACTGGACAGCAGCGGAAGCTTCCAGGAGGCGCGGGCCTTACTGGATGGAGGAAGCGAGAGCACATTTATATCGGAGTCATGCGTGCAGAAGTTGGGCTTAAAGCGGTTTAAGCCTGAAGCCTCAATTACAGGACTGAACTGTACTCCTATAAGCGGTTGCAGGGGAGCAGTTAACTTAACCATGGCACCTAGGCTGATGGATCAGCCTGTGCTAGTGACCACAGCTACGGTCTTAAATAAAATCACACATAACCTACCTGAATATTCGTTGCCGGCTCAATTAGCGGATAATTATCGGGGACTGTATCTTGCGGATGAACAGTTCTTTGTCAGTCGAGAGATTGACATTTTAATAGGCGAAGATCTACTTGGTGACATTGTACTTAGCGGGCGCATTAAAATCAATGATCACATTCCACTGATGACGAAAACGGTGTTCGGCTACGCGTTATCTGGTCCAGTCACTATTGCGGCTTCCCCTCAAGTTCCGTGTGCGTCCCATGTCTTCTTCTGTAGCACAACCACAGATCGGATTTTAGAGCGATTCTGGGAAGTGGAGGACATTCCAGTTACTATAGAAAGCCCCAAGGATCTGGAATGTGAGAAGATGTTTAAAGAAACCCATCGACGGGTTGAAGAGGGCAGATATTCGGCACGGTTGCCTTTTTTATCTGATGCCCCTGAAATCGGAAATACTGTACCAATAGCCATGAAGCGGTTCTTGGCTATGGAAAGGCGGCTCCTCGTGAACGGAAACGAGGCTTTTAGAAATAAGTATGTCGGATTTATGCGGGAGTATTTGGAGACTGGACACATGTCTTTGTGTAACGGGGAACCACAGGACTATAGAAGTGGTAGCTATATCATTCCACATCATGGAATTTTTAAGGCGGATTCGGATAAAATTCGTGTTGTTTTTGATGCTAGCTGCGCATCAGCGAATGGAGTCGCCCTAAACGATTGTTTACATGCGGGTCCAAAGCTACAGCGAGACATCGCGGAAATCATATGTAGATTTAGGCTACATCGCTATGTTTTTACAACGGACATCAGGATGATGTTTAGACAGATTTTGATTGCTGAGGAGGATAGGCGGTTCCAGCTCGTTTTCTGGAGGGAGTCCCCAGACTTACCTTTGCTTGTATATCGGTTGAATACCGTAACTTACGGCATGAAGTCGAGCCCATACCTCGCGATTCGGGCGCTAAGACAATTAGCATCCGACGAGGAAACGCGGTTTCCTGCAGCGGCACATCTTCTCCGCTCTTCGGTGTATATGGATGACATTTTAGGTGGAGCTGACTCCATAGAAGACGCGAGCAAGTTGAAGCAGGAGCTGACGGACTTACTACGCTCTGGCGGTTTCGAGCTTAGTAAGTGGACGTCAAACAGCAAAGAAGTCTTAAAAGACATAGAAGAGGAGCATTTAGAAAAACCTCGGAAGATATTTGACAATTCGGATGGGCCTAGCTTCTATAAAATCCTCGGTGTTCAATGGGATTCTAGCAGTGATAGTTTCTCATATCGTACTAGACTAGACGACACTAGCGAATGTACTAAGCGGTCAATTTTGTCAACATTAGCTAGGGCTTTTGATCCTTTGGGATGGATCTGTCCGGTCATCTTTCAGGGTAAGGTTCTCATGCAGCAACTCTGGTTGAAGAATTTGTCATGGGACGCGAAAGCTCCTAATGACGTGGTTGCGGAATGGCAAGGTATTTTGAAAGAAATGCCCGAAATTTCAAGTCTACGTATGGAACGGTTTGTCTTATTGGACGAAAAGTCTTGTTCTCTGCACGGATTCTCAGATGCATCAGAACTGGGATATGGTGCAGCGGTTTATCTGAGGACTATGGGACAAGATGGAAGGGTGATAGTTAGTTTGATGATGGCCAAATCCCGAGTCTCACCGGTCAAATCAAAACTAACTATCCCGAAACTTGAACTTAGCGGTGCTGCGTTGCTAGTCAGACTTTTAAAATACGTCGTTGCTGCCATCAGTGATGACATGACGATCGACGGAATCTTTGGGTGGTGTGACAGCACCATTGTTCTCTCGTGGTTGAAGGTATCACCACATTTGTTGCAGACTTTTGAGGGCAATCGCGTTTCTCAGATTCTGAATTGCGGTTTAGACATAGCCTGGAGACACTTACCTTCAGAAATGAACCCTGCTGATGTCGCGAGTCGCGGTTGTCGGGCATCAGTACTGCTTGAGCACCCTTTATGGTGGGGTCCTCCTTGGTTGTCAGGTGATGCGGAAACCTGGCCCAGGAATATAATGGATAAATCGGAAGATCCATTACCTGGATTGCGGAAGGTGAAGGTAAATGTTCGGGCCTTAGCCGGAATTGTTGACGAAGATAATATTTTTATGCGGTTTAGTCGGTTGGATATGTTATTGGCGGTCGTAGCATATTGTTTCCGGTTTGTCAACAATGCCAAGAATTCGTCTGAAAGACTTATAGGGGTGTTGACAGTCTCAGAGCGACGGTTCGCTTTGCAGCGGTTAATGAGATTGGTCCAGCAGGAGGAGTTTGCGGACGACATCCACTGCTTGGCCCAGAATAAACAATGTTCCACGCGGCTACGTCGGCTTCTGCCATTTATTGGGGATGACGGCTTGTTGCGCGTTGGAGGTCGTTTGGAACATTCGAGTTTATCATTTCCAAGGAAGCATCCGGTGATTTTGCCCAAAGCACATAGTTTAACGATTTTGATCGTAGATCATTTTCATGTGACTTATTGCCATGCGGGAGCTACGGTGCTCATGGCGGTATTACAACGGCAATTTTGGATTCTTTCAGCAGGACAAGTGGTTCGTACACGAATTTACAAGTGTATGAAATGTTTTAGGACCAAGGCTAGGCCTACAGCGCCAATTATGTCAGCGTTGCCCTGGGATCGGGTTAACGCGACTGGTGTGTTTCACACTGTGCAAACTGACTTTGCTGGTCCGTTCAGCATTAAACATTCTCGTTTGCGGAACGCAAAAATTCTAAAGGCGTATCTTTGCGTATTTATATGCTCTGCATCCAAAGGGGTCCATTTAGAGTGCGTCACTGACCTTTCGACGGAAGGTTTTCTCGCGGCTTTGACTCGCTTCACATCTCGACGCGGTATGCCGAGTGTGATACGTTCAGATTGCGGAACTAATTATACCGGTGCAAATAGGTATTTGGATGATGTGCGTAGATATTTGGCTTCGCAGGAAGTACAGCAAGGGCTTAGCGACGGCGCAGCCAAGCAGTCAATAACATGGCGGTTCAATTCTCCAGCGGCGCCACATTTCGGTGGTCTATTTGAGGCGACCGTAAAATCGGCTAAAACATTATTGCGGCGTGTCATAGGTGAACAGGTTTTGACGTTCGACGAATTGGTAACGGTATTTACCAGGGTTGAAGCGGTTCTTAATTGTCGTCCGTTATGCCCGTTGTCCCAAGATCCTCATGAACTAGAGGTCTTGACGCCTGCCCATCTACTCATAGGTAGACCTTTGCTTTCGGTTCCGGAGTACAATTTTGAGGATATGCCAAACTCGCGGTTGAGTCGTTTTAACTTAATTCAAGCTATGTCTCAACGCCTGTGGAGAAAATGGAGTGACCAATATCTTCATTCTCTTCAAATGCGTAGAAAATGGACATCTCCAACTGATCCGCCTAAGCTGGGCGATCTTGTTCTTATAAAGGAGGAAAATTTACCTCCTCTGAAATGGAGGTTAGGAAGAATAGAGGAATTGCTACCCGGCAAAGACGGTGTTGTTAGGGTAGTGCGTCTTAAAACTTCTACAGGTAGCTTCACGCGGCCGGTTGTTAAGATTTGTAGGCTTCCTTTGGAAGATTAAGCGGAGGTAGCGATACCAAACTGTTTTAGTTTAGTATTTTAATTTATTAATAGAGTTGAATTTTGTTTATTTGTTGATAAAGGCTTTAGCCTTTCTCGGGCGGGGGAATGTTTAGTTTTAATACCAAACTATTCGGAACGCATCCTTAAATTGTTTCGTTATGCCACTTTTGTCATCTCGTTCATTCTCACCTTTTATCTTATATATATCTCTCGTTTGGGGCATGCGCATAACACAAACAAAAGGAACAGAATTTTGAATTTGATGGAAAAAAAGAAAGAAAATGTCAGAGCTCCGTGCGGTCGGATTTTAAATGTGATTCGGTGAATTTTATTATTAAAATACTTTAAAGAAGATCATTGGATGTGAAGATAGTAAAAGTGAAGTTACACTTAAAGTGGAGTTTATCTGGAGCCACGAAGACCTGCACAAGCGCCACGGGGGTGAGTGTAGGGATATATTTATATATACGTTTTTTTGTTTTATCATTGCATCGAGAAACGGGTGCAAATTCTTCGAGGCAACTAGAACCAGCGCAACAAAAAACAGTCAAAATCCAGGTCAACCGGGTGACTGGAAGGCTTAGAATCCAGGTTGCTTCTCGGCAATGCTCTAACGTTAATATTTTTTTAATTTATAACAAAAGATAAAAAATTTTTTTTTTCAAACAAAAGTCATTTCCAATAATCAACAACAAAAATAAACATACTGTATTAATCATTCGCAGTCCTTTTGACAATTTGTCTGAAAATGTGCTGCAATGATGACATTTGTCAAAAGTCAGAATTATGGATGGTATAGAAAGGATGCCAATCTCTTATGGCAGAATTGTTGCAAAAGTGACTGCTTTCAGCTTTAAATAATAGTTCCTAATCTCTCTGGTGGCGATAGTTAGGCTCTGGGACATGAGTATAACATGAACCAACAAATTACCCGACCAAATTACGTAGGTTGTTTTTGGTAGTATTTCGGTGTATGGTGGCGCCGCCTAATTACTGTTTTTTGATGGACACTTTTCATACATAGAGATTTGGCTCCTTTATATAGTCTCCATGGTCAGGATCTTATTAGTGTCATAAATAAAAAAGATAATCAAAAAGGTCGAAGAAGGTTCCATACTATTTATTACCTCAGGAGCTACTAACATATACAGGCTGGTACCCTAATGCCCATACAGGGATATCCTGTATATAGGTAGGTATTATATGTAAAAATATTACTTGCGGTTATTCTGGGTGGCTCTATAGACAGGACATGATGAATGACAATATGCTTTTAGCCAGTGCCTGTCAGGGATGGGTCTTCTCTACTCTATTGATGCATCGATTGATAATCTCATTTACTTGACAATGTTCGAACGTAACAAGCACTATCAATTTGATTCAGCGCAAATTCCTTTAATAATTTTTTAGGGCTCCGTAATTTAATTTGCAAGAATTGTAATACTATAGATTCTTCATTACGTGAAGATTTTTTAATAAGTTTTTTGGTTATGTGACGTGCATGTAGAGCAGATATCATGAATTAAGTGTAAGGGTCTGTCCACGCTTATCGTCGGCCGAGCTGAGCCGAGCGACGTCTTTCTCGCTTATATTGCGTAGATATGAAGCTTTTTTCTATCGGATTCTGTCGATTCGTCGTCGATAGGTGTGGGAAACCCTAAACTGATTCGCCATTATAAACCGAGTGACATATTGTGTAAAATATTTGGTATTTAAAATGTTAAGCGGAAGGATAGACTAACATTTTTAAATGACAAAACCGTCTCTACCAAAGTGAACATTGGGGGACAATGATTACTCGCGTCCGCGGGAAGATTACTTTAGATACCCCGCAAGTGTCCCCTGGGTGGTGCTAAAGAGTAATCAACTCTGAGCCTGAAACGAGAGCTTCGCAGCAAGTAAAAAAGACTACATGAGCACAAAGATAGATATAACTCCGTAATAGATGGATACAGTCTAAGGAAAAAACGTGCCTCGAAAATCAAAAAAAATTGATTCTCGTTCAGAGGGCGCTACTAGTTTTGGCCTACAGTCGTATAGATGGCGTTGACGGTTTCGTTTGTTATTTAACAATTTTAACGCATATCAGTGAAAGAACATGGGTCAAAATCATCAAAATAATTAATGCAAATAAAAAAAATCATTTATCTATATTTAAATACATTTTATCGTATTTTTACAAATCTTCAATTTTAGTTTTAAAGTGTGTCGACAGATGGCAGTGAATTTACTGGGGTTACAAAATTTACTATGACAGTACCGCTCTAGTATAAGTTACTCTATGATGAGCACAATGATCACACGGACCCGAGATCTCGGACCATCAGTCCCAATTTATCAGATTAATGTAGAGGGTATTAGTTGGCCCTTCCGAAGACCTGATCACTGGCTGACTGTGGCTGACTTGTCTATGTATAGATTTTTAATTACTTACAATACTTGTATTGTTTCTATTTTTACAACTATTATGTATGCCATACGATTAAATAAAAAATCTACCAAAGTTTTATGAAGTGGAGTCTTACTCGCCAGTCGTTTGCTCGGTCCCGGGGGGGCCGTAACGCTTGTTACGGCCGTGCGGTGCTTTAAACGGCCACCGAGCGAAGATATAACTGGCTAATAATAATAATTTAAATTCGTTTCTCAACTATTGTCAGCGTAACAAACTGCAACTTGCTGCAGACAAATGTATGCAAATTACCTTTACTAAGAACCGCAAAAACATTGTCAAGTCCGAGTATAGTATTGGGAACACAACAATAAAGAAGGTAAATCAGTGTCGTGACCTGGGCGTATTATATGATGATAAGCTGCATTTTAATGTTCATGTTGATAATATTGTCTCCAAAGCTATGCAAATGTTAGGATTTGTATTACGTTCAACAAAACCTTTTAAGACTGCTTCGTCTTATCTCAAGCTTTATAAGGCACTCGTAAGGCCATATCTCGAGTACGCTTCCGTAATTTGGAACCCCAAATATAATAAATATTCCAATGCTATTGAAATGGTGCAAAAGCGGTTCCTGAGGTCAATGCACCGTAGACTGACAGGTAAAAAAATGTCCTACATTGCTCTTCTTAAAAAATATAACCTTCCAACTCTTGAAGCTCGACGTAAACTGGCTGACGCGACAACGCTATTTAATATTTGTACGGGCTGTTATAAAAGCTCCGAACTTCTTGAGCAACTTCACTTTAGAGTCCCTACACGCAGTGCGCGCTCACTACGATCCCTCGCCTCTTTTGCCGTCCCGCTATCCTCAAGCCACGCTGGCACTCGCGCACCTTTGCACCGTATTTGTGATGAGTACAATAAGTTCTGGGTTTCAGTCGATATCTTTAATAACAGTAAACTGCAATTCAAGAAAAAAGTACTGAAATTGGCAATGGATAGTTAATAAGAGATCATAGGCATAATACCTACATAGTAGCTATTATTGTGAAATAGTATTGTTAGTCGTTACTGCTTTGTTTATTTTTGTTTTTGTTTCTGGTTTTTTTTTTTCTTTACTTTGGCTCTTCCTCCCTTAATAGTCATAATTTTGTTTGATGAGCTTGCACCTAGTGTTAGTAAATTGGTAACTGTATTTAGTACCCTAAGAGTAGTTTAAGTGTAGTATATTTCCATTACATGTTTTAGTGAGAGCTGTTAAGGGAATAAGTGAATGTCCTTAATGTGTATTTGTAAACTCATCTCCTGCTCACTTATTTCTGTTTGCTTTCCAAATAAAAAAAAAAAAAAAAAAATAGTTTCAAAGCTGTACTCCCTTTTTGGCGAAAATTGTATTGCCGAATTTCACTTGGCAACCAACTTTTCGCCAAAGTTTCATTTGACAAACCAATCGTTACCAAATATTTATTTCGCGACCATTTCATTTCCCAACCCCATAGTTGGGAAATGAAAATGACGTACTAGGTTGGGTTAGGTTAGGTTGGATTATGTAAAGTTGCGAAATGAAATTCGCCCAAATGAAACTTTGGCGAAAAGTTGATGGTTGCCAAGTGAAATTCTGCAATACAATTTTCGGCGAAAAGGCCCTAAACCAGTTTCAAAACACTGCTGCTGTTCAAATGGATAAATGTGGTTTTTGGTTTAAAATAATCTCATATTATTGCATGGTTTTGAGCTGTTAAGCTACACTCACTACATTTGGCGTTACTTTCTCAAAATGAACAATGGCTAAAATTGTCAAGTTCCTACCCTACCTGGTAAGTATATTGTCTTTGAATTTTATGTCTTAAAGCTCTTATAAAAGAAGTCTGACTTACAATCAAAGATAGATATAACTCCGTAATAGATGGATACAGTCTAAGGAAAAAACGTGCCTCGAAAATCACGAAAACTTGATTCTCGATCAGATGGCGCCACTAGTTTTGGCCTACTCTCGTATAGAGGGCGTTGACTGTTTCGTTTGTTATTTATAATTTTAACGCATACCAGTGAAAGAACATGGTTCAAAATCATATAAAAATAATTAATGCAAATAAAAAAATCATTTATCCATATTTAAATACATTTTAACGTATTTTTATAAATCTTCATTTTTAGTTTTAAAGTATGTCGGATAGATGGCAGTGAATTTACAGTGGTTACAAAATTTACTATGACAGTACCGCTCTATCTTATTAAATCCTCATTACTTACAATATATTGATTTACCCTAAAGATACAAATTGAAACACGGCGACACGTCGCTGAGCTCGACTTCATGTCGCCGCGTCACGACTGGTTTTTATGTATTTCTATGAAATACCATTCGAACCCAGCGACACGAAGTCGAGGTCAGCGACGCGTCGCGGCGACGTGTCACGGCAACGCGTCCCGGCGACACAACGCGGTAACGCGTCGCAGCGACACGTCGCCGGGTTCCAATTTGTCCCTTAACACCGTTTTTACTCGTAATTTAAACTAAAACGGCACTTAATCGCGTGCACCTATTTTTAATGGACGCGATTAAATCTCATTTTAGTTTAAATAATAACTTCGACTTACGTTCTTTCGTAAGCTTCGTAATTCGGAAATTTCTACATTGAAACACTTTTGGAAACTTCTCATATTTTTGTATGGGAATCGAAGTTTTCCTTTTCAAAATGAAAGTTTCCTTAATTTCCTATTGAATTTTTCTGTCCGAGAACATTTCCAACTTTTTTTAAACTTTCCGCAACTTGTATCTGTAGGCCGAGGTAGTATTGGCCAAGAGAAAGAACCTTAGATACTATCACAAGCAACTCCCAGGCATAAATGAGTGCTTACATGTGATATTTCGTGCACATTTGCAGAATAATCTGATGAAGTTAAGATGGGCCTGCTATAAGCAGACAGACACACGCGCCACGATCACTTCACATGCCATCCCGAAATTGTCGCTAACAAACCAAACACGCTGCGAAGAAACCCACGCATGTCGTTTAGTTCCAAGTATATCTTATTTGCTTCGTTATAAATAAATAACTCGACTTTGATTTGACCGTTTCGACCGAAATAACAAATAACCGACGTACTGTCACCGATAGGGAGTGGGTTTTCAAAAAGAAAGAAAGCCTAATATGTTTATTCTAGAGCTTGTACTGTATTATTTGTTTATTGAACAAAAGATATTTATTCTATGCACGCTGTTTCCGTATTTTATACTGCGGTCTCAGTTATCAATTAATTTCCTATTATAATTAACAATTGCTTTTTTTATACTACGTCGGTGGCCAACGAGCATACGGCCCGCCTGATGTTAAGCAGCCTCCGTAGCCTATGTACGCCTGCAACTCCAGAGGAGTTACATGCGCGTTGCCGACCAACTGTCTGGCAACCTTACTCACCGACAGGAACACAACACTGAGTAGGGTCTAGTGATATTTGGCTGCGGTTTTCTGTAAGGTGGAGGAATTTCCCCAGTGCGGCTCTGCTCTAGATCTGGAATGACATATTATCCGCTGTCCTGTGCCCTACCACACAAAGCGAGATATCATTCACAGTGCCCATACCTCTCCCTTGATTGATTGAGATATATGTAATATCATGTCGAATTGCTGAGCTAGAATATTTATATTGGCCAACTAATTCTGGATATATCCAAATTGGGAAAATATGTTGCTAATTACATTTCAGACCGAGGGAAAAGGAAGGTCTCCGGACATACGTTATAATTTTTGCTCAAGCTGAATACGAATACGGGTCGCATTTCGCAACCGATTTTCGTGAAATTTTATGAGCAGGTTCGATGGTTACGCGTAATTAATTTGTTGTTACGTTTTTTTTGGAAAAAGTCCAAAGTGAGAGAAATTGGCACAAAGGACTACATATTGACTTAACGAAGTACCAAGTATTTTTTATTCTTAAATTTTTTAAGCTTAGCGCGTTGAGTACAGCTTACAGGCCTACTCACCTCACCAACCAACCTCGATTCCCTACAACTATGTAGGTGGTGCGCTGACGTGCCCAAAATGCGCTCGAGTATTTAGCGAGAAGATAGGGTACGTGAGCCACCTAAGGGCGCACCAGAGAGCGGATCAGCTACACGCTAATAACGCGAATTAAAAATTGCCTACTCCAGAGCACACAGTCGCTGTGGCCGAAATCGGTCAGGAGAGCATCATCATCACAGGCCTACTAGTGATATATGGCGTTCGCACTCACATATTTTACAAATCTGAGTTCATCTCTCTTGATTTAGTTCTAAATATACTTGAAACCGTTTCGGCACGTTGAATAACCATTATGAAGTCCGTAGCCCGTAGCGGGGCAGCATGTGCAGCGAGCACGTGACCGGACTGCGCACGCGAGGAACGAGGACAGCTATTTGACAAGTGCACAAAGATACAGTAAGTGAACTGTATCACTAGAATACCTACTCTAAATAACATTGGGTATAATATTGTCTTCGGTTACCGCGATAGTTTCTCTTGAAAGAAAACTATGTAAACGGATTATATCGCGTATATTGAATTTATAATACATCCGGATTTATCATGGGAAGTATTATAAATTCAATATACGCGATATAATCCGTTTACATAGTTTCATAACATTGGGTCTATTATGGCAAAAATCCTAAACTTTGCACCACGCTTACATATATATGTACAAACGCATAGGGACGCAATAGTTATTTTCACTTCAGCAGCTCGAACAAGCTTACTTCCCTGCGAAAAAACAGTGACGACTTTCGTCACTCCCTGGAGTGAATTGATATTTCTAGAAGCTTTCGTCATAATAATGATGCCTTTCATTCATAAATGTAAATAAAGGTGGTTAACTTTACTTGATGTTTAATTTTTTTAACCTTAAATATGTTCTCACTGCTGAGGTGAAAAGTTGTATGTGTCACACGAGAGCAAATTTATTTTACATCTCGTGGTTTTGAGTCCCTCGCTACGCTAACTTAGAATCACTTGCTTCGCTCGTGATTAAATTATAGACTCTTTCGCTTGCTCGGGACTCAAAATCAACACTCGCAAGAAAAACCAACTCCTCTCTTGTTGCACAAATCCAAAATAAAGCCACGAGCGTAGCGAGTTCGAAAATGGAATCTTGAGCGTTGCGAGGGTTTCCAGGCACAAAAACAAATTTTCCCACCGAGTGAAACACAAAATTTGTCACCACATCAACGCAAGGAAAATACAAACTGTAAAATATCAAACAAAATCAAAACAAATCGGTTCAAAATGAATTTTATTAAATATTTATCATTCAAAGTCGTCATTTAAAAGTTAATTCTACCAGCAAACATAAGAAGACAACTCAAAATTTGCATTTGATTACTTTGACTCACCTACCATAAAATGCAACTTTCTTATCAGTTTTTGAACAATCAAGAGAGCCTTTACCAGCTGGTGTGTAGAAAAATAATTTGATCAAACCCCTTAAGTGGAAACCTGATTGAAAACTTGATTTCTGAATTCGTGTACAGCCAAAACAAACGACAGATACAGATACCTACAGATACTCCGCCGCAGTGCAGTTGCACCGTAGTGTACAAAAACAGACAAATTAACTAATTTCAGGGAATCACTCGGGCACCAATTAATTTTAATGTTTTCCGCAGGACAGCATAATGTCCTGGGACCTGGGACACGCTATAATTACATTGGCTCCTGAGCCGGCTCATGGTTAATTCACGCAGGAATATTGCGCGTAAACAACTTGTCTCAGCCTATTGTATTTGCTTGCGTAAGTCGGACAAATCGAGTATAGGGCGACCTAGTTTGACTTGACCTAGAAATCTCTAATAATTATGGTTAACGCTAACCTTTTGAATACCACGCCTTTGGGGGTCAAAGGGTTTATGATCAATTTCTCTCAGCGCTCAGTATGAAATTGAAATGAAGTCACAATTCTCGTCTTCTTTATCCTTTCAATTTTGACAAGGGTAGTCATTATTTCAGCTGTTGGTGATAAAATTATCAGACGTCATTCTTCTCAAAGCTAAGCTATGTAAAGCTATGAGTTTACTACTTTAATTTGCGCTGAATTATTTAGCCCCGGCGCAAACAGAACAGAGATACAACCCTGATATTATTAACCTAAGTAATAACGAACCTTTTCCACGGACTGCTACCGAACGCGAACCGCGCCATTTACTCCGAGCCTATTGGAGCTCTAAACAACGTTGGGAGGAAAGCTGAAGGGGTTGGGGGGGATTTATATTGCCCGCCTTTGCGCTGTTGGACAGTTATCTAGCAGGATAATATTTATCCATATCCTGTTTGTCGCCAACAACACAAATATACCAAATTATAAGAATTAACAATGTTGTGTAAGTGTGAAATGCGTCTTGGGTCAACTGAAAATAATAATAGCGAACGCCGTAATGTATACGTGAAAGTAGGCTCAAAATGTCATATTATTTGAACTGATAAGCACTTAAAACTATTGATAGCTGCGACGCTCCACAGTCATACAGGCAGCCTATCGGGTATTTACAGAATCGTATGTGGTTTTTGGGGTAAACAGTGCATACCTATTTAAGTATTTACCAATCGAATGAACTGAATAATGCTGAATTCGTACAGCGTTTTCACAAGACCAACTTAGCTTCGCACTTTACTTGATTAAACCTAGACCGGGTTTGATGAGTATGATACTCATCAAACCCGGTCAATTTACTTTCAGATATGAAAAACAAACCTAAAGAATACAGCGCTGACCGCGACCCGTCCTATGCAAACACGCCACAGGTGTTTCGCCTCTTCCATCACGAGATCCTTATGTCTTCAAAATAGGAGCCGTGTTCCACTGACGCACAGTCTACAGCCTGTCGCAAAACAGACGTAATATTTACGACTTCATCGTAATATGTAGTCGCATTAAGTTAAGGTTTAAAATGGTGCGAATAAGCTGGAAAAGTTTATCCCGATAAAGTTTGCGCCGTATCGAGGAACAAATGCGGGTCGGTTAAACCAATTTCAAAGGACGCGTAAGCTACTCATAGTCCCTTACTATGAGTAGCTTTCAGTTTGATGACAAACTTAAAGATATATATGCTATTTTACCATAAATCTTGCGTACTCAGCCCCCTGGACACAGGAGGATGGATGGCTGAAGGAACTCTTTAATAAGTGGACCCAATTTCATAGTCTGAATCGTTATTGACTGAGCATAGCAACAGCGGTCGTAAGTAATTTTTTTTAACATTGACACAATCAAGATGTTTAACAGTTTATTTTAAGTTTATCTTAGAGCGTTTTCACATTGTCCGAACCGATATCGGATGTCGGAAGGAAGTAAAATGTAAGATATATGTTTTTCTCTGTATTTATTTATGCATTATTTTAGTAAATCATTATTACTAAAAAACGATAAATAACGCAAAAAAGGCGGACTTAATGCCAATGGCACTCTCCCGCAGCTATATTTGTCATATGCGCTTCCGACATCCGATATCGGAAAGGCGCTTCCCATAAATTCTTCTATGTCGGAGTCCCCCGTTAGCTGTCGGACCGATAATATTTGTTTGTGTGCGTATGTGTAGGCATAATGCTTGTTGTAGTGTGACACGCAGCCTGACTACGCATATGTAGGATCCTACATCCGATATCGGCTCGGACACTGAAAACGCTCTTATTGTGCATTATCTGAATGTGAAATGACTGAAGCGGAATATTAGTTTCAAAGCATTTGCAGTAGCATCTGTTAGATATTCAGTCCTAGTTAAAGCGCCGGTCGTTATTCATTCCGGATGACCAGATGTTTCAAACTATAGTTAGCGTGTCCACCAGCCTATAGCTGTAACTGCAAACTACACTTAAGTGCAATGAAAATGAGATATTATATGAAGTGACCCTTGGCGACAAATCATATGATTTTGATTTAAATTCATGCTTATCATGTATTTCACACCTTGATAAAGTTGGTCTCACACTAATTCTAGCGATCATCGCTTATTTATCATACAAATCCTTTTAATAAAACTGCAACTAAACCTTTCAATCTAGCCTGCAATAAATTTTCAACAAAAAGTA
The DNA here is from genome assembly GCF_947568885.1 of Cydia strobilella. NCBI lineage: Eukaryota > Metazoa > Arthropoda > Insecta > Lepidoptera > Tortricidae > Cydia > Cydia strobilella. The sequence goes on along the minus strand of NC_086061.1, from coordinate 2,646,815 downwards.
ATACACATAATTATAATCTACATACAAAATTTTCAAGTCACGATTTTCAAACCAAACCAACGTGATAATGACAAAGGTACCGTTCTAACCCTCCCCCACACAATAAGCCCATTTTCTGCTGCACCGCATTTTTTCCATCGTTTGCACCTCTCATCAACTGATGGATGGTATGCGAACCATTATACGTAATACGCCGTGATACTACGGATTCTCTTCCAAGGCTATACAAATTCTAGTTTGAACTCATAGGATGTCTAATTAAAGCTCAACATCGTAAGAAGTAACGTTTAAAACAAAACATAGACCTGTGATTCTTATGAACAATGATAACCTCAATAGATACTAAAGGGGCCCACTGACTATCAGTCCGCCGGACGATATCGGCCTGTCAGTTGTTCGGAACTGTCAAATTTTTGTTCTAACTGACAGGCCGATATCGTCCGGCGGACTGATAGTCAGTGGGCCCCTTAATTATTTTAGATCATTATGTCATTATTATCCTTGGTACCAATGCCGCAAGGGCCTTTTTTATTTAGATTTAAGCTAGGTATTCATTTCGTTTACGTAGTACCACTGTATATATCTTGTATGTAAATAAAGAAAAAAAAGATCATTATTTTAGATTCATGTACATAAATATGGGTATTTGAAGGCTGTAAACTGAAATCAAAAGAGGAAAGAAATATATTACGCCATTACAAGTAACAAATAAAAAAAAACAAGAGAAAGGAATGCCAGAGAAGTATGTGCGGCTTGTTCAGGCGATGTATGATAGAGCCAGTACTCACGTCAGGTCTGAAGCTGGAGTAACCGACAAGTTCAATGTGGCGGTAGGTTTACACCAGGGATCGGCTTTAAGTCCATATTTGTTCCTCCTGGTTATTTTTATTATTATTTATTTACATACACACAACCATCAATTACAGGAAATCCTAATTCGACAGTATGGAAATTGACACAAAAAATAGGTACAATACATTAGCTTACAGATTACAGTAGCACAATACGTAAAGCGTAGCCCTTGTGAGTTCGTTCAAAGAACAAGAGAACAAATCTAACTCGATCGCTACTCTATTAAGGGTCCGAATTGCGCGCGTAAAGGGGGCCTGGCGAAGGAGTTGCGTTCGAGCGAGCGGCTCGGCCAGCAGGCTCGGCCGCCGCCGCCGCCACACATACCGATCTGGTACGTTCAAACGCACCTCTGCCAGGACTCCAGGGTTGCACAACTTGCCCCGCACCAACTTAAATATATATGAAGCTAGCCCCAGCTCCCTTCTAACTTCTAGTTTATTGTATCCTACCATTCCTAACACGAACAACGTAGGATACTTTAACGGATAAAAAGGGTATACTCCGTATAATTTTAAATATATAAATCTAATAAATTTATTTTGGATGCGTTCCAACATTAACCTATATTTTGACTCGTGTGGACTCCAGATTGCCGCATTACCCTCCAAGTGACTCCTGACTATTGCCTCGTACAAGACACGTATCGCGTTAATATTAGTAAACCCATGAGCCTGCCTCATTACAAACCCCAGATTTCGGAAAGCCTTCTTACATACTGAAACAATATGGTCTCGAAAGGTGAGATCGGACTTCAGCAGCACCCCTAAGTCCTTCACTTCGCCGACGCGCTGCATCGGTGACTTTCCTAACACATATTGGTAGCAAAGTGGATTCCGAGATCTGGTGAATGAGACAATGGCGCACTTTGACACGTTAAAATTTAACCTATACGTTTGACTCCATTTGACCACTCGGTGTATGTCCTCTTGTAATTTAATACAATCAGAGCTGTCATTAACTCTGCGGACAAGCTTGAGGTCATCAGCAAAGAGTAGACAAATGGAATCTTTAACAACGTCAGGAAGGTCATTTATCATTAAAATGAACTCTAAGGGGCCCAAATTGCTCCCCTGACTTACGCCAGACCTCGTGAAATATGGTTCTGACACGTGACCAGCACAGTCCACATACTGGCGCCTGTTACTTATATAGCTGGCAAGGAAAGTAAGAGTATGTGGAGTGAAACCCGCGCTTGCCAATTTCACGAGTAAAACATCATGGTCGACGGTATCGAATGCCTTCCGGAAGTCGAAGTATGCCACATCCACCTGGTCTCCTGCATCCACTGCCGGCACTATATTGACCATGAGATGCAATAGGTTACCTGTGGTACTGCGCGCCTTCCGGAAGCCATATTGCGCATCAGACATTATGCAGCTAGCTTGGGCCTGAACCGATTGGTAAATCGCAGACTCAAATACCTTAGCGACCGTACACAATACTGCTATCGGTCGGTAATCGCTGGTATTCGGTCCGCCGCGACCTTTCGGTACAGGTACCACCCTGGTTAACTTCCACCTGTCAGGAAACATTTTAGATTGAAGGCAAGTATTAAAAATATAATGCAAAGGCTCAGCCAGAACAATACGACAGTCCTTAAAAATGTAAGGTGGGATACCATCTGGACCCGCGGACCGCTTGGGTTGGAGCGCTGCCAGGGCCCGCTGCACCTCCGCCAGCTCCAGGCTCGCGACGTGCACCCTCGCGCTGCTCGCCGTTGAGGAGGCGTCCGCCGCCTCAACTTCCAACCGAGCCGGGTTTGGATTGTAAACTGATTCAAAGAAAGTGGCAAATTCCCTAGCACATTACTGATCCGATAGTTGGCGTCCGTTCACTACCAGCTTTCTTTTTATTACGTTCCCCCTCTTACTTCTTATAAAATCCCAAAAAGCTTTAGGTTCCCTTGCTAAATGTTTCTGAACGCGGTCCATGTAAGCTTCATGTGCTGCTTTTATTGCATTCTTTACAGCAGCCCTACACTTTGAAAATAACTCATAATTGTAATCGGTTTTACTCATTTTATATTGTTTATGCAATGTGTGTTTACGTTTAATGTCGCGAATGAGCTCAGCCGTGTACCACTCTGGGTAAGAATACCTAGAATTTACATGCTTTCGCTTTTTGATAGGAACACATTCATCCATAACTTTATTAATCTTGTTATAGAAATAATCCACTACTTCATTAGGGTCGTCGATAATATATAAATTACTCCATTCTAAGTTTGCCAACGAATGATATAGCATAGGGAAATTAGCCTTATAAAAATTCCAGCTATTGCAAAGCCAGTCTAAATTAGAGTCCAAACCTGAGTCGGACTCTGGCGCGCGGGCGCCGGCCCCGGCAGCAGGCGCGGGCGCGGCGATGCCGGCGACAAGCGGCGGGTGGTACGCGTCCACGGGCTGCATACACTCGTCGTCGCCGGCCGCGCGCACGCGCACGGCGCCGCGCACGCCCGCGCCCACGAGCACGAGATCGAGTTGTCTGTCGTTGCAATTAGGTATCTGATTACTCTGTTCGAACTCACAAAAAGCCAATAAATATTCATAATATGATGCAACATTACTGTTACAAGAGTACAAGTTAAAATCACCGAGTACGATGAGATTACCCTTATATTTTTTACATATATTTTCTATGAGTCTAAACATAGTAAAATATTCGTTCTCATCCGCTTGAGGAGGAATATAAACCACACAGCAAGCAAACATAAAATTACATCGCAAATGAACGGTTACACACACCATTTCAAACTGATAATTACTTAAGTTAACATCATTTTTAACTTCTCGTAGTTCATATCGTGGTGTGGCCACGAAAAGTACCCCGCCTTGCTTGCGGCCATCGGTACGGTCACACCGCACAACATGAAAAGTAGGTGGAATTATTTCGGCGTCGTAAATCGAATCGTTGCAGCCAGTTTCCGTTATCGCATAGAAATCAAACGAGGAAGATTCCAAAAAACATAGAAAATTTGATGTTTTTGTCCTTAACCCTCTCACATTTTGGTAAAAAAAATCAAGCGATCTACTTTCCTTCCGTTTCATACTTTGATCCGCGAAACCACAACCATTCACTAAACTGGGATCCGTGGGGCCATACCGTCGGTTGATTTATAACTTGGAACATATTTTCCGGCACTCCTATAATAAATGAAGCGTAGTCCCTTTCATGTTTGTGTTTGATTTTCTGAACTTTAACACTTATTCCTGATCCACACTCATTCATTACAAGTGTCTCGACTTGTTCCAATGTTGTGTCGAGCGCTAACCTCCATACATGTAAATGTTTCTTGCGTTCCGAGGCCCGAATTCCAGATGATGTGTTTTCGCCCGTCATAAAAGTCTTTTTCCTACTAACTGCCTTCTTTGACTTATTATCGCCACTGGTATCCTTTGACTCAATATTAGTAGGCTGAGACTCCACCCCATCCAACAGAGTATCCACGCTGTTACACACGATGAGCGGTTCAACCGCTGATTTCGTGGCCACACACTTATCGCCGCTGTCCGGTGCCGCTGTTGCCGGGGAGATCTTACGCCGCCTACCTTGTTTTTTGTTGCGAGTTACCGCGTCGGCGAATGATAATGCATTATTGTTATCCTTATTGGCAGTGTCTAACGGTGGTCCTGGATACTGTTGTTCCACACACTGTGTTACTGTCTGCAGCCTACTCATGTTTGAGATTTTTTCTTCGAGTACTTTCATTTGATTTAGTAATTCGTTTTTAGTGTCGATAAAAAGTGATTCAAGCTGTTTAAATTGATTATCCTGTTCCTCCAGACGCACCACTATTTCTTGCCGAAGGTCCCGTAGTTCTGTAAGTAGCTCAGTATCATTATTTTGAACTGGCATTGGACTTGCTGTTCGTGATGTCGGACGACTACCGCGCTGTGTATTTACAAATGCGCTGGTGATATATGTCTGGTTCAAAGCTCCAGGGTTCCGGATGGGAGTGTTGGAATTATCGCCTTTCGGCTTTAAACACGAACACTCCGGGCAGACCCATGAATCCTTGTAGTCTTCGGTGAAATTGTCAAAGTTCTCCGGCTGAATAGCGAGACATTTCAAATCATACATTTTATTACACTTTTGATTTGAACACTCCATAAACTGTATCGTAAATATAGGTTCACCACAACCGTTACACTTTGTTGACATTTTTTTGGAGACTAATTAACACAAATTGCGAACCGTAGACCAACTTATGCACAACGACACGTCCGACCGCTTCGGCTAGCGCGCTTAACTAATGGATGCTCTGACATCGAACATACAGGAGGAGGCACCCTGGTGTATGCTGTTTGCCGATGACATTGTTCTTGTCGGAGATAATGCACTTAAGGTCCAGAGCAGGCTGGTAAAATGGCAAGAAAAGCTGGAAAGTGTGGGACTGAAAATAAGCAGAACCAAAACGGAGCACATGTTCTGCGATTTCGGTGGTCTATCCAGTTTTTCCCATTTTGCTTTAGATGGTGTATCCCTACCAGTCTGCTCCGACTTCCGGTACCTTGGGTCATTGATCCAGAGTGACGGACGCATCGACCGTGACGTGAAAAATAGAATAAATGCGGGATGGATGAAATGGCGACAGGTCTCTGGAACAACTTGCGATCCACGAATGCCTCTTAAACTTAAGGGGAAAATTTACAGGACGATCGTGAGACCTGTTGTAATGTATGGATCAGAATGCTGGGCGACGAAATTGACGGATGAAAGAAGAGTGCACGCAGCGGAAATGAGAATGTTGAGATGGATGTGGGGAGAGAAAGGATCGGATTAAGAATGAGTATATTAGGGGAAGTTTGAAAGTAGCACCAGTAACGGAGAAGATAAGAAGTAGTAGGCTAGCGTGGCATGGGCATGTGATGAGGAGGGATAAATGCAATATAGGCAAAAGAATGTTAGGGATGAATGTTGATGGATGGAGAGCGTATGGTAGACCCAAAAAGTGATGGATGGATTGTGTGAAAGAGGATATGAGAAAGAAAGGAGTGAGTGCTGAGGTGACGAAAGATAGAGGAGAATGGAAGAGAAAAACATGTTGTGCCGACCCCACATAACGTGGGATAAGGGCAGGAAGAAGAAGAGACAAGTAACAAACTCAATTATCAAATACCTCCATTATTTGAGTTTCAAATAAATGCAAATCTAATTCATTTCCATTCACCCTATTTGTAAAAGATCCAAGTTAAAATATAGAGCTCCAGAGGCTCACAACAAAGGGTAGCGACATTCTAATGCGATTCAAACACCAATTTCGCCAATCCAGCCGCAGCGTGCGGACGAGACAAAAATTTCCAACCGTCCAGACATATTTTCGTTCCTTGAAGCCTTAATGCTGAGACATCAAGGCTCAAATTGGAATATCTGAGGTGTAGGAGTATTTGGTGAGAGTGTTGATTAGAACATAGAAAGGCGGGCTGTTAGCTTGGAATACTCTAAATTGAGTTTTATTCGTGCGGCGAGTGAATAGCAATTACTGCAATGTCGCACCGGGCTGTTGTCAGTCTATATAAGTTAAAAAGTAAGAAATGCAAATAAATATTCTATAACACCTATTTTTGAACAGGGTCACATTTTTGTATGTAATATTTCTTATGTAGATTGGCATTATAAATAAAGTATTATGTGTATTTGTTCTTGAGATTTGTTTGTGCATAGTCATTGGATCTTGGCAGATGATCAGAATGGAAGAAAGTAAATATTCACATGTCTTACAAGGTTAGTTTAAAAATATTTCCACAACATTAGGTTTTTCTTCCTCTATCTCCAACATTAATTGTTACACGTCAATATAAGGCTCGTAATATGATATAATTGTTCGTTGTGTCGTTTAATCACTGGGACAGTGACATCATAAACATGACTGCTCATAGAAATATGGGATACGTAAATAGATGATATTGTATATCATATAACAGACAACAACGTCCCAATTGGCATAGCAGATGCACTAGAGGAGATGAGGTTATCTCACGGGTAATAGCCCCACGATCCGTAGATCGTTCGAGCAAACATATGCCTGCAAATTGGATACGACTCCTTCAACGCCAATTTAAACTTGCACTATGCTAGAGAAATGTGAATTTAAATGTTAGATTATAAAGTTAAACTAGTGGCTCTGAGCTGCAGACCTCGCGATAAGCATAAAAATTTAAAAATAACTTACTTTATTCAGTCATTATTAACAGTGAACTCACAATGGTCTTAAGCGCCACATGTCCTAATGGCGCGTAAGTCCTTTGTGTCAATTAAAAAGAAAACGAATCGCCAAAACAAATATTCTTTTCATTGAACACATCAACACATATTAAAACATCGTCGGAAAGGTAACAAAATAAATTCGCGAAACCTGCATACAAAATTTCACTAGAATCGGTTGAGAAATACGACCTGTGAGAGGAGAACATCCGGACATACGAAAGCAATTTTCCTAAGCTGAAACGGAGACCTTCGCTTTCGCTCGGTCAACAAGTATTTGAAATATTTTAACTACTTCTGAACTCATTAAAAATTATGAAATAAAGCTGTGAAAACGGATTATATCGCGTATATTGAATCTATAATACATCCCGACGTTTCGAACCCTTTACAGCGTTCGTGGTCAACGGGTGACTGAGGAAAAACTACAAAGTGCAAAAATACCCGCATAAAAAAAATGAACCGTCATAGACTATAAACTTTAAAGCTGGAAAATCGTTATTTCATGAGTAACTATCGCGGTAACCGAAGACAATATCATTTCAAAATTATTAAAACACTAATTAATATTTAGGCACCAAGCTTTAGCTTCTGGTCGCAATCGTTCACTTTATCAGTGAGTTGATAAAATTCATTCCTTATTTACCTGCATGCGGTGTTTACCTGTAAGTAACTTACTCCTTACATGTTTTAGCTTAGTACATTATTAATGTATCGATGTCAACAATTGTTGGTAAACTTTAAATAAATAAAATAAAAAATAAAATTAATTATTCGCGAAAGTCGCGAAAAACATAAGCCTCGGCTGAGTTAAATCTGTATTCGCTGCACGCTGCGGATCCGAGGGGTCTACCGCGGACACCGAAGTTTGGAAATAGCGGGTATCTCTCTCTGTCATTTAATGGAATAAAAGAGAAAGATGCCCGCAATTTGCGAACTTCGGTGTTCGCAGTAGGCCCTCTGTTCCCGATTCCCGTCTCTTTCTCGACTAATTGCGTGGCTTAAGAACAATAGCGAATAATTGGTCTCTCGCAAACTGGTTTGCAAGTTGTCCCGCCTTGCTTGGATTTGAGTTGAGCTAACCAATCTAGCCCAGTTCATGTCAATATGATATTTCTTAATTTTAGCTATAAGCTATACCAGACCAATTTTATCAACATCTTTCTATCTTAAAATAGATCTCTTAAATCTTATATCTAGAGATATCTTAAATCAGAATATCTATCTAGAGATATCTTAAATCAGAATAGTCTGTTTAAGCATGTTAACCATAAATACCTACTTATAGGTAAACCATTATCAGTAGACGTCAAAAATATATTAGCACACTTTTTCTTCAACCCCAATAACTTTTATTAATATTCCGTCGGGCATAGTGACACCCATTGTGCCCGGTAACACTCCAGTCGCTGCCACACGAAATTGCATCTTACGTCCCAATCACAAGACACATATTCCAATGACGTTGAAATGGAGGATTCATTAGGCCGCGTCTTAGGCATGCCATTAAGATCTGCGTCTCCGGAAAGCTCTAGTCTAACGAACATGTAGACTCCGTTATGAGACATGGCTTATTTCAGACTACGCAGAAGAATATGTAGTGTTTCTTATTCTGACATAACAAATAACATAAAATTAAGAAAGGTTGCTGCTATGGTTTTCTCGGGGATTTTTAAATTTTCTACACTAGGTACGCGTTCAAAGTTTAAAACAAAATGTATCGTGAATTGTGGTTCTGCTATATTCTTGTGCCTAGCATCATCGCACCCGCGGGCTTCAGGAACGCTTTTCGATAGTGAAAATACTACCTTACTACTCGGACTTAAAACTTATTATTATTCTTTACCCACAGTCAGTTTCATTTGCATTTAACTATAAAATAAGCTGAAATTGCGTTGTAGTAAACACAGGCTTATGGAAACAATGTTTAATTTACAGTAACGGGACATGTGTGACCTTCTAAAATTGTGTGTTAGGTACATGTCTATGGAACAATAAATTATTAGGTTTGATAACACTACTTAAGAGTTGTAATAGTAGGCGTTTATAATATCACGTCTTCAATGTTGACATAAATCACTACATAGTATAAAACAAAGTCGCTTCCTGCTGTCTGTCCGTATGTATGCTTAGATTTTTAAAACTACGCGACGGATTTTGATGCGGTTTTTTTAATAGATAGAGTGATTCAAGAGGAAGGTTTATATGTATAATACATCAGCATTGCACCCGTGCGAAGCCGGGGCGGGTCGCTAGTTTAGTCATAAAAGGCTAAGCCTTTAATAGAATAATAATAGATTATTTTTGTTTTGAGCAATCTCTGTTATAAATAACTAGTGATTTTGTGAGCTGAGCAACCCTGCGAATGCGTGTTGCCATTTTGAAAAAAATATTATGGAACCTACTCACAAAATTTCACGAGCATCGGTTGAGAAAACCTGTAGTCCAGGTTAATAGGTTAAGAATTCGATCTGGAGTAGATATGGATCTAATTCATTACCTGTTATTAAAATCAAAATACGCATGTATAACGACACGCTGGCGTTCTGCCTCTAAGAAGTATTTTCGCTACATGCCGAGAAATCCGTGGTAGCGCTAGGCTACGGCCGTCGCGTAGCGGTGAAGGCCGCTGGAGGGTCTATTAGACCAATTTCTGATTTCTGGCTCCTATTTCACCACGATGACAGGTACAACAATAGTCAAAAAACCGGACAAGTGCAAGTCGAACTCGCGCACGAAGGGTTCCGTGCCATTACGCAAAAAACGGCAAAAAAAATCACGTTTGTTGTATGGGAGCCCCACTTCAATATTTATTTTATTCTGTTTTTAGTATTTGTTGTTATAGCGGCAACAGAAATACATCATCTGTGAAAATTTCAACTATCTTGCTATCACGATTCATGAGATACAGCCTGCTGACAGACAGACGGAAAGTGGAGTCTTAGTAATAGGGTCCCGTTTTTACCCTTTGGGTACGGAACCCTAAAAAATACTTTACAGAAATGTCACTGTTGAAAGCTGACAAATCCATTACCGACATAACCGCCGTTTGATAACAATAAATCATTATCGGAATAAGCCTAAAGGTTGCTATGTTGCTATGTGTATATGGCTTAGATTTTCCACAATTATGTATAATTTTAACCAAACTGTTTGCCAACGATACCACCTCTGACCTCACAGCCAGCTGGTACTAACACAATTATCGGAACATGTTTAGGCCATTATAACCCCTATTGTGATGACGTAAGGATACTGATACAAAGCTTGTTTGCGTGCCTAATTTCACTTTATTGACCTTATTTATTTAGCTTTGGCGTTATAGGGCGATTAACTTTCACACAGTTATTTACTTAGGCCCACTTGCACTAAATGTTTGCTATGATGATAATCTGATGATTGTCATCAGACAAGACAAGACCCGTCGGCCAGAAACCGCGCTCGCGATGGTTTCCAACAGCGGATGCGAACCACGAACATGTTACAATAAAAAATACTGATGTATTTGCCGATGCCGGACTTACTTGTCGAATCCATATAATTACCTACTAACTCATAAATCATAACCCATAAATTTTATTGTAACATGATCGTGGTTCGCATCCGCTGCTGGAAACCATCGCGAGCGCGGTTTCTGACCGACGGGTGTGGTGTTTCGGCGGTTCCGTGGGAATCTCCGGAATCCTACACCGCAACAGAAAACTGTGTCGCCGAAATGATTTTTTAACTTATAAAATGTTTATTGTACATATGTTAGTGTGTAAGGTATGTACCCAATGATGGGAAATTTGTGAAACGTATTAACGTGCGATGATGATGATGACGAAATTTTACATACGGCCGATCGAAGCTAAAAGATCAACTACCCTAAAATAAGAGTGTCATGCGAGTAAAAATCCAGAAGAAAAATGCGTTGAACAGGTCTTACCTTTGTTCCGGCTGCAGTTCTAACTCGAACTACTCTATTCACACCATCAGCACCAAGGTAAACCTCTTCAACAATGGCCAGTGGCCATGACACACGTTTATCTTCAGTCTCCACCAAAACGACGTCTCCAGGCTGAAGTTTTACAGGTCCATTCCGCTAACGCTTTTGTGCGAGTGAACTTATGTACTCATCCCTGAAACGTTTACGCAAATGTTCACGCAAATCCTGGCAATATCGTTGCCTGACGTTGACAGCTACTCTGTCGACTTCATTAAAGTCGGTTGAATGATTTGACAGCAACGGCTGAATAAACATTGACGGGGTCAACGGTTGCAAATCCCTTTGACCACCTGTAGTAGAGTGTATGTAAGTGGTCTGCTGTTTATGACCGCTTCACAGCACCGTTTGCAGTTCCATAAGAGAGATGGATGCCTTTCCTAAGACTCGACGAAGGATTTGTTTCAGGAATCCTATTAGTCTTTCATAGAACCCTCCCCACCAAGGAGCAGCCAGAGGCAAAAAGTTCCACTTAATCCGCGTAATTGAGGAAAACCGCTGTATTTCGTCCCAATCTATGGAACTAAACGCATTGTTCAGGCCGCGAAAATTTGTAGCGATATCACTGAATATCGTTTCTACCCGTCCTAGCCGCGCTACAAATTTCCGTAGTGCCATTAAATACTCACTAGATGACAGCGACTCCACAACTTATAGGTGCACAGCACGGTAATTAGCACAGGTAAATAGGACGATCCACGCCTTAGCACCAGAGCGTAAAGTCAAAAGTCCAGATAGATCGGCGCCCGAATGTTGAAATGCCATGCTCGCTTCCATTCGTTCCTTTAATCGAATTCGTTCTTTTGGTAAAACATCAGTGGGTGCTTGGCATCGTTTTTCTTTAAATCTTTTGCATCTTATACAGCGATGTATAATGTTACGGACTAAATTTCTGACGCCGATAATTCAAAAGTTCTGACGTAGATTATTGAGTAACGTTTGTGTTCCAGCGTGCTTAAGCTCGATGTGTCTGCACTCAACAAGACGCCGAACAATCGGATCAGATACGGGAAGGATCACGGGGAACTTGAAATTATAATTTTCATTGCCGAGTGACAGTTTCGTGTTTAGACGTAAAATGTCATTATCATCCACAAAGTTTTGTATGTTTCGATCATTTACTAAAGAGGTGATGCACCTTTTTTGTAATAACCTTATTAGTATATTCTCAGACGATAGCGATAGCGGTAGCGATAGCTAGTGGTAGCTGTGGAAACGTAGGAAAAAAGGTAAAATAATAAAATTTAATCATATTAGACATGAAGACTATACCTATATACTATGGATGGTATAGAAAGGATGCCAATCTCTTATGGCAGAATTGTTGCAAAAGTGACCGCTTTCAGCTTTAAATAATAGTTCCTAATCTCTCCGGTGGCGCTAGTTAGGCTCTGGGACATGAGTATAACATGAACCAACAAATAACCCGACCAAATTACGTAGGTTGTTTTTGGTAGTATTTCGGTGTATAGTGGCGCCGCCTAATTACTGTTTTTTGATGGACACTTTTCATACATAGAGATTTGGCTCCTTTATATAGTCTCCATGCTATATACTATACGATCCATAGTTTTAACTGCAAAATGACACTTGTCAACGGTACGTCCGAACCAAGTCCGAACACAATGGAATAAGCGCGTGTAACAATCACGAGCTACGTGCTGTTTAACAATACTCGTAACTAAACCGTAATTTAGGCAGTTGAAACACAAGCATCCATTTATTTCAGTTCGAAATGTTAATGAAATAAATCAGCTCAACTACAAACTTGGTAAGCGATTCATTCTGACAATTAATATTTATGTACAATCTGCCGCTGGGCCACGAGTCGCGGCCTCGAGATGATCTATGGTGGGTCTGGTAATGAAAGGCCTTGTTATGGCTAACGTACACTTCTACTTCGGTTCTGTATTGCGGGCAACTAAGCCCTACGCCAGGCATTCTGCTCACGACAGGCGAGCGAGTGAGAGATCCACTGCTTATAGTTAGTAGTCAGTCAGGACACACTCAACGCTAGCTTCAATTATGAATGAACCACGCAGATTAACCGATAAGAGCATTAGAGCCATTAGGACTATTTGTAGCATGGATTTAAGTAAAGGGAGGTAGATATGGTACCAGGCGCTCGATCGTGAGCCATGAAATATAGGTTCCGGAACCTATATTGAGTGGCTGACGCCAATGTGTCAAGATTGTCAAAATCATCTACTAAATATTCTTCTTCTTCTTCTTCTTTTAAAATTATGGCTTCAGCCCAGTGGGACTATTTCGCCAGTATCAAGGTATTAAGAGGTTTGAAAACGACAAAAATTGTACGGTTGTACAAGACAGTGTACGGTGATTTGTTAGCTCTTGTAAATCGATAGCTAGACTTTACAAGAAGCACGTGGACTACCGGCCGTTGACTCCAAGATGGTGGTTCAACGCGCTTCAAAATTAATTCTCCATTTACTGCACACTACCACATTAGTTTACTGTATAATAAGCTATCGATATTACACTTTAAACAATATTAATGAGCATAAAACAAAGTAATTAATCACGATGCGAACTATCAAGATGGCGCTCGAACCGGAAGACGACCTCTACTAAATATTGCCTGCATTTTAGTTTTGTCAACTATGAACGTCACGCGTCTATTATTAATAAAGGCTGGCGTCCACTAGACTAACCGAGGCGAATCGAATCGAATCGCAATAATTCGCCTCCTATAATTTCTAATGCAACTGCGTCCATTGGCGAAAAGCCGCGGTGCGCCCGTCAATGGACGCAGTTGCATTAGAAAATATAGGAGGCGAATTATTGCAATTCGATTCGATTCGCCTCGGCGAGTTTAGTGGACGCCAGAATTTAAAGGTCATTGATTTTTAGCCGCCAAATGCCATGCCGATGTCGGCTATCGTTTAGTCGATGGCCAATAACCCCGCAGTCATTTACGAATTACACCTAATTGATAAGCAATTTGCAAGATATTTCTCGTCAATGTCATAAAATATTGTTAGTTGTTATTTTTTCAAAGACCCCAAACGTGCAAGCGCAGCAAATTTTGCGCCTAGGCATAAATACAAAAAGTTATGAATACACGTAAAAAGGCTAACTGCTAAAATATTTTCAATACCACTAAACAATAAAGTATTATTTACATGATGCAAAATAGATGGTTGCTTGCACCACACAGTGATTTTGCATCAGCGCTCCCGAACAGCGCTGCGGGGGCACTCATAGCACCGCTGCTCTGTGTTGTTTTCCACATCAATGCGTTCTATTCCGTACCCAGTAGTTGAATATCAAACGTTAGATACCATCGGTTAGGTACTTACTGAGGAATATTGGCAAATCAATTAGCCGTCGTGTTCTTACAATTCTTTATTCACTTTAAACCTAATCTGATATCAGTCTGCGTTCAAATATTGCGATTAAGTACCAGCTACCTGATTTACAATTGAATGTATGGGATGAAATTTAGAATGTGATATGTTTTAAATGTTATTTTGTTATAAAACTGGTATAATGAAGACTGAAAGTGACTGATGTGCTTTTCATTGTGATTGACATCTGCAAATACAGTTTATGAAATGTAGGATGTGATATTTTTTAGGGTTCCGTACCCAAAGGGTAAAAACGGGACCCTATTACTAAGACTCCGCTGTCCGTCTGTCTGTCTGTCTGCCTGTCCGTCTGTCCGTCTGTCACCAGGCTGTATCTCGTGAACCGTGATAGCTAGACGGTTGAAATTTTCACAGATATTGTATTTCTGATGCCGCTATAATAACAAATACTAAAACAGAATAAAATAAATATTTAAGTGGGGCTCCCATACAACAAACGTGATTTTTTTGCCGTGTTTGCGTAATGGTACGGAACCCTTCGTGCGCGGCGCCGACTCGCACTTGGCCGGTTTTTTAAATGTTATTTTGCCATAAAACTGGTACGCTAAAGACTGAAAGTGGATATAGGAGCTATGTATAATTTGTAAGCGTCGGAAGTTTCATTAAATAATTATTAATGGGTTTAGATATCCACTACAACTCTACAAATGAGATATATAGCACATAAGAAGCATTTCCTTGACTTGTTTTGCGAGAGCTAATGGCGAGGAAACGCAGCGGGAGCTAAAAGTGCGATCATTTTTGTGTTGCTCATCTTATGTTGATAAGGAAAATTATTTCAAAAACGTTAATATGGAATCTCAGATTTTTGTTTTTCTGCTTATTTGTTTTCTCCATTTCATCTCGGATAAAATGCTTTTATTTGCGCAGATGTCCAGAAATTCGGCTTTTCTTCTGTAGAGGTTGCATAACTATCGATAAACTACTTGTGCAATTTTGTGAGCATATTCAATGACTTTATAAAAAAAACTCGATTCAATTTTAATATTTTCCAAATGTGAATTCGCGAGGTCAATAGGTAATGCCTCTAGTTACTTCATTACATGAAATCATAACTGCCAACAGTGCCAATTCGAGGGATGTTTTTCTTATCGTGAAATAGGTACCTTGAAATAGGTAGTAGATACAGAGATGTGGCAGAGAAAATTCGATATTTTGAATCCTTTAACCACCCAATTTCCGATAAACATGCGCTGGCAGCTGTTGTAACCCTTAATTTAAAATTTACACATCCTTTACACGATGAAAACACCGTGTGTACAGTCTTTCGATTTCAAACGGGCCCCGAACTTACCCTTTGCCGGCTTTGCCTATTGTTAAGTAAAACTGCGCGTGCTACCTGTATAAAAAAGAATCGGCCAAGTGCGAGTCGGGCTAGCGCACCAAGGGCCATTACGCAAAAAACGAAAAAAAAAATCACGTTTGTTGTACGGGAGCCCCACTTAAATATTTATTTTAATCTTCATAGAAAAAATGGTAGAAATTGAATAAAATGAAACCTAAAAAAATTCATACTAAATTGTTGCCATGTTTAAGCATTTTACGTCAAAAATGTGACCGTTACGTAGAGTGGCGCCCTCATTTATTTTCAACTATTTTATGTCGCACTATAAGTTTGAGTTGACCTCCAAGTTTAAGGGCCATATACAGTAAGCGACAAAGTATTTGTCACGTCCACTCTAGGGAATGTGAGTCACGATTTAATACAGTTAGGCTTACGTTACGTAGGTACTGTTGGAAACTTTATAAAGTTATACCTACACACTCTTACACACACACGCACTGTTATCTCACAATGTAAACACTTACAATGTACTTTGTTAAACTAGTAAAATGGCCGAAAATTAACTGATATTATGATTCATATGATCGAAATTTTATTGATTTTCGAAAATATCCGCGAATCGGAAATGATTCCAATCATGAAAAAATGATGATGTGATTCTTGAACTCCCTATCGGCACACAAACCTCCTTAAGGTTTCGCCTACGATGGGTCTTGTATTAATTTCGAGACTGTAATTTGTTTCCTTATTCAATAAATTAAAAAAAGAACAATTAGGAGAACCACGTCAGTGAAAACTGCAATTACTGTGTATCATGCATACGTGTGTTCTTAGATTCGGTATGGAATTTTATTATGGGGGAATTCGGGTAATGTTAATAGAGTCTTCATAGCACAGAAAAAATGTTTGGGAGCGATTTGCGGCATGAATACTACAGATTCGTGTAAAGAGCTACTCGTATTTACTAAAAATAAGCTTCTAACGTTGCCTGCTATGTATATTTCCGAAATTGCGAAACTATGTAGTTAAAGGAAACTTATCACTATTTAATTTAAGAAGGTACCTATTGATGGTACGAGATTGAAAAGCTTGATTACTTATATCACTATTGTATACAAAACTTTTTCTAAGAGTCATCTAAAATAATACTTTTTCTACTATAAAACCTAGATAATTAAAGATATTTAGGTAAGTATCTTCAGTAGTACAAAAGACATCAAATTTAAATAGTTATTTGTTATACAAGGGTGCATGCAAAGTTGTATTTTACCCGCGAGTGTGGAATTGAAACACGAGCAAGCGAAAGGATTCTATAGTTGAACCACGAGCGAAGCGAGTGGTTCTAAAATAGAATCCTGAGCGTAGCAAGTGTTTCAACACACGAGAAGTAAAATACATTTGCACCCGTGTGTAACACAAAACTTTTCACCTCACTATAGCGAGGAAAGTGCAACATCCACAGGCGTTAGATCATCTTCATCACTGAAATCACTAATTTTTTTACGATATTATAACAAAAAACTCTGGAAATTCTGTATTTTTACGTGAGAAGTTTTTAAGTAAAAATTTTGTTGACACTGTTGACATTTCTGACGTATGAAATGTCAATGATGCGTTTTGAAATTGCATCGACTCAACTTGTGCGTTCAGAATTATATTTAACATCAATATTAAAAAACAAACGTTTCTTATGGAACTTTAAGGTTTATGACATAAAATCATTAAATAAAGCTAAATTTGGTATTTTTATTAGATTCTCAAACCATTTGTTTAATGATAAATTTACGTTTTGCTATCTGTCAAGCTATTTAAACACGCTCCAACCAAAGTCAAATTACTTTCCCCACTAGT
The DNA here is from genome assembly GCF_947568885.1 of Cydia strobilella. Classification (NCBI taxonomy): domain Eukaryota; kingdom Metazoa; phylum Arthropoda; class Insecta; order Lepidoptera; family Tortricidae; genus Cydia; species Cydia strobilella. The sequence goes on along the minus strand of NC_086061.1, from coordinate 2,629,249 downwards.
GGATAAATTGCGTTTTTCCCCGCTTGTTTTAAAGGATAAAAGACAACTTTCCGAGCTAGTGAGGGGAAAAAATATTTATTACTGATGAAATATTAGTCGCACGTTGGTGTCTTTTCCAGTGGACCGCGGCGCCACGTGAATGTTCACATTTATTATAGTTATAGAATAGAATAGTTTATTTCACAAACAGATTTGAGTTGACTAAACGGTTTCGAAATGAATATTATAGCTGAGTTGGGAGCCCATACATGAAAAGTACCCAATTACAGTTCGGTATACGAAATCTTAATTCAACCATTACAATCGACGGGTAGAAAAATAACCGGACAACTGCGAATCGGACTCGCCCACCGAGGGTTCCGTACTTTTTAGTAGTGGTTTTTGTAGCGGCAACAGAAAAACATCATCTGTGAAAATTTCAACTGTCTAGCTATCACGGTTTAAGAGATACAGCCTGGTGACAGACAGACAGACGGACAGACAGACAGACAGACGGACAGTGGAGTTTTAGTAATAGGGTCCCGTTTTTACCCTTTGGGTACGGAACCCTAAAAACATTCGTGTACCTAAAGCTTTAATACACTAGTAGCAGTATGCACTAATATGTCATACTGACGAGCGAGATGCATAGAATGTAAGGAGGCGTTAGAGAATATGTCAGTGTTAACACTGTCAGTGACTCGTGGTACGGCTACAGGTCGTAGTCGATAGCATAGTTTCCCGGTATATAGCGAAAATGCTTAATATATACATAATGACAATTTGTCGTGATTAACGCTGAATGTAGTCATGCGACCTAGAAATAAGAGGGGCTAGTAAACTTATTTTACTATGTTTAACGCATACGCTGCTGGCACGAACTACGCGCTATGTTCGTAGCCGCTTTGTAGCGAAAAGCGGCTACAGACAGAGAAGCCGCTTAACTGGTCGCTGGCAGTGAATGTATTAAGGTTTTGTTATGTTAGACATCATAAAATAAATGGACTTTAAAGCCTAAAGACACTCAGAGGCATGTTAAAACCTTCTAGTTTTTAGGGTTCCGTACCCAGAGGGTAAAAACGGGACCCATTACTAAGACTCCACTGTCCGTCTGTCTGTCTGTCTGTCTGTCTGTCTGTCTGTCACCAGGCTGTATCTCATGAAACGTGATAGCTAAACAGTTGAAATTTGATGTATTTCAGTTGGCGCTATAACAACAAATACTAAAAACAGAATAAAATAAATATTTAAGTTGGGTTCCCATACAACAAACGTGATTTTTTGCAGTTTTTTGCATAATGGCACGGAACCCTTAGTGCGCGAGTCCGACTCGCACTTGGCCGGGTTTAAAGTAAAAAGTGTAATTTATATACTGTTACCGTTCTTGTGGTATTTATAAATGATAAAAGCCTTGATAAAATGTATCCAAATTATTAACTTTCATTATTACTATAAAGAAGTCATACCAAACAATGAAATTGTCACAATCGCAACCTGTACCACGCGACCAAAACGTAAGCGCCGTAAAATTCATGGCACTTACGCGTTTAGATCGCGAGATACACGCTCGGCTTCTATAGTTTGTTGTCAAAACAACATCACCTCATGGCGCAAAACACTTCAATGGATGTCCATAGAAAATTTGCTCGTTTATCTGGACGTTTTTGACCCAGAACCTAATAATAGGACACTCGTAAGCCTAAAAACACATACTACTAGTGGGCTCTGTGACCTATGAGTTGTGGACCCCGGAAACCCCCATAGCTCCGCCTCTATTTCACAAGAACGGTTGAGAAATGCTCTAGAGAACATCCGGACAGACAGACGAAAACATTTTGGCCCAAGCTGAAAAGGACTCCCGTTGCTCGGTCAAAAAACCATTACAATGTTACCCTTCTGTGAAGGAAATATAAATATGTAAACAAAGAAAATCCAATATTTTGTCCGCAAATATTTGCATATGAAGCAACTGTGTATTCAAAATTAACAGACAGACACACAACCTCAATGAATCGCGAGAGTTACTTTTGCATTTATAATATTAGTAAGGTTATGAATAATACTAGTAAACGATCCTAAGGACCACCTAAAACTATAAATACCTAAGCAGGGTCACCTACCATTTTCAAGTTCACTTCACTGTTTGCGCTCTGTTAATGGATAAACTTCAGGTTAGAATATCATTAAAACCCAATCATCACCACTCATTGTACAAATTTGTATGTGTCGGTTTTACAATATACAACACATAGAGTAAATCACATCACAGTATTAAGTTCACCGCGTAACAGAGCTGCGGTCGAAAGTTTCTTTGCGTCGAAGTTCAGTCGCGCTGGGCGGTCGCGAGCGTCAACGTCGCGTAGTCGCTCGGCCGACCGGCTCGCTACTGCCGCGCCCGCCGCACAAAGGGCGCAAAGCTCTACTTTCCATACAAATGGTTCTTATTTTCAAGGGATCTTGAGGTAGCTTGAGGAAGGTATCGGTATAGTTGTTTACGTTACGTGTTACGACTACGAGATATTAGTCTAACTTTAGCTAGTTTTCATTGAGAGACAATTTTATTGTAGTAGTCGTATATGATAGTAATCAGACCGTAAATATTTAGTAGCAATAAAATGTTACAGCCTTGCCATACGAGTACTATCTCATATTATAAGTGCTCTGAAGTTGAATATATGCCACCGATACCAACATGAAAGGAAGAATTAAATGGCTATCCATTTACAACCGATACAACTATATTTTTGTAACCTTAGTTTGCCCAGATTAAGAAGACTATGTTTTATAGTTGTATGAAACTTTGACAATCTGCCTCCTAAACTATGAAATGTTGATTTTCTTTTGCAAATTAAAATCCTTTCATTAAACATGGTTTTGTTATTAAGACAATATTTTCCAACCGTTACTGCGTAGAAATTCTCAGACAGACCTATTATATCTTATTCTCCGAAATAAGTAATTTTCGCATTTAAATTTTCTTGCGACTGTCTTTATTTGTCAGTGTTTTAAAATAAAATAACGTGACACTTGTTCTTGTACATTTTAATATAACTGCAATATATTTCATATTTAAGACAGTAGATGTACATGTTACCTACACATAAAATAGTCAATACCACGCAAAAAACTTACTAACTAGAATTATCATTCAGAATAAAGCGTTGATATAAGTGAAAGAAAAGTGTAAGTGCAAATATCACAGATTCATAGAAACACAAACCTAATCGCCAACATAAGTAATCCATATGTAACCTTAAGCATTGGTCCAATTAACGCTACAGCTGTTACACTGTTGCCGTCGTAATCTGAATGTCACTTTTGAAGCCTCTGCAATGCTCTGTATTGTTTTGTGGTTCCACTGCAAATTACGAGTTACGAGTTACTGCAGAGCCGAAGACCACTTGTCGCTCAGTGATCCCGCGCAGGCGTGTGCAGCTCACGCACCTGAAACAGAACATTATACTTTTTCACCTCAGCAGCTCGAACAGGCCTACTTTCGTAGGAAAGTGCGACTTTCCTCACTCCAGGGAGTGATACAAAGTAGCTTTTTAATTTAGTTTGACCATAAACTGCCACTTCATACTTCTATTACAAATTCGTTTTTTTTTTTGTTTCTCTGTATTATTCTGTGTAATTCGAAATACATTTTAACCTTTAATATGTTCTCACTAATGAGGTGAAAAATTATGTGTCACACGAGAGCAGTTATTTTAAATCTCGGGTTTTCGAGTCTCTCGCTACGCTCAAGATTCTAACTTAGAATCACTCGCTTCGCTCGTGATTCAATTATAGGATCTTTCGCTTTCCAAAATCAACACTCGTAAGAAACACCAACTTTCCTCTCTTGTTGCACAAATAACTATTTTTTAATGGCGGCAATATTTAAACTGCGGGGAACAAAGTAGCATAGTTTTTTTTTTGTAGCCTAGGCCGCGAATATTTCAGCCTCCCTTCGTGTCTGTCCTATATTACATTCATATTTTATTTCGACGTAAGCAATGACATGGAGACAGTAAAACTTATACAAAAATATAATATTTGTATATGTATATCTTGGGGGATCTTCGGGAGGGAGGGAGGGATCTTCGGTATAATTTTCAGTACAGCGACCGTAGCACGGTCGCATTTTTATCACCTGTCACCATGCCTGTTACGTTTTAACAAGTAAGTAAGTGCGAAAGTGACAGGCATGGTGACAGGCCATAAAAATGGAACCATGCTGCCACGACAGTAATCCTGCTTACCTATATACTTTCAAGCTTTTATCGCCAAGGAAAGTAGAGTCCTTTTAACAATCATTCACTTATTATTTTTTGGGACGATTTTAATATTAGGCAATGCGTCTAAAAACATTAAACCAACTACTGATTTTTCCGTCAAAAACCTCCTCTTTTAAGTTTTGAAGTCGGTTTGAAATGTAGCCTACCTGCCCGCGTCATAGAAACGAATCGGTTGACATCTCATTTACAAAAGTTGGCTCAGTAGAACAAATGAAACAAACATTACGCACATACATACAGCTGGTAAAATCATAACCCTGCCTGTATTTGGCTAAAAAAAGGGGTTGTATTTAGAATTTCACCTGTCTGGCAAGCCACGCAATGCCGTCGTGCAGCGTGGTGGCGTCGCGCGCGCTGGTTGCACACACGTGCCAGGGCCGGTCCAGCACGCGCTCCAGGCACAGCGCGACCGCCAGCCGGTCCGGCGGCAGCGCGCCCACCGCGTCCGACTTGTTGGCCAGCACGAGCAGCGGCACGCGCCGCGCGCTCATGTCTGGGTGCGCGAGCACTAGCTCTAGCTCTTCTCGTGCGACCACTGGAACGATTTAAGACCTAAGTCAAATACGAAATAAAACGTGACCAAGGCCTCCAGTGCCCGAGGCTGGAATCGAACCAGCGCCCTCTCCAATCGCGGCAGATGCCTAAAACCGCTCGGCTTACAGCGGCATGGGTCGATTTTTTTGGTTGAGGAATGCCAGCATCATCATCTTATGATCAGGACACGCGCGTCGCGTGTCCAAGTACGCCAGGACGAATTTTTATCCTTCTTGGGCGGCTGTCGATTGAAGTAAGGTACCCTAAAAAGCGTTACAATTTTACAAATATTGTTAACAGATATGTAAGGATGTGTTCCGATATATTTCGTCTCATTAGCCGTCACCATTTATTATATGCTGAAAGTATTACCAAGTCTCAGATGATCAGCGGCGTCAACGACAAAGATAAGCGCCTGCGCGCGCCTGTAGTGGCGCTCCCATAGCGCGCGTGCACGCGCCGCGCCCGACACGTCCCATGCACTGAACGACACTCCTCCACCTGCAAATATCAGCAGGGCTAGTTAGAGACACTAGCGTCTTTTTAGCATTGGCGTCTAGTTAGCGCTAAGGAAAATGGTGTCGTACAGTTGCGCCACCGTTGCGTCAAGCAGCAGCCATAGAGTGGAATAGACGCCGACTCTCAAGACCAGGTAGCGACCTGACAAGACCAGACCAGAAATGTTTTGTTTTGTTTTGAGTGATCTTTTTGCGATGATTAGGTACCTAAATAAAAAATGTCACCTCAAATATGGCAATAAATTTAATATTCAACATAGTCACGAGAAAGTTATAACGAGACAATGCACTGGCATGATTTTGACGCCTGAGATATTAAGAGGATAAAGATCTCCCCTATCTCGTTCCCAGAAGCGTGATAGAAAAAGGCCAAAAAATATTTGTGTTTCTTTATACCACCTTTAAACTTGATAGGAATCATGAAGGCTATCTAGAACCGAAACAATTCAAAGCGCTGCCTCTGAGCTCCATCGTCCGACAGATGGAGTTGGTCTGAAAAGCTTTTGATTAAGGAATAGGTTGCTCTTGAGGGGGCGATTGCACAGAAAGTTCCAAAGGGCAAGGGCCCTCGAAATAATAAGATAAGATAAGATACATAGAAATCATGAACATACTCTGAAATTGCTCAATCTGCGGAGTAAGCCCGGCAGCCGGGGCGGGAGCGGGCGCACCGCCCGCGGGGTCCGGGGGGCGCAGTGCCTTCAGCAGCGAGGTCTTGCCGGCGCGGTCCAGCCCCAGCACCAGCACCGGCGCCGATACGCGCGGCCGGCTGCCCAACCAGCTCGACACTTTATCCATTAGACCCATATTTGCGTCTGAAATTGATGAAGTTGCAATTATTTATATATACTTGAAATTACTGAAAATCCCTACAGAATGAGGCATTAAGCCCGTTAAGGTCATATGGGGTAAAAGTAACACCGGGGCAAGAGGAAAACTTGTAGAGAATCCTCAGAGTCGAACCACGCAAGTCTTCATGGCAAGTGGTTCGTCAAGAAAAGAAAGAAAAGAAAAGAAAATAACTTTATTTTGCATGAAATATGGTACAAAAGGTGGGTCAGACAATATTATACATAAGTATCACATATTTCACCAGCATCTGGCATGCAAAAAACTAAACTTACAACTAAAGCTAAGTTTAAACAATCATAGTCAAGGCCTATATTATAATTATCATGCACCTACCTCACTCAAAAGATGTCATGTATTCCTCAGCGGAATAGAAGGTTTTTTGTACGAGCCATGCTTTTAGTTTTACTTTAAACATTTTCAAAGGCAACTGCTTGATGTCATTATCCAGTCTATTATAAATTTTTATGCTCATACAAAAAGTGTTTCTGCTATACAAAGCTGTTCATTTGCAAGGTATTGCTAGCCTATCAGGGTACCTTGTATTAAAATTACATACATTTTGAAACGTCTTGAAAAGTTCTGGGTTCATTTTAACAAACATACATATTTCGTATATGTACATACAAGGTACTGTCATTAGCTCAAGATCTTTGTACAATGGTCTGCAAGATGTCATAATATCAACATCGCAAATTGCTCTGATGCATTGCTTTTGAGCTATCAGCGCTCGATTTGCATGGCACGAGTTTCCCCATAGGATGATGGCATATCTAAGTAGAGAGCAAACATAGCCATGGTACGCTTGTATGGCTGCCTTCTTGCTACAAGTTTTTACCAGTCTCCACAAAGCATATACAAAAGAGTTTATCTTGCCACACACTTTATCGATGTGACTTACCCAAGAGCACTTGTCGTCTAAAATAATGCCCAGAAATATTGTTTGACATGCTTCTTCTATAGGTTCATTATCTAAAGATACCCTAAGTGGCAGTTTTTTAGCATTGTGATTTATGAATTGTAAGTATGTTGTTTTCCTTATATTTACATTTAAGTTGTTATTGTGCATCCATGTTACAATTGCAGAGATAGTGTGGTTAATGTCATTATTATATTTATTTATGTCAGAGAATGGGATAACAATAGATACATCGTCAGCAAAAAGTATGCAGTCATATTCAGTTATATCAGGAAGATCATTTATGTACAATAAGTGTGAAGCTTATAGGCACTTATGAATGCAGTCTTTACTGCATAGTTTGTGCAAAGTTTGTGATCAGAGTACTGTTTCTCTTGTAAAATATACTTGAGATTCTAGCAATGTGCTCTTTTATTTGATATATAACACGATAGTTTCACACTTATATTTTTTTCTTATTCCAAAAGGGGGTCCCGTGTTTAAAATTCATTTGTTTACTTTACATGTCTGTCTTTGGGTCACAAACTTAATTGGTCCCGTTGTTTTGGAGAAAATAGGCTGTGACAGACGGACAGATACAGACGCAACCATTGCGCAAAAAACGGCAAAACAACAGTTTGTTGTATGGGAGCCCCACTTAAATATTTAGTTTATTCTGTTTTTAGTATTTGTTGTTATAGCGGCAACATAGCAATCACGGTTTATGTGATCCAGCCTGGTGACAGACGGACAGACAGACAACGGAGTCTTAGTTTCGGGTCCCGTTTTTACCCTTTGGGTACAGACCCCTAAAAACAGCATAAAATAAATATTACTCCTCCCATAAAACAAACGTGATTTTTTTGCCGTTTTTTGCGTAATGGTACGGAACCCTTCGCGCGCGAGTCCGACTCGCACTTGGGGTTAAAGTTTTTCAAACGTTTTTCTCGTAATTAACGAAGGAGTTGTATTAACTTCATATTTTGCGTTGGAAAAAAAACTTGCGATTAACTATAGGTACAATGATGCTCCGACCGAAGGCAGTCTAAGTACTTTAAACAGAGAGCCTTATAATCACCTAAAAGTTTACTTAGGGACTCACCTGAGACCTTCGATATTCAACAAGATTATTACAGTTAATGAGGGCCACGATCAGAAATTACGCGTTAAAACCTGCAAGTATCGAATGGTATCGACTAGTGGTTTCCAAGCAACGCGCGGCAAACAGCAGCTAGAGGTGCCCGGTCACGGTCGGTGGCTCCAAACAAATTAGAGAACAGTTCGATTCAAATTTAACAATAGGGTAGTCATTTTTAGGGTTCCGTACCCAAAGGGTAAAAACGGGACCCTATTACTAAGACTCCGCTGTCCGTCTGTCTGTCTGTCACCAGGAACCGTGATAGCTAGACAGTTGAAATTTTAACAGATGATGTATTTCTGTTGCCGCTATAACAACAAATACTAAAAAGTACGAAACCCTCGGTGCGCGAGTCCGACTCGCACTTGGCCGGTTTTTTTAACAAGCAGAAACGTCTGCGAATGATGCTATTACGCTTAGAATAAATTTAATTACTGCCTTGGGTGAGACTTGAACTCACGGGCTCTGTACCGATACTCCAGCGCTCTGCCAACTGAGCCACCAAGACCTCATCCATAGTCAGCACATCTTTCCACTATATGGGTCAGTATAATTTTATTTATTACCTATGTATAGCCTTATTATTACTTAATTTTACAGGTCATTGTCGCCCCTTAGCTGTAATCAAATAAAATTAATCTTTAAAAAAAAGTAAAACCGACTTCAAACGGGAGAAAATAAAATATTATCTCGTTTTATATGCGTTAGCAAACTGATACGTTTGAAGTCGGTGCCAAGCCAAATCTTAAAAGCGTCAAGTTGCCATCAAACCGCGAATGCTAACCCTGGTATAGTTTGATAAGAACAAAAGAACCAGTCCAGTATTGTAACTATTTAGCTTGGCATCGACTTCAAACGTATTAGTTTGCTAACGCATATAAAACGAGATATTATTTTATTTTTTCCCGTTTGAAGTCGGTTTTACTTTTTTTTTAAAGATTAATTTTATTTTTCCTTTTTAGTGTTTCTTCATCTGTCTGGCCAAACTGTCAATAAACATTTTTGCACTTCGGGTAAGTTTCAAGGTCTGGATCTAAGTTATCAAGATTTGAGGAGTTGGACCTCATGGAACCCATCATCAGAACTAGACCTTAACACAAATGTTCCTTCAGAACTTACTTGTGCTTAACAAATATAACGAAGACGACTTAAATCGCCAAAATTAAAATATGCGTTGTTAAAGAGGCCCGTTCTGGTCATCATCAATAGTTCCACTTCATCAAATGGTACTGTTTTTGATGAAAGTGCTTGGTTTGTTGATGATAATACTAAAACCGATGTATGTATGCCTATAAGATTTGAGGAGTTCCTTGGATTCCTAATGGATCCCATCATCAGAACTGGGTTTTGACAAAAACGGGACCAACTTGGGACTATACACATTCAAACAAAAAACAATTTTCCAAATCGGTTCACCAATGACGGAGTTATGAGGTTACATACATACAAAAAAAAATACGGACGAATTGATTACCTCCTCCTTTTTTGGAGTCGGTTAAAAATGGCTGTAATGCTGTAAAATTTTATCTCAATAAATATCAATTATTGTATACGGCGGCGGACTACTTTTCATACGATGGATCATGCCTCGAAGCAGATTGAGGGCTATCGTTTTTTTGCTTACCAGTTGGCGCCTCTGTTGATGGTGGTCCAAAAGTCTTAAAGCGGCGAATTCATACGCGTTAGCCCTCAGAGCCCTCCACTAACAGCGAAATCGACTCCACACTCGCGTTCGCGGCTTCACGCCGCGTAGTGGGAGCGGTCTTTACATAGGTCTTTGGTATACTCAAAGGTATTTCCAAATCGGCTCACTAATTTGCGCGATCGAAAGGACTCGCATCCAGGCCATAATTAGTTTTAAAAAAATGTGTCAATGTCAACTGTCAAACGGTTTTGTGTTTACTCTCAGAATAATGTGTTTACTACGCTTGTTTGCATACAGGTAGATGAAGTAGAGGTGTTTTACATGTTTTATTGATAATATTTATTGCTATATAAATTGTAAACATTTTTCGTAGTAGATAATATACATAATTAACCCGCTGAAATATGGCAGATCTCAAAATATGTAGGATATGTTTAAGAACTGAGTGTAAAGTGTTCAAGATTGATCTATTTCAACTCAAATCTTATTATGAGGAAGTTATGGCAATAAAAGTAAGTATTTTTCAACAAATATCTGTTGTACTCGAAAATTTTCTCTTTCGACTGATAGAACTAATTCAATGTGTGCTATATACATTGTTTTATTTGGCAAATTTAGGTTATGAAAAGAATAATGATCTTCTTACATATCAATTTTCTGTGAATTTCATTGACATAGAAATTAGAAAACAGCTATATCAATAAAGGACATGTGTGTATTTAGGAGCTTAAAAAATGGCGAAAAATTTAATTTATTCATGTCCTTTTGATATTAAAGTTAACTAAAGTCAGGTGGGGTAGGGGTAAGGGGAACATAGTTTATTTTGCTTAGGGCAAGAGAAGCCTGTAGACTGACCACACTAACTTAACCCAAACTTGTCAGTAAGAATGCATGTATATGTCACTGTAAAATTGTAAACACTTGTCAGTTTACAATCTCTAATTAAATTATAAACGGAGAGTAGTAAGATTACAAACTAATCTAACCTAACCTACATTAGAATGTAAACTAACGGGTGCAGAATCTCCATACTTGACATACCACTTAGCATGAAAACTTAATCATAATCTTACTCATAATAATATTGTCTTCGGTTACCTCGACAGACAATATTTTAACTACTTCTGAACTCATTAAAAATTATGAAATAAAACTATGAAAACGGATTATATCGCGTATATTGAATTTATAATACATCCCGACGTTTCGAACCCTTTACAGCGTTCATGGTCAACGGGTGACTGAGGAAAAATTACAAAGTGCAAAAATACCCACATACTAAAAATAATGAACTTTAAGGCTGGTTGTACATGCAAAATCGGTTCATAAGGCTAGTTCTACACTACAACTCACAATCACTCATAATCATAATCATAATTAGCGTGGTCCTACTCTGAGGATTCCCTACAAGAGTTTTTCTTTTTATGGCAGTGGTTCCTAAAGTAGATTGGGCTCTGACCCATCAAACAAAAAGTGACAAATTCGTCAGGGCCCACTCATGATTCGCTCGGGACCCACCAATAGCTCGTGACCCATTGTTTGGGAAATGCTGTGTTATGATTTATTTAACGATGATCGATCGAATGATGTTTCTCTTACCCCACCTACCTGACCTTATCGCATATTATTTAGTTCAATCGTTCAACAGGTAAATGACAATGATGTTCTACCTCATTATTTCTGCTATGAGTGTGCAACGATGCTGCACAAATTCCACAAATTCAAGGAGAAGTGTTATTGTGGACAAAAAGCTCTCAGAGAGGTTTTATGGAGAGGCCCGGTAATTATGAACCAAAACAAAGAATGTTACAATTTTTTTTTTTTTTTGGAAAGATTAGAATAACGAAATAAATTGATATGCTGCATTTATGATTCATTTTGGATCCTTATTGTGTATTTAAAAATCCAGTGACTTTACTGACTTAAAGACTTTTGTTGCCAGTAAAACAATAAACCTTGAAAAGCAAAACGTGTTTATTTTAGCTACTTAGGCTTGCAGGGATTCTCAAATACTGTTATTTTGGACAAATTTTTGCAGTATTTACCTATATAGCCATTTTAGTTTCCTATTCCATAAAACGTAACACTGTTATTTGTTGTTGGAATCACCTTAATATCCCTCTTTGTGTAACCACATGGACTTTACAGATAACGTATGAAACCATTTACAAAATTGACCGCAATGCCCGAAACTTACAATCACCTTTAGAAATAATGACTGTAACGGATCAAGTTCAATCATACACTGTCATAGAACCTGAAGATACGCCAGAAAACCAAAGAAAAATAGAAAACGCCACAATCTGTGCCAATAGCGTTAAGAGTGATATAAGCCCAAATAGTCCAACATCTGTATTCATAGATATTAAAAAAAAAGTAATCAAGTTAAAGAATAAGAAAATAGATCAACGAAGAAAGAGCAAAGACTTTGAACTTGCCGCCTGGAAGAATAAAAGCAGTAGACGCACAAGGTTTCTGGATGCCAGTAACTGGAAAAAGTGTAGTTTAACCGAAGAAGAGGCGGTTAAAGAGTTTAGAGAGAGGGCCGAGGATCCGAAGTATTTGAAAGCTAGTCACAAATGTCAGGATTGCTTCAAGGGGTTTTCTAAAAAGGAAATGCTGAGTCGACATCTGCAGTTGAGACACAGTGAGGTAAGACTTTTTCAACACACCAACTGGTAAAGGCCCTCTTGATTGTTCAAATCTTTCGCTTGCTCGGGTATCAATATTAGCACAAGGGGTTAAACAACCACTTTGCCCCCTTGTAAAACAAATAACTATTTTGATGCAAGGCTAATATTGATTGCTCTCTAAACTTAACCTCCAGCTGCTCTGATGATGCAGTCGGAAGGTTGCCAAAAGTATAATGTCACTATTTTATCGCATGCCCTCAAAGTAAAGTTCACGGCATGTGACTGCGATTCCGCACCGTCAGCGTATTTTGAGCAGCGGTATGGAGGGCACGCAAAAAAAACGATACGCTTCACGTCACTGCCATTCCGTACTGTCTCCGTTTTTTAAACAGCACTGTGGCCGAACCTTTAAGCAGTAACTAAAATAATGATTTCATGTTATTGGATTGGGATTTTACTTAGTATTAAATGTGAGAAATTACTGACGCTATTATATGTAACGTAACGGCACATTGCAGTCGCTGGGGTCATTCTCGTGCCGTCTGTGCCGCATGCGGTTCAAATGGGAGTCCCACCTGCGAGCGCACTTACGCCAGCACTTCACCGAGTACCGTTGCCGGCGCTGCCCCTTCGTCTGCAACCTCGAGTGAGTTGCCTCTGACTATACATATTTATATTTCCATATCGGGGACGTCCACTACGCGACCACATCGACACATTCAGTCCCTTATCAACCCGGTACCGCCGCGTACCGGATAGCATTACTCCGACAGTCGTCGGACCTAGCTGAGTTTCTTGCTGAAGTCTTCTCGGCTAGGCTAGGTTGTAGCGACCAGCAACAAAACTCCCATTAGCTCGATTCCCTGTACACCCTCAGATCAGGTTGAGACCGCTCAACTGATCTGCGCTGGAGCGAAATTCTTTAGGAGTATTCCAGCGTAGCAAAACCGTCTCGCGTGATGCGGAAGGGTCCTGAATTTTCCCCAGGCTACCATCCCCACACGCAGTCCTACCGCTCTAATTACCGTAGTGTAAAAGAGCCCAAGTCAGGTTCAAAAAAAAACACATATATCGCGGCTGCATGTTTTCGCCACGCCAGACGATCTTTAAGTGGCAGTCACACTTCCGCCATTTGAATGACAAGTACAGCTGCATTACTGTTCCTACGTTACTGCTGTGGTCTTGACGTGAGCGATGTCACTGTAAATTTCCTTGATAAAAATTGAAAAAACTTCCGCGAGACACAACCATATCTTCGGTATACTTACTCAACCTCATATCTGCAACAATCATTTGGTGGAAATGTCGCTTTTCTTTCATTCGGAATACGGGTGTTTTTGTCATCAAATGAGTGTTGCAGATACGAGGTTGAGTTTTTCTTTGTACAGTCATCTTTAATAATAAATACAAATACAAACCCTGTAAGTGACCCTTTCTATAAAGCTGGTGGTCCTGGGTACGAATCCCGATAGGAATATATATTTCTCATCATCATTAACTTAAGAGTTATTCTCTTGTCGGTGGAGTATCTTCCAGCTTTCCCTATCCCGCGCCAGCTCTTTGACTTTTTCATACGACACGACCCCTACTTTTTCTTTCACTTGATCTAAAAAGCTGCGTCTGGGTTTTCCTCTACCCCGCTTCCTTCCTATCCGCCCCTCCAGGATAGTTTTAAAGAAGTAGTCGTGTCGTATTAAGTGTCCAATCATTTTCCCGCGTCTATTTGCAATAGTGTTCAGAATAGCTCTTCTTTCACTCACTCTTCTTAGCACCTCCTCATTCGTTATCCTGTCTCTCCAACTAATGCCTTCTAATGCCTTCCATCCATATATTTCTGTGAGCACTAATATTGGTTCTTGCTGGATGTTTTCTTGGTATCTATACGTACAACCATGTATATTATCGCTTGTGTAAAATGGTCATTTAATGCTTATTTTTATTTTTTCACAGAAACTCAGCTCTATTGCATGAAGAATATCACAGTGGAATAACAAGAAAGTGTATTCACTGTGAAGAAGAATTCAGGTAACCTACCAAATATAGTTTTTAAAGCATCTAAGCGTAGAACATAATGGGGCCTTATCTCGGGTCAGAGGTGTAGGGTTAGAGCCGGCGTAGCTTTATCGGATATATCTACTTGAAAATAGTTGTATTGTATAACTAGCCTTATGAACCGATTTTGCATGTACAACCAGCCTTACAGTTTATAGTTTACTATGGTTCATTATTTTTTTATGTGGGTATTTTTGCACATTGTAGTTTTTCCTCAGTCACCCGTTGACTTCGAACGCTGTAAAGGGTTCGAAACGTCGGGATGTATTATACGTTCAATATACGCGATATAATCCGTTTTCATAGTTTTATTTCTGTGTAAGATTGTCTCCGATTTTTTTTACCAAAAAGCTGAAGTGCGGGAAATGTTTTAGCAGGTTGTAAGTTGTAATGGTGGTTACAGACACGCGTCAACGTACTACACGCACCTCCGCACGGCGCACCGCAGCGCGCACGTGTGCACAGCGTGCGGCGCGTCTTTTGTCAGCGCGGCCGGCCTGCGCCAGCACACGCAGCTCAAACACAAACATGACGACGTTGTGAGTAAACGTGCTTTGCTTACTTATTAATCCTGATCTTTATAATATCTTAACTCGCTTCATCTTGCGTAATAATATAAAATAGCTTATTTTATTTTTTACCACATTGTATTTATTGTATACCTGACCTGGGGCCCGTTTCTCAAAAGCTTGTAACTTGTAATACAAGCGGATGTCGCTTTTTGACAGCTTTTGTTAGAAAGGGATTTCCACTTGTATTACAAGTTACAAGCTTTTGAGAAATGGGTCCCTGACCACTTTTTTTGTTATTCCAAATTCCGAATTTCCTTTATTCCTTTCCGCGTTATTTCCTACCCTTTTACATGACGTTGGCTACCGGCAACACCGCCCTCAAGTCCATACAGAAGAAAAAAAAAGTGCTTTGCTTTCATAGTAGTAGTATTGTGTTTAAAATGGTACGCGCGTAATAGGGGGTATTACTGCAATGTTCTGCCACCAGAGTGCAGCACTAGCCCCTTTAGTAAACCATAGAGGAACTTACACATACTGTTCCTTTAACAGTTTTTTGACAAGTTTTCAGAGAATATAAAATGTGACATTGATGCATCAAGGCGGTTTGTTTACAGAGGACCCACCGGGAAACACGAATCCGAAACTTTGCCATGAGCGATGTCAAGAGTGACAGAGATGTTAGATAACGAACTTTCGATTTTCTTGTTTCGCGATAGACCCTCGGATTGTGGTAGTGGCGCCCCCTATGCAGAGTTTCGCGTAATATTCCCTATTATAATGATGTCGCGCTGTCATGCGGTAAAAGACACTGCGAGCAGGACAACGATATAACTATACGCCTGCGATAGAGATAGGAACAAGCGGGTCGTACGGAATTCCTCGATAAGCTTCCTTTCTTTACAGTTCGAGGATAGCGGCGACGACTCGGAGGTTGAGACGTACTGCGAGCGCTGCGATATCCGCTTCGAATCGCCGAAGGCCTACGAGGAGCACAAGTTTCACTCCGTGCTCCACTCGGAAGGCGTCGAGTGAGTATAATACGGTGTTCTGCCTTTTCGCCGAAGTTTTATTGTCCGAATTTCACTTGCCAACCAACTTTTCGCAGATGATTTACTTTGGCAACCAACATTCGGCAAACTTTCATTATGACAACGTTTAACTTGATAGAATTATTGTGTAGATAATTAATATGATGACAATACAACATTTGGAATACATTTCTTTCACCAAATAATTCATTCGGCTAAATATTTTTAATACGATAACGTCTAGTCATTTGAAAGAGTCAATGTGCAATGACGACCGAAGCGAGCGCGCCGCGGTTGCGGCCGTCGAGCGCCAGAACCTTCTTTTGCATAGAACGATGTTAAATTACAAAAATAAACTTTTTATGTTTCATATTACACTTACGAAGTCATTCTGCTACCTAAAACATTTCGTTTTGAAAAGCGTCTTTTTAAGTTTTAGTCCAAACATACAGTTGGTTACAACCGTTAGGTTGGGAAATAATACGAATTATGTTGAGTTGCTACTTGATCATTCGGCGAAATGAAATCCCACTACTCTTTGTTGAAACCAGCTGTTACTAAACTTGAATATATTGTTGCAGGCATGAAATGCAGGACGAGATCGCCATACCTAGAAAAGTTCTCGGCAAACGACTTCGGGCTAAAGTAAGTATCAGATTTTTTTTACCCAGTACGGATTGATTTATGATTTTTGAGTTAGACCAAGAAAAGTCTGCATAGATTTTGACAGCACACGCAGTGCCAGTGTTATTTATACGTCTTCTTTTAAAATTATGGCTTCAGCCCAGTGGGACTATTTCGCCAGTATCAAGGTATTAAGAGGTTTAAAAACGACAAAAATTGTACGGTTGTACAAGACAGTGTACGGTGATTTGTTAGCTCTTGTAAATCGATAGCTAGACTTTACAAGAAGCACGTGGACTACCGGCCGTTGACTCCAAGATGGTGGTTAAACGCGCTTCAAAATTAATTCTCCATTCACTGCACACTACCACATTAGTTTACTATATAATAAGCTATCGATATTACACTTTAAACAATATTAATGAGCAAAAAACAAAGTAATTAATCACGATGCTAACTATCAAGATGGCGCTCGAACCGGAAGTCCTATATATACGTCAGAATTTCATAGGTTTGACGTTTAAAATAACACCTGCACTACGTGTGCTGTCAAAATCTCTGCAGATTTTTCTTGGTTTGACTCTAGCAGTTTATCTGTGTATGTGGGTTTGTTTACTATGTTTATTTACATAGTGTGTTCCAGCATAGCCTCAAAACTATTAAACCGATTTTGGTTAATGATGTGTTAATCGATTCGTTTTTATGCCACGTGTGTAGTCGAATTAATGTTGTTCTAAAGTTTTGCTTGTTGCTCAGAGACAATATACAGGATGGAAAAATTAATGGGCCCTGGAGAGAATGGAGAGGAAGTGCCTTTAAACCCAGGATGAGAGGCTGTTAGTTCGTTTAAAATAATATCTTACCATTTTCTTGTTTCAGATAACAAAAGAATTGAAGAGGTATGAACCACATTAGTATAAACTTTTTTGAAGACTAATATTTACTACTATTTACACTCGCATAACAAATGTATGACTTTCTAGTATTTTGCCGTGAGTTACATAACATTATAGAGTACCTACGCTTAGTGAAATTATATGGTTAAATCACCATGGTTATATTTACCTACATATGGTAGTGTTAGGAACTGACGACAGACTTGTGAGCCTTGACGGAATCAGAGATGGGCATTATTCGAATACATTTTTATCGGAATAATCATTCGAATCGAATAAACAATAATTCAAAAAATTATAATCTTTATTAGCAATACTTGATAGCAAATTTTTCAAAGTTGATTTCAGAGAATAAAAGGATGTTTTATGTAAGGCAGTCTTTCAGGTATGCTTTAGTTCTTGTTTGTTTTTAGAGAGAAGTGAATAAAGTATTCCAATAAACAATGAAATTATTCGTGACAAATTGGCACTTCATTCGGCGAATAAATTATTCCACGAATAATTTATTCAAATAAGAATACCTAATCATCCGACAATTTTATTCGTCATTCACGAATAATTTTGTTATTCGTTATTCGTCATTCGAATAAATATTGCCCATCTCTGGTTGGAATGCACGAAGGTTGATATTGGGCTGCAGCCGCGCGTGTCAGTTGACGTCTTTGGCGGTCAAAACTTTATGAATGTTCCAGAAAACCGGATGATGACCAATTTACCGCTTCAGACACAAAACGTCGGAAAAAAATAAAAAGAAAACGCCGAAAACCTACCACATGTCATCAGGTAAAGAGCAACATTTAATAGTTATGTAATCAGTTGGCCGAGCACATGATTGGCGCAACAGTATCTCGCCGCGAGATAGACTACCTGTCTTTTACTAACTGTATGAATTAAAGGGGGACGGGTAGTCTATGTCTAGGCGAGATACTCTCGCGCCAATCATGTGCTAGCCCGGCTGTAGTATTAGTTTATAAGACTGTTAGCTTAACGGCTCGGTCACGACTTTGCGCGACTGGCGGTGGCGGCGGCGGCAACCATAGGTGGGAACGAAAGGTCCGATGGATGTGTCTCGCTCCAACCTTTGGTTGCCGCCACCGCCAGTCGCCAGGCCTCCTTCACTCGCTCAAGGCCACGCGCTATATGCCTACCGCTCGGCGTATCGTCGACGATACAACCGACAGAGGGCCGCCGAACGCCCGCCTGAGCGCTCACACCGCCTGTTTCCCACGCCTACGCTTCGAAATGCCGAAACCACGTAATTATTGTGCAGTAGATGGGGGGGGGGGGGGGGGTAAAAGTCAAAAAACAAAGGAAAATTTGTCGTTTTTTTCATTTCCGAGAGACGAAGAAAGGTGAGTAGTGTTTTAAATCTATCTTTATGAATTTTGTCAGCATTTATTTCTTTGAACATAAGTAGGTAAAT
This sequence comes from Cydia strobilella, assembly GCF_947568885.1. Classification (NCBI taxonomy): domain Eukaryota; kingdom Metazoa; phylum Arthropoda; class Insecta; order Lepidoptera; family Tortricidae; genus Cydia; species Cydia strobilella. Next base: position 2,610,240 of record NC_086061.1, on the reverse strand, counting down.
CGTAAATTAAGGAGTTTTTTGAGTCAGGTTGTTTTTATATTTGATTGACTAATAAAAAATATGGTTGATTCGCAACATTCGTTTTATTACAATAATAACATAATTCACACAAACCGTACAACCCTAGCGCATTCTTACGATGACGCGTTGGCACGTGACTCGCACGGCGAGCAAGGCAGTCTCGACTCTTTGTGCCCGTACTTATGGTACATTTCTTCTCGTCCTGAGCAGCAGGTATTATTATTAAGATTTTGTAGGCTATTATAGCGTAGGTATTTTCAGTTTAGTATGGGAATGAGGTATCTGTTACGTAGTAACTATTTATTAATCTGTGCAGTCGCGCAGTCGTGGCCGAGCTGTAATAGTCCTTGAAATTTTGTTTTTTAATGGAACCATCATCTTCGCGTTGTCCCGGCATTTTGCCACAGCTCATAGGAGCCTGGGGTCCGCTTGGCAACTAATCCCAAAAATTGGCGTAGGCACTAGTTTTAACGGAAGCGACTGCCATCTAACCTTTCAACCCAGAGGGGAAACTAGGCCTTGTTGCGATTAGTCCGGTTTCCTCACGATGTTATCCTTCACCGAAAAGCGACTAGTAAATATCAAATGATATTTCGTACATAAGTTCCGAAAAACTCATTGGTACGAGACGGGGTTCATCCGCGACCTGCGGATTGCAAGTCGCACGCTCTTACCGCTAGGCCAGCAGCGCTTCCTGTTTGTTAGAATGCCACAGTAATAGTACATTATTGTCGAGGTTCGGAAGTAGCTACTTGCTGGCTGAGGATTCGTTTTAAACGGACGACCTTGGGAGTCCGTTTAATTGAATCCGAAGCCAGCAAGTAGCCTTCCAGCCGAGTCTTATATAGTGCTTTTCTCAAAAATGGCGCAATAAATACAATGTTTTTAACTTTTTAATTTTTTGACTGACCATAAACTACGCACTTCGCGACCTACTTTTTAACGGGCAACGTCGACTTTGCCGTCCATTTTTGAGAAAAATATTTTTAGCATATTGATTCCGCTGTTAAACTGGTCGCTGCTCCACTAGTCCAGTTTTTGCCACGTTCCATTTCGGTGGCATGATGATGTGTGGCTAATGAATGAACTGTTTTTTTGAAGTGCGGCAAACACTTCGAGACACAAACAGCGTGTATGCAGCACCATCTACGTCAGCACCCGCGCACCTCCTTCTACCCTGATACCGAGCGCCATATCTGCGAGATCTGTGGGGCTTCTCTTGCGGTAACTAAGAAACCTGCCACTTTAAAGGATCTACAGAAAATTTCAACCACGAATCAGTAGAGAAATGCGACCTCTAGTGGAGAACAGTAGGACTGACTTTTTTAACCAAAACTGAAACGGACACGCTTCGCGACTTGATCACTCACTCGTGCAAAATTCAAGCATTCACAGTTTTTTAAGCAGATTCGGCGAATTGTTCGACGAACGCTAGTACACGAGAATGCTCATTAAAAGTTAATGCTCTAAGTCTATGGTGCTGACCTCATGACGAACTTTTTGCCCACTACTGTTTTGACTAAACTGGATTATGTATGTCTACGAAATGGTTAAAGTCAGTCAATATATTCTTTATTCAAATAGGCCTAGCAACAAGCACTTTTAAATTGTCAAGTTTTACAAATATTACCTTAATTCTATATCAGAGCAATTTATTGATGCAGTTATTATTGTACTTAGAAACATTGAATTATTATAGATATGTCAAACTTAATTGTATAAAAAAATACTAGTCTAGAAACTTTCTAGAATAAAAATCTAAATGTGAAAAAATACGGATTACCTAATATAGGTATTCATTGAATTATCAATTTCATCATTATTAAAATGTTATTGATTTAAGTGGCTGGTTTTGATCAATGACAATCGATTTCGTACCGTTTTACTTTTTCGTCCAGCAAGCAAGGGATAATAACATATGATTTGTTTTCAGCCGGGCAGTGTGGCGGTGCACCAGAATATGCACACGCGGAGCACCGTGTTCCCGTGCGACAGCTGCGGCCGCCAGTTCCACTCCAGCGTCGGCCTAAAGCGACATCTAGTGGTAATACATCTTTTTGTGTATCAACAGAATTTAAGAGAAGATCTCTGGTCTAGAGGGTGTTGTCACTAGACTTATACATATAGACCGTGATTACCTTTTGTATTATTTGTGAGCTCCCGATATTTCGACGCAGTTACATGCATCATGTTCACGGGTGACTGAAGATAGCGGGTGGGTGTCAAAGTTGTGTAGACAGCGCTCTGTCTACCCTCATTCTTGCGCGTCGGCTGCGTTCACTTTCAACGTTACCAACGGTCGCATTCACACTTGTTGGTCCGGTCGCGTTCACACTCGTTGGTCTGTCCAAACACACTACACTCACGGTGTCACTACGCGTGTTTGATTCGGATATCACTAATATTCAAAACTCTAGAGGGTGTTGTTTTTGTGTATAAGATCCTTTCATATTTACACCCATTGCATATAACTTATAAGAATGTAAATTGTATTGTATTGTATGCAACTTACACGTCTGTACTTTGGGATGTTTTACTACAAAAGATGATGTAATTTCTGAAATAGTATCTAAAGTTTTTATGGTAAATTCAATTTGGATAACTGTGGCTTTCCATCAGAGAAAGATCCTTATGCTTCATGTGCAATAAGGACCTTTTTATCAGAATTTCTGTTGGAAGGCCACGCCAGTAGCGATGGTATTAGATGGGTTTTAGCTCATCATTACTATAAATTCTAGTGTTAAAGAATGATGCATATGAAAGCAGCAAATATTTTGTAACAATTTTAACTATAAAACTCCCGTGAGACTCAAACATATTAGATTATTTTAAACCGGGTCACTCACGTATTATTAAGTCGAATATTATATATATAGTTGTAAATTGGACCGAAACATGTCGAGCTATTCGACTTAATAATACGTGAGTGACCCGGTTTAAAATAATCTAATATATTTTGTAGCAGTTAAATTATTCAACTAGATATTTGACGCATCCATATTTCCACCTCGTTCCTTTATTACTAATATCTGAGAGACCGAGCTTTGCTCGGAAAACATATAAAAACTCAAAAATGCGCGTTTTCCCAGACATAAGCCCTAGCTAGATCAATTTTTCGCCCCCGAAAACCCCCATATGGAATGGAATGCGCTCCCGCCATCTGTATTCCCTGATCAATATGACCTCGGTCTCTTTAAAACAAGAGTGAATAGGCTGTTACTGAACCGGTGAGCTCCATCTTAGGCCCTGTCTTCACTTTCCATCAGGTGTGACTAGGGCCAATCGCCGATCAGTTTATAATAAAAAAAAAAAAAAAAAAAATATAGCAAATTTCGTCAAAATCTTTAGAGCCGTTTCCGAGATCCCCGAAATATATAAATATATAAACATAGATAAATAGATATATACAAGAATTGTTCGTTTAAAGGTATGAGATAAGATAGAAGGAACTATGTGTTCATAAGGCCACTTTAGTTTCCACCATTTTGCCTGTGTTTTGACGTTTCGATTATTCTTCAAATTCTAAATTTGACTTGGTATTTACAGACACACACGGGTGAGAAGCCGTTCCAATGCAGCCTGTGCGACAAACGTTTCACGCAGAGCAACAGCATGAAGCTACACTACCGCACCTTCCACCTTAAGCAGCCCTACCCAAAGAGGTAAATCAGAAATAATCGGATTTTTTATATCAGTCCTTTATCGCCCACTGCTGAGCATAGGCCTCTCTTCCAGTACGCCACTTATCCCGGTCCTGAGCTAATCTCATTCAGAAGTGACCCGCAATCTTCCGGATGTCGTCCACCCAACGAGCCAACGGATGCCAGGGGCTTCTTTCATCCGAAAGCGGCCTTCACTCTGCCTAGCGACATGTCCCGTCAAATTCCATTTTAGTTTGGTAATAATCGGATTACCAGATGCAAACTCTTAAGCCCCTTGAACGTCGACCACGGAATATACGGTATCCGGCCAAAACACTATCCGTTGCATCTGCAGTAATAGATAAATAGCGCCATCGATAACACGACGACTGGTTTGGCCTCTGGGTAGTGACCCTGCCTGTGAAGCCGATGGTCCTGGGTTCGAATCCCGGTAAGGGCATTTATTTGTGTGATGAGCACAGATATTTGTTAGGATCTGGATATATGTCTGTCCCTATATGCATAGATCTTTAAAACTACGCAACGGATATTTATGCGATTTTTTTAAATAGATAGAGTGTAGTAAATTGTAAACTGAAATAAATGTCATACTACGCTTGTTGTTTCACACGCGTGTCATTACAGGAACAGGCGTAAGAAGAAGCAAGAAGAGGCCCCTGAGACTGTAGACCTGGAATCCAACTGTTCGAGCCTGCCGTCTCCCGACATGAACGCGGGGGCGCCGCCGCAGCCCGCCGCGCGCCCCGTGCAGGCGCCAGCGGAGCCCCCACCAGACCATGTGCACTACCTCACACTCGATTAGGGGGACCCTTACGTCACACGTTTAGGGGGACCCTTACGTCACACGTTTAGGGGGACCCTTACGTTACACGTTTAGGGGGACCCTTACGTTACACGTTTAGGGGGGACCCTTACGTCACACGTTTAGGGGGGCCCCTTACGTTACACGTTTAGGGGGACCCCTTACGTCACACGTTTAGGGGGACCCCTTACGTCACACGTTTAGGGGGAGGGAGGGGGTCAAGAAAATTTGACGTTGTGACAAAGGGGAGGGGAGAGTCACAAGCTTTGTGACGTCACTTTAACTTGAACCCAAAAATTTATTTAATTTTTTTTTAATCTGAACAGTTAAAGAACGAGTTTTTTGAACGATATTCGTGTAATTTTCTTTCGTAATCGGTTTTGTGTTATAAAATTACTTGTGAACATGTGTTTATGTTCGTCCATCGAGAACTTCCTTTGGCCACCTTCCGACTGTATCATCAGATCAGCTCCATGTTAGCATAATACGGAAATACTCTAAATTTTAACTGCATCAGATATCAGGAAGAGGTTCAAATTTGAAGTGTGTACCATTAGTGACCAAAAGTGAAGAGTATTTATTGATAAAAGTATTAGGACAGTATTATACCTCTTTACTTCATTAAGAAGGCACAATTTGTAATTTCCTTTAAGTTTAATTAAATTGTATTGGTATTGACGAAACATGTATTATTGAAAATATCATTATTGTGCAGTAGTGTCCAGCCAGAGCAAGTAATATATAAGCATAGTATTTTACTTATGTTAAGAATACGTAGGCATAAAAGTAAAATATCATGCTTGTTTTCATAGTAAACACTTAATTTATTATTTTATTGAAGTACTGTAATTTTTTTATGTGACATTTAATATAAGGTTTTTACAAAATATTTGGTTATTATTTCATCAGACTAAAAACGAAAAACATTGATTTGATTTAATAATAATAAGTCAGTTGTATTAGCGTTACAACAAAGCGATCACAAAACGCAGCGGCAACGATGCGCCTAAACAGAAGGTTGTTTGCGGACATCCGCAGGTTGCCGACCGCTGATCTAATCTTTCGATCCCCATAGGTCTCTACAATGAGGATATAATAAGATAGAGCGGTACTGTCATAGTCAATTTTGTAACCACTTTAAATTCACTGCCATCTATCGACATACTTTAAAACTTAAAAATGAAGATTTATAAAAATACGTAAAAATGTATTTAAATATGGATAAATGTTTTTTTTATTTGCATTAATTATTTTTATATGATTTTAACCCATGTTCTTTCACTGGTATGCGTTAAAATTATAAATAACAAACGAAACAGTCAACGCCCTCTATACGAGAGTAGGCCAAAACTAGTGGCGCCATCTGATCGAGAATCAAATTTTCTTGATTTTCGAGGCACGTTTTTTCCTTAGACTGTATCCATCTATTACGGAGTTATATCTATCTTTGGTCTCTATGACGCTCGTGTGACTATACATTTAGCATCGCCGGCTCCCGTACTATAAAGGCAACATTTTAATATGAGTGAAAAACTACCATCGTTCAAGGCATTATTGTCTAATGATTGCACACAACACTCACTAAGTCATTTGCTAAAGGTTTGTCACCACTGACCACCGCGTAGGTAAATACACCAATGACCCGTTTTAATTTTTCATTTTCTACTCGGATTCATAACAAGACATCTTGAAATATAAGCCATTTCTTACTCCAAATCTAGTCATTTCTTTAGCTTGCCAATTATCTGCGAAGTTTCCCTTTCTTCTTAGGTTTCTCTTTATTCAAACATTTAAGCGTGTGGTACTCTTTCCAGCATGGGCCAATACACAAGCCGACTTGGCACTTGGCACACATCACAGTCACTTGACTACGGCGGCCGAGCGCTTGGCACCGGTGGCATCGCCGCCTACTCCTCCTGTTTTTGCCACTCGGCATTTCTGTGTGGGTCGGATAGTGGTCGTTTTTACCATCCAACCTAATTTCGTTGCTTCTAGATACCGGTTGGGCAGTTACTTTATTAACTCCGTAGCGAACAGCTAAATTCTCAGCGAGATCGTAACGAAAATTCCTATGGCTTATAGGTTTCGAAGTGTTACAGTTGGACTGATAAAGTACGTATGCGTTTAGAATGCTGGAGTTTAATAGCCGGCGGAATATCTTGATGTACCATTTGAGACCTCGTTTCCTCTCCATGGTGTAGGACATTTTTTTGTCTTTGTCGACGTTGCATTTGTTGTAGTCGTTGAGAGCTAAAGGGATCCGTGGGAGCATGTGACTTAAGCTATTCTGGGCTACTAAAACCATATCTGGTTTGTGGTATGTAGACACTATTGTGGTGAGTTCAGCGTCTTTCCAGGATATAATGGAGATATCTCCGCTCTGCCAGGAGAGTAACTCGCCTTTCTGTAATCTCTTATCGTCTATATTCTTAATGACTTCAGGTATGAGCGGTCTCTCTTTGTTTATTAAGCCAATGACGTCAGTTCGTCTCGTTTTTAAGTAGCGTGTTAAAGGGACTTGTGTATATGTGGCATCCATTGCTACAGAATGTCCCCTGTCTAAGTATTGCTGCATGAGTTTGAGGGTGGTTTTTGCGTGCGCTCGTTCGTCGGTTCCTCGACCGGTGTCTATGAGGAATTTCAACAAATAACCCGTCCTGGCCTCGTAGAGCTCGTGCGATTTAAAGCCGAACTGCTCTCTGTTCTTAATGCTTCTCTCCCAATTAAACTGACCTTTCCACAGCGGATACGATTCGTTGAGACTCAAATACTGTCCAGGCACGTAAAGGTTGCTAAATTTCATATTACAATAATCTATTATAGGTTTAATTTTCGCCAATTTTTTTTCATTGCCAGTTACTTTAGAAGCCAGTAGCGTGTCATTATCAACAAAATGTAAGAATCTTAGGAGTAACTGAAACCTATTTCTGCTCATTAACGATCTGAAGTTAGACATCTCCAATCTGCCCGTCGACCAGTAATCCGCAAGCTTTTCTCTATGGCAAAACGGCATGAAAATTAAAACGGCGAAGAAAAGATACAACTCCTCAACCGTAGTGTCCTTCCACCGCGAAAGTCTTGAAGTATTCGGTATGCCGCCTTCAGTCTTGCATTTAGGGGTGATAGTTTGCCAGGCGTACTTGTTAGTTTCATCCGCGATTTTCTGCATGATATTTCTGTCCCATATGGATGTGAATAGTTCATATGGGGATTGGGAGTTGATTTTAGAGCCGGGTACGAAGTTGTAAGGTTCCTGTCGGGTGGAGAATGTACTGAAGTCTTGTGACCAGTAGAAGTTTTGGTTCATACAGTCGTAGGTGTCGAAAGTTTCTTCCGGGGCTGGTTCTAGTTTGAAATTGGCCTGGTATTGTACAGAGAGTAGGGATCGTATGAAGTCCTCGTCGTCCGCCTCGCTGCCAGAGTCTACCGATATCACGTTGGGGTCTTTGGGCCTTTTATTTTTCTGGAAGAATATTGAAACACAACAATGATAATAAACTGAAAGAGATGTCATATTGTCATTATTTTAAATTTTATTATTTAATGTAAAGTCCCAATGTAATGTGTTATAATCCTAAGTTGGTCGAAATAAATGATTTTATTATTATTATATACTAAAGAAAAAGTGACGAAGCCCTCCAGTGATGAAGGCCGGATTCGAACCGGCGTCTTTAGCTACCGTGGCTAACGCCATGAACCCCTAAGCCACCTCGCCACGGCGGAGCCTGTCCAAAAATCTTGACTATGCCGTGTTAGAAAAGCTACTTATATGTAGGATCGTTTGACCAACTCTGAGCCATCAGTACACGCTTGCACCTTCTATACGAATCCCTACCAGTGAAATTTACCAGTTTGTGTAAGATTCTAAAATCGTCAAGTAAATGATGCCAAAATACAAATATCTAATCTAGTTATAAAAGTCGTAGCTTAATATTTACCTTGTTTTTATCTTGGACGACATCACCCTCATTCGATGTTTGCCCATTCTCCTCATCTGAAAATTGCAAAAACGCGTTACAATTATTGCAAAAAGTTAAGGCCCAGTTCGGATTGACTTCAAATTGCGTAGCAAAATGATGTCAATGTAACATTAACTTAACACGTTTGCTACAATTGCAGGTTTTTGCAATTTTCATTTGGACCGATCTCTTAAGCATGGTAATATTTAGGACTTCATGGAAAACTTTTGATATCATTTAACGATATTTTATATGATTCAGGTCCTGTATACGGAAATGCGGAAGCTAATTTTACATTCACTAATGAGTATAGCAAAACATAGTGTATTCCCATTTATCCCCACGTGACTGCCGCCATACAACCGGCGGGAACAAATGGGAATGCACCCAAAGAATAACAAACAAAAACGTTTGCCATAGTGGGGTAAAAATAGACGTACTTAGTTCAATGTTTAATTTACCATACAATAGGTAAAAACCCCGATTTAAACTTTCACGATTTTTACTCATTATTATTAACAACGACGGGACTTATTATCATTATTATTTGCAAAACGTTCAAGTTAAACAAGACCAAGTGCGGGGCGGGTAGTTCGAAAAACTCGCGCGCCTAGAAGATGTTGATGTCAACTTTAGCCAGTCTTCTCCGAGACCACGGGGACAATGCCGTCCTCAAAACGTCAGAGGTAAATTTAAAACTTAATTTTACGCGATTAAGTCCCGTCTTTGTGAATAATAATATAGAATAAGAATATAGGTACAAAAATGGGGATAAATTGATAAATAATAATGGAAATGCTTTGTAAATGGTAAAATCACATAAAACTAAGCATATAACTAAAACAAACAAAACAACAATTACAATAAGATACATTTAATTACATTAAACAGTCTAAATTGTAATAAATCCCCTACAAGCCTTGAACGAGTTACAATTGTAATTTTGTAAACTGTTACTGAATAAGTATAACATTATATTAGAAAACCTCCATATGAGCTATAATAACACAGCACTTAATTAGCTTATTACTTGAAAATATTTGAACCCATGAATTTGTATACGTAATCCGTTCTAATTTTTAGTGATGTGATTTTAAATTATTGAAAAATTCTAGCAAAGCGACGCATTTTTATAGACAAATGAATGAAATTGACTGGTAATGTCTTAAAGACCGCGAGCTACGAACAGATTTCAATGGCCAATAGCCTCCCGGGCGAAAACTCGTGAAATGGTTAAGAGCGATGCGCAATGAATTCTAGTGGCCGTCAGCTGCCACTCCGTTAGTTAGTTGGGGAATGGCAGACACCGAAACATCTAAAATAAAAAAATGATTTTAGTCATCGCCTCCCGTTTGATACTTTGTCAGATGATAGATTAGATGCTATTATGATTTTCAAAAATCGTCAGCCGGTTCTATGGCGGTGGAAAGAGCGTCAGCTGGTCGCATGAACATGTAAAAAATAAGCGCTATACCTTTTTATGATAGCGATAACAACATCATGCAACTTTGCATGTAGCATTCCATCAGGCGTTTCAATAAACGCCTAATGCGTTGCCGCATACTTTTCTGTACTGCGCCATATGTTTTTCGGTAACTGAATTGTTAAACGTCAACTTTTCACAATCAAGAGTTACCGCAAAATGGAATTTATATGAAACGCTAGCATGTGACGTCACAATCAAATTATCTACTCTTTATAGTTTTATATGGGTTTTAAAATGGAAATTGTGTCTAAAAATAACTGCTATCTACGTTTCTCTATTAATATTCTGGTGCTTTATTTCATGCATGGTGTAAAATAATTTATTTTAAATACAGTCAAATACCCTATTAATTTAGTCGTTAGATAAATTAAATTTAATCCTGCATCTAGGAATGACGATCGAGTTAAACGTTATACGCATTTTTTTATAAAACGACAAAATTCTCGCTTATGATTAACAAAGTTTAATATTTCGGCGAATTTGAGTTAAAGTCGATTTCAGCTGAAACTGTTATCGTAATTCATCGCTTGAACACATTCCTTCAACCCATTTACTAGCAGCACCAGCACTGCACTTCACCAGAGTAAGAATAGTAATATTATGCGCCTCTAACTTTTCTCCTTGTGCTTGTCGGTGGACGGCCGCCGGCCCAGCAGGTCGCGCTTGCAGCATTTGTCCTCCTGAAACAACCATCACACACTTTTAATCAAGCTGTTACACAGGTGGCCAAAAAATAAGTGCATTCCTGTTGCCAGGGAGGTTTTGGAATTATACTGAGCAACTTTTACTATTGAACCACCCCGAAATCGCGAAAAAAAATTTGTCTGTTTTATACATTTTGGCTGGTCCATTTTCTGTGGGAGGGTAATTTTTTTTTTGCGATTTCGTGGTTGGTCCCATAGTTTAAAAGTTGCTCAGTATAATCCCTAAACCTCCCTGGCAACGGCAATGCATTAGCCACCCCGTATAAGTATGTCTATGATTTATTCTATAATGTTTGAAGCCAACTATTTATGGTTCAATTCTGAGATGAAGTAAAAAAGCGGCCAAGTGCGAGTCGGACTCGCGCACGAAGGGTTCCGTACCATTACGCAAAAACGGCAAAAAGTCACGTTTGTTGTATGGAAGCCTCACTTAAATATTTATTCTATTCTGTTTTTAGTATTTGTTGTTATGGCGACAACAGAAATACATCTACTGTGAAAATTTGAACTATCTAGCTATCACGGTTCATGAGATACAGCCTTGTGACAGACGGACAGACAGACAGACAGACGGACGGACAGTGGAGTCTTAGTAATACGTTCCCTTTTTTACCCTTTGGGAACGGAACCCTAAAAAATTAACCCGGCAGTTAGGTAAGAATATAAACAGATTCATATTTTACATCGAAAGACAAACAAAGATTTAGCAATTCAGTTGTACATTTATGTTTTTAAACTTTTTTTTTACCTCTGCCATAGTCAGATAAAAAGGTTAAAGGATAAAAACTCACTGGTTCGCTATCACTGGAGTCTCCGGTGTCGCTGGAAGAGTCCGTGCCGTAGTTTCGCAGCCCGGGCAGGACACCCACGCATCGCATCGCTCCTAATTCAGCTTCTTCGCCGGAAGGCACACTGGAAAACAAATATTTATATTGGCTTTATACATGCATGCGTGTGATTTGATTTCATAATGTGAAAGTCAAGTTTAAGTTTCCAATTTATGTCACCTCATATGGCCCAGCCATACAATAGAAAAATCCAAAATTTGTCAGTGAAATTTAAATCTATTGTGTAAGAAACAGAGTTGATTATGTTTTGTTTGAAAATTGAGCAGAACAAAACAAATGCAACTTCTTTCGTATTGAAAATGATTCAAATTTCATCAAACTTAATAAGTCCTATAGGTAGGACCAGGACCGTGAGCCTTCTTTAGGAGGATAATGCAAATATCAAAGATTTGAGCTTATGGATCTTATTATGGGCCTACGATCGAGTTTCGCCTGCAATTTCGGTTTTTTTTAATGTAATAACCAGCAAACGATCAGACGAGCCGCCTGATGGGAAGCTAGTCATCGTCGCCCATGGACATAAGCAACATCACAGGCGCCACTTAAGCGTTGCCGACCCTTGAGAACCCTAAAACCCGCTTTCTTGAAGAATACCATGTTGTAGCGCAAAGGAAATACCTCAGGAGGCAACTCATTCCACATTAATTGATTCATTTAGTTACCTGTCTGTAACATTGGCGTTAGTTTTGGCCGGCGGTGGCACAGGGGCGCCTTTTTCTGCCTCCAACTCGCTCGCCTTACGTTTCCTCACCACCACCTATGCAACAAAAATTTCGTTGGACTACCATTCACAAATTAAAAGGAAAAACGATTTTCTATGAAATTTAAACCTCGATACATGGTATACCCGAAAAGGGTAGCCATTGTGACTATGCATTTTAAATCTTGTTTGATACGGTAAACAATAAACGAATTCTAACTCGTATTCTTAACCCGACTTCACCCATACTTCTTCGACTTCGTCTGTGTGGAATTAGTAATTTGGGTACCTTCATTTTTAAACAAATCTGCTTTTAAATCCATCCTTTTTTTCACCCCCAAATTGGTCCACTCTATAAATTTCCACCCCATTTTTTACACCCGTAAGGGATGATTTCGGGGATAAAAATTATTCTATATCCTTCCCCAGAGCTTAAACTATCCCTATACCAAGTTTCATCTAAATTGGTTCAGCAGTTATTGATTCCCCATACAAATTTCCACACCCTTGAGGGATGAGTTCTGGGATAAAAAGTATCCTATGTCCTTCCCCGAGACTCAAACTATCTCTATACCAAATTTCGACTAAATCGGTTCAGCGGTTTAAGCGTGAAGAGGTAACAGACGCACAGACATACACACTTTCGCATTTATAATATTACTAGCTTTTGCCCGCGACTTCGTCTACGTGGAGTTAGTAATTTGGGTAGCTTATTTTTTATCCAATCTGCTTTTTATCGATTCCCCATACAAACTTCCACCCTACCTTTTCACCCCCTCAAAGGAGGACTTGTGGGATAAAAACTACCTATGTTTTTCCCCGGGTCTCAAACTATCTCTATACCAAATTTCAACTAAATCGGTTCAGCGGTTTAAGCGTGAAGAGGTAACAGACAGACAGACAGACGGACACAGTTTCGCATTTATAATATTAGTATGGATGTGGTAGCGTAAGGTGGAAGTGTAACGCGCACATACCCCTTGCAGTTTGTTCTTCTGTTGGTGCGCGGGAGTGGTGCGCGCCGGCGCGAGCTGCGCGCGCAGTCTCGTCAGCTCCTCGCTCTCCGCTAATGTTGACACGCGCTCTCTGATACAAAACAAACTTCCCATTAACACAACAGCGCATTTTTAAATTTGGCGCCTTGGGCCTATAAAGGTTTGCAGAATCATATAAAACTAAAGAGGTTTGGCTTCCGTCCTCCCTGAGCCCCAGACAATGGCCTCTTTTGGTCCTTGTAAATATGTTTTTTTTTTATACCACGTCGGTGGCAATCAAGCATACGGCCCGCCTGATGGTAAGCAGTTACCGTAGCCTATGGACGCCTGCAACACCGGAGATATTACACGCGCGTTGCCGACGTTAACACTCCTCTCCCTCGTTGAGCTCAGGCAACCTTACTTACCGGCAGGAACATAACACTATGAGTAGAGTCTAGTGTTATTTGGGTTACACACAACACTATGAGTAGGGTCTAGTGTTGCTTAGGTTTAACAAGTTTCTGACAAAAATTACTCATTTGATATCTATTATGGTCTCGATAGCGATATAAAAAGTGCCATTTTATGAGTTAAAACGTTTTTAGCAAAAATTTCATTTTTGGTACAAGCTTTTATCGCTGACTGTACTTTTTTCCACAGGCAACTAATACTCATAGAGACAATTCTAAAAACTCCAATCACAATTAGGTTGCGTTGTGTTATCACAGAGTTTCTATGGCCACCTCCTGTCTCCATCATCAGATCAGCTCGACGGTACCATAATATTGCATTGTCACATGACTTACATATGTATGCAAATTTTCAGTTTCATTGGAAACCAGGAAGTGGGTCAAATTTAACTGGCAAGATTTGACTCGTACAAACATAGTTACATACATACTTACAATAGGTACATTGCAAGTTAAATAAAAGCTTGTAAAAAGAACTTTTAAATACTACTGGTGTATTAATGCAGTACCTGAACTCCTGCATCTCCTTCTGCTCCTGCATGGAGATCTGCTGCGCCGCCTTGGCCTTGCTGCGCTCCACCAGGTCCAGGAAACCCACCTCGTCGTCATCCAGCCCTCGGATCATGTTTTCTGGTTATAAGTTACATCATTATTGTCTAGTTAAATGTATTGGAACTTAGCAACGCCATATGGTACTTTATGTATGAAAGTGTAATTCTCACATAATCGCCAAAATAAAATACTAGAAAAAATTCCAATTATGAAGCCTATTAAACTTTAGCGCTAATGGGAAAGGCGAATTGTCATAGTTAAAAAAAAAAAAAAAAAAAAAAAAAAAAAAATTAAAATAAATATTATAGGACATTCTTACTCAAATTGACTAAGTCCCACGGTAAGCTCAAGAAGGCTTGTGTTGTGGGTACTCAACAACGATATATATAATACTTATACATACATAGAAACGTCCATGACTCAGGAACAAATATCTGTGCTCATCATCACACAAATAAATACCCTTACCGGGATTCGAACCCAGGACCATCGGCTTCACAGGCAGGGTCACTAACCACTAGGCCAGACCGGTCGTCGGATAGTTAAATCAGGATATCCATGTAAAATTCACTAGGACAGAATCCTTGTTGCCTTTTTACACTTCATAAATCACAAGTTAGTACACAACCATCATCATCTTCCTCGCATTGTCCCAGCTTTTGCCACGGCTCATTTTTTTTTATACCACGTCGGTGGCAATCAAGCATACGGCCCGCCTGATGGTAAGCAGTTACCGTAGCCTATGGACGCCTGCAACACCGGAGATATTACACGCGCGTTGCCGACCCTAAAACTCCTCTCCCTCGTTGAGCTCTGGTAACCTTACTTACCGGCAGGAACACAACACTATGAGTAAGGTCTAGTGTTATTTGGCTGCGGTTTTCTGTAAGGTGGAGGTACTTCCCCAGTTGGGCTCTGCTCTAGATCTGGAATGACATCCGCTGTCCTGTGCCCTACCCACAAAGCAAGATGTCATTCACAGTGCCCATACCTCTCTTTTGGACGTAGTTTAAGGACATAACCGGGTCCGGACGCAGTTTAAGGACATACCCGGGCTCATAGGAGCCTTGGGTCTGCTTGGCAACTAATCCCGAGAATTGGTGTAGGCACTAGTTTTTACGAAAGCAACTGCCATCTGACCTTTCAACCCAAAGGGTAAACTAGACCTTATTGGGATTAGTCCGGTTTCCTCACTACGTTGTCCTTTACCGAAAAGCGACTGGTAAATATCAAATGATATTTCGTACATAGGTTCCGAAAAACCCGCGACCTCAGAATCGAAAGTCGCACGCGCTTCTACAAGTTAGTATACAATCAAACTACAAAATAAAATATAGATTTCCTCAGAAAACCATGAATCATAATATTGATTGAGGTCATAGATATGAACAATTATCATTTTAAATAGTTCCACTTAACTGAAGATATGTAATAGTTATTTACGATACAAGTGTGGAAAAAAGGAAATTCGAAACATGTGGCGATAAATTAAAACACAACCACAGGGAGTGTTTTAAATTGACACGAGTTGCGATTTACCTATTCGCACGTGTATCGTACAACGTTTTACAGTACATATGGCCCTTTAAACTTTCGACATATGCACGAAAAGTGCTCTTTTACGCACTAGTGCGAGAAAGTAGTACCATATGTACTGTAAATGTATATTTATACTCTAAGAACAAATTAAATTACTTTCTTATGAAAATATCTTAATTTGTGTTTTTACAAGTACAAGTACAGGGCTGGAATCGAACCAGCGTCCTCCGTTTACGAGACAGATACCTCAACCACTCAGCATAGTTTTCCTTTGCATATGATATTTATTTCGTTGTATATTTATACTTAAGGTAAACATTGTAACATACTTAGTTTGTGAGCTTCCTCATATTCAGCATCTTTCCTCATCTTCTGTTCCTCAAGGCGCTGGTACAAAGGCCTGGTGTCATATGGCTCTTCGGGGGCCTCTGTAATGACATTTACTTGGATTATCGACGCGTTGAGCGCTGTATAATACAAATACTCTATCTTGCACAGCTCAAAAGAAGAAAATAATACAGAAAGAAAACAACAATATTATCGCTAAAAAGCGATCTCTTCCAGACAACCTTTAAATAGCAGAAGTTGATAGTGCAATGAAAGAAACCTAAGATCAGAAAACGATTGTGCGATTTTGTTGCAATGTGTGTCTTTTGTATATACTGATGCTAGCTTTCAAAACTGAATAGAAATATATAATAGCATATAAAAGTAGCAATCATTATATTTTTAACTGGATTGATCACACATTATTGTTGCATTTATAAAGAAATTACGCACGCAAATAACAGATTAATGAAGTCTACCGTTTAGGTACAAACCTGCACAGCTGAATGGTTTGGTATAATACTCGAAATAACACTATAGCATTGAATACCATCAATAACAAATACAAGTCGCATCAAAACATTATTGGTAAGCTAATAGTTTACCTTTAGGTTGGTCTTCAGTTCGTACTTTGTCCCATTCTTCTTGGCGACGTCGTCTCTGCTCCAATATTTCCGATTCAGATATAAATCCAGAACTCATTGTCCTTAATGTTAACAAAGAAATTGATAATACAAAGCAGTAAAACGAATCCAAACGAATCTCTTTATTTTAGTATTGCTAACCTAACTTTTTACAAATTTTTACTTCTCGACGTATTCAATTGATTACGTTTATGAGCATTGCTACAAATATAACAATGAAAGTAGTAAGAAGGTATGTAAAGAGAAGTAATAATTCACCTGGCTGAAATTATGTCTACAACATGCGTGTCAATATTGATAATTTAGGATTTAAAGTTTCACTTTTATATTATTTATAGTGACAAAATATTTAAATCATAATATCCCATTAAAATCCCAACAATCTTCGTGAACATCAATAAGTAGCGTTTACAAAGCCTGGTTGAAATGTAATTATTTCGGTTTAGCGATTCCAATCACAAAATGTTTTTACTGTTGCATTTTTAATTAATTGGAATAAAAATCATCCAAACAATCAAATATGAATTTTAAATTATTTATGTTTTTGTATATGTTAATTTAATAGCTATCTCTTTAAATTTCCGGTCAATCTTTTCTGTCACTGTCATTGTCATGTAATTTGCTCTCAAGTTCACGTCGAACAGTGGTAGTGGTACCGGTTGGGAATTGTTACAATAACTATTTTATTTGCATAAAACTTTAGACCAAAGCCAATTGATATTGCCCTGCTACCTCGACACATAAATCCCTTAACATGGCTGACGTAGAAAACAAGGAAGATCTCGTTGAAGACGGAAAAAACAAAATGAATGTTAAATGCAAGTTTTGCAGTTCTAAAATTCTAGACAAGAAATCTGCAAATTATATCACGCAAGAGGTACACTTGACGTTTTAGCTTTCTATTGTTACATTTATGTGAAATAAAAAATATTATAAAAGTAATACATCTTGTTTTACAGATGGCTCTGCCTCTAATGCAGCAAGACAACAACCGTAAGGAGGGCGAGATCCAGAACGAAACAGTGAACGAGTTTTATCACGTAGAAAACATGTATACTTTTGAGAATATTGGTTTTACGCACACAGTTGACAACTACAAATATCTTAGCTGCGCGGACTGTGATGCTGGGCCGGTGGGCTACTATGACATGAATACTAAGCACAGCTACGTGGCGTTGTCAAGAATTGTACATTCCTAGGTAGTTCTTGATTGTCTGTATCTTTAGGTATTTAAAAGAATGTAGACAAACCACAATAAAATTAGGTATTTTATTGGTCAAGAAATTTTTTCAAGTCAATTTATTTAACTCGATTTGCCAAAACTTACAGAAGTTTTACTACAATATATTACTTACTCAACATAACAACGAAGCTGCTGTAATTGTGCTATTTTGTTAATAGGAATATATCGGGATGATTTGATTGATCAATAGTAATTTAGTTTTGTAATATTTGCTATTACTTCGCCCTAGTAAAGAACCTAAAACGAGATTGAATATTTAGCCTTTTGAGGGTAGATGAAAACATTATATGAAAAAATGAAATAGGTTAAATCCAGAACAATGAAGGAACTAACTTATAAATGAAGTACCCGAAAATGTAAAAACACATTGTTTACATTAATTTGACTACCTAAAGATACAGACTATAAATTAGATGCTAATGTCATTATAATAATCTTGAAATTGATGGGAAGGGAGGAGGATATCAAAAGTACACTTGTAATTGAAGCTTGTATATATGATTCTGGTTGTCATCTAGAAAATGTGGCCATACATATTCCATGGCCACGTTTTTTAAGGAACAAGCAACTAGATTAACTACTTGAGTGGAAATTATGCTGAACTGTGATTGCAGTTAAAATATTAACTATAATAAACTAAGTTAAAATAATACTACAATAAATGCTAATTATTTACAGAGTTCATATTTACAAGCAGTAAAATTTTAATAAGAATCTAAATAAAATAGCTTCGTGGAGCAAACGACTACTCGAGTGGCGACCATGGGGGGAAGAGTGTCCTCAAAGTAGACCCCAGATGCGCTGGGACGACGACATTAAGAAGACTTTGGGGAAACAGTGGCTCCAAGTCGCACAGAACCGCGACGAATGGCGCAAAATGAAGGAGGCCTACACCTAAAGGGTAGAAAAAGGCTAAAGAGAGAGAGAGAGAAATGCTAATCATTTAAAGAGTTCATATTTACAAGCAGTCAAATTTTAATAAGAATCTTAATAAAATAGCTAAGATTTTGGCACAAATGCACCGTCACATGTTGGACACCCAATAAACCCCAAAACTAAAACATCATCACTACATAATATAAAACAAAGTCGCTTCCTGCTGTCTGGATGGATGTCTGACCCTATGTTTGCTTAGATCTTTAAAACTACGCAACAGAGATTAATGCGGTTTTTTTAAATAGATAGAGTGATTCTATCTATCTATCTAGCCCTTTTATTCTGAGCTAGAGTATGTCCCGTAGCTCAGTGTGCCGCTTGGCAAAGGCCTCCTCTAGCTCTTTCCATTGAGGTCTGTCGTGGACCACTCTTCTCCAGTTCGGGCTAGTGATTCAAGAGAAAGTTTTATATGTATAATAAATCAGCATTGCACCCGTGCGAAAGCCGGGGCGGGTCGCTAGTAACTTATAAACAATGGCACCATACAGATACTCGGTGCCAATTTTCACACATTATTTTAACATTTTGAAAATCTAGAACTTATTGAGGCCACGTAATTGTTACACTTAGGCCTAGTAAAGATGACAAACAAAAAAAATAATGTATGGGGATGACAGATGCTATGAAATGTCTGACTTTTCCATTACTTAATTTTCGATTGACGTTTTCTATCTATGATTGTGATCTTTGCTAGGCCCCCGTACATGTACTGAGACTCCAATTATGATAACCTAAGAAGTTATATAAAGAGTTGTGTGATTAACTGCTTTGGTATGTATGATTTGAGCTTTATTGCACATTGATCAATATAATTTTTGTATGTTTTTCTGTAAATATACGTTTATGCATCATTCTGGATTTTACTATCAACCCACTGTCAGGCCTATGGAACAACGCGCGAGCTCGGATTTATGCCTACGAATCTCGTCCTGCCGGCAGTACAAAAGCCAGCCACGCACGCACGTCACCGTGCGCTATGCCAAAGAAATGTGTTCGCCACGAACAAAGAACACAGCTTGTAGTGTGGATGGATGCAGAAACAACAAAAAAATAAAAAAATATTGTTTTCCTCTTTCGACAGATGAGGAAAAATAAGTAGACATTCTCAATATAGGTACATACATATATATATACATATACACCTCCTGTTATTATTTTTACGATTGTTACAAGATACGTAAATACTATTAAATTGTGTTAAAGATGTAGGTAATGTTATTACGACACATTTATAATTAGATACCTAAGACACGTAAGTATTTGAAAAAAGCGTCTGCAACCCTAGCGTGACGGCGCGCGTGTAAAATGCCATGCAGATGATCTCAGATGATGTAGAGTTCGCTTGGTCGGACTTCAAATGGTGATCAAATATTTCGACATCTCTGCCATCTGTTTCCGTGGTGTAGCGGTTATCACATCTGCCTAACACGCAGAAGGCCCCCGGTTCGATCCCGGGCGGAAACATTTTTTTTTTTTTTTTACTATTTTACAAAGAATAAAGGGCTTTTTTTATTATTTAACTATAGGCAATTAATTAACTTCTTAAATTATGAATTACAATTTTTTCTATAAACAAATGAATACTATAGAGTAATTTCAATCCAACGCCTAATTTTCAATCACATAAAGTGATGTTGCGCAATTGCTCTTAGATTTTTAAAAGGCGTTTGTTTTATCCAAGTTTTAATATGAAAACCACAATGAGGGCTATCGTTTTTTTGCTCACCAGTTGGCGCCTCTGTTGATGGTGGTCCAAAAGACTAAAGAACAGCTGTCAGTCATTGAAGTGACAAGTGACATTTGACATTTCGAACTATGGAAAAGACCACCATCTACACTAGCGCCCCTAGCGGCGAATTCATACGCGTTAGCCCTCATTATGACCACTGCTGCACGCTATGTTTGAATGCAAAAGTAAAAATAGAACTAAGAAATGAATCCAGAGCTGAGCCGCTGGGGAGTATGTATCGATTTATAAGACCAATCCTAGCTGTCCTAGCACCAAAAGAAAGGGATTAGTAGGTATAGTTTTGTTTTGTTATTATTTACTGACTAATTTGGTTTGCCAGACTATAATGCACTGTGTACAGCTTCAGGTAGGTATGCACAACGAGAATAAGTACTGGCTCTGGGAGCAATAAACCTCGCCAAAAAATTAAAAATAAACAAACACTTCGTTGAGTCATTATCACAGTGGACTCACATTGGTCGTAAGCGCCATGTAGCCTGATTCTGAAACGGATAATTTTAAATACATAAGTTAATTGGGGGCAGGTGTTTTGAAGGTTAAAAATAATGTACTCCACGTTCCTCATGAAAACTATCATTGACATTAGTAAACTGGAGACGCCCTTGCACATACTCACAGAGTGCCCTTGCCTAATGCGTAGGTACTCGTGACTTAATCCTGGGCGGACACATATTGCGCCCGGAGGAGTTAGTCTCTCGAGATTTAATAGATCCTGCAGGTTTGGATCGAGAGTTGTAGTAGGTGGCGATCACAATAGATCAGGGATGGTCGCAGTGATTAGGCTTTGGAGCCTTATATAGCCCCCAACACGAAGAAGAAGAAACTGGATCAGGGTTCGCCAACCTTTTTGGATATTATTAGGTACGTTTGGATAGGTAATACTCATAAATTTGTGTAACATAGTGGCTCTGTGAGCTATAGACCTAGACCTAAATCTTGTCAGATTTAGGAAATGTGACTTCAGGGTCAAAATTTACCTAATTGCTAAATGGAAATGAGAGATACCTACTGCATATATGTTCAGCAGTAGGCATGCCAATTGCCAATAGGCAAAAATCGTAAGATGCCAATCAATCAAAATGTCCCATTCTTCATAATTCATGCAAATTAGAATGACGACACGGCATTGCGTAAAACAATTAAACTTACGCATTGCGAATTGCGAATGACCAAATGCAAATGAAACTGTTAATGAATCACGCGACGAGAATATAATCCTTTATTTGGATAATGCGCATCAGCCTTTGGCAATGGCGATTGTTTAATTGTTTTCTCACGCGTGGATATTAAACGTTAGATATGATCTTAATTAAAATTTACCTACGGCAACATGTTTCCATTGATCCGATCTGGACACGTTACGATGAGAGCAAACGACGCAATATACGCAATTTTGCCATGGTCATGGTATTAACGTTAACTATCGAGGGCTTTGCGGATATTAAGTCACATGAAGTAGTACTATTAGTTATTCTGTGACATGGACCCGCCTCCAAAAAGCCGTTCCCATACTAGGTATATAAAAGTTACGTTCTCATTTTAAATTAAAATTTTACTTAGCATTTACATTTGCGTATCATATATCCATACCATCCATACTTCCATACTATACTATAATATTATAAATGCGAAAGTCTGTTTGTCTGTCTGTCTGTCTGTCTGTGTATTCCCTCTTCACGCTTGAACCGCTGAACCGATTTACATGAAATTTGGCATAGAGATAGTTTGAGGTCCTGAGAAGGATATAGGATAGTTTTTATCCCGAAAATCATCCCTTAAGAAAGAAAAAAGCGGGGTGGAATTGAGATAATTAACGAAGTGCCTGCTAATTTGTGTGCATAATATGCTCAAATTTAGATTGCTATGAAATTTTTTCCAGGCGCTATTGTTACTCTAGCTGCGGTTACTAAGTCCACGCAGACGAAGTCGCGGGCATAAGCTAGTTATATATATATATATATCTCTGTCTGTCTGGTACTAGTTTTCGTTGCTTTTAGATAAGTACAAAAAAACCGGCGAAGTGCGAGTCGGACTCGCGCAAAAACGGCATTTTTATTTATTTATTCTGTTTTTAGTATTTGTTGTTATAGCGGCAACAGAAATACATCATCTGTGAAAATTTCATAAGATACAGCCTGGTGACAGACGGTCGGACGGAGGTTGCGGAGTAATAGGTTCCCGTTTTTACCCTTTGGGTACAGAAGCCTAAAAATAGAGTAAATAGCATTTTTGTAGCACATTTGAAAGAATAACAGACACCACCGGTGATCGTAGAGCTGGCAGCTTCCTCGCACAAAGAATAAGCATTGCGATACAGCAAGGAAATGCTGCCAGCATCTACGGCCCATGCCGCAGGGCAATAGTTTCTAGTTATTTATTTTAAGATTAGTTTTATTTATTTTTAGATTTAGTTTTTAAGTTTTTTACTTGTAACATATATTGTATCTGTAATTTCAACATATTTGTATTTGTATGTCCTTCAACCTGTTTTCCTTGTATCTGTTTTTGCACTTCTCTAATTAAAACTCAGATCTATAATATAACCCGTATCATAAGCCTGAAATCGATTTCTTTGCACCCTGATGCGCAGGAAATGATTAGTCGCGCAATAAGAAAATTTATTCGCCATTGTCAAAAACATAATTACCATATTTCATTTACGTATTTCATTGTTATTACGTAACCAACTGTGTCATAATACTCATACCTACTACCGAAACATTATGACAAAGCATCTTGTTTTCAAAATTCAGGTAACGAGGCACCTTATTAAGTGATAGACTAGCAGATGACGAAATTTAAATTTCCGATTTTCGCGGTCAGTAGGCTCTGTCTGATGCTATTCGTATTTGACATCTAGGCTTAGGTCAGATTTTTGTCACTAAACTTGTGACAAAAATAAGTTACTTCAAGTTAGTTAACTTAATTACAATGATTAGGTAGATAATCGAATCAGTTTACTGTTATAGTTAACGCTATCTCTACTGAGCTCGTTCACTTACGTACTAACAATGGCATTATGTTAAACAAAAGCCATTATGTCTTTTGTGCCTGAGGCTCCCAGACAATAGCCACGCGATCAGCACAAAGGCCACGCGCTCAGGCACAAAAGAAATAATGGCTTTTGTTTAACAGAATGCCATTTTCAGTACAGGTAAGTGAACGAGCTCAGTAGATAGACCGCATACTATACCATACACCATTTATTATTGTCCTATTTTATGCAATGGCTTTTTAAATAAATGAATAGAATCGACATACATAAAGATTATCCAATTTCTCATCTTCCTCGGTTCCTCATGGCTGAGGGTCGCGACCACAATTGAGGTCGTTATTTTGTGCACCAAAACTCTCCGCACGATTTTCCGCCTTCCTGATAATAGGCGCCTGTGTAGATCCCTGCCGGCCTAGCCAAGGTGACTGACAATCGCTATAGAGAGCGTGCGTAAACTGTAGGGGGCAGCACAGGAGACGTCAGGTTTTTGGCGCGAGGCGTAAATGTGTAGTTTTTGCTTCCAAAGTTACCCTACAAGATGGCAGCACTTGCTTTGGCGTGAAGTGTCAACGTACATGTGATCTACATGTTTATGGTTCCGATTCAGGCCACAAAATGGCAGACCCTCCAACGCCCACCGTGCCTATCGCTTCGACAACGAAACGCTTTGTGTCTCTCTATCACCCTTCCATATTAGTGTGACAGTGACAGTTGCGTTTCGATCGCTACGGAGCGTTAGCGATTGGCGTGTTGACTACGCGGCCTGGTAGGCTTTCTTTATCCAATTTAGATGCTGCCAAACTCAAAATCGAAGTTTAGATACAAAACGCCAGGTCAAGTCGCTTTGCCTCTTTACAAGTGTTATTCAAGTAAATTTGTGCTCCTCACGCCAACACGTAACAAGCGTAACAAGTTAAGGCGGTGCCCTGAGCCAGAAGGCGAAAAATCTCCTTACATGATCATGTTTTTCTAAGAGGCGTTGATATTAGTAGACGTGGAAAAAATATATGTAGTTCTTGACTATATTATCTTTAATAACATAGCTTCCGATACACGAATTATGACACTTCGCTCGATACAATTAATTCCCAAATTAACCTCTAACTCGGACTTTTCATCCAACTACTCGGTTAATTATTATGCGATATTATAAACAAAAAAATAAGAAAAACAATCTTAACTTAAATAGTAATTTCATAGCTTTCGAATTTCGATATTGTAAGGTAACACACTTGGCATGCATTATCTTTCCCGTTCTTTCTTGTGAAATGTGACAGTGACAGCGGCAAACCGATGGAACGGCCTTAACAACCTACCTACACAAGAATGGCAAGTGCACGGACTGCACGGCACGGAAGTTCGGATCGCATCGAATGCCCTTTGGGTCGCAGCATCTCCCACGTACGAGTACGTGTTGACGTTAAATACTTACGTAACGTAAGTTTAAGGTGGCCAATTACTGATTTCGTGCTGTGCCACTACTGTTACAACTGCGAATAACGATAACTTTCTCTAGTATGTTTGGTTTAAGTCATCGCTTGGTTTGGTAAATCGTAAGATCTGTAAAATTATTCACAATATACATATATGCATTCGTTTCCGACTGATCTTATTTTAATGGAACCTTCAGATGCTTAATAACTATGCGTGAGCAGAGGCTAACTTATACTGGTTTGACATTAGTAATGTTTAGTCAGCATCATCAGCATTAGCAGCGAATGAAAACAACGCACCACTACCTAAAATATTTGCCACCCGGGAATATTTTTCTAAATAGAGATAAATCTAAAGTTCGCGTTCAAGTGTCTGTTACATTGAACTATTATTACTAGCGTATAGAACCGGCACAGAGAACCAGTATTTTGCGCCATGAGTTGCTGCCGTTTGGCATCAAACCATAGAACGCGACCTAAACGTCATGAACTATACGACGCTTACGTCGTTTTGGTCGAGTGGTACAGGTTGTGATTGCGACAATTTCATTGTTTGGTATGTCGTCTCTATATTAATAATAAACTGGTCTGTTACAGTATAATTGTTCTACATACACAATACATTTACATATAAAATATAATAGTATGTAGAACAATTATATTGATTTGAGTATACCTATCTCTTTTTGTCAAGATTAGTCTGGGTGCCTAGCCAAGCTGACAATCGCTTGCGCTACGTCAACGAAACGCTTTATCACTCTTCTATATTAGTGCGACAGCAATATTTAGTTGCGTTTCGTTCACTACGGAGCATAAAAGATTGACATGTTGCCTACGCACCCTCTGATCCGCTACTTTGGATGCTAACTGTACTTAGTCGGTAACTGTTCCCGATAAGGAACCAGATATCCTTATACCCATAAGAAGTTCATCTCGATCCTTGACTATCTGATGTTATTCAACCCCTGAAACTACCAAGGATTTACTTTTCGCGAATTTCGCGACAACTATACACATCATATCATAAAATAAACGTGCGGGTGGTCAAGCAGTTATTTAGATTAAATATGCTTGATGCACGCCACTGTTAGTGTTAACAATATGTAAATTGGTAAATAAATATTATTTGAGTAATAAAACAGTAATATCCTTCAAACCTTCCGAAGGTTATTATATAGGTACGGTAGATCCTCTCTAACATCCAGCCAGCATGCTGAGATGGGGCCATTTCGTGACACTTTATTTTCAGTATGTTCTTTTAATGTATGTCTATTATCTGTGTGTTTACGAATAAAAACTATTTTATTCTATTCTATTCTATTCTAACACTCGAACCGAGGTTCTTTTCATACCATCGTACTTATAGAGATACGAATATGACAATATAAAACGAAATCCTCGTTACCACGAAAAAAATGCTATTACCAACCCTTCAAAGCCTAGGAGGATATAACTAAACGGAGTAGCCATTAACAGGCGTTCTCCTCTGTCGAAAATAGTCAGTCAATGGTCATATACACAATGTATGGACTGACGTTTATCTGACATGGCTGTACGTTTCGTATACATTTGACGTTCCTCTCCCCCATAAAAATCGGCAGACTTTTGTACAGAAAATTACTCACGTGGCGTCTCCGTTTCGATATATCATCCTAGTTCAAAGCCCAAAATCTCCATAGGTAACTCGAACACTGAAAGGAGACCGTTGATTTTCCTAAAGGCCCGGAAAACAGACTAGACATACTCGTAATATTAGGTGTAAATGAAATTACATTATAAAAATCATTAAAAATACATTTTGTGGTTCATTTCCGCGATTCAATATTTTATTGAATACTCAATGAGGCTACATAGGTTAAGATATGTATATTTAAGTATACAGCAACAAAGCTTTGCTGTTTTCAACATCCTTACACCGCTGACACAAGGTTTACCTTCACCTAAACCGTGAGGTTTTTTCACTGAGGAGTTATATATCCTGTTTGCACTAAACTTGTTTATAGCGGCTAGATTAGATTGCGTTCTGGTTTGACACTAACTGCCAATGATTATAATATAATATATTATAATATTATTTTAGTGGAAGCGCTACGATCAAAAAGGCTAAATTTAAACTATAGGTACTGCAGGTATTATGTTATGGTAAGATAGACGCCCGTCGAGTGCTCCTACTGGCCCAGTACATGTCATCTTTAAACCTGTCATCGTAAACAGAGGTGACATAAGGGTGTCATCTATTGGGCATTGGCATGTCGATTACTAGAACGTTTACCTTACTTTGATATAGTTCTTAAAATCTGTCTAAATTTTGCACCGATTTGAATAGAACAAAGTGAGAAAATGACATTATAAAGATCATATTATTTGATGTGATGGCATTTTCACACTGTCATTCCAAATGCCTTGTAAAGTTAGCTTGGTCCGAAGTCCGACTCTTTCTTACATGATCCATTCATCAATGGTAGCGCGAATGGAAATACTCATGTTGTAGTAGTCATCAAAAGCTCGTCGGGTCGAGGGTTAAACATCTAATAAACATAAACATCTCATACCATTAGCGTCAATTATCTATTCACGAGAACATATGTTTTCTGCGGTTGACAACTTATCGGGTACTCTTTTCTCAAAAAATACTGGTCATGGTCGATGTGTAGGTAGACGATGGATAAATAATTAAATACATATGTATCAATAAATATCAATTATGACTCAATTACGATTTTTTCTTTAAAATAAATATGGTTATTCTTATGTCGTTCCCATCGCGAAGCAATGGTGATCCGGACGTTTGGGAGGCGTACGCGGAGCCGAAACCAACACGTAGAGACCCTTTTGACACTTTAATTAAATGTAAGGGGTACACCGAGCGGATGCTGCCCTTGTCCGTGTCGCAGAGGCAGCACCCGCTAGGGTGTAAAGGACTATTGGGAGTTGATGGAATCTAAAATGAACTAGGTTATTGGGTGAAAGCGATGGACTAAGAACTGAGCTATGGGATAAAAAAACCGGACGCCTGCCTAATAAAACGGTATGCAATTTTATATCCGGCAGACGGTGACTTGCCCTCACAAGATTTAAATAAATAAATAAATAAATAAAATAAAATAAAGATGCGACATCTAGGATGGCTCAAGGGCAACACCGGTGTGAGCTACTCAGGGATGTCTAGAGGTGTGCGCCGCTTTCTACCCACAGTGGCTGTTAACAGTGTTTTTGGCCAAGAATTTGATATATATTATTATTTGAAATGGCTCAAAGATAGGTTAAAATTAACTTCGCGGTAGGGGTAATTTTATATGCTTTTGTTCAGTTAAAATGTGGTTTTTACCATTACCATTTTCTTCATCATCTTCCTCGCGTTGCCCCGGCATGTTGCCCCGGCATTTTGCCACGGCTCGTGGGAGCCTGGGGTCCGCTTGACAACTAATCCTAAGAATTGACGTAGGCACTAGTTTTTACGCAAGCGACTGTCATCTGACCTTCCAACCCAGAGGGGCAACTAGGTCTTGTTAGGATTAGTCCGGTTTCCTCACGATGTTTTCCTTCACCGAAAAGCGACTGGCGATCAATTGATATTTCGTACATAAGCTCCGAAAAACTCATTACTACCATTTTCTTAATTTTTATTTTGTACTTACCTATTCGAATATACTTCTACACCACTTAACTTAGTACATTTTTTTTTTCAAATTGACCAATTATTAATCTCACGGTCTTCATTGAAAGAAATTACATATCGAGAAGACTCGAAAGCTTTGGCTTTGAAAGACCGAAGTAGGTATTTAACCGTATCAAATTCCTTATAGGTAACTTAACTGAATTAAGAATTCGTCTATTGTGTCTAAAAAAACAAATTCTTAGAAGTAACACTTGCGCGCGCGACGCTCTAAAGGCCAGCGGGCCGACCCTGGCTCTCGAAGCTTCAATACCGTCCTGTTGACATCATATTGCTCAATAATCGTTGTAAACTGCATAAAACAAAAGCACACCGTGAGCTGAGGCTTTTTGTTTTGATGATTTACAAGAAATTAACGCCGAACAGTGTTTATAGGATTAACTTCTAACAAATCGTCAGATGCATTACGTTCTGTGCCCAATCATAACCCTACCAATTGTTTTGCTTTTGACGGGTGACAAGTAAATATTTCAGGCATTATTAACGAATACTTACTCCAATTGTGGCCGAATCTATTGACACCAAGCTATTTCTATTTTAGGCCTACTATGGCTAGATCTGACTTAACGATATAATATAGGCAGACAAAACAAGATACATTTGAAGCTTAGAAGCTATTAGCTAGCTTAGAAGCTTTTGTCTAGGAAGCAGTGATTTCGAAATGGACCTCAGTGACTTTCTCGTAAATGGGCTATTGTTTAGCCTAATCTTTTTCCCAAATAAACTACGTCAATATTTGCAAGTGTTTTCTTGCTTTAGCTTGTTAAACAGTAAACGAATCCACACAGTAGGTATTTTTAATATAGGCACAACGCTTTCGACGCAGTATTAACCGTTTAACCTATATCTAATATGTCGGTTCTTAAGTGCCAATTTTTGAATTGCACTTAAGAACAATGACAACGAATTACTACAAAATACAAAGTGTATAGGAAACAAAAGAATCAGATTGGTTCTATGTCTGTGCGATTAAAAATTGCTTGTCCAATTTGTAATCGAATTATCTAATCGCTGTCTCTAAATCGATTTCAGTCGAGTTGTAAACATAATAGATAATGCTAATACACCTGTTGAAGGCAACAATCGGTATACGCCCGCCCACAGAATCCTTTCAAAACAATATGTCGAAAGATCAAAATAGTAGCAACTCAAAATCGATATATAATCGAAAATGATACCTATAATGTTTGTTTTTAAGATAAGTTTTTTAGTGCATTAGAAGGTTAATAAAATGCAGAATCTAGTCTATATTATTGTTCCAATTACAACAATGTATAATGGACCATACTTTCTTGAATAATAACTCTCTGCCTCTCACTAGATAGCCATCATGAGAGCAGCAATAGAAATTCGGAAACAATTAAATGTCATAACTATATTGTTTGAGGTAACATTTTGATCCTATAATACTCGTAGGTTACTTAGAAGCTTTTGTTATTCGATGTAAACATGATTTGTTATGTTAAGGCCGTTCCGTCGGTTTGCCGCTGTCTCTGTCACATTTCGCAAGAAAGAACGGGAAAGATCATGCGCGCCAAGTGTCAATTATGATCGAATTTTGTCGATTTTTATTTATTTTTAAAAATGTTACCCTACAATATCGAAATTCGAAAGCTATGAAATTATTATTTAAGTTAAGATTGTTTTTTCTTCTTTTTTTATTTATAGTATCACATAATAAATAACCGAGTAAAGTTGGATTAAAAGTCGGAGTTAGAGGTTACTTTGGGAATTAATTGTATCGAGCGAAGTGTCATAATTCGTGTATCGGAAGCTATGATATTAAAGATAATGTAGTCAAGAACTACATATATTTTTTCCACGTCTACGAATATCAACGCCTCTTAGAAAAACAGGATCATATAAGGAGATTTTTCGCCTTCTGGCTCAGGGAACCGCCTTAAGGGGCCCACAGATTTTCTTTTTACTGATTACCAGTTCGCCGGACGATATCAGCCTTTCGGAATTGTAAACTATTTGTTCTAACTGACAGGCTGATATCGGCCGGCGGACTGGTAATCAGTGGCCCCTTTAGATCTGATGCAAAAACTATGCTAGTGATATCTTAATACCGACTTTATTGCATCGACTATAGAGTTGAAATTTAAGACTAACCGCGTATTGGATTGCAATTGGAAGTCATAACCGCAAAATACCGAAACTACAAAATTCATCTGTTGAAAAGTATCGGTCATTAGTTTTTTTTATTTATTTATTAAAAGCAAATAATAAATGCAATTTTTCATTTCATTCGTGTTTTCGTATATGGCATATTCAATCTAATTATAATTTTTTTTAATGTAACTTCCGTCCCGTTCTTAACTTTCGGAATACAGGTCAAAACGTGAAATAACTACTTAATAATGAATTTCTAATTTGAATGTGGTTTAATCCTATAAATAGAAGGTAGACCAAAGATAGACCGGGCCCGGCCCGGGCCGTGGCATCCGACATGCCGTTTTTTATGACTTTTGTGGACATCTGTTATTGGCTATGTTTTCTGTTCACTATGATTTGTATTAATTTTTGTATTGCTGTTGATGCCCCAAATAAATAAAATAAAATAAAATGACGGCTGATCGGTGATCACGTGGTGCTTTCCAATAGAAAACGAAGCGCCGGAAGCTCCGGCCCGGCCCTGGCCCGGTGGTCTAGGGTCAGAGTCAGTCATCCTATACGGATTACGGAGGAGTCAACTATTAGTTATTCTGTGACGGAGTCGCAGCGATTTACCGCGACATATTTTCTGTGTATGGCCTTTTTAAGCCCCGGCGCAAAAAGAGGGGTGTGGAGATAGTATTGAAGGGTGCCACACGAAATCGAGAACTCGAGATTCAAAAATCGACCCCTAGCTCTTTTCCAAAATTAATAGTTATTAAGACTCATAGCTGCATAGGGATTAATAATCGTGAAACTCATAATACATCACAATGTAACTTGGCCCAGATCCGTCCCAACCATCAAAGCCCAATAAACAATTAAGAATTTGTATTGCAAATAATTTATCATCTCATTGAACGTTTGGTATGGTATTATTACATAAGTTGACTTCGCATCAGGATGTAATAGTGCTTATGTATACGCACTGTCATAAAATTATCACTCAGTTTCTACTTACGAGTACTTGTCAATTTTGCAATACCCACGTGTGTGTAAATTATATTGTTCCCCAAAGGGTAAAAACGGGACCCTATTACTAAGACTCCACTGTCCGTCTGTCCGGCTGGCTGCCTGTCACCAGGCTGTATCTCATGAACCGTGATAGCTAGACAGTTGAAATTTTCACACATGATGTATTTCTGTTGCCGCTATAACAACAAATACTAAAAAGTACGGAACCCTCAGTGCGTGAGTCCGACTCGCACTTGGCCGGTTTTATATTCAACCACCTGGGGCCTATTTCCGCACAGTGACAATTGACTAACAATTTTTATTCCATTTCTGGGTCGATAAGCAACAACTTTTTTAATACAGTTGCTCAAAAAGTGCTACTTTTCGTGGCTGTTTAGCGTGTGGATTACCTACATAACGGCACAAATTGAATTTATCGAATTTATTTCAGTATTATTTCGTACCTTATCACAGTGCCAACTTCATTCAGTTTTGTAGTTTTCAATTTGAACGTTCTTTGATTCCATAAAGGGGCCCACTGACTATCAGTCCGCCGGACGATATCGGCCTGTCAGTTAGAACAAAAATTTGACAGTTCCAAACAACTGACAGGCCGGTATCGTCCGGCGGACTGATTGTCAGAAATTCGTCAGAAATTTGTTTTTTAACAGAACATCGGGACTTAGAAGAATAAGATCGGGTTTCGGCAATACACGCTCAGCAATTTTATGGAGCGCTTTCCGATCATATGATGCTAATTATGACATTCTGACGCATCTATTTACACAATATTAAAGGCAATTAATGCACCAAAATGTACAAAATAACTGCAATCTTGAATTAAACCAACGGTTGTAAATGAACCTATATAGAAGACGTCCGGTTGTTGGTGCGCAGAGGCAAACACATTCCTTATAGGGAAGTGGGGCGCTGCCTGCAAGAAAGGGGCCTTGACCCGCGCTCCGGATATTTCCTGGTGTCCATCGCAATTCAACGCGGTAACGCAGCGAGTGTGATGGGCACCTTTGCGCCGGGGGTTGTGCAGTAATAAAGCGGGGGTAATTCTAGATCTATTTTGGTTTCTCTTATTTTAGTTTTATGCATAGATATATGTATTTAGTTCATAAGTTATTTTTCTTTTTATGATATAAATAAATGTTTCATATAGATGACCATTACATGAAATTGTATGTTCATTATATTTATCAAAATTAAATCAAGTTATACCTATATCTGAACTTCCTACATAATTACGATTCCAGTTTGCGAATATACATTGGTATAAATCTAGATATTGACATGCGTATTTTCGCCATCAGCAGTATATAAAAGATACAATCATGCTAATTTAATAAATTACTGTGTTCTTTTAGTTTGGTAACCCAGACAATTCGCTAATAGCCCTAACCGTGAACCGCAATTGACACCTAGAACATACTTAATTAAAGTCCAATCCGAGATTAAGTCCCGTCCCATTGTCTCGTTTACCTAAAACCCAAATCGGACCTCGCTAATTGCTGCTTCTTCATTAATTTGTGTCAACTCCTCCCCCCAAAAGTCGCACAACTTAGCCATAATCAGAAGACCCTTTCTAGTCAGTTGCGATCTCTTCACAAGAGGTCATGTCAAGTTGGTAAGTTAGCCAACTTTAGTAAGGCTCGCGTAGATGTAGCGATCTTTGAATGGGAAGGTCTATCTATGGTGGTGGTAGATGTAGCCAAAAGGTTAAAAGCGTGGTCTATGGATCGCACGCGTGCATTCGAGTCCCACACGTTCGCTTGATACTGTGTTCTTTTCAGTTTTTTCGGAAGTTGAGAAATTTGGTGACTAGTGTTGTGAATTGACGACTTATTTCTTCTGTGCCTTGAGTTAAGAAATAATAAGGTGAGTTTAGTGCTTTAGGTTAATAACTAGCAATTACCATTTGGGTTTTAGTGAATATATATTTATACAGGGCGCCTAAAAAATAAGTACATTTCCGTTGCCAGGGAGGTTTTGGGATTATACTGAGCAACTTTTACTATGGCACCAGCCACGAACTCACAAAAAAATGTTTACGCTCACATAGAAACTGAACCAGCCAAATTATTTTCGCGATTTCGGGGTTGGTTCCATAGTAAAAGTTGCTCAGTATAATCCCAAAACCTCCCTGGTAACGGGAATGCACTTATTTTTTTAACCACCTGTGCATATCTTTATTTGTAACTTTGTACCTAATAAATATAATGTAGAATAGATATTAAATTATCTTTTGTTTGTTTTTCTAATAATTAAATATGTTTAAATTGTTCGTTAATCCATTTATAGGTACCAAATGGTCTCAATATTACAACTGAATTGAAATTTAAAAAAATAAAAAGGTATTTAAATATGTACCTATGATATAAATCGTACTACTTGGTTTGTTTATTTATTTAAAACCGGCCACTTTATTATTTATAATGAAAATGCCTACATAGCAACTGCCTAAACCTGCAAATCTCGGTACTCAACAATACCGATTGATTTATGAGTGTACTCAGTCTCGGTACCCAACAATATTGATTTATGAGTGTATCGAGAATGCAATTACAATTCACAATTACGTATAAATGTGTCTTCGGCAAGTACCCTGAGAATGAAGACAACGAGGGCATGAGACCGCCGCCTCACTTTTTACTACCTGTTTATATTGAATCCACGGATAATCATCATACCTATAATGACACTACAACTTGGGAACAAATTAATGTATTTTATTATTTTTGATTTGTGTGTTCGTGGCCTCGACTACTCGGCTTGGTCCCTTTACCTATTCTTTAGTATTTGACATCTATTTCAGTTTATATTATCACACTAAAATTCGTCTTTCGTTGTTTGTATGTTACTGACACATTATGGACTTTCGTTCGAAATAAATTGATTGATTGATTGATAAAGAAATTATAACTAAAAGTATAATTTTGCAAATACTTAAAGTATAGCCTTACTTAACTTACATTCTATTATGTTAAAGTAGTTTTTTTCAGTCTTGGCGGGTTTTAATTTTTAGGTAAAAACCCAGATTGCCATAAAACAAGCGCGTTGATGTCTTTTGTTCCATCCTCTGGTTTTGTCCTCCTGACCGCGGCGAACGTGATTGGTCAAATTCATTTTAGTTGTCTAAAGCGTTTCGTAATGAAGTCATTATACGAGTAGTTGACTCGGGAGCCCATAGTGAAAAGTTTAGTATGCAATGTAATGCAACCATTAAATTCGACGAGAAGATTTTTTTTTATCAATATCGCTGGAGATGTCCATAAGAACCAATTTAGAAATTTATATATGTTGCACGTTTATCTAAGGTAAGTATCGGATAAATATCAGCCGTTTTCCCCTAGCCATCAGAACCTTTTAAAAGTTGTATATCTATGCCCTCTCTCAGCGATATACGCCTTTTCTTAAACCTGAGGTGATGGGGTCATTACCGGTGCAGTCAACACGCACCGGCTACAACCACTTACGATTTCATTGAAGATTCACTTTACCGATTATAGAGAATTATCGAGTCTTTTAGAAAGTGGAATCGTGATTATATTCATCATTAGCATCTTGGTAACATTATTGCATCTTTAGGTAACCTACTGCTATTTAGTTTTTCGACGATGTTTGGACTTCTAAGTGATATTTCATGTTATGTAGTAAACAGGCCGCAAAAACCGTCCATTTTTAGCACAAGGTAAATTTTTCATTGAGCTATCAGAAACAAAAACAAACCTATATGTATGACCTACAACTCATAAAAAACAGTTGTAAATTTAGTTAGTTATTACATCGTTCGCGCTACTTACTTATATATTATAATTTATAATATAATCTTAAACAAGACACCACAGTCATAGGTCAAACCATAGTTCAAACTTAGCCCTCACTTTGCTTT
This sequence comes from Cydia strobilella, assembly GCF_947568885.1. Classification (NCBI taxonomy): domain Eukaryota; kingdom Metazoa; phylum Arthropoda; class Insecta; order Lepidoptera; family Tortricidae; genus Cydia; species Cydia strobilella. The sequence goes on along the minus strand of NC_086061.1, from coordinate 2,574,507 downwards.
GAGCGTAAAAAATAATCTGACCTTTTGTTTAATAAAGGACATCGTGATGTGTCGATTCCTTACCTTAACTGCACAATACCTCACCACTTGCTCAATCAAAATGGTCATTATCATTAATAATAATTGTGCAGTCTCCATTGAACAAAAGTTTTAAGTTGCTTCATCGCATCCCAACAATATAAATTGACTCTTTGGTATTTGGTAGAACGGAAACCTTGGTGCGCGAGTCCGATAAAGAAAAAACACTTCGATCTTGGGCTTATTTAAAAAGGTCTCCAGAAGGAATTGAACCGAAATTAAACTTTTATATGTGTGTGGTGTGTGTGGTATAGGTTTCAAACTTCGGACGTTCTGGAGAGAAAAACAAAAAGGTGACAAAAATTCGGTCATATACAGACAGAGGTTAAAGAACAGGACGATCAGCTATAAAAGCGTGTATCTACCAAAAGTTACATTTTAACAGTGACTTTTTATGAAATAAAACTATGAAAACGGAGTATATCGCGTATATTGAATTTATAATACATCCCGACGTTTCGAACCCTTTACAGCGTACAGTAACGTACAGCGTAGCGTACAGTGACTTTTTAAATGTAGAAGCAACTTCTTCATCAGTTTTCGAGACTGACTAACGAAATAATATAGATAGAATACTCGTCGAAAGTGTTGTATAATGTATCACGGTTGACCCAATAACTTGGCCTTCACAATACAAACAAATGAAGTAAACATTAGGTTTATTCGAATATCATTAGCTCAAATCATCGTGACGATCATTACGCAATTTGTACCATTATCATCATAAGACAGATCATCATCAATCCATCTCGCAACGACCATTCTACAATGAAACTTAACTATATCGAAATAAGGTTTGAATTGTTACGGATCGGATTGAAAGAAAGATATATGACGGATGATAATCGTAAATTAAGTTTCCTTATGACAATGCGTATTTTATTGTTATTAAATGTCCAATTTGAATGCTTTGGGAAGGTCTCTTGAAATTTACAATGGTTTATAACAAGGCAAGTCAATATGCGGAAACTGACAACCTAATTAACGTAAATTTAATTAAGCACTACAGGCTTAAATTTCAATAAATAATTGGCTATGATATCTAATATCCTAGGATAGTATTGTGGGTACCTACATCATTTAAAATGTTGGTATTTGGTAATTTTAATAACAAAACTTCCGTGAGACACATACATATTAAATATATTAATAACGGGTCACTCACGTGTCCCCTCCCTCCGTCCCTCCCTCCCTCCCTCGTCCTCGTGTCCGTGAGCTCCTGATGACGCTCCTCGGTACGGAGTGAAACATGTCGAGCGTTTTCGACTTAAAACACGTGAGTGACCCGTTATTAATATATTTGGTATTTGGTAGTTTCATTTTTCAATAATTTACAGCATTCCTGCCTATTTTTCATATTGTAGCAGTGTCGAACACAAGCATATGCGCCATGCACTGACATATACATATAGACAATCTGTCGAAACCAAACTGTGTCCGCGAGGTGTCCGCCATTTTTTGCGTTTGACGTCTGTCACTAAGCTAAACAATAAGCGCAGCTAGCCAGTAGCAAGCGCAGCTAGCGAGTTGCGGAAACATTTTCTTCAAGAGGCCGCCTCTAGTGTACCTATACATATTACCTCAATGGCGCCATGTGCGGCTGTGGGGTGATCGAGCGATCTTTATTTTATTAGAAGACTAATCAGTGTCAACGACTCAAATCTATAGTTTTACACCGTACGTTTTCCGTAACGCAGACAAATTTCCTGTTCGCAATTAGATTTCATCTCTACACTTAATTTACATAGCGCTGGTGATAATTATAATACTTATAATCAGGTACAATAATAGAAACAACCTCGGTACACGCGAGCTTCCTTCCGAGTTCCGAGTGTCATAAGTCCAGGTGAAATCGAAAGGCGGCGGGTCGGGCCGAGGGTCAGCGAAAGTGAACCTGGAACCCGCCGTGCTGATCCGTGATGCACTCTATGCAATTTATAACGGTTTAATGTGCATCGAAGGACGTGTTTTGCCGTAAAACTGGTCTGTCGCGTGTTTGGAACTAGTTAATGGGGTGTATTTTATGATTTGCCGGAATTATTTCCGACCTATAAGTAGCTAAGGTAAACGTAATAGTGTTTGATAGACTTATTCCAATAGGTGACAGCCCGTTTTTCACCTCTATAGCTTGAAATTAAAATTAAAGTTGGCAACTTAATTAGCCCTTGGGACATTTACGTAGTTTTTTTTTACTTTAATAAGTTTTTATTGTAAACGTTATGCTGCAATATTGTCTGTTTCTTTCAAATATTACAATACTATGCTAGTTCCAAGTTTAGCTAGGCAGGTAGAAACGCATTAAGCACTATATTATTACGTCAAATCACATTACGATGACGATATACAGTGTGGAAAGAAAGAATAAGCCCTGGAGGGAAAGTGCTTTAAAACCTCATTAACTCATTTTGCTCAAAGGAAACATTCTTTTATTTTTAAATAGACAAAACTGCATTCAAAGACTTTTTGAAATTTGCTTTTTTCACCCGGGAATTGAACCGACTAACTATTAAAAAAAATAAACACGCTATTTTATTCTACTATTCGATACAGTTAATGTTAATTATAACATTTCTCCAAGAAACACTAGGCCTTAGACTCGTCTGTCGTACAAAATACCTTTTTGTTTATTTTCAAAAGTAAAAGAATGTTTCCTTTATGCAAAATGAGCTAACTTAAGGTTACTTTCTTGGCGTTAAGTCCACCTTTTGTACGATAAGTTTTTCTTTTGTGCAATAAAGATTAAATAAATAAATAAAGCTGATCCGACATTGGAGATTGAACGATCAAACTTTGTAAAACAATACTGTAACCTCACTAATACCTTATCTATGTATCTATACTTATGGACTCAGAGGAGAATTGGTTTATATTAAAAAAACTGCTGGCAGATAGTGTTTTTCGAAGTGAAAAGAAAACGCGTACCTACCTACAGAGCATGTATACAATTTCCATACAAATTGTGACGTATTTGGCTCTTAACATTAATTTTGTGTTAGGATCGGCCCGAGGCTTGTTAATGATATATGTGTGTGACTGTAATGATGATTCTGATGTCTCTATGAAGTACCCTGTGGCATTTCGTGCGCGCTAACACTTGCAGCTTTTACATCTGACATTTTGTTTAAGGGTCATAAAAGTGTGTAGGATACTTTCCACATTATGACATTATAATTCCAATATTATTGTCAAAGCGATAATAAAGGTATTCGAAATACAACATCGTATTTGCCGCCGACCAGTTATAATAATCAAATTATTTACATATGCAGGTATATTTACATATGACTGTTCTACCAGAGTATGTTTAACATACCTATTGTATAGCAGAAATTATGCTTCTGTGTGGAAAATCGTCGTCGGTTTTTTTTTTGTCCGTAATATGAAATTACATCGGTCGGTTATACTGAAAGGCAATCTCAGTGCTATGTTAAGCAACGCTTAAAGGCATAAGCTTGCATAATTAATTACAAATCCTTATTCCTAATAGACCACCCAAGTACCCGAAACAAATAGCTTGCAAAATCAGTAAAATCACAAGCAATTTGAAATCAGTCCAAGCGAATAATTAGGTTAAACAACCACTAATCTAAGATGCTCTTGCGCTCATGCAATTGTCAGTTGTCATTGACATAGCTTACCAATCATAATGATAGGACTAGTATATATCTGGTCTCCAATTGAATACAGTATTTACGAAGCTTCGGACCAAATTATACTAGGAAACAAGTAAAATGTAGGCTCCGCTCGACAAACAAATTGACTTCACATCTTCCATATCGTAATAAGTCAAAACATAACATAAGGTGACATAATGTTTGCGTGCACAATGTGATATATGATGTTATGACTCTTCCTTATTGACGACCGGTCTGGCCTAGTGGGTAGTGACCCTGCCTGTGAAGCCGATGGTCCTGGGTTTGAATCCCGGTAAGGGCATTTATTTGTGTGATGAGCACAAATATTTGTTCCTGAGTCATGGTTGTTTTCTATGTATTTAAGTATTATATATATCGTTGTCTGAGTACCCACAACACAAGCCTTCTTGAGCTTACCGTGAGGCTTAGTCAATTTGTGTAAAAATGTCCTATAATATTTATTTATTTATTCCTAATGATCCAATGTGCTGATGCTGACACCAGAACTGACCACTTTATCTCGTTGCTGTAACGTTAAGGTACAAATGTGTCGACGATAGTACAGCTTATCTGATTTAAAATGATCTTCTAGGTCTGGTGGATGCTGGTTGTTGCGAATTTGAGTTTACCTTATCAGGAGGAATAAATGCATCATGATATTTTGAAAATTATATTTATATAGAGCATAATATATGTTTAGTTTTTTTGTTGAAAATTAGTTATTTTTATAAGAAGGTTTTTCGCCGATATTATAAAAAGCACTGGGTTACCTATTACTAATTAATTTGTGTTAGCTAGGTCACACAGGGAATGAAAATACAAATAGACCCAATTTAAAATAAAATACTTTTGGTAAAACGGTAAAACTTTTGAGCTTATAAAATACGAGTACCTAAGTATAATAATTTACTTAAGCACCTACTTACTTAGTTAGTTAACTCTAAACCTTTGTCTTGCGCGGCACATAATAGGTAATATGTCTGCAATTGTTCTAATTTAGTCAACAACTAATAACCCATGACCATTTAGTTCTCAGTCAAAAAAGAACCTTTGACCTTTCACAGCTATTGTTACTTGGAAAGTTGCATCATAATCGGACAAGCTTATATTTAGATCATAATCGCTCGTCGGATGAAGGTAACCACAATTATACATCATGATTAACCAGGTTACCCAGATTATAGTTCAGACGTTTATATCACATTTGTTTAATTTTACTCGATCTTGTTTGTAATATTGTATTTTATAGTATTTTATACAATCGTGATAGAATGTAGAGCTGTTCAGTCGAGTACCGCCGTGATTAGGCCACGAAGCTTGCTTAGTAATTGGCCTAATTAAGGTTCGAGATGGAAAAGCAAAATCACATTTTTTATGAATCAAATAAAAATCCTATACAAGATACAAGACATTTATTGATAAGTTAATGTTTTACAGGTCAGTAAATAGTAGGTATATATACAACCTAAATAATTAAACAAAATTAGGTATCTTCGCGCCACTTGCCACTCCCACTAACCCGGGGTAACCCGGTTAAACCTGACTCCAAATTTACCAGTAGGTACAATTTGACATTGGGTTAACGGTTTAACGGGTTAACCCCGGGTTAGTAGGGTGCAAGTGGCGCTTAGGAAATAGAACAAAAGACATCAACGAGCTTCTTTTTCATTAAAAAGACGGGTGACACAGAAGTTGATTAGGTACAGTAAAATTCATTCATTCATATCTTGAAACCATTTAAAAGCATACCTACTAATTAATAAAACATCTGATCTCACAATCGTTCGTGTAAATTCTTGTTATCTTCATTGACCAACCGCAGCGCTGAGTTTCAAATTACGGGTTTCAAAACGTCAAATTTGAAACAATAGCGGATCCTTTTCCCAGATTTTGCATAACGTCTGTGAATGCTCGTGCACATTAATCGTGTTTTCTTATCTTTTTATCTAACTTCGTTCAATAGACCTATGACAACGAGCAGGTTAAGGAGGGTAATGTGTTTCTGCCAATCAGGGAGTTAATCAAAGTTTTTACTGACGATTGAAGAAGTTGATTGATACGTGTGGGTTCATAGTTCACATATAACTGCGTATGACCGATATTTTTACGTTATTGTCAGATGATTCGAGTTATTTAACAAATCGTTATTGATAATAAAAAACCTAATAATCGATCTAGTATAAATAATATAAATAAGTATTCACTCCACCATCCAAGCCAAAAAGTTCACCTTAGTATTTATAAGTTATTAGGTAATTAACTCTACAGATATCTTGTAACATTTACCTGCATATTTAATAAAGCCAACCCTTAAATTATATAGAAACAAAAAGCACGCGTTTTGTATAGCAGATATTAAATCTGTCAAAACCAATCTTCACTCGCTTAAAAGCTTTTCTGAAACACGACTAATAAACTTTGGAGTAATTAGCAATTGGCCATCGTGTACTTAAAAAACATTAATGGTCTTAGAACTCTTAGATAACTTAGCGGTTTCACTCACGTATTTTTAGTCACTCGCGCGACATGTTTCGGAGAGCCTAGGTCTCCATTTTCAACGTACGCCCGCCCGTCGTAACCGCTACTCACTCAGGAACTGTTAGTGCTTGAAAATGGAGACCTAGGCTCTCCGAAACATGTCGCGCGAGTGACTAAAAATACGTGAGTGAAACCGCTAAGTTATCTAAGTTAGTATGTCTCACGGTGGTCTCACGATAGTTTAAATTCTATTAATGGTCTTATTACCATGTACGTAAGTACCACTGTATGTAAGTACCACTTTTCAATGTACCAAAAACTACGGCAAAATTCTGATCCACGTCTCAGCCTTTAACAATTTAACAAAAACCTGTATAAACCCCAATCACTCATAAATCAAACTTATGTCTCATTAAATTAGAATTCTGTTGAGCATTGCAGCGCTCTAAATAATTTACCTACATACAGTTGTTCCAATATTCTTTCAAATGTCGTACAGGTATTAGAATTTTATTGTCACATACAACCTTTCAACGTTTCACGGTAGAATGCACACGCGATGGTATCGGTAGCAAAAAGTGTTCACACGCATACAATATAGTAGTATAAACACTTTGCATATACTGCTGCTAAACTTAAAGGACATGGATTTCCTAATTATTATACGCCTTGCGATGAAAGCGAGAGTACTTATAACGTGTGTTTGTGTTACTCATAGCTTCGCCCCTGACTAGGCTCTCTGGTCAATGATGTCGTTGGATTCGTGACAGTAAAGGATGACTCACGTTAGACCGGGCCGTGACCGGGCCGGAGCTTCCGGCGCTTACTTTTCTTATCACATGACAGGTGATCACGTGATGCTTTCCATAGAAAACGAAGCGCCGGAAGCTCCGGCCCGGTCACGGTCCGGTCTAACGTGAGTCATCCTTAAGGCGGTTTTAGATAATTTGTCACGTTTTAAAAATCGATTACTATATGAAGTATATGAAAACTGTTCTGTACGGATTTGACACAAAAAGGAGTGTACAGGTTTTTAAAGGGTCGGCAATGCGCATGTAATATCTCTGGTGTTGCCGTCGTCCATAGGCTACGGTGACTGCTTACCATCAGGCGGGCCGTATGCTTGTTTGCCACTGACGTGGTAAAAAAAATTTTAGGAAGCGTCTCACTTGTAAAAGCATCTTGAGCGTCAACCGCTCTAAGGTTACTTTTTACATGGACCGATACAAACACCACGAAAGTATTTATTCAGTTATTTAACAACACGTTCAATCAAAGTCGAATAGTACCTATTTCGTCACGTCATAAATTCATAATCTCCATAAATCCGTGTTGATGTCTTTCCAATTTTATTCAGCCCTTCAAAACTAACGCATTAAGGTCTTCCATTCATTCCGCACGTAACTGAAGTGACGCAATAGTTTGAATTCTAATGCTTTTTGAGGCCACGATGTCATTTGTGCAGAGTAATGTATTGACACGAGCTTTCTGAGAACGCTTGACATATTAACCGAACGCAACAAGGAGGGTCATGTTTAGTGGCCTTTTGCATGTGTTTTTTATTACGTATTGGAACATTTTTGAACTGGCTCGGTGCATTGGCTATTTAATTTAGGCTTCTATTTTCTGAGGTCGAATTATTTTGATGTGTACCTATAAATAAGTTAATATTAAGTATAGGTATATATAGTCAGCATCAGAAAAAAGTGTTTCTCTGCACACAACCTTAATGCAGGGGTGCTTGTGGGACTGCTTTGCTACTTAAAATTACATCAACTGTAATAAGGTTCTTTTTGAGCTTAGAAACAAATTAAAAGAAGAAAAATTCACTGTCTTAGGTGGGACTTGGAAATATTCGCTGTATTGGGTAAGATCTTGGTAGCTCAGATGGCTAGTGATCCGCAGACGTTTCTGCTTGATATCAAATTAATTTAGGTTCTTTTTGAGTTATTTACATGTAGAAATCGCTGGAGAAATAACGATCCAAAACTCTAGTTTGAATAGTCGCAATACCTCTAGTACCTATCTATACAGTATAGGTATAAATTACTACAAATGTATGATATTTGCTACACCTCCAAGATGTTACTGGTGAGTTATATATGATTCCCTGTAATTATTATATAAATACTGTTGTGTAATCCGATATTTCACAAAATATTGAAATAATCACCATTCTTCTATGGGTAGTTACATAACCGCAATGTACACTTGCAAAATATATGCTAATATTAAACCGTACATTACCCGCCGCTGCTGTTATTTTGATGACGCAGACTATTCTTACCAAGTACGAATATTCCATCCCAATTGAGAAATAATCAATAGTTTTGTATGTTAATGCTTGCCCAAGCGGATCGATGTGTAACTCCGGTAAAAACTATATTTAGGGAGGATGACTACAGGCCATAGCCCATAGGCTATGCTCAGCAAATTGGAACCGTGGGCTTAAGTGGGACTATTTAGAGTTGACAAATAGCAAAACTTAAGATTCGTTTTATGACGTCGATCTGACGTTGTATCAATGTGTCTCGATGGCCCAATTCAAGGTTAATCGTTCAGGTAGCTTCCAGACAACCTGCCAACAGACAGACAAACTGAAAGTAAACTATAAAGTAACATATTAAACTACATGATTCCTTAACTATTTCGGTTTATAATTTATATATTATTAACAGCAAAACGCACTAGGTCTTGAGTAAACGATTTATTTAAACTCGATACACAACAATGCTTGACCGACGCTTCCGTGGATCCGGCGCCAAGCCATCTTGACAGCTCGCGCTCATGACAACCGGCCTGTCAGTTAGGGGCGCGTTCCGAACTCCGCTAACAATATGTACGAGTATAGTAGTGTGACTACTTTAAAAACACAAATCCAAATATGTGATAAAATAATTTGATTTGTTCCCAAAAGTTGTATTTTTTTACCGGTTTCTTTTGCATTTATTCACAAAATTGTAGCGTAAGTTATTGATACTCTGTATAATGAATTGTTAAACCAATGTACTTCACCGATTCAACTATCTAAAGTACCAAACAATGGCTAAAGCAGTCACATGACGCGTTTTTATAGTCTTTACCGATAATAATTAGTCGAACCTGCAAACGATACGGTGAGAAAAATATGACACTTGACTCATACAGAAAATTGGTTTCAATAAAAACGATATGACAAGGGTCACGAACTTACTGCATTCACCTTCCATATATTGGGGACAAGACTAACTTTTAAGGAATACGTGTCAGTAATTTTAATTTTATGTACAATTTTTTATTATTGCCAACTGTACTTTGAACAGTCATCAACTACTCATCAAAACGAATGTAACGAGCATGGACTTGAGGTTGAGAGGTTGTGTTTATTTATAAGAGTTTAATATGACCAGTTTAATAATTATGGTACTATTGCCGCCGAGGTTATGAAGCAGCTATGCTAGATTTTAGTACAATCGAACTTCAACTTGCATGATTTGACCTAAATTAACTAATAAAAAAAATTGAAAGTTCGATGAAAGCTTCTTAAAACCAACCAGAATTCACCTTGCCGATTGGTCTGCCGAAGTGCCAAAAAATAGACAATCATAAATCTATACACTCTAAGACATAACTCTTCTTTTTACGTTTTTAGGGTTCCGTAGTCAAATAGGAACCTCCCATACAAGTTTTTTTTTTACTTTTTTTTTTAAATTTTACCCAATGGTGTGGCGTATCGTTGGATAGGTCTTTCAAAACGGATAAGTGAATATTTTCGGAAATAATCGCTCCGAATGAAAAAAACGTGTGTCTCCCTTCCTCTAACTTTTAAACCATGGGTCCAAAAAATATGATAAAAATCGTAAAAGCTTAATTTTTATTGAAAACTATAGGGAACATGATCGGTCCAGCCGCTTTTGAATTATTGCAAAAAGTCTTATTTTCTTAGTAAAAAGACGTACAAACTGCGTATATACAAAGTGCTGCGATTGCTGCGAAGGTACTCCCATAAGCTTGTAATGTACATGATACTTACTAATAGAACCCGTTGAGCCTATTCAGGCAGAATGGTAACTACGGAACCCTACACTGAGGATGGCCCGACATGCTCTTGGCTGATTTTTTGTTACATCATACGAAACGTAAGTACTTAAATTAGTGTACCCAATAAAATATGCTCACCTATCATCGAGCAATTATACACTTAACATACATCTTCCGGCGCACACGTCGTTTAACCTCCAAATCGTACGCCACATTCGATTATGCTAAATTTACGGCCTTAAATTGCCCGTTAAATACCAGTGATGCTGCGGTTATATTGAAGCATTTTAATTGGGTGCAGAGAAGATAAATATTTAATGTTTTTAGATAAACTTACGTCACTATTATAGTAAATATGGTTTGTTTTGGTTTTATAAACTTCGTTACAATTTAATGCTTACTTTGCATGCATCCATTTGAAAGTTGAAATAGTATTTTGTGCAACAGGTATATAATTAGGGTTCTTAAAATTCCAGGGCCGAAGTAACAAAAAGAAACGAATTTGAGTTTTGTAGACAAGCCCGAGAATTTTAAGAAATAATTATGTACCGTTGCACACAATATTTTTTCTAAGACAGCGGCAAACACCTAAAATTAGACATAAAATCAAAGTAAATATTGGCTTAGTAGATCTTTAGCCTAGAAGTCAGATAAAAAAAAAACAAGTGCATAATATTGTATAAATATTCCTAAGAGCACTGCTGTTAGGATCCTAAGAACCCTGAGCCTGCACCCCGCGCGCCGCACTTCTTATGAAGTTAATTTCCATCTCACTGGCAGTTTTTTACAAATAAGAATGCTGGAGCAGAAAAACTAATATTATATTATTTTCTAGTACTAATTACAACATATCACATAAATGCCAAGTCCATGCTCTGAGTTTAAATCAAACTTTTAAGAAACCAACTATATAAATCTTATGCATATATGACGGATCAATTTAGCACAGACTTTACATTACCTCACTCAGCGTATTAAGAAACGCGACCACAATCGATACATCGGATAAGAATCCCGCGTATCGATCGATCACGATCATTGTTCGATCGATTACATCATGTCTTGGTGGTTGGATGAGACGTGTATTTGGGCCAATTGAGATGAATACAGGTGCAATCAAAGGATGATAGTTATGCACGAAAACATTTTTGACATAGCTTTATTTTCTTCACAATGGTCAATGAGCTTGCAACTGGAGGCCTAGCCAAGATGCCAATCTATTACTACCGCTAGTGTCTCTCTGTCGTACTAATATGGAAAAGTGATAAGAATAAGAAATATTTATTAGCACAAAAATAATATAAAACATTGATTCATTTAGACGAACAGAATTGTGCTTAAAGTTCTTTACTCAGCTTGATGTCTCGAAGTGAACGCTGATTTTTAGTGAAGCCTGATAAAACTAAAATTTGACTAGAACTAAAACTAAAACTAACTAGGTAGCAGAAATAAGTTCAAAATTAAGTAAGTAACAAAAACATAAGGATCAATCCATATCCATACTAATATTATAAATGCGAAAGTGTATCTGTCTGTCTGTTACCTCTTCATCACGCTTAAACCGCTAAACGGATTTAGTTTAAATTTGGCATAGAGATAGTTTAAAGGATGACTCACGTCTCACGTTAGACCGGGCCGTGTCCGGGCCGGAGCTTCCGGCGCTTACTTTTCTATGACATGACAGGTGATCACGTGATGTTTTCCATAGAAAACGAAGCGCCGGAAGCTCCGGCCCGGACACGGCCCGGTCTAACGTGAGTCATCCTTAAGTCATGATAGAGACATTACCGTTTCGTTCGCTAAGGGGGCAAGGATTGGCATCTTTGTTGGCTAGGCCCTTTGATCTGATGATGCCGTTTAAATTCACAGAACTGAGCGACGTAAAACAGTACCACATCGATTTTTTATAATGGAATTTGTGAATTATTCAAAATAATTTTCGTGGAAAGTATTTATTAAGAATAAGAATAAGAATAAGTTTATTGTTTACCGTGTCAAACATGATGTTAAAATGATACATAGTACATAGTACCAACGGCTACCCTTTAAATTAAGCTTAAATGTTTTTTTTTTTTCAAATTTTTTGCACGCCTGGTTCTAAAGTTAGAGGGGGGGGGGGGGGCAATATTTCTGACCTACGAAGCGATTATATCCAAAAGTATCCACTGAAAAAAAAACGTTTTAACAACCTTAATGTTATTTTTGAAGACCTATCAATTGGTGTGCCATATGTTGATTTTACTTGAAATTATTTTTTTACTTTTGTTTACCTATGGAGTGTCCCCCCCTAAAATATATTTTTTAATAAACTTTAACTTCTAAACTAAGTAGCGGCTCACAAACTACACCTAATTTACAAATTTCTTTAAAATATATCTTAACGAGTAAAACTAGACATACAGGCAGACAGACGGACATGACGAAACTATAAGGGTTCCGTTTTTGCTATTGTGGCTACGGAACCCTAATTAAAATTTGTCTGTACCTGTTCTGTATGCCATGATAATTCAATGCCCTAAACCTGAATGCGAATGTCTATTGGATCACTATCGGCGCGGTTCCCAGACTGTTGGCAGTAACAAGCAGCTCGTGACTTATTTGGCGATGCGCCGGAGAAAGCAGGATTTATACACTACCTATTTCACGAACGGCACCATCCGACATCCGTTTTCACCAAAACGGGAGAACGATAATAAATCCCAATAAATTGTTATTAAATTTGAATATTAAGTGCAAACTGTTATGCTTGCATGAACCAAGCTTTCAATTGAGAACAGGCATTAGGTATTGTCTTGTGTTACTTATGATATCATAATATTGGGACTGACACGAAACGTGGAATATTTTCACTTGTAGCTACTTTCTTTGATAAAACCTCGACTAGACATTTCGCCGGTTACATAGCTATGTAAAAGCCCTAGAATCGGACCAAGGTAACTCTGCATACCAGCCAAATTATGTATGAAAAGTTGACGTTGATTCCCCTCTTTTTGTTCTATTAAAATCGGTGGCAAAGTTATAGACGGGCTTTATTTAAAAACCGGCCAAGTGCGAGTCGGACTCGCGCACGAAGGGTTCCGCACCATTACGCAAAAAACGGCAAAAAAATCACGTTTGTTGTATGGGAGCCCCACTTAAATATTTATTTTATTCTGTTTTTAGTATTTGTTGTTATAGCGGCAACAGAAATACATCATCTGTGAAAATTTCAACTGTCTAGCTATCACGGTTCATGAGCAACCTGGTGACAGATGGACAGACAGACAGACAGACAGACAGACAGACAGACAGCGGAGTTTTAGTAGGTCCCGTTTTTACCCTTTGGGTACGGAACCCTAAAAATGTCCCCAATTTACAAATAGGTCTCTGGGATACAAAGGCCAACTGTACTTTGAACAGTCATCAACTTTTAATACTCATCAAAACGGTGTCTATATTTCAAAATTTCTAACATGCAAGTGTACAGTCGCCATCAGATATATCGGAGCGGCCAAGGTGCTCACAAATATCTGAACACGCCTCTATTGTCAAGGCGTTAGAGTGCGTGTTCAGATATTTTGAGCACCTCGGGCGCTCTGATATATCTGATGGCGACTGTACTTGGGCTGTCAATGATTCTATCTAATATCTAGTCTTAATTATAGATGAATGAAATAAATTCGCAAACCTTATTAATTATACTGTATTTCCAAATTAATTTGAAGTATACATTTCTTTCAATGTTGCACTCTGGTAGTAAATTCAGAGGCAGGTACTTAAAACGCTTAAGTAATCTAGCCCTCTGCTAACCTAAACTGATAAACCTCTAACTTTATGCTTAAACAACCGAGTGTTCCCATAGGTTGGTAAAACCCAAACACCAAAGCGGTTTCACTATGCAAGATTATAACAAAGAAAACAAATATGTAACTCGAATATTACATTGTAAGTGTTAACTGAAACATGTGCATGCTTCTAACAATGCGCTTTCCATCATTAGAGTTTCCTAGGATCTGCAAACAGTAAAGTCAGCGACAACTTGTATAATCTTGACTGATTACATAAATATGATGTCAGTTTCATTACCTGAGGCAAAGAGGATATAATAAGATAGAGCGGTACTGTCATAGTAAATTTTGTAACCACTGTAAATTCACTGCCATCTATCGACATACTTTAAAACAAAATATGAAGATTTATTAAAATACGTTAAAATGTATTTAAATATGGATAAATGATTTTTTTATTTGCATTAATTATTTTTATATGATTTTGACCCATGTTCTTTAACTGATATGCGTTAAAATTATAAATAACAAACGAAACCGTCAACGCCCTCTATACGAGAATAGGCCAAAGCTAGTGGCGCCATCTGGTCGAGAATCAAATTTTCGTGATTTTCGAGGCACGTTTTTTCCTTAGACTGTATCCATCTATTACGGAGTTATATCTATCTTTGCCTGAGGTGCATCTCACGGCACATTCATCAAAAAAAATTCGATATGGCTGCAGCCGCTACAGGCTGCTTCAATACATTTGTATAAAGCCTTACTTATACACAGCTACTTATTTTCTTCTACGTCGATAGTATTTCTGCTTCCTACTATATGTAGGTACATTCAGTAAAACTGTTAGCTTAGCACCCCTGCGTACATATGCTAAGCTATTAGTTTGGCTGACTGTAAGCCAAGATAGAGCAACTTACTTATATGTTGACGTTATTTTCGAATACAATATAAATAAACTGACTAGCAATTAGCAGTAAAATTGAACGTACTTACAAAGAAAATAAACGTGAATTGCCTATGACCCTCTTTGTAGTTTTATAGCTTAACTACAGTTGCCAGTAACCATTATGTAAGGAATATAAAATACTTACGCGTTTATGTAATTATTGGATGACTAGCACCTATCTACTTACAGTGTAACTCCTTTTCTTATGGAGGTGTAAGTAAACACACATGTCCACAAGCATACAGACCTTTAGGTCTTTTTCTTCCTCGGTCCCTCATTGCTGAGGATCGCGACCATGTATGCTCCGTCTCCATAGTGTGCGGTCATAAGCCACATGAGTCACGCACTGCATATTGCCGCCAACCACCCTCTTCACACCATCAGACCATCTCGTGGGTGCTTTTCCTCGCCCGCGCTTGCCATCCATTTGACCCAAGATAATCTGCCTTTCTAGGTCATGCTTCTTATACCGCATGATATGTCCAAAAAAGCTGAGTGCGCGTTCTTGACATATTGTAGAGAGCCGCGTGGTGATTTTCACGCGAGGTGACCTTTACTTATTTACTTAAAAAAATGCCAACTTATGCAGAAGTGTCTAAGTACGTGTTATAGAACTGCTATGGGTACTCATATTAGACATACATTTTATATTTCAATGGCTAGTACCTAAATTTCATTAAGAACAAGTTTCACAAATCATACGGAAGTAAGCTCAAGCCTTCCAATGGAGTTAGCCACAATGCGTCATCTAAAAATTTAAAATATATTTGAAACGACACTTGAACCTGTCCGTATGCAGTCTCTCAACTTTGACATTTTATTACACAACAGAGGTCATCACTTAAACCCAAAACTATTCAAAACATTGTAACATTCGCAACGCGTGCGCAGCTCACGCCAAAACGTTACAACGACCTTTCTCTGATTAGCAATTTTCAATTTTCTTCACTCGGATATAAAGCTTAAGTTAGCCATCTGTAATACGGCTATTTTAGCACGTTTCATGGTAGTATTTAAGCTAGATTTTTGTGAACTTATATAATTTAACTCAAGACCGACATTGGCACTTACAATGATTTTGTTACTTTTGGGAGTGATTGTTGTTGTGTGAAAATAACGTTCACTGTTCATGGATTGTGACCTATACGACCTATAATATGAGATGTATTTTAAGTTAATAGTAAAAGAGTTACTTAAATGACACGTGACCTAAACCTCGATTATTAAAACAACAAATTGAAATTATCAATAAAACGTGAATGAATATAGAGGTCAATAGAAGGCCAATTCATGATTAGGCGCGTCTTAGGTTACTGTACTGTCCATTAAATAGTTTACTGTACGTTGCTTAAATTATGCCTTGTTTTACATGTGCTTACTGTTTTAAACAATTCATAATATGTAAGCCTGAAAAGGGTGAAAGGTTTAATCCATCTAAAATTTCATAGGCCCAGGCGATTTAAATAAAAGTTGACACTTATGTGCGGGAATGACCTACGCCCCCGAGCCGTGTTTACAGAATTGCACAAACCTGCTACTTCTATTTGTTTACGTTACGCTACAGCTTAACAGATATTTTCGCAACGATGACATGACTGTCATAACGTGAGGTGAGAATGAAATTGTATTAGTACCGCTACGCTAACCACAATATTCAATGGTTTTAGAAGCTATTGGAAAAGGTGCTTTGGTTTGCAAAGCTACAGTCCTACATTGTATGTAAAAACCGCACGAACTACTCAAAAGTCCAACTGACATAACAATTAAGTGCATAGGTCTCAATACTAGTAATTCGACCCGAAGAGAGACCTGCATTTTAAAGCCTTTAACCTTCAGATCAAGCTATCTCATTAAATGTTTCCCGTGTTTGTAATTTGTAAGGGTTATAAAAGTAACAATGAATCCCATACCAAACTCAAAAATTAAGAACAGTTTCCTAATTAATATTAGGAATTCCTAATTAATATTCCTAATTAATAAAATTATTCAATTTAAACCGACACAGAAGAAACCATTAGAATTGCAACTACAAATAAATAACAATACAATAGAAGAGGTAAATGATTTCAAACTGTTGGGTATAACTATACCTATAGATTCAGGGTTAAACTGGAAAGAGCATATCCAAAGTCTCAAAACAAGAATAATCAAATTTATCTACGCTCTTGGTATATTAAAAGCGAACACGGATTTTGAGTCGGCTTTATCAGTATATTTTGCTTATATCTATTCTGGCCTCCGATATGGCGTACTTCTCTGGGGAGATAGCACAGACGCCAAAGATATATTCATCCTACAGAAAAAGTGTATACGAATCTTAGCGAACGTACACATTCCTAACAGCTGCCGCCCTCACTTTATACGGTTTAAACTGTTAACGTTGCCCTCAATATACATAATGGAGGCTGTACAATTTGTTAGACAACACACAGAATTATTTCCATTAAAAGTCGATACGTGTAAAACTAGAAGTCAATATAGAAATAAGCTGCTACTACCTAGACCTAACTTAGCAATGTATAAGAATGGACCACAGTATAAATGTATCCAAATTTTTAATAAAATCCCTAATGCTATCAAATACGAACTAAATGAGAAAACTTTTAACTCTAAACTGAAAAGCCTATTAATAGAAAATTGTTATTACACAGTCGAATCATTCCTGGAAGATAATACGTTAGATAAATATGACACCGAATTAGTGTAAGACTGTTAACTTGACATATTGCTGCCATCACTTTAATATTAATTGACATTCATTAAATAAATAATAATTATAATAATTTGACAAGTTAATTCAATCAAAAATTATTGTATCGGTGCATTGTTGACGTTGATATTGTTGAAGTTACTAAATTAATTTATGAGACTAACTAATAGGTTACTAAACCACTGATACGCTAATATGTTAATTTTATTATGTTACCTTAATTGCAATGTGTAAATTAGAATTAATAGAATAGAAAAACTGTACTATTGTGTGCCCTTACAGGGTGTCATGAACTGGCTATATAAAATGTAACACCTTATTATGTACATGACAATGCAATATTGAATAAATGACTAAATGACTAAATATATTGGCATTGATACAGCTGTTGAAACACAACACAATGGCAAAGGACTAATACGGGTACTCCTAGACGCAATTAATTCAATTAGACAAAAGCTTACAATTAGCCATGGGCGATAGTTGAATTAACACCGTATTGTTCCTCTGGGACACAGACGAAATGTGAAAGAAAAAGTGTAATACCGTGTCAAGGTTAGTTACTAGTTAACGATATTGGCATCTCTTTAAATCTTATTTATAGCCAAACTTTAATGCTTGTCCATGATATAGGTTTAATAGTTCGCAGATTGGCAAATTGAGACAACTGGTATTCCGATTGTTGTGTGAAACCAAAATTAATACTTAAGTATTAGTACTTAAGTATTAAGTATTAATATATCAGGAGCATCGAGCATCAGGTTAACCGAAGCCCAGATACTTGGCATCATCTTGTTTGAAAATGTAATCGAAACGACTAAAACCTACCATTGGCAAATAGTAACATATTCTATATATTATGAACATCGTATATCCTGTAGGATCCGCAATCGTTAAAACTTTACTTAACAAGTGTCCCTGACTAGCCAAGTGTGATTACATCCATAGCGCAGGCGCTCTATCGAGGCGCGAAGATAAACGCCATTGTGCCCACGCGCAGACATAGATCAAACCTGGGAATCGAACCCGCAACAATGCACAATGCGTGCAACCTTACGCAATGCTTACTTTGTGAGGTTAATTTACATTTTTTTAAGCTAATTACCTATTTTTCTAGTTTTACAAGGGAAGTGAAATTGATGTGAGAAAAAAATTGCACAAATTGGCTAGACAAAGACGAGGCGTATCAAGGCTAGGTACCTATGTCCTGATCTTTTTGAATCACAGACAGAAGTATTATAGTAACCAGCAAACGTATCACAAGTTGTTACAAGGATTCAAAATATCGAGCGAAAATTATCTACTAGCATACGATTCACTTAGTATGTAAAATAACGTTAGCAAATGTTTTTTCCCCTCACTAGCTCGGAAAGCCGTCTTTTATCCTTTAAAACAAGCGGGGAAAAACGCATTTTATCCACTAGTGGGGAAAGTAATTTGACCTTGGATGGAGCGTGTTTAAGTAGCTTGACAGATAACAAAACGTAAAACGCTCATAATAATGGTTCGTTCGATATTAATTATCATTAAATAAATGGTTTGAGAATCTAATAGAAAATACCAGATTTAGCTTTATTTAATGATTTTAAGTTATAAACCTTAAAATTCCATAATAAACGTTTGTTTTTTAATAATTATGTCAAATATAATTCTGAACGCACAAGTTAAGTCGATGCAATTTCAAAACGCATCATTGACATTTCATACGTCAGAAATGTCAACATTGTCAACAAAAATTCTACTTAATAACTTCTCACGTAAAAGTACAGAATTCAGAGTTTTTTGTTATAATATCGTAAAAAAATTAGTGATTCCAGTTGATGAAAATGATCTAACGCCTGTGGATGTTGCACTTTCCTCGCTATAGTGAGGGGAAAAGTTTTGTGTTACACACGGGTGCAAATGTATTTTACTTCTCGTGTGTTAAAACACTCGCTACGCTCAGGATTCTATTTTAAAACCACACGCTTCGCTCGTGGTTCAACTATAGAATCCTTTCGCTTGCTCGTGTTTCAATTCCACACTCGCGGGTAAAATACAACTTTGCACCCTTGTATAACAAATAACTATTATTTTAACTTGCTACTTCTGATGCTGACTTCTTAAGACACTTTGATTGATTCAGGTTGTAACATTGTTGTAATTTTGGATTTTAGATGGCGCGGTGGTGCGCTGTCCTGGCGCTGTGCGCGCTGACCGCGGCGGCATGCGCCAACACATCCGAAGCGCAGTCGGCGCAGGCGAAACTACGTAAGGCCGTTAATTTAAGGAATAGTTTAAAACTGTAGTAGTATAGGCACAGAAGTTTGAAATAAATTATACTTGGGTCTATATTTGAGTATTGGACCGCTTCACTTGCTTGAATTATTTTATCCGACTGTCACGAAGAGCAAATAGCCTGATGGCTTTCTAAATAAAATTTCTCCTTTAATATATTTTTAGGGTTCCGTACCCAAAGGGTAAAAACGGGGCCCTATTACTAAGACTCCCATGTCCGCCTGTCCGTCTGTCTGTCACCAGGCTGTATCTCATGAACCGTGACAGCTAGACAGTTGAAATTTTAAATACTAAAAAGTACAGAACCCTCGGTGGACGAGTACGACTCGCACTTGACCGGTTTTTTTTCTACCAGATCACTGTTGCCGCCAAAACAAAAAAAAAAGTGAAAAAAATCGAGGAACAAATGCTCAAAAACTTCACCTAGGTTAAATTTAAAATGTGAGAGTTGTAAAAGGCAGTTTGATGTCACGTTGAGAGCAGGTCTCGTCTGTGACATGTAATTTTAGGGACCAATTTCTAAATCTATAATTATGTTTACCATTTCTACATTAAATTAGGTATAGACTAGGTAATAAGTACCTACAGAGTTACCTGATCCCCTAAATAAACTCTATAACAGATGTCTCTATAATCAGTTGACTGTCGATTGCCAATAATTACTGACAATTTGACTCAAATTCATCTTGACTCAACATACCCTACGTATTAGTTAAAAATACAAAGATATAAGATAAATTAAGATAATATCGACTTTGAAGAGTTTGTTGAATTTGAAAATGTCTGAGATGGTTTTGGTAAGAGAAATTGAAAAAGGAAAGACAGAGAAATGCCTAGTTATGTACATTCATATTAGTACATAAAGATATTTGTTTGCGAAGAACAACGCATTTAGAAGATCATAGAAATAACCGACTTTAATTTGAGCGGTCAAATTTCTTGCTAGATTATAGTCAAAGCTAAAATAGACTTGTTTTTTGGTAATAAAATTACGAGGAATGTTAAAGAAAGCAAGGACAAAATAAACAGTGTAGATTATTCAACTTAGATTATAGATTATTCAAAAGTGAAGAACAAACTCAAACAATGACTCATGACATGACATTTAGTAAAACACAATGCTATTTTTCCAGAACAAATACGCAAACGCTCTAGGAGTGGTACGTACACAACAATTACTACCAATACCACCCCAATTCCACCATTCACCGTCCAATCCACTTGCCCACCGCCCACATCAACACTGAAATTTATATCACACTGGCGATATTTCATCGGTTACATATTAAATCACAAAATTCTGCTCACGACTTCTTTCAAAATACCCCATGATCTCTTGTAGATTTAAGAGAGATTTGGAAACAGAACGATTGAATATCGTTGTGTGATTATAATTCATCTCAGTTTACTGGCGCTGAATCGCTAAAGACGTTGTCACTTGTACATGTTTTTGATTCTTAAATTCAATGTTAATCTTCACATAGCTTTTTGCATTACACAACCAATTTTCTTTTACCTGAAAAAGGAGATGTAAAGCCCGCTTTGCTGTATCCTTAATTGTCTCCTTAGTCCTTTTTATCGGTCTTCTACTTCTTCCTACACCTTTTCAACATTGGTTACATGAATAAGTTTTTACTTTTTACAGTTGTACATATGTTCATAATTCCTTTTTGTAATATATTTTACTCGTTTTATATACCTATTTAAATGTATTATTTTTATTGGTTTCACGATTAGGTACGTTGTGTATTATTTTTAACTTTCCTCTTTTTAATTCTTAACCATAACTTGTTCGTACATACAGTCTTCTACCGATACTTATTCAATTAATACCTTATCTTTTCATTAAATGATATTGTATGTAGGGTTTTTAATGATCCTTTGGTGTTCGTCTTGTCTTCTTTTGTATTTTGTATACCCTTTTATCTCTGTCATTTCAGTAAAGTACCTTCATACTAGTTCAGCCTACCTATTAATACCTTCTTCTATTACATCTAAAAATTATGTTGATTTATCTTCTAATAAAATAATTATTTTATGAACTTATTAGCTTTTTGTCCTTCTTTGACAACTTTGTTTCTCCATTTAATATTACTTATCTTAATCCTATCTAACCAGTCTTCGTCATCGTTTTTCGGTAATGACCCTACTATATTCAATCGTCTTGGTCTCGAATAGCAATGCACAAGACAAGAATTTTCGAAACATCATTCTTAAATTGAAGAAAATGTTTCTTATCTAAATTTTCCAAGTTTAAGAATTTTCAGAACATTATTTCTCTGAGAATGTCAAAAACATTGCTAGTCTCGAAACTCTTCTCATCTTAATAATTTTCTGGTCTAATAAACCATCACTAAACCCCCATTTAATCGGTGATTTGGTATCTTCTCATCATTACTGATGACTCCTGGTCTTGCAGCCGATCAGTCGCCGGCCAAGCAGGCGGAAGTCGATGAGATGGTCAGCAACCTTCTTCAATGGATTCAGGGCTTTTATCAACAGAGGAACAGAAAAGGTTCGACACTGACTAAACAAGTTTTAACTTACCGTAGGCCTAGGAATTAAATGTATTAACAAGTGAAATAGGGGATTTGTACAGAAATACGTTTTGCACGGATATGATGGTCGCACTTATCTACGTGATAGCCTGATAATGACAGTAAAAAAATATTTTTATTATTATCAAGTGGATAACGCCATCCATCATATGCCTGCTGGATATTTAAAAAAATAAAAACAATCGTTTTAATAACTTCTTGTATACTTTCAGCTCGCCAATATTTTGGAGGGAAACCAGAAAAACCAAGACCATTCGAACCAGCTAGCTACCTACCGCCATATCCGCCAGCTGGCCAGCGTCCGACGCCATCGTATAACGAAGGGCCATCATCGTCCTACCAGCCGAGCCAACCATCACCGAGCCCATCATTCCCGTCGCCGACTCAACCTGAACAGCCATCATACAAGCCACCACAACAGGACAATGGCCCGTATCAACCGAGCCAACCTCTGTACCAGCCCAGCCAGCCTACCCAACCGTCCTACCAACCAAGTCAACCGAGCCAGCCTAGTCAACCATCTCAACCTTCATACCAGCCTAGCCAGCCCACTCAACCGAGTTACCAGCCAAGCCAACCAGGGTATCAACCTAGTCAGCCAACCTCGCCCCCGTATCAGCCCAGCCAACCGAACAAACCTGATGATACCACTTTCCCGCCCTATGAAGAACCCCAGCAGCCCCAGCGGCCCCAACAGCCACAGCAACCCCAACGACCACAGCAGCCGCAGGAGCCTCAACAACCAGACTCTGGTAGCGACGGTACATCTTCATCTCAAACTCCCGCAGTGCCCGATGATGACGACCGTCACCCCCCGCACATCCACGCTATCACTGTCGATTGCGGCAAAGAAATGATGACCATCAACATCGAATTCAATAAAGTTTACAACGGAATCATTTACTCTCAAGATCATTTCAATGAGCCCGAATGCGTTTACGTTAGAGAAAACTCTGGCCAAATAAAATACTCCTTCACAGTCAGCTTGAACACCTGTGGAACTAGATTCTTCAGTGACTTCGAAAACGAAGGTCAGGCGTACTTAGAAAATGTTCTGGTGCTGCAAAACGAACCTGGCATTCAAGAAGTGTGGGACCATATTCGCCGCGTCAGGTGCTTATGGGAAGGCAACCTAACCAAGCAGCTGATTTCCTCATTAAGCGTCGGTATGCTGAACCAGATTACGAGCAACTTCAGTGGTGATACTGCCATGGCCCGTTTAGACATCCAAATAGGACGTGGTCCATTCGCGCCTGAAGCCAACGGCTTGGTCAAGATTGGAGAAATAATGACACTAGTCGTCACAGTAACTGGTGATGCTGGCTTTGACATATTTGTCCGAGAATGCGTCGCACGAGACTCGGAGAGCCGCCATATCGTTCCCTTGACTGACAGCAACGGCTGTGTGCTTAAGCCTAAGATTTTCGGTGCCTTCCAGAAAACTAGAGAGACAGGAAATACTGGAGCGTCGATTATAGCGTACGCATTCTTCAACGCGTTTAAATTTCCTGATGAAATGGATTTGATTATTCAATGCGACGTCGAGCTGTGTAAGACAGACTGCGATGCATGCCCCAATCCTGGTAGCATAGAGCCCAGAAGGAGAAGGAGAGATGTCATCCATTTCGGAAACAGGACTTATGAGCCTTCGACTACCATCGCCAAGGGCTTGCGTGTAGTATTTGCGGAAGACTTGCCAAGGGACAACGATAGTTTCTGCGTATCGCCGTCCGCTGCCATGTGGGGTAGTGTGTTGATACTTTTCGGTTCTTTAACAACTAGCATAGCAGTATCCTACCTGTGGCAGAGGGGGCACGGTTCGAGCAAATTTTTATAAAAACCGTCAAGTTTAGAAAACTAATTTAATTAATAATAGGAGCGATTTGCAGAATGCGCCGCTTGAAAACTTGAAATATGTTTCTTAATTTATTTGATCCATAATATGTCATCTTTTATTTATGTGAGGAAACTTATCAAAGTCTGCGAATAAGACAACGATTCTTAAGTATAAATGTGATTTTAAGTTTTATTTTTTTTTATTTTTTTTACATACCTAAGACACTAAGTTTGCTGTACAGACTCTGATGTAGACGTTAAAATTTAGGAAGGCTTATAGGTACTAAAAAAAATTAGTTAACACTGCCACTAAGACCTGTAATCGACTAACAAATTTACAAAAAAAAATGAGTGTGATATGTGCAATGCACGAATATGATAATGATTAAATCATCATGAATGTATCTCCATTTTTATAAACAGTCATGTAACTGTTTATTAAAACTATAAGGGAATATCTAATACCGTACGGTATTAAATAGATATTCCCTTATAGTTCTAATACCATACGGTATTAGATATTCCCTTATAGTTTTAAAATCTTCTTTTATTTACTTACTTAATATTGTAAATATTAGATATAGGTCTTTTGAAAACATAAAGTATTATAAAATGAAATTGTCTGTTTTATTTTTCCATAATTTTGTCTATTAAATAAAATATAATATTTTATGATTAAAATATGTAGGTACAATTAACAAACAGTAAATTCGTCTCATTTACCGATAAATACTACAGGTAACCAAATTGACAAATTATAACCACTTGTTATAACCACTTGCTGTTAGTGAATTTGAACCACAAAAATAGTTATTTTTTAATAAGGGGGCAAAGTTGTTGTTTAAAAAACTCCTCGAGCTAATATTGATATCCTTCTTCACACATATAAGTAACCAGCGCATATAAAAAGGGACAATATTTATTTATCCTTTTTGTACTCAATTTTCTTTAATAAAGCGGTTATATTTGTATGGAATATTTCGTGACTAAAGACATTCCGGCTGTTCGGGTGTTTAATTTAAGCCCGTATAATACGCCTAAATATTTCTGGTTTTCACTTGATTTCGTTCTTACATAGTCAACCTGTTTCAAGACTTTCAAGAAGGAAGGCCATTTGGTTACAATAGAACCTTCTTGAAACAGGCGTATTGTAGTAATAACAGGATGTAAATTAGATTTGGATAAGAGATCAGATCCTAATCTAATTCACATTCTCTTATTAAAATTAGAATACGCCTAAACAGTAGATATTGAGTCGTGTCGAAAACCGATTTGCTTAACAGAATAGGATAGAAAACAAACTACACTAATATTTTGTTTTGACTGTGCTATAGTCTACATTCATTACCACCATTCATTCATTCATTCATTCATTATTCTTAGCTTTAATTTGAAATGAGTTTACATATTTACGAGAACGGTTCAATGGCGCTACGCGATGTATATATTTGCAATCGTCTCAACCAAGTCTCAACGTTATCTGCGGCAATCCAACCCAATGCAAACGAACAGTTGGAAACTCACACGTGGCAGTCTACGAGTCGGGTAAACTTGCCTGTACACGATACCTCACAAAAGTTGTGTAGAAAAGAAAAATAGTCCGAGGTTCATATCGAACCTAAAGCACTTTTCTGACCCACCACAGTATAACAAGCGTAAGTAACACTAGAAAACTAACTTGACTGCATTTAAAACTAGTGGCTTTGTGAGCTGCTGTAGACCTCGTGAACTCCCATGGCTCCACCATTTTGTTAAATTTCCAAAAACTGATACGATGAAAGGACAACCGGACATCCAAAAGCATTTTTGACCAACTGAAACGGTGACCTTAGCTATCGCTTGGTCAATCTTGACTGTTTCATACAACTTCATACTAGGCAATCGTTTTCATGGTTCGAAAAAAAAACTGGATTGTCAATCGCACTACATTGAATGAGTTTCCGACTGTCACTGTTACGGTTATCAAATGTAGTGGGACAGTTTTATCCCTACCAAATTTCATTTATATTTTCGTCCTGTATGTGCATGATTTGACAGGCTATAGATTTTCAAACTACGACTTGTCCTTTTTTTGCAAGAGGCATGAAGGCGAGAATTAGGTATTAGCAAGCAGGATTAGGTAGCCCGAGATAGAGGAAGTGTCGTGGTACACAAAAGGCGGTGCGATTGAAAATAGTTTGGGAACGCCTGTTATATACCCACTTACCCCAACATTATATAAAGCTGCAAATATACGTGATTGCAGTTTAAGAACGTAGAAACAGTTTCCGTCATATATACAAGAATCAAAACAATATAATTCAGTCATTATGGAACAATTAAAATAAGATAACTATTGTAATAATTCCTGTTGAGTGTGCAAGTGTTGGATCAAAATGAGAAAATCTTTAGTATTACAAATTTTGTCAACTGTAGTAGGTTAGTTTTAATTTTTTAATACCACGTCGGTGGCAAACAAGCATACGGCCTGCCTGATGGTAAGCAGCCACCGTAGTCTATGGACGCCTGCAACATCAGAGATATTACATGCGCATTGCCGACCCTTTAAAGACATGTACACTCCTTTTTTGAAAAACCCCACACTGTAGCCCTTCGGGAAAACCTCGGCAGGGAGCTCATTGCACAGCCGAAGTGTCAGCGGGAGGAAATTCCTCTTAATTTTGATATCTGTTATCCGAAAGTTCCCAGTAGGAAAACTAAATAAAATGTTTACTCGAGAAAGGCAAACTGAAATTGAACGAATATGACGAAATTGAAGAATTAGTTTAGTTTTTGGTTGGGGACTGAAAATCAGCGGTCTCGCTGAGTCTCATCCATTTTACTGCACAAATATTTGTTATTCTATCTGATTTTTTTATTGTACTCGCAATTCATTGTTTTTTGTGTGGGTAAATGTTTTTTTTTTTTAATTTAATATCACAACGACGCTGCAAAAATTAGAACAATATAGTCGGACCAAGCGAACTCTACATGGATTTTGCAATGCGAAGGTGTGGCAATGACATAATTAATATCACATTTCTATAAAAATATGAAGTTTATAATACACTCCCTTACTTGGTTGTATTCAAGGCGGTGCAAAATTACCACCGTGTGCTGAATATATCACCACCATGAAATAAAACTATGAAAACGGATTATATCGCGTATATTGAATTTATAATACAACCCGACGTTTCGAACTCTTTACAGCGTTCGTGGTCAACGGGTGACTGAGGAAAAATTACAAAATGCAAAAATACCCACATACTAAAATAATGAACAATCATAGACTACAAACTTTAAGGCTGGTTGTACATGCAAAATCGGTTCATAAGGCTAGTTATACACTATAATTATTTTTCAAGTAAAGATATATATATATATACGCGATAAAAATAAACTATGCCGGCTCCAACCCTACACCACGGACCCGAGAAGATTTAATTCCCTCCTAAATTGTAGGAGGGTATCCCAATATGGGACCGGCAACAAACTCGGCGGGACACATCTTTTCAAAACATCAGAATGTCCAGCATCATCCAACACTACGGTCTCACAGTCTATGTCTCGCTTGCTCCTTTATCAGGTGGACTACAGGATCCCAAGCTGGTGGTAGAGAAAAGCCATCTTCCCTATTAAAGTTTGGATATTTCTTAATCTCAATGGCCTCGCGCAGCATTCTGGGTATGTAACGCTTCTCCTTGGCAAGAACCAGAGGCTTATCAAACTTGATTGAGTGATTGGCTTTATCCATGACATGCTCACAGACAGCAGACCTAGGTCGACGGTGCTTGACATCAGCTATGTGTTCCTTCACCCGAGTGGAAATGCTCCGTTTCGTCTGCCCGACATATGATAGGCCACACTCACAGTCCAGCGATGATCCAGACCTTACTATTCTTCGAGCGGATAAGGGAAATGCGACGGTTGTACTTAATACTTCAGATTATAACCAGAAAATTAGGGAATTATTAGCGGATACTACAACCTACAAACATGTAAAGACGGACCCGACTATGAAAGTATTGAAAACCACTAAAGAACTAATTAGTGATTACTCGGAGAGCCTTGATCTGAATGTTGCAAGTTTAGTTCCTGACTGCCCCGTGCCTCCAAAGTTGTATGGGTTGCCAAAAATACACAAACCTAGTGCCCCACTACGTCCCATAGTGAGCCAGATAGATGCTCCCACATATAAATTGGCTCAGTACCTCGCGGGAGCCCTCTCAGCATTACGTGGTAACACTAGCACGCATACAAAGGATTCTTACCATTTCATCGGTGAGATTAAAGACCTAACATTGACTGATGATGAGATCATGGTCAGTTTTGACGTCCAGTCGCTATTTACAAGCCTACCGGTACAAGACTGCATTGAAATTGTCAAGAAGAGGTTATGTGAGCAGAACATGTCAGAGGAATATGCTAAGCTGTTGGAACATTGCCTTACATCTGGCTACTTGCTATGGAATGGTGAATTCTATCTTCAAGTCGACGGCGTGGCCATGGGGTCTCCGGTGTCTCCAGTAGTCGCTGACATCTTTATGGAGGACTTCGAGGAGAGGGCACTCTCATTGGCTCCTGTGCGACCGAAGATATTTAAAAGATACGTAGATGACACTTTTACTATACTTCCAAAAAGTAGTGTTTCAACTTTCTTGGGTCACCTAAATTCCATCCATAGCAAAATAAAATTTACTATGGAGTTGGAAAAAGACTGTTCTCTCCCCTTCTTAGATGTATTGGTAAAAAGAAATCCTGATAACACCCTAGGTCGCACTGTGTATAGGAAACCTACTCATACTGATAGGTACTTAAATGGCAAATCGCATCACCATCCCAGTCAACTTGTTACAGTAGGCAAATCTTTGTTTCAGAGAGCCCAGAGGATATGTGATGACCAGCATCTGGCCGCGGAGCTCCAGCATGCCAGGCGCGCGCTCCAGGCAAACGAGCTCAGGATACCGCGGGTCAACCAGAGGTCCCACATTAAGATCCCCACAGTCGAGCGCAGGCCTGCCATTCTGCCTTTTGTCAGGGGGGTCACGGACAGGATCAGCCACATCTTGAAGCGTGCTTCTATAAAAACATATTTCAAGCCAATGGAGAAGATGTCACAATTCCTGAGGCCTGTAAAATGCAATACCCCTCTACAGACTGCAGGAGTGTACAGGCTGGACTGTGAGTGTGGCCTATCATATGTCGGGCAGACGAAACGGAGCATTTCCACTCGGGTGAAGGAACACATAGCTGATGTCAAGCACCGTCGACCTAGGTCTGCTGTCTGTGAGCATGTCATGGATAAAGCCAATCACTCAATCAAGTTTGATAAGCCTCTGGTTCTTGCCAAGGAGAAGCGTTACATACCCAGAATGCTGCGCGAGGCCATTGAGATTAAGAAATATCCAAACTTTAATAGGGAAGATGGCTTTTCTCTACCACCAGCTTGGGATCCTGTAGTCCACCTGATAAAGGAGCAAGCGAGACATAGACTGTGAGACCGTAGTGTTGGATGATGCTGGACATTCTGATGTTTTGAAAAGATGTGTCCCGCCGAGTTTGTTGCCGGTCCCATATTGGGATACCCTCCTACAATTTAGGAGGGAATTAAATCTTCTCGGGTCCGTGGTGTAGGGTTGGAGCCGGCATAGTTTATTTTTATCGCGTATATATATATATCTTTACTTGAAAAATAATTATAGTGTATAACTAGCCTTATGAACCGATTTTGCATGTACAACCAGCCTTAAAGTTTGTAGTCTATGATTGTTCATTATTTTAGTATGTGGGTATTTTTGCATTTTGTAATTTTTCCTTAGTCACCCGTTGACCACGAACGCTGTAAAGAGTTCGAAACGTCGGGTTGTATTATAAATTCAATATACGCGATATAATCCGTTTTCATAGTTTTATTTCATGAGTAACTATCGCGGTAACCGAAGACAATATTATATCACCACCAATTCAAATTTTTCAATCCACCTAGACGAATTTTCCTTTCCACTCAGTTAAAAACTTCAAAAAATTTCAGTTTCATTTCAAGCCAGTATAACTGGCGTCACAATGAGTTGGCCGTCGGTGACAGAGGACATATTCAAATCGAACTCCACAGTTTTACATAGGCCCATGACATTGCTCGAGATATCGTTGTTCGGAAGCCTGATCAACGTAGGAGGCTTGGTAACGGCACCGTTCTGCGGGACAGTCTTCAACAAGTTGGGAAGGAAATATGGATGCGTGTTTTTCGGAATGCCGTTTCTGGTGAGTACCTACTTAGTGAGCCTGTTGTATAATAAAATTCCGAGTTTCTAATTACGGTAATTCACAAACTGATACATACTGATTGCGATTAAAATTTGACTTTTCTAAATTGCAAAAAAAATGCTGAATGTATGATGCGTTCCTCAATACATGAAGCGTCGTTATTAGGTACGTCGTCGTCGTTATAGACGCTTTTCTTTTTCATCGCTTGACATGATTTGAATGTACAGAATTGAGGGTAGCCATGTTGGCAGTTCAGCATACAGGATGACTAACGCCAGAACGGTCCGGGTACGAGCCGAGGCGTCCAACACTTCTGAAGTATTGTAAGCCTCGGCCCGGACCCGAACCGTTCTAGCGTGCGTGAGTCATCCTTTATAAATATCCCCTAATAGTCTCCAGCAATAGTACTCATCATGGCGTTTCGGTGATCCCATCTTGGATGTAGGCCTCTTCCCTCTTCTTCCACTCCTGTCGATCTTGTCCCGATTCATCCAGTCCCGACCTCCGTGTCATCGGATGTCGTCCACCCAGCGCTGCGGTGGTCTACCGCTCCCTCGGGTGTCCGCTCTAGTTACTGCCAGCCTAAGCTGTCGGTCGCCTTCACTGCGGCCCCGAAACCTGGCCCCGCTCAAACGGTATCACCAGGCTAGGGGTCGCGGGGTTGGATAACGGGCGGTAGCGAAAAAGCTGGCCCTCACCAGATTACACAGTCGTACTCGAAAAGACGATGGAAGACCGCCCACGAAGATGGGGCGCGAATGGAAACAGTCTCCGCAGCAGAAATGCGACAGAGACCCCTCACACCCTCCCTTGGGAAAGCGTCGAAAGGAACCACTGACTGACTGTCCGCTCTAGACCTCCATTCAAGGACTCGTCTTGTTCAGCGACTCGTCAATCAATCAATGGTACTATTTCAAATTATGACAATATATCTATTTCAGCTAGGCTGGGCTATAATCTCCATCACGTCCGACGTAACGATGGTGTTGATAGCCATGGCACTGACAGGCATCGGCGCTGGCGGTCAGGCTGTGTCGCCCATCTTCATCGTGGAACTGGCTGAAGACTCGGTCCGGGGTGGACTGTCGGCTTGTTCAGGTCAGTAACCAAGGTAGCCACTCTGGTCTAGTCAATAAATACTTAGGTGCTAAAGAACGAAATGTTGTCTATAATACATTACTTTAGTTTAAGTTACGTAAACCATTTTTTCTGTGTTTTTTCCATTGCTGCACTATTTTGTGTCTGGTAATAAACGGAAACGGATTCGTTCAAAACAAATAAGGGTGTAAAAAAATCATTTTTTGATAAAGTTAATATTTTCCCCAAAAAATATCCCCAATAAATACTCTAATTTATTGTAGTAAAGTTTCTCTGGTTGAATAATATCACTGATTTTTCCAGGAACTGGGTATTTCTTCGGCATCTTGTTGTGCTATATTATCGGCGGATATTTCTCTTACCGGACGATGGTCCTCATCCAGCTCTCGATGTCATTCTTGAGCATTGCTCTTTTTATGACGCTAAAAGAGTCGCCTGTTTATTTGGTACTTATAGGGAAATACGAGGTGAGCTATTGTTTGTTTGATTCGATCCTCTAATCTAAACGCCCGGACATCAAAATTTGCCAAGACAAATGCAATTTTGATTTGTCAAAATAAAGATTCAAATTAGAATGGAACGGGAGACCTTTTTATAGGCCTCTGGACGCCTAGAGGTTATAAAGAATCTCTTTGCAAACTACGTTACGTGGTCTGAACCATAACCACTCGCTAATAACCATTATAAAATCATACCTATTTAATTTTCCAGGAAGCAGCGAAGTCGTTGGCGTTTTATAGATGGACAGATGTGTCATCCAAAGAAATCCAAACTGAACTAGCGAAGATCAAGCGAGATGTGGACCCGAGCCTTGATAACTTGCTCTTACAAGACAAAGGTATTCACTTTTAATGTAAAATAAATGATTATGATTATGAATACTAGGGTCGAAACAGACACATCTTACACGTACGAACTGTTTAACGTCATGCATTAAAAATATTACTGTAATGCAGACTATCTATTTGGGCGGTTGGTGATTAGGTGGAAATGTTTTCAGTTTTTTTGAACTTATGGATTTATCCTTTACTTGTTTATTTTCCAGAATCTCAGCCAACTGCAGCTGCTCTTTTAGAAGAAAACGCTCAGAAATCAGATGGAAAGAAAACTCAAGATAGTTTTATATCGCAACTAAAGTTCTTATGTAAGTTTCAAATCAGTGATATTACCTAACACACTGATACACTGTATTACTTGATACACTGTATCTGCCTTTATTGTCAACTGTACTACAGTTGCAGGCAATAAAAGGCTTTTGATAAAGATAAAACTTCTGAATACCTACTAGTAATTATGTTCCACAGATAACTCGCGATCCTCGAAGATGGCCTTGTTTGTGACGTCATCCCTAGTATTCATGTCGATCATGATGGGGTCATTAGCTGTCCAGGTGTACGCCGAACCTTTGTTCAAGTTAGCAGTGCCTACGTTGCCACCCAACATGTGTGCCATCTTCTTGGCTATCCTGTTTCTGATAACTAGCTTACTTTGCGTGTTGCTGGTGGATAGATGCGGAAGGAAGGTAAGTCGAGCATGAGAATATGAGATTCTGTTTTTATAATAAGTTTATCGTCACACCAGTCGCAACTGAACCTTCAATTGGCAAATTGCAATGCGTACTACAATCACTGGTATTCCGAATGTAGGCGCTTGACATTTTTGACGCCCTTGATTCCTTGGACGCAACGTTTTATAAAACACACATTTATTTTACTTTACTCACGGTCGAAGTGAAAAGAAGAGTGTCCAACTCGGGTAAAGACACCGACGTCACCCTCAAACTATTGGCACTATTCCTTCCTTTGAGCGTCTATATATTTTTGGTGCAATGGGTCTTTTTCTAGTTTCTTGTTTAAAAATCTACTATTAGTCGCTCTGTTAGCTGTAGACCTCACCAATCTTCATGGTTTCTTCTTCGTCGGTTTAAAAAAATTCCCAAGACGAATTGGACAATAAAAATCCAGATAAGTAATTAAAGAATTTGCTCACAAACTTTCACAAGAAGAATCTGTTGAGAAATGCAACCTATAGAACAGCCGGACTGTCTTTAGTACCTACGTCGTGTGTCCGACTGCCCGAGTCGGAGAGACGTACGAAAGCATTTTTGCCCAAGCTGAAACAAAAATGCTTGGCTCGCGCTTCGTGCTCTCTCGGTCAATGACTGTACTTAAAGGTGTATTTCCATTCAACAGATGCTGATTATCGTGTCTTCTCTGGGCTCTGGGCTGTGCACCCTCCTTCTAGGCACGCAGCTGCAACTAGGCTGGGCACCGCATTGGTTCTCAGCGCTACAGATCTACGCCTACAGTTTCGCGTACACACTCGGGGCTGCCGTGGTCCCGTTCATTATAATGTCTGAGGTCTTCTTACCTGAGGTAATTAATACCTATCTACTGTGCACGTACACTATCTTGACTGAGTAAAAAAATCAGAACAAGCATTAAAATAAGTTTATTGTCAGAAAAAACATTTTTGACACAAGCTTTTATCGCACAGTCAGCGATAAAAGCTTTTCTTTCCACAGGCAACTAATACTGATCGAGGCAATTCTAGCAACCCCAAACATTGGGTTGCGTTGTTTTATCACAGATTTCCAATGGCCACCTTCTATCTCCATCATCAGATCAGCTCGCCATCGAGCAATGCAAAATGACAATGCAATATTATGATACCATTACCATAACATTTACATTACCATAATTTACATACGTATGCGAATTTTCAGCTCCATCGGAAACCGGGAAGTGGGTCAAACTTGCAATATTTGATTACAGACAGACAGGCAAACAACGGAACAGTTGAAACTAAATAAAAGCTTGTAAAATCATCTAATTTTTTCCAGGTCCGCGGCCTCTGCAACAGCATCGTGACCCTCATGCAATGGAGCATGAATTTCATCAGCCTGATGCTCTTCGAGATGCTGCAGCCGCTCGTCGGCCCCGGACCCATCTTCTACGCTTTCAGCGTCGTCTGCTTCTCTTGTGTGCTGTTTACGTGGCGCCTGCTGCCCGAAACCAAGGGCTTGTCCGTGGACCAGATACAAGTGGCGTTTTATAAGGGAAATAAATGAATGAAAATTATGTTGCTAGTATATTATTACAAACAAATTAGTGATCTGTGTGTTTTATAAATGCTGATTCTGCATCCACGTTTCTTTGTGCGAATAAGACAAAGAAAGATTAGAGTCACCGGATTTAGAAACGCGACCCTGTTCACAACGAGCATGAACCGTTCATGCAACTGCGCATTTTATGTTACATAGCAGGAAAACTAAGTTCTGGGCTACGGCGTAGCACTCATAGTCGCAGCACATATATATAGTCAAGTGTAAAAATATGGGTGCATATAACTTACTCAAAAATATGTCAAATAGTTCTTAATTCGCTGACATAGGAGCTATGGGTAATTTTTTTGAGTATGATGTGTGCACCCATATTTTTACACTTGACTGTACACCGAAAGAATAGTCCAAGAGGCATATGTAAATTTGAAAATCTGACTTGATTTGATATTCGCATTGATACCACACCCCTAACTAGGCTAATAAATCAATCCTTTGATGAAAGTTGGTTTCCGGAAAGGCTTGAAATAAGACCTATATACAAACTAGTAGAATAAAATTGCGAGTGTTTATTTTTTTGGGATTTTTAGTCGGTTCGATTCCCGGGCGAGACAAGCGAATTTAAAAAAATCATTGAATGCAGTTTTGTATTTTTTTAAATAAAATAAATAAATAAAAATAAAAATAAGTAAAAAGTAATTTATTGTCGGAGTAAGTATATTAAAAAAAACATTAGTAGGTACAAGCTTAAATTACAGCAGTATTATTATACAAGTAGACGTTTGGCTACAAAAACCAATTTGGCTTTAGAAAAAACAGTTCAACCACACTTGCAGTTTATAACTACATTCAAATAGTATTAGAGCATTTACGAAATAAAACCTTTAGGGTACAATTGCGCTCTTCGTTGTGCTTATGCAAGTTATTTGATCCAGCGAAGTGAAGGTCTCCATTTCAGCGTAGGCATTCATTCGTCTGCCCGTCTGTTAGGATGTTTTCCTCAACCGATTCTCGTAAATTTTGTGAGCATTTTCGGTATAATTACCGAATATATAGTTAGTGATTATATTTATCAATGAATTATAATATTTAGTATTCTTTTTGTTAATTTAATTTTCGCATTCTTTTCATAATGGCTATAGGCATGGGGGTCCGCGGGGTGTACAGCTTACAGGGCCACTAGCATAGAGGTACAATATTATAGAGAGGAAATGGCCCCTCCCCCATTTGACCGAACGAGATGCTCTTATGGGACTTTCAGTAGGAGTAGCAGAGAAAGCGCTATTTTGTCCTTGTCATAGTCTCACTTTTCCTTTCTGCCTACTTCTAAAAAGTCCTAAGTGACGTAAACATTTTTTGTTGCCCACCGTTTTTATGGTGGGTAAAAATGAACCCGACCAAACTACGTAGGTAGGTTGTTTTTGGTATGTTCTCAGAAATGTTAAAACGTGTTTTTAATTTTGTCGCATTGCGTATGTTCTGTCCCTCAGGGGCGCACGCATAAAGCACACCTCACCTATGTAAATGCTAGGTAGGTAGGTAGTAACCGGTAAGGCCACTAGTAAGTATATTACGGGTGAATGCACCCGTTTTTGTAATTAGAAACAATATATTATATTTATTTTTTACTCAAAGCCGTCAATTAATTTTTAATACGCAAACAAACAGAATTTCCGAGTGTTATCGCGGTCGTGTTTGCTAATAGTGTCAGACGCTTGCTGGTGCTCAGGGTAAATGTTCCTGTAGAAGAATAAGCACATAAATGCCTGACACAGACTAACAATAGTTATTTGTTATACAAGGGTGCAAAGTTGTATTTTACCCGCGAGTGTGGAATTGAAACAAGAGCAAGGGAAAGGATTCTATAGTTGAACCACGAGCGAAGCGAGTGGTTCTAAAATAGAATCCTGAGCGTAGCGAGTGTTTCAACACACGAGAAGTAAAATACATTTGCACCCGTGTGTAACACAAAACTTTTCCCCTCACTATAGCGAGGAAAGTGCAACATCCACAGGCGTTAGATCATCTTCATCACTGGAATCACTAATTTTTTTACGATATTATAACAGAAAACACTAGAAATTCTGATTTTTACGTGAGTCGGTGAAAAGAACAGTAAAAATTTTGTTGACAATGTTGACATTTCTGCTCTGACGTATGAAATGTCAACGATGCGTTTTGAAATTGCATCGACTCAACTTGTGCGTTCAGAATTATATTTAACATCATTACAAAAAATCTAACGTTTCTTATGGAATTTTAAGGTTTATGACTTAAAATTATTAAATAAAGCTAAATTTGGTATTTTTTATTAGATTCTCAAACCATTTATTTAATGATAATTAATATCGAACGAACCACTATCATGAGCGTTTTACGTTTTGTTATCTGTCAAGCTACTTAAACACGCTCCATCCAAGGTCAAATTACTTTCCCCACTAGTGGATAAAATGCGTTTTTCCCCGCTTGTTTTAAAGGATAATAGACGGCTTTCCGAGCTAGTGAGGGGAAAAAATACATCCGATTAGCATCGCAGCTGTCCGCTCATTTGGCGCGCAGTTCCCAGTCCCAGTTACAGTTACGACTACGAGTATTAGACTGCAAGCCTTCGGTTTGGCTCTTACAATTTTCCGTAATTTAATTTCCTGTTCTACGGTTTTATTTTATTGCTGACTGTGGTTTTTTTGAAGTAAAACTTCTTTAGGCGCGACTAGAGGGTAACTCGGATTTATTTTCTGACGGAAGTAACGCTCAGTAGTGACACACGCACAATAGGACACACGTCAAAGTGCCAACATAGCGATAAACGTCATCGTCAAAGAAGTTTTACTTCAATCGCGCGTAAAGATTACACGCACATTTTTAGGGTTCCGTACCCAAAGGGTAGAAACGGGACCCTATTACTAAGACTCCGCTGTCCGTCTGTCCATCTGTCCGTCTGTCTGTCTGTCACCAGGCAATTGAAATTTTCACAGATGATGTATTTCTGTTGCCGCTATAACAACAAATACTAAAAAGTACGGAACCCTCGGTGCGCGAGTCAGACTCGCACTTGGCCGGTTTTTTTTTACTATACAAACGACTAAAGGCGAGTTACGATTTTCGAGTGTATGGTTTATGGTCCCATTTCTAACCGATTCTCAAGAAATTTTGTGAGACTTATTATTTAGATTTTTGTCGATTGAGTTCTTGGACATTGTTCAGAAATTGATATTGTGCGAAAGCAGACTCGCGATGTTTACAGCTGACACAAACTCGAGGTTTATTAAAATTTATATTAAGATGGGTATCAAATAGAATAGAATAGAATATAAGCGCTTTCCCTCTTGTATCCCGGGTTATCGCTAGTTGCTATCTCCTTTCTATTTTTAACATATCTACTCGCATTCGCATGTATCTATATTTATATGGCTATGCATACGTAAGTACTTAGTCTTTAAACATAATTGTAAGTCTATATTATTGGTACTTAAAGTGTTTGTCCCTTTCTTTCTTTAGGTAATAAGTTAAATACAAACGAACTGATGTCTTGGCATAATCACTTACTTCAGTCGAAAATGTATTGTGCGTGTGTGTGATGCTCAGTGAACGATTTTTAAAAGATAATGATTTTATAAAAGTAACAGAAAAAGATTAGTTATTCTATTTAATTTACGGCAGAACAAACAGTGTTTCTTATTTAGTGATATAATGTATAGTTTAAAAGTGTATTGTGAGACTATCGATATCGACATTACATTACATGTTGGTACTTCGCGATTGACTACATGTACGGTAGGTACATGTAGTCAATCGCAAAATTTAAATATGGACCAAAACCGGGCGAACTTACCTTATTTAACTATTTTGATCTTATATGAACTAAATAATGATAATCTAATAAATTATCTTTATACAACAGAGTTTATAGCTAGGTAAAGCAGGAATTAAATGCATATGTCAACGTATCATTTAGTTAACATACACATTACCAATCGGATGTGTTGCGTTTTGTTGAAAAAAAAAAACAAATATTTAATATAAATAAAGATATGGAAAATAAAAGGGATAAAGTGACGCGGAAGGCATTTTTTATACAATTGCTGTCGACTATATCAAGTTAGTATAATTCATATACTTAATTAATTCGCGTGATCGCTCAAAATTTTGCGAGGCCGCAAATATGCACATTTTTGGTGGCGGTTCGCGAGAATCGCGAGGTCTTCAGGTAGGCTACTAGTTTTATTTTTGACCGTTTTTTTTTTCGGTTTTTACTCGGGATGCTGTGAAGTGGTGCAGACTTTACGTGTGTCCTCATGTTTACGCACAGATCGATTCATATTTATATACCTAGGTAACTTCCTACTTGATCTCCAAGTTTTCTAAATATTTGTTTATATCCTCGCCTGAACCTATCCTGAAGCGGTTAATTATTATAACAATAAAGTCGTGTCATTTCTGATGAGTCAAA
This sequence comes from Cydia strobilella, assembly GCF_947568885.1. Lineage (NCBI taxonomy): Eukaryota > Metazoa > Arthropoda > Insecta > Lepidoptera > Tortricidae > Cydia > Cydia strobilella. The sequence goes on along the minus strand of NC_086061.1, from coordinate 2,535,347 downwards.
TAGGCCCCTAGATCCTGGCCGTTAATACGGACAAAATAGACCGTTTGCGTTTGTTATCAGCTGTTAAGTTTTTCTTTTACGTAGGTACAGTAGCCCTAAATACAAGTTTAGTTGTTTTGTTAATGTTAAAAAAAAAAAAAAAATGTAGTTAAATATACTTTATATACTTCTAAGATAACTGTTAACTAACCGCGTGGAAGAGAGGTGCTCTCTTAGCACAAGTGTTTTCTCACTTAAAAAGAGGCACCAGCGCAGATATTGTAATTTGTGTTTTTTAAGCTACCGAATAAAAATATTTTGAAAAAATATTTTGAAGTACACTTTTTTTATTTAGAAATTTATTTAAAAAAACCGGCCAAGTGCGAGTCGGACTCGCGCACGAAGGGTTCCGTACCATTACGGAAAAAAACAGCAAAAAAATCACGTTTGTTGTATGGGAGCCCCATTTAAATATTTATATTATTCTGTTTTTAGTATTTGTTGTTATAGCGGCAACAGAAATACATCATCTGTGAAAATTTCAACTGCCTAGATATCACGGTTCACGAGATACAGCCTGGTGACAGACAGACAGACGGACAGACGGACGGACAGACGGACAGCGGAGTCTTAGTAATAGGGTCCCGTTTTTACCCTTTTTTTTTTATTCCACGTCGGTGGCAATCAATCATACGGCACGCCTGATGGTAAGCAGTTACCGTAGCCTATGGACGCCTGCAACACCGGAGATATTACACGCGCGTTGCCGACCCTAGCACTCCTCTCCCTCGTTGAGCTCTGGCAACCTTACTTACCGGCAGGAACACAACACTATGAGTAGGGTCTAGTGTTATTTGGCTGCGGTTTTCTGTAAGGTGGAGGTACTTCCCCAGTTGGGCTCTGCTCTAGATCTGGAATGACATCCGCTGTCCTGTGCCCTACCACACAAAGCGAGATGTCATTAACAGTGCCCATACCTCTCTTTTAGACGTAGTTTAAGGACATATCCGGGTCCGGACGCAGTTTAAGGACATACCCGGGTCCGCTTTGGATACGGAACCCTAAAAACAACATTTTTATTAGGTTGGTACCTTAAGTTATTTTAATTAAGTGAGTACCTACCTACATTATTAAGTTGAACTACACTTGACCGAATTAATTGTTTGATCTACACCAGTCCACCCTAAGTTTGTTTACACGCCCCTATCTGTGAAATAGGGTCCGAGAAATAGCGGTATAAAGCCCATATAACGGTGATGTGCACTTGATAACCTTTGCAAGTGCTAATGTTACAATTATAAACGATGTCACTGTTACTGTTGAACTTACGACTACCTGACTGATAAATATTAACGCTTCGAACAAACAACATTATTAACGTGTTGTTTCTGTTATTGATTGTTATAGTAGAGGCCTATTTGCCAAAAATATATAATAGACACTATATTTATGTAAATAAGACAGTGTATTTATGCTAAATTTGGTAAATATTAGGGTCGAATGATTTAATCATAAGGGTTCATCCACATATATAACGTCACAACAACAAGGAGAGGGTGGGAGGGTCATGCCAAATGTGTGAATTAAATACCCATCTCTTTCCTAAGAAAAAGTGTGACGGGGGGGGGGGTCTAGTATAGCCCGCTACGATAAATCTATACATATAACACCTACATACAACATCAATTTATAATAATAAGTACTCCTAAAGCCCAATTTAGGCAGTTCAAGAACTTGCATGCTATATTCGAAACTGCTAACTACAGAGTACAATGAATTCAGTCGATCGATCAAATATCGCAATGTAACGAAAATCTCATGCAAGTTCTTGAGCAGCCTAAATGGCGCCTTACTCTCGGAAACACTTACCAATTAAAATATGACTAAGTATAGCACTTATTGTGATTGAACGCAACTTTTGCAGTTGCCTTCCTGACTTCCCTTACTGGTTTCACCTACGCCTGGCCATCATGTGTAATAGAAAACTTCCGCTCAAATGAAACTGTGTTGTCACATCCGATGTCCTCCCTCGAAATCTCATTGCTGGGCAGCCTGACCAACGTCGGAGGGCTAGTAGCCACCCCTTTCTGTGGCTATGCCATCAATAAATTTGGAAGAAAGTATACGGCTATGCTGTATGGACTGCCGTTTGTGGTAAGTCACAATTCATTCCTCCTCAAAACCTTTGACATAATGTGGTTGCGTTTAATTGACGAGGAACTCTTTTGGCTAACTTCAGACTGTATTATCAGAGCATATAATAATATATAATATAAATGCATTGTTAGAAACCTTAGAAATAAATGAAAACTGGAAAAATTCACTATCTCACTCGAGTACATAGATAGAGTAGTTTTTATCAATCATCATCATTATTCCACGCAGACGCAGTCGAAGGCAGAAACTAGTTATAAGCCACGTATTATGAAAGTGGTGTTATCTAAAACTCTCTTTCTTTTGCAGCTATCCTGGACGATAATCTCTCTCACAAAATACGTGCCTCTGATCTTAGCCGCAATGTGTGTAGCGGGATTTGGCGCGGCCGGCCAGATCGTGTCCGGGGTATACGTGTCTGAAATAGCCCAGGATTCCATCCGAGGCGCTCTGACCTCAAGTGTCGTCTCAGGATTTTTCCTCGGGCTACTTACCTCATACATCATGGGAGGATATTTGACGTATAATCAAATCATTTACACGTTTCTGACACTATCAGTGTTGTATATTGTGTTTCTGACATTCTTGAAGGAATCACCAGTATTTCTGATGCAACAAGGAAAAGAAAAGGTAAAACAATCAAGAATACAAACAATTCTAGAATGGATATAAAACAAGTCTCTTTGCTTATAATGTGACCTTAATTTTAAATCTGGAAAATTCCTTTGCTGAGACTTCTCGACCGCCATTTCAACTATTATCTTATCAAAATGAAATATTACAATTCTCTTATTGAAATACAAATAATAATTAAGCACACACAGAGAAGAGAAAATTATACAAAACAGTAAAACATAGGAAGAAAAAAGTGCCACGAAATGGTCTCATCTCAGCATGATACTGGGACTTCCTGCGCTGATCTTCCGATGAGACCATCCGGTAAAACAATCACGAAAATGTAACTTAACAATTTATTGTACGTAGGTATAGTAGTTGCCAGTTTCATCGTCTCTTCTAATCTAAGCAGGTGAACGTTTTCAATGCGTCCTTCATATGTACTTTAAAGTTGCTCCATATTTGAATAGCGTTCCTTTATTGCACTTGATATGTTATACTTACAACGTGAGTTTGTTTGTAGGAAGCTGCGGAGGCGATAGCGTTTTACAGACATGTACCAGTGACGTCAAAAGAGGTGGAGATCGAGATAACGAAAATAAGAATACAACTCGATCCCAGAATAAACGAAGTGTTGCAGTGTGAGAATGGTAAATTGCATTGTATATATAGTACCTAATTTATGATTGCTTGGAAAATGTTGTGATGATGAAGATACAGATGTAGTGCATAACCTTTCGTCGTATTTTCACGGAAACTAAACTAGTGCGCCTACTTCAATTCTTAGGATTAGTTGTCAAGCTGACCCCAGGCTCCTATGAGCCGTGGTAAAATGCCGGGATAACGCGAGAAGATGATGATCGTATTTTCACGCAAACGTACGAACTCCTCATGCTATTTCAGTCAGTCTCAGTACAAAAAGTACACTGTGGTTGACTGAAGTAGCATGACAAATACGAACGTTTCCGAGAAAATTCAATGGCAAAGGATTGTTTACTACATCTGAGAAAGGACGTCACTAAACGCTTGATGGGATTACGATTTTGTTGTTGAGTCCCCAGCAAGCTCGGCCGAATTTCACCTTCCCATACAAACGGAGTTTCGTTGTAATGAAACCTTGCACATACAATGATATGAGATATATCTAGTCCTGCAATTAGTTTATATAGCTCCAGTTTATAAAACAAACGAAATACAGCAAAAACAAGTTTTGTATGAAAAATTTAAATTCGCTGTACTTTTTTAACTATGGTATCTGAATATTGTCTTCGGTTACGGCGATAGTTACTCATGAAATAAAACTACGAAAACGGATTATTATATCGCGTATATTGAATTTATAATACATCCCGACGTTTCGAACCCTTTGCAGCGTTCGTGGTCAACATACGTGGTAGATTCAATATACGCGATATAATCCGTTTTCATAGTTATATTTTATGGTATCTGAAGTTACATAGACTAATTACAGGACAAGATATACCTTAAGGATGACTCACGTTAGACCGGGCCGTGACCGGGCCGGAGCTTCCGGCGCTGACTTTTCTATGACATGACAGGTGATCACGTGATGCTTTCCATAGAAAACGAAGCGCCGGAAGCTCCGGCCCGGTCACGGCCCGGTCTAACGTGAGTCATCATTTATCCTATTGTAAGTACAAAGTTGTCCAAAGCCTCCATAAAAACCAGATAAAAAAAAAAAAGTACAAAGTTTCAGAGCAATCTAGCTAGTCGTTTTAAAATAAGAACTTAACTACGTTTGTATGGAGAACCGAGCTTGCTGGGGACTTTAAGTATGATTCTTAATTAGAAGTAAGATTGAAATAAAACTATGAAAACGGATTATATCGCGTATATTGAATTTATAATACATCCCGACGTTTCGAACTCTTTACACCCGTTGACCACGAACGCTGTAAAGAGTTCGAAACGTCGGGATGTATTATAAATTCAATATACGCGATATAATCCGTTTTCATAGTTTTATTTCATGAGTAACTATCGCGGTAACCGAAGACAATATTAGAAGTAAGATTTTCATAAAATCACAAAAAGAGTTGCACACATACGGCGATTAAGGCTCCTTTGGAAAAAAACTGCCTTGAGAATAAATTTAATCATCACCATGATAATTTGCATGAATTTTAAATACGTCTACATTAGAATAAATATTCACGAGGATTTTATCACTCGACAATCATTTGTTTGACGTAATAATCCTCTAGGGCATTGAACAAGTAAATTTACTTACAGAATATTATCTGATAGCGAAGATGCTATTTATACTACTTAATTACGCGTTCAAATTACAGCACATTCACTTGAGGCCGTTCCATCGGTTTGCCGCTGTCTTTGTCACATTTCGCAGGAAAGAACGGGAAAGAACTTACGCGCCAAGTGTCAATTTTGATCGAATTTTGTCAGTTTTTATTTATTTTAAAAACGTTACCTTACAATATCGAAATTCTAAAGCTATGAAATTACTATTTACGTTAAGATTGTTTTTGTTCTTTTTTTGTTTATAGTATCACATAATAAATAACCGAGTAAAGTAGGATTAAAAGGCCAAGTTAGAGGTTACTTTGGGAATTAATTGTATCGAGCGAAGTGTCATAATTCGTGTATCGGAAGCTATGTTGTTAAAGATAATATAGTCAAGAACTACATATATTTTTCGATATGTTTTAAAAATTCACATGGTA